>NC_084824.1:10203465-10906351 GCF_958449725.1 Rosa rugosa | reverse complement strand
GCGCTTTGTGTACTGTAGAATAGGCTCCTTGACCTACAGAGAGGGAAAAGATTGCATTTTCATTAGTCCTATTGCCTGTGATACAAATCAGAGCAAACCATTCTATCATGAGGAGGTTGAATCATATTCATACCATGCTTGTTTTCCTGGAACGTTTGCCTTGGGTGGACATACTACTACAGACCACTCTCTCCCCATCGTCACAGTGATTTGTGTTGCCATTGGCTCTAATATCATCATTGCCAGGTGCAAAGCTCTCTCTTGAAATTACTGGCTGCACGGTTTGTAGAGAAAATTGTGTTTATCAACAGTATAGTTGAAAGAAAAAATAAGCATGAAATGAGTGTAGAGATTTGAGTACTAGACTCATAGTCTTACCTGCGCCCTGCTTGTGGGAGTGTTTCCCTGCTCCTTTGTCTTTGAAGTAGTCTGCTCACTCCTGTTTGGACTATATTCCTGTGAATTAGGCCTTATTCTCATGCGTGTGAGATCTGATCCAATCGAGCGGAGCACACCACATGTGGATATGTCTCTGTAGTTGCTTCCTGTTAACAAAAGCATTTTGTAGATGTAAGTGCGAAACTGCTAATGTAAAGGAATAACCAGTATAGGCTTAAAATCAGCTTAATGCATAAGAAATTGGGGCTCTCTTACCCATTGGATGAATGTCTTGATGATTTGACTTGCTTGGTGGTTCAACGTTGTCAACATCCTGTCCGAGTAAAATGTCAGAAAGATAGCTAGTATAATGGAAAATATCGGTAGACATGTTTAACAGAATTACCATTGCATCAAAATTCAAAGCTTTATGGACTTCAATAAGTTTCTTCTCAGTAACATCAGAATGGATCACACGCTTTCCTGGGTTTACAAGTAAATGATGAAAGAAAGTTGGACATAATTCAATCGAGCATAAGTAAGATGAGTACAAGCTTTTTTCAACTGGATGAAACTGCACAAGTTACTCACCTAGCCTTCGGTTGCCTTTGGCTTCAACAAAACCTTCTTGTGCCATCTTATCAATCATCTTCCGCACTGTACTCTGATTTGCTTTTCCTCCAAGCTTGTTCTGAAGCTTTGCGACTGACACATACTGCATAGGAAGAGCATGACACAGCGCCTGCAGTAGAAAAATAAACCCCAGTGACAATATTGCACCAATGTATATATGATATTTGTCATTCAACAGAGACTATTCAATCTTATACATCAGACTGCAGAAAAGTTGTCAGGCCATACAAAGTACTTGATGAATTAGCAGAGGTTTTCAAAATCCCAGTAATTAGGTATGTGTAACGAGATTAATAACTCCACATACAAAAAGTGTGAAAGGCAGGAATCACAATCACCTTCATGTACATGTGATCATTAGACATTGGAGTTTTGTCACCAACCAGGACTGCTTGACTATTAATTTCTTGTTTCAACACAGTGAACTCATAATCAGACTTCTGCATTGTGAGATTGTCACGAGGAAAATTAGTTCGACTCCAAAAGAAAAATATGGACTCAAAATTGAATAAAAACAAGGGAAGACAAAAACCTTCTGCCTGTTAATAGTGTAAGTGTCCCCTCCAGCTTTTGATAGAATGCCTTCCACAACAAGCTTGTCCATAATTTCTGTAATCCAGCCACAGAATTGAAAACTAACTAATCTTTTTAAAATATCTTTTAAAATAAGTACAATGTAGCAGCAGGTCTATTTTCATTCTTCATTTTACCTTCAGTTAGAACCTGCATACAATAATACAGATATGGAATCAATTGGTTATACATTTAGAATCATATAACAGACCAAAAAAAAACAGGTGAGAGTAAAACATATTCAATAAGCCAACTGTACAATCAGTCAGTTTTTGGTGCAGATTTCTAGCAGAGAATTCAACAGTTGGAATCCTTACCACTGAAATGTCTGGGAAATTCGAGAGAACATCAGTAACTTCAACAGTGTCAAGATGGCAACTACTGATCCAGTTCTTTATCCGGGAAAATTGCTGTTCATCTTCCTCTGGATCCTGAGTATCATCTGTAGCTGTAGAGTTATAAAACAGATCGTTAGCCTAATACAGCTGTGCAGGAAACTTGCAAAGAAAGGAGATGTAAAATTAGCCCAAATTGCTCATTAGGTCAGACTCCAAGTTGAAGATTTGTTTCAATATCATTATAATGTGCAGATTGGTCAGCTAACTTAGACATGGTTGATTTATTACCTTCACCATCCATGCAATTATCTTCCTTAAGTATGCTGTTATCTTCCTGTGGTTGATGCTTAGCTGTCAAGAAAACCATTATTACATCCACCAACAACTCAGACCAAAGCTATCTGGAAGAGGGAATTATTACAAAGGATATACTATACATAAGTCCACAACTTTTACCTGCAGGAACAACTATATATTGGTCGTCTTGAGATTGATTCACCTAGCAATTGTAACAAAACATATCATGCCTATCAGTATTGGCACCATTAAGCCAAAAGCAGATGCGAGTTGAGTTCATAACATCGATTTTACCTCACTGTCAGATTCAGAAGAGCCATCCATTTGCATGGAGTCATCTCCTAAGCTCACTTCATCATCTTGAATATCATCATTTTCATCCTCACAGGGATCAAGCACGCTCTTTACCTGTATAGATACGGAGTAATACCAACTCAATCTGGCACATCTATGATGAATCCTAGTTTCTGATATTCCAATATAAAACTCCTATTCCTTACCTTGAGAGCTAAGACAAGATGCTTGCTGTTTACATTCCCAACTTCCATTTTCAAAGGATTCTTGGTCCATGAGTTTCGAGTTTCTTCTTCTGTGCAGCCTCTGAAGAATGGAGGCTCATAATCTGCTGGCTGCAAATTCATATAACTTTGTCACCTTCTGGTACACAAAGTACATTTGAGAATAGAGAATATCAACTAGGCATGAAGCTGGAATATGAGAAAGTAATTTATAAGGGGTATACCGTGACATCATCATAGTATAGGAGTTTCATCAGAATGGTGCGCTGAAACAACAACAAATCAAATATTTTAAATCTGATATACCAATACAAACAAAGGACTCTAGAACATTTCCAGGTAGCTAATAACATAGACAGCTGTGCAATAACTAAAACCAATTTCTGATTTACCTCTTCTGGCATTCTATCCAAAGTTCTCATCAGCTGAACCAGTGTGCGGACCATTTTACAAGCAGAACTCCTGCACATGAAACAGCCTCGCAAATTCAGAAAGCAGGACTCAAAGAAGAACAGGATGAGGATGAAATCTGGAAGGAGTTTCGGTTTTTAGTTACCTCATCTGGTTGGGTGTAATTTCTGTTGTGGAGTTATACTTGAATGTTCCACCCTGTTTCTTATTCCCGGATCGATTGATATTCATTGAAACTTCCTGGTTTTCAGATTTTGAATAGCTGAAAGAAACTGCAGAGCAAGTAAAATCAATTCCATCAAACTCTCACATAAAATTTATGTTAGTATAAATGTTGGCATTCCTTCTTCACAAAACTCTACTCATTAAAGAAGCCCAAGGTTGCAGCCCAAGCCCATAATTGTTTAATTACAATTGTTGTGGTTGCCTTGCTGTCAGCTTCCCATCTTAGCATGATTGCAACTTGCTTCTTCTTCAAAGACCCACGTGAAGACTTGAAGATCAGTTTGCTGGCAGCTTCCCCACCTTAGCTTGATAGAGAAATTGCAACTTAATTACTTCCTCTTCTCTTGTGTGTGGCTACCTTGCTGTCAAAAGCCAAAGGCAAAGTTTGAAGACTAGTTCAATTAGAACTTGCTACCTCATCAGTTTGCTGCTTTGCTACCGTGCTGTTGTGCTTCCCCATCCCATCTCATATTGCTGTCTTGTCCAAGATCAAGCTTAAATCTTGAAGATCAAAAGAAGACCCATCTTCATCATGGCTCCGGTAAGCTCTTGCATGACATCTCTTTCACAAAACCATGGGTTTTTCATGGGTTCCATTCTTGTGTCAGTTTTGATTAAGGAGCTTGAGTGTTTTGGGTTCTTGAATTGGTATTCCCAATTGAAATTAGGAGCATGGGTTTACATGGGCAATCTGAAATTATGGGTATGGGTTTACCTACTCCAATTGAGATTAAGGGTTCTTTGAGTGAACTGTCCCTTCTCTTCTTCCTCTATATATATGGGTTCTCTGTTCCATTTCGGTTATTGAAAACACTTGTGTTTCAGTCCCTTTGTTTATCAAGAGTTTATCTCTTTGGTTTTCTGCTTTTCAAAATGTCTTGTTCCATGTTGAAAACAATTTGAAAAACACAAAACCATTCATGCATATTCATCTCTTGCATCCCATGAGTTCAGTTGGGTATTGCAAACTTCAAAGGTGAAATCTCCAAGAAGGACTTGCTGCGTTCATAGCTTGTTTCATAGTTGGGATTTCAAAGTGTATCACTTGTATAAACAATTAGCAAGGAGTGATTACCACAGCCTAGTGAGTCAGTCTAGGAAGGATTGCCGCGTCCAGTTCAATCCCTGTGTTGTAAACTTGTAATTTGTTTTTCATAGTGATTTGGTTTTGGTCTTTCAAGAGTAAAGGCCACGCAAATGTTTTCCCTTGATAGGGTTTTACTGCGTCAACAAAACATGTGTTCTTTATTGCTTTAGTTGGTTTGTTGAATTTACAATACAATCTTGTCATTATCAGTTCTCAGGATTGATCACCCTGTTGCAATCCCTGAGAAAATTTTTGAACGAAAAAATTGGCTGTGAGCCTATTCACCCCCCCTCTAGGCTCCTTCTAGGAACATCAATTGGTATCAGAGCGGGTCACTAACCTGTGTTAGTGTGTTCCTCTGGCCTCCTAGAATGGACCGTGATAGAGTCTCTAGTTCCATTAACTCTCCTCCATATTTTGATGGGAAAGATTACTCTCAATGGAAAGTAATGATGATGGCTTTCCTGCAATCTCAAGAGGATAAGTTATGGAACATTATAGAGAAGGGTTGGATAGAACCAACTAAAAGGGAAACTGAAACTTCAAATCCTATTCCTAAACCAAGAGGTGAGTGGACTGTTGCTGAGCAATCTGATCACAAATGTGATACTAAAGCTCGCTATAGCCTTTTCGCTGCCTTGTCGGATAAGGAAAGAAAAAGAATTACAAATTGTCCAACTGCTAAAGCTTCTTGGGAATTACTTCAAACCACTCATGAGGGTAACAAAAAGGTGAAGGCACAAAAACTTCAAAGCCTTGTGCTTGAATTTGAAGAAATGACTATGAGAGAGGATGAATCTGTTGATGACTTCCATAGTCGCCTCATCAATGTTACCAATCAATGTCATGGGTTGGGTGATCCTATTTTAGAGCATAGAATTGTGAAAAAGTTTCTTCGTGCTCTTCCTCCTAGTTTTGAGGCTAAGCAAATTGCCATTGAGGAAGCTCAAGATCTTGATTCATACTCATTAGATGAGCTTGTGGGAAATTTGAAAACCTTTGAGTCAAAAAGGAGAAAGGGTCAGAAAGAAAAATCAATTGCTTTAAGCACTTTGAAAAAAGAAGAAGACCCTTCTGATTTTAATCTAGAAGAATTTGCTCTTCTCACAAAACAGTTCAAAAAATTTCTTAAATCCGGAAGGTCACCCTCTTCTAGCTCTAGAAATTTTTCTGGTTCTACTTCTTCCAAAAGAAATCAAAATGATGATGTTTCAAATGACAAATACTCAAAGTCCTCAAAGTTTTTTCAAAAGAAGTCTTTTGGTGAAAAACCAAAATGTTTTGAGTGTCAAGGATATGGTCATCTTGCTGCTGATTGTGCAAACAAAAAATTTAAGTCTCAATCAAATAGAGCTTTTAAAACCTCTTGGAGTGATAGTGAATCAGAAACTCAGTCCGACCATGAAGAGGAGAATGTTGCTCTTGTTGCTACCACCCAAAATGAGTCCTCAAATGAATCTGATGATGATGAGCACTCTGAGGAGGTAGCCACTAACAAGTTCCAGCAGCTGTACAAAGCCTCAAAAATAATGATTGGAAAGACTGAGGAATTGAAGGATCAACTTGCTTCTTGTGAAAAAGAAAAAACTGGGATAGCAGAGAAGTTGCAATCCTGCAAGAAGAAGTGGGAATTTGAAAGAAATACCTTGGTAAGTCAAGTGGAGACTCTACAAGAGAACTTGAATGCTCAAATCAGGTTAGTCAATTCTCTAACTTCTGAAAAAATCTCTCTTGAAAAATCTTTACGTGATTCTCAAGAAAAGTTTTCAAAATTTTCTATTGGATCTGATAAAGTTTCCAAAATGATTGGAATGGGCAAAGTTGATAGGGATAAAAAGGGTCTTGGTTTTCATTCTGGAGAAAGCTCCTCAGAAAGGCCAACTATTTTTGTGAAAAGTAAATTGTTGCCAAAAGAAAGTGTCCCTAAGTCATCCAAAAGATTCATTCCCATTTGTCACCATTGTGGTATCTCTGGACACATTAGACCAAGGTGTCATAAACTCAGAAATGGTCCTCAAAAGTCAACAAAGTCTCATGAAAACTCTTTGTTTCTTTCTTTACAGTCAACTTTGGAAAAATCTTTGAAAGAATTTGGAAGGATTGCTAAACTTGTTGCAATCCCGAGAAAAGAAAAAGTTGTTTGGGCAAAGAAAAATAAGTCATTTCATCCACTTGCCTCTGTTGATTTTAAGCCCTTTGACATTTGTGGAACTGATTTTGAACATTCTGAAATGTGTCTTCTATCCTCTTGTTGTTTCTCACACGTTGAAGAAAATGACTCCATTGCTACATGTTTGGTTGCTCTTACTGCTCTTTCGTCTAGAAGAGCTGATACTTGGTATTTGGATAGTGGGTGCTCTAGGCACATGACAGGTGATAAAAACTGGTTCTCGTCCTTCTATGATGAGGCTATCAGTGGTTCTGTCACTTTTGGTGATGGAAAGAAAGCAAAGGTTGTGGGAAAAGGGATTGTAACTGCTCCAGGTATCCCAAATTTAAAAAATGTGTTGTATGTTGAAGGACTCCAAGCTAATCTTATTAGTGTGAGTCAATTGAGTGATGACTTTGAAGAGGTTAGATTCAATAAGCTGAGATGTCTTGTTCTTGATGGTAAGGGTAAGAGTGTTATGGGTGGACTACGGTCCAAAGATCATTGTTATTGTGTTAATGCTAATGATTCTGCTTCTTCTCAGATTTGTCTTAGTTCCTCCTCGACTGAAGATACTCTCAATCTTTGGCATAGACGGCTCTGCCATGTGAACTACCAAGACTTGGTGAAGCTCTCCACCAAAGAAGGGGTAAGGGGTTTGCCCAAATTGAGTGGGAAACCAACCGGTATGTGTGAGGGTTGCAAGCTTGGTAAGCAAACTCGTTCTTCACATAGGGTCATTAATTCTTTGTCTACTTCACAACCTTTGGATTTAATGCATATGGATCTAGTTGGACCTGTTCAAACTAGAAGCTTAGGTGGTAAGAAGTACATGCTTGTTCTAGTCGATGATTTTTCTAGGTTCACTTGGGTGAAATTCTTGAGTGAAAAATCTGATGCTTTTGACAACTTTCAAAGCTTGTGCAAAATGATTTTAAATGAACAATATTCTTCAAATAGATGCATTGTAAGACTTAGAACTGATCATGGAACTGAATTTGAAAATGCCTCATTTGACAAGTTTTGTTGTGAAATGGGAATTAAGCATGAGTTCTCGGCTCCCAAAACTCCTCAACAAAATGGTGTTGTGGAAAGGAAAAACAGGGTCTTAATTGAAATGGGGACAGTTATGTTAAACTCTGCTAGTCTTGCTCATACTTTTTGGGCAGAAGCGATTAGCAATGCTTGCTATACCATAAATAGAGTCATCTTTAGACCGGGAACTGAAAAAACTCCTTATGAGATTTTGAAAGGAAAGAAACCAAATGTGAGCCATTTGAGAGTGTTTGGCAGTCCTTGTTACATCTATAGGGATAGAGAATATCTTGCAAAATTTGATGCTAAAAGTGACAAAGGAGTCTTTCTTGGTTACTCATTGAATAGTAGAGCTTATAGGGTGTATAACAAGAGAACTTGTTCTGTGATGGAAACCATTAATGTCTCTATTGATGACTCAATTGTGCTCTCACATACTCCTTGTATAAGTTTTGATCAGGTACTTTTCGAAAAGGAAAAGAATGATGATGTTGCTGCTGAAGGCCAAGAAGATGAGGAAGCTTCAGTAGGGATTGATGATACCTCTGCAATCCAGCCTGTTTACAGAACTGGACAGCAGCAAGTGCATAAAGATCATTCCTCTTCCGACATCATTGGTGATTTGAATGATGGTTTGAAAACAAGAAGACAAGCAAAAAGGGCTGTAAGCAATCTCTCTATTCTTTCATGCTTCATTGCAAAGCATCAAGAAGATATTTGCATCATTACATTTTATGGTTTTGTTTCTGTTATAGAACCTAAAAATGCTAAAGAGGCTTTGTGTGATGTTAATTGGATAAATGCCATGCAAGATGAATTGAGTCAATTTGCTAGAAATGATGTGTGGTTTTTGGTTCCAAGACCGGACTCTTCAAATGTCATTGGAACAAAATGGATTTTCAAAAACAAATCTGATGAAAAGGGTCAGATTACCCGCAACAAAGCAAGGCTTGTTGCTCAAGGGTACTCTCAAGTTGAAGGTCTTGATTTTGATGAAACCTTTGCCCCCGTTGCAAGGCTTGAATCTGTTCGTCTTCTCTTTGCCATTGCATGTCATTTAAGGTTTACTCTTTATCAAATGGATGTGAAAAGTGCGTTTTTAAATGGTGTTCTTCAAGAGGAAGTCTATGTTGAACAACCTGCAGGATTCATAGATCCTATTCATCCTGACCATGTGTATAGACTTAAGAAAGCTCTCTATGGGCTGAAACAAGCCCCTAGAGCTTGGTATGAGAGACTTTCCTCTCATCTTTTGGATAAAGGCTATGTTAGAGGTTCAATTGACAAAACTTTGTTTGTAAAAAGAACTTCTCATCATTTAATTCTTGCTCAAGTCTATGTGGATGATATTGTTTTTGGTTCAACTTCAGATTCATTGATTGAAGAATTCACTAATATCATGAAAAATGAGTTTTGAGTTTGTGTGGAAAATTGAATTATTTTCTTGGTCTGCAAGTCCAACAAAGGAGTGATGGTCTCTACATATCTCAAACCAAATATGCTAATGACCTTGTGAAAAAGTTTGGTTTAGATACTGCTACTGCTGTCCGAAATCCAATGGGAACTAGTTCAAAACTTGATGTGGATTTGACTGGAACTAGTGTTGATCAAACCTTGTATAGAAGCATGATAGGAAGCTTGTTATACCTCACTGCTAGCAGACCCGATATTTCTTTTAGTGTTGGTGTTTGTGCTAGATATCAAGCTGATCCTAAGGAATCACATCTAAAAGCTGTTAAACGCATCATTAGATATGTTTCTGGAACTTCTAACTATGGGGTGGTGTACACCTTTGATTCCAATGTTGAGATTGCAGGTTATACTGACTCGGATTGGGCAGGAAATGTGGATGATCGAAGAAGCACCTCGGGTGGATGTTTCTTTGTGGGAAACAATCTTGTTTCATGGCATAGCAAGAAGCAAAACTGTGTGTCTCTCTCAACTGCTGAAGCCGAGTACATTGCAGCTGGTAGTTGTTGCACCCAAATGTTATGGATGAAACAAATGTTGAACGACTATGGTTTTCCTCAAGGTAAGTTGTCTATCTTTTGTGACAACACTAGTGCCATTAACATCTCTAAGAATCCTGTTCAGCACTCACGCACAAAGCATATTGATATTCGATATCATTTCATTCGTGATCTTGTTGATGCAAATATCCTTGAGCTGGAATTTATTCCCACTGAAAATCAATTGGCTGATTTGTTTACAAAACCTTTAGACAACCTTCGTTTTGAGTCTCTTAGGAAGTCTATTGGAGTGTGCTCTACTGTTTGAATATTCTCACTCATATATGCAGGCTGTTTGTTATATATTATGTGTGCTGCATTTAGTGTAGGTTGTGAAAAAATAGGTGTTTTATTTCCTTTGGGGATTGCATGCATTGTTTCAATCCTGGAAAATACTGATCATGTCTTGATCTAAGATCAGAGGGTAGTTTGTTCATAATTTCTTCTTCCTTGGTCACTCAAGGTTCTCAAGACACTTTGCATCAGCTTTCTATTGTTCACTGCTCAATTTTTGTTTGAAAAAGTCTATTATCTTAAACTCTTGCACCTAAATCTCTTGTGGGGTGTTATATTGTGCTCAGTTTTTATGATGGTTTGAGATGAGTAGTTTATGCTTCTTTGTGAAAATATTTAGAGAAGCTTGGCCAGGCTATTCCCAAAGTAAACGGGCCTCGGTCGTGGTGAACGATATGAGGATTGGGAAGAAAAGGGAATGGCTTGGTCACCCCGGTGGTATCTTCTTGTTTGATATCCTCTTTTTGACTCGAGTTGATATGTCCTTTGGAGTGTCCTTGTTACACTTAATGCCTTAAAACCAACTGGTTTGAGAGCCATTGACATAAGACTTGTTACATGGGTCAAAAATATGGTTTTATTCCTAAAAGCTCCAGCTTAACAAAGCCAATGATTATGAGCTAAATAAATTATAAAAAAAAAAATAATAAAAAAAATTGGAGAGATAAGGATCAATGAAAACAAATAGGACTTCATCTCATTCCTTTATGATCTCTTGTGTATCAATTCTTATCCCTTGGATGTTTTAGCTCAAGTTTCTCAACAATTCAAGAATCATGAAATGCTACAAGTCATCCTTGAGCTGTGTTTACAAAAAGGAACTGTCAAATTGTCTTGAGTTTCTTTGTGGGATCTGGAGGGATTCAAATGTGCTCTGCAATCCTCTGTGGCTCTTTGCCTGACTTGTCAAGAAAAATCTAGGATTGACTATGTCCTTCATCCTTGCTTGCTTGCATTTTTAAATTCTCAATAATCCGCTGCATATATTGAGGGGGAGTATTCATTGATTCATATGGGGTTTTCCTTGTGTTCTTCAAAATTGAAGGTTGTTAGTTCAAAAATGTTATCGAAGTTGGCCATTTGCATTTTTCTGCAGATTTTGTGCTCTTGAATGGATGTTTTCTATTCTTGTTGATAGCATTGTCCCTTTGTCATTCCTAGACAAAAAGGGGGAGAAGTGTTAGTGTTAGGGTGCTTTTAGGGTGTTCTTGGTGGCTTTTGTGGCTGTTCCTTATTGATAATACTTCATGTGATTTCAAATGCTTGGTTACATTGTTTATCTTGTGCCCTTGCTTCACTTGGTATTGCTTGTGCAATTGTTTCAGGTTTATTTTGCAGCTGCTGTCTAAGTGTTAGGCTAGTCTTGTGTTGCAAAGTAGTGTTTTGTTTAGGAATGCCAAAGGGGGAGATTGTTAGTATAAATGTTGGCATTCCTTCTTCACAAAACTCTACTCATTAAAGAAGCCCAAGGTTGCAGCCCAAGCCCATAATTGTTTAATTACAATTGTTGTGGTTGCCTTGCTGTCAGCTTCCCATCTTAGCATGATTGCAACTTGCTTCTTCTTCAAAGACCCACGTGAAGACTTGAAGATCAGTTTGCTGGCAGCTTCCCCACCTTAGCTTGATAGAGAAATTGCAACTTAATTACTTCCTCTTCTCTTGTGTGTGGCTACCTTGCTGTCAAAAGCCAAAGGCAAAGTTTGAAGACTAGTTCAATTAGAACTTGCTACCTCATCAGTTTGCTGCTTTGCTACCGTGCTGTTGTGCTTCCCCATCCCATCTCATATTGCTGTCTTGTCCAAGATCAAGCTTAAATCTTGAAGATCAAAAGAAGACCCATCTTCATCATGGCTCCGGTAAGCTCTTGCATGACATCTCTTTCACAAAACCATGGGTTTTTCATGGGTTCCATTCTTGTGTCAGTTTTGATTAAGGAGCTTGA
Source organism: Rosa rugosa (assembly GCF_958449725.1). NCBI lineage: Eukaryota > Viridiplantae > Streptophyta > Magnoliopsida > Rosales > Rosaceae > Rosa > Rosa rugosa. The sequence continues at coordinate 10,894,462 of NC_084824.1, read as the reverse complement.
GTGTTTTGGGTTCTTGAATTGGTATTCCCAATTGAAATTAGGAGCATGGGTTTACATGGGCAATCTGAAATTATGGGTATGGGTTTACCTACTCCAATTGAGATTAAGGGTTCTTTGAGTGAACTGTCCCTTCTCTTCTTCCTCTATATATATGGGTTCTCTGTTCCATTTCGGTTATTGAAAACACTTGTGTTTCAGTCCCTTTGTTTATCAAGAGTTTATCTCTTTGGTTTTCTGCTTTTCAAAATGTCTTGTTCCATGTTGAAAACAATTTGAAAAACACAAAACCATTCATGCATATTCATCTCTTGCATCCCATGAGTTCAGTTGGGTATTGCAAACTTCAAAGGTGAAATCTCCAAGAAGGACTTGCTGCGTTCATAGCTTGTTTCATAGTTGGGATTTCAAAGTGTATCACTTGTATAAACAATTAGCAAGGAGTGATTACCACAGCCTAGTGAGTCAGTCTAGGAAGGATTGCCGCGTCCAGTTCAATCCCTGTGTTGTAAACTTGTAATTTGTTTTTCATAGTGATTTGGTTTTGGTCTTTCAAGAGTAAAGGCCACGCAAATGTTTTCCCTTGATAGGGTTTTACTGCGTTAACAAAACATGTGTTCTTTATTGCTTTAGTTGGTTTGTTGAATTTACAATACAATCTTGTCATTATCAGTTCTCAGGATTGATCACCCTGTTGCAATCCCTGAGAAAATTTTTGAACGAAAAAATTGGCTGTGAGCCTATTCACCCCCCCTCTAGGCTCCTTCTAGGAACATCAATTTACACTCTAAATTTAACCAGCATTGACATACAAAGTTAAATGATTAAATTGTATCATCCAGCATAAAATGTGGTGCTTCAACATAGGAAAATGCTAATGCACATTCAGATTGTAATGGTGAAAATTCACAGTAGTGAAAATTAAATGGAAACATTGAAGTTTGTGGTATGATACAGTGATAAACTAAACAAGTAAGCGCCATCCTCTAGTTACAATTACTCAGTTGGGACAGAAAGCCTTACAAGTGTATTCCTCTATCATCGGCCCTTCAACGTCTTCACACACACAGAACAAAAGCGTTTTCAGGTACTTCTTCTGCAAGGCGTTGTATACACCTACCAATACATTCAACAATAAGTTAACTAATAGCCAAACAAGAAATGAAAATCTCAGGGGAAAAAAAAAAAAAGTGAAACAACATCAAAACTGTAAGCTCATCCAAATCAGTTAACTCCGATTCATACCTTTCTCCATCCAATCAATAAGTCTGCGAGACTCTGCATCCACTGGCATTAGCTTTTTGATCTTCATCTCTGTTGAAGATGCCAAAAATTCATCACAAATCACAAAACCGAGTTTCATCTATAGCAAAAAATAGCAACAAAATCTAATTTACCAAACAGATCTACCTAAAGCAGGAACAGATTTATCGTTGAAATACTTCTCCGGAAAAAGGCCTCGGATGTAACTGATATTGAATATAGCGATGCGAAGCAGGTTCCTCGTCTAACATCCACAGCAAACACTATAGTATTCACTCTCAGACTCCAAATTCACATAACTATTGCTATTTTCCTCATCGCAGTCATACAAAACTTAACGCCTAGCCATTAATCATGATAATCTAGGGTTTCTTCAACCAAAATTCAATTGAATTAGCAATCGTTAAACTACGAGCAACAACTAGTATTTCTATGACTGTATGAGATCGTTAATTACCAGAAGAAGCGATTCCTGCTCGGTAATCTCCGCCTCCTTCAGTTTTTGCGCCACAACCTGTAAACGAAATTATCAAGTAAATAGTGAGATTAAGACTGAATTAAGCTTTGAAAGCAGTACGGATCAGATCGACGAAGATGGCTGAGTACAAAGGAAGAGCTCAGAGATCTTCCGAAGCTTACCATGGCTTCAGCGTTATCGGAGAAATGAGAGAATCGGAGCAAGAGAGATAGAGAGAGAAGAGAGAGCTCTGCGTTTGGGTTAAGCGACGAAAAATTTGAAATGAAGCGAGAGGAAATGGGGGGAGGGGGGGGGGGGGGGGTGTGGGGTGTGTGTTGGCGGGACTCTGAAATTGATCGCAATTTATTACTAGTTAACCAATGCCAAAAGCGTGACTCCACCGAGTCCACTCTTGGAAGTCAAAACGAATTGCCAGCTTGTTATGGTGAAATGAGATACAAAGTCCTCTTTTTTTTTTTTGTGAACGAAAATGTAACCTCTCAAAATCTCACTCTTTTTTTTTTAGGGAAAATGCTCATTTACCCAATTTTAGTTTAAAATTTGCCCACTTGCTCCACCAACTGTTTTTTAACCCCATTTACCCAAAACACTCTAAGGGATTATTTCCCCTTTACCCAATTAATTCTTTTTTATTTTTTATTTAGACTTTTTTGCCCTCTCCTTCTTTTTCACTTAGAGGTAGAAGTCATCCTCCACCTTGCCGGCCTCTGGTGACCAGTGGCAGGGCGCCGGCGACCGGTGACCGGAATCCGGCGAACGCTGACCGGAATCCGGCGACCGGTCCCTAATAATATCCAGTAACCATATTATTGCCCCCCAGTAATCATATTATTGCCCCCCAATAATCATATTATTGCCTCCCAAAAATCATATTATTGCCGCCCAGTGAATTGTATGAACTCCCAAAACCAAAATGAATATACTACAGGCACAATTGATCAATTTATAATCATATTATTGGCTCCCAATAATCATATTATTGCCTCCCAAGAATCATATTATTGTCCCCCAATACAAAGTCCAATGTCTCTACTGCCTCCCAATAGACCACCAAAAATGCACCATTTTGTATGATTCACAGATAATTTGACTTTAATACACAGAAAACAACAGGTAACTTATCAAAACACCACACTATAGTGATCCTTGTCCCTCATATCAAAGTCTACGGGGGGCCAATAATGTGTCTACTGCCCCCCAGTAAACCATCAAACAAACCCCACAGTTACATTGCAATGTCAGATTACTCACATTGTTGAACAGATAGTAGATCATTCAAAAAAAAAAAAAAAGATGCTATTCCTTAAAACTCCATAGCCATCTCCACAACACCGTTCTTCAATTCGTCTTCGGTGACCTTCGCTTATCGCCTCCTTCTTCAATCTCTTACGGTTCACATTCACCGGAAGCTCATTCTAGGTCTTCCTGGCCTGGGTTCGACCCAACGAACAGGAGACCTTCGCCTGAGCCAATGTGAAGGTCAATTCGCGCTTCAGCCCCGATCGTTCACCAGCGGGATGCTCTACATGCAGAACGACCTCGACATGGCCGCCGCGTCCCTCACCAACAGCTCCGCGACCTCAAGCTGCTGCTCAGATCTGGCGTGCTCCGTCGTCTCGCCCCTCGCCGCTCCAAACATTGAGTCGCGCAAGGCGGTGTTCGAATCCGGGGCTACCAAATTGAAAGAGAAGGCGGCAATCACAGTCGAGGCCCTCACCGCCGACCCTGAAAACATCTGGGCTGTTTCGGCATACGGCGGCGTGTCAGTCTTCATGGGCGCCTCCTCCGGCGATGCAGATCCACTCAGTCGGCGCCTCCTCCATTTGCCGCCTTTTCTGGAAATATGATGCCGTGCCGGAGATTCTTGCTCTCTGTCATTGTTTTAGGTGTGTGTGTGAGAGAGAGAGAGATGGAGAGAGAGAAAGAGAGAGAGGGAGCGTCTGAGAGGAGTCGAGAGAGAGAATATGTTGGGAGAGTAGTTTGTTAATTAAAATGATGGTAAAATTGTCATTGTCATTTAAATTGGGTAAATGGGGTTAAAAACTCATTGGTGGAGTAAGTGGGCAATTTTTAGGCTGAAATTGGGTAAGTGGTCACGACCCCTTTTTTTTATTCTTGCAGGGTAAAAGCAATGACCGCTACAATTATTTTTAAGATTTACTTATATATGATAGATTTGGTTAAAGCCAAATGGTATTTTATTAGCTGCGCAACATGTTACTCTTATATAGTCTTATTCTTACTAATAAGCACGGATGGTAAATAAATAATGCTTTTAAAAGCTCTTTAATTGCTTGTGAGTAGGGCTGTTAATGGGTCGTGTTGGGTTGGGTTCGTGTCGGGTCAAGGTATTTATCGTGTCGCAGGAGACAAACCCAAACCCAAACCCAACCCATTTAATAACCGTGTCAAAAATTTAAACTCAAACCCAACCTATTTATTAAACGGGTTACCTGTTTCCAACCCGCTTAACCCATTTAATAGATAGGTCGTGTCGTGTTAGACAAAATGACTCATTTAAGGGTTAGCAATGCGACCCATTTAACTAAAAAAATGCATAAATTGATTAAATTTACTAAAAACTCCACAAGACGAAGAATATAAATATTAAATCCAATGATTATAAAGCAAAATATTTCAAATTGTCTAATCATATGATCAAATACTCCCAACGTCCAAAATTTCAAGATGAAGTATAGCATAATCGGGTTATACGGGTTCACTTCGTGTTGGCGGGTTAACCCATGGCCGACCCATTTAATAAATGGGTCATGGCGGGTTGACCCACGACTGACCCGCTTTTTAATCGTGTGGGTTCAACCCGCTTTTTAATCGTGCGGGTTCAACCCGCTTTATTTCATGCGGGTTTCGAGTCGTGTTATCGGGTCGTGTCGGAATTGACAGCTCTACTTGTGAGATTATGATTTGCCGATATAGACAATGTTTTAAAAATCTTTAGGCAAGTGGATAGAGCGGTGGCCGGTAAATAAACTATGGTTTAAAAGCTTTATGCCTGTCAAACCGCAATATTGTATGTATATGTTCTAACAATCTTAGATAATAGTCGAGCGATTATAAGACAACCAATCATCTTGAATCAAGTCGGACTTGAAGCTTATCAAAATGTCACTTGACAAAATGATATTGAGTGCTCAATGACATTTAGAGTCTCAATCACTCAAATGCATTAATAATGGAAGAGAATATTTGCGTGAACTTTCTGACTGTGAAAAGACTATATGTAGCAGTAAAATTAATTTATGAACTTCACACCCTTCTAACTTTAGAGGAGCTGGGAAGCCCCATTATTCAAATACCCTCGAACATTTTTTTTTTCCTACCTCTCTCTAAAAACTCTAACCCTAAGGCCGCGTTCACCGTATGGTGCAAAATTGGTCTCGTCCGGTGGCGCCCGGGCGTTGGGGGTGGCCTCCGGCCTCACCGCTGTCTTGGAGTGTGCTGCCGGACGGGAGATCGATAGCTACTGCCCTTGGGACTCTGTCGGAGAAGGTTTTTTCTCGGTTTTGTCAGTTTTGGTTTGGCTGGGCTGGAGGCGAAGGTGGTGGGTTGTGTCGTTACAGGCTGGTTGTCAATCCTCGTGGAGGTTTTTCGTGGATCGACTGCGCCGATATGGGTTTTTTTCGATCAGTGGCGGTGCGGGGCTGTGAGGAACCAGATCGGAGACTGTGTTTGTTTGGTGGTGATGCAGGTCGGCGATGTACTCGAGACGGTTGGATCGCTGCCATGGTGGTGTCATCCTGACGAGGCGGGTTGGCGGCAGGGATCAGACCAAACTCGGCCGGAAAGTAACGCATGACGAGGGTTGGGAGCAGATGGTGGACTGGGCCCAAACCAGGTTGACGGCCCGTGGGTGATCTTCTTGGCTGACTACCATTTTGGGCTTCAAGTTGTTGGGCTCGGGTTTACCCTAGTCCATAAACTTCTAAAATTGGGCTAGGGTTTAGGCCCTTGGCCCAACCCTATGTTTTTAGCTTTTTTGTCTAATTACACTAAGTTCCCTTGTATTAGGAACCTAACGAGTGTTTGTTTTAGGCTTGTCTATTCGCTGTGTTTTTCCATAGCTTATAGGCTCGCTTTTATGCAAGCGATAAGTTCAAACTGTGGCTCCTTCACGAATCCTTGTCTTGACCATTGTTATGTGTCAGCGAGTGGGTATGTAATGGCCTTCTTGGCATGCGCTATTATTATCAATGGAATTCCATTATTTAAAAAAAAAAAAAAAACTTTAGAGGAGCTGGACTCATAACAGAACTTGGAGCCTGACAACACTTATTTCACCTTGGTAGTGAACCCAGCCAATTCACCATAACTAGTGTCCAGAAAATCACCAATTAGCCTGCTGATACTTGGACAAAGGGAATCGCGTACAAACAACTAATTATATCTATTTTTTATATTTTTTTGAAAAGGGGATTGGAACCCAGTCACGCTGGGAGGCTCATCCCCACACCCATATTATTTATTAAAGATTAACGCAGCGAGGGGAACGTAATAACTGATCAAGTACCTGTAGCTCAACCTAATCCTGAACATCCTCAGCCTAGAAGATCACAGAGAGCAAGAAAACCAACTTATGGGGGGGGGGGAAGAGAGTGATTACATTGTTTATCTGCAAGAAGCAGAAATTGAAATGGACTGTGCAGAGGACAATGATCCAACTACATTTAATCACGCCATTGAAAGTAGTGAATCTCATCAATGGCAGCTGCAATGGAAGCAGAAATTGAATCCATGAGCCAAAATGCAGTTTGGGAATTAGTTGAACCTGACCCTAATCAGAAACCTATAGGTTGTAAATGGGTTTTCAAAACCAAAAGAGATGTAAATGGCAATGTAGAGAGACATAAAGCAAGATTAGTTGCCAAGGGTTTCACACAGAAGGAGGGCATTGACTTTACTGAGACTTTTTCTCTAGTTTCTACAAAAGACTCGTTTAGGATAATCATGGCTTTAGTGGCTCATTTTGATATGGAGCTGCACCAGATGGATGTTAAAACAGCTTTCTTGAATGGTGAACTAGATGAAGTGATTTATATGAGGCAGCCAGAAGGGTTTGTACAAGCTGGAAGTGAAAAATTAGTGTGTAAGTTAAGAAAATCAATTTATGGCCTTAAACAAGCTTCTAGACAGTGGTACAAGAAATTTGATTCTGTGATTTCTACTTTTGGATTTATAGAAAATCTTGTTGATGAGTGTGTTTATTTGAAGACAGTTGGGAATAATTTTATTTTTCTGGTACTCTATGTGGATGATATACTTTTGGCTAGCAGTAACATTAAATTGCTTAAAGATACCAAGAGTTTTCTGTCAAGGAATTTTGACATGAAAGACTTAGGAGAAGCATCCTATGTACTAGGTATTGAGATTAAACGAGATAGGGCACAGAGACTACTTGGTTTGTCTCAACAGAATTATGTTACCAAAATTCTAAAGAGATTTGGTATGGAGAAGTGTGCAGCTGGAGAAGTCCCCATGTCCAAAGGAGATAAGCTAACTAAGAAGCAAAGTCCCAAAAGTGATGTTGAGAAAGAAAATATGGAGTCAAAGCCTTATGCTAGACTTGTAGGAAGTCTCATGTATGCACAAGTCTGCACTAGGCTAGACTTGTCTTTTGCAGTAGGGATTTTGTCAAGATTTCAGTCTAATCCAGGCCATGAGCATTGGGTAGCTGGGAAGAAAGTGTTGAGATACCTGCAGAGAACTAAAAGCCACATGCTAGTTTATAGGCAAGTGGAGGATCTAAAACTCATTGGATTCTCATACTCGGATTTTGCAGGGAATTATCCAGACTCCAAGAAGTCGACTTGTGGATATGTATTCATGCTTGCAGGAGGTGCTATTTCTTGGAAAACCATGAAGCAAACTCTTGTTTCAACTTCTACTATGCAAGCCGAATTTATTGCAGTATATGAAACTGTGTGTGAAGGACTTTGGATTAGGAATTTTTTGATGCAGACCAAAGTGTTACGTCACATTGTGGCTGGTACACTTGTGATCTATTGTGACAATGAAGCAGCTGTTTTCTTTAGCAAGAACAGTAAAATATCAAATAATTCCAAACACATTGATTTAAAGTATTACAGTGTTAGAGAAAGGGTAAAGCATGGTGAAATAGCTGTTTTGAGTATTGACACTAATTCACAGCTAGCAGATCCCTTCACCAAGGCCTTGTCAGTAGCAGCATTCCAGAAGCATACAGCAAGCATTAGAGTTTTAGCTAATCTAGATGCTTAGGTTCAGTAGAGAGTTAGTCCAGTTGGAGCATTTAAAATTCTAAGGTTTTTTGAGTTCTTGTATTTTCAGTTGTGATCTTTTGACTTTATTTATCACAACTTATTTGTAATGGCAGTTTATTATTATCAATAAAATTTTTGAGGTATTTCCAGTTACGGTTTTGCTGCAGCTTTATTGTTTCATTTTGGAAATTATCATCTTGTTTTGAATATCATACTTGCTATCAGATGGCTTAAATCATGTATAGCATGATGTTAAGGTTCAAGCAATAATTTTAAGCCATCAGTGTTCAGTAAATTTGCTTGAGTTTCTGGTTTAAGAAACATAAAGTAGGACCTGGTATATGCCTTCTTGTTGATACACATTAGCATATATCGTATCACTTCTAGATTGACATATGTAGGTTGCAGGAGCTTATGTTTGTGGTTTTGAAACTCTGCATTTTTGTTAAAATGTATACTGTTTCTTGCTCTGCATAAGTAACTGTGATCTGACCATGTTGGAATGGATTTCTGGTTTGAATTGTTGTCTGGCGCGCACTTCAGTAAGTTAAATAGATTATGGCATTTTCTGGTGCAAGTTATCAAGGTTAATATGTGTCAGTCCAAGGGGGAGATTGTTAGAATCAAATATGGACTTGTCACACATTAACATTAAGTATATTGATAATTAGCTAAATGTCAAATCTAGTTTAACATGGACACAAACTCAAATCAATACTTGTAACTTAATGGAAGAGTGTATCTATTCATTAAGGTAAGTAATCCTATTCTTAGTCTCTGCAAGAAAGACTACAATGAAGTGTTACATTAAGAATCTGCTTAAGATGGAATCCATGCCAGTAATTGTTGAAGGTAAGTCTTGATTCTTATGTGATTATTGTCAAGCTTGTATGCATATGATTGTGAGCATGTATATGGTTTTTACACCTTCACCTCTCAATGACGCATGGCATTCCACACAGCCATGCACGTCACCATTCAACACTGCACCCTTAGGTAGAACTAGATCCATACCGTTAGGCCGCCCGGTGTAGTGGAATCCAACTTCGGTTGACCGACATCCAACGACAAACTAGCCAATGCTGCCGCCAGAGCCATGCGCTGCAGCTTCTCCTTTTCTTTCACCAGGAAACCATCATAGCCCATAGCATCGTGTTCAAACAATCCACAGTCCCTGCAAAAGCCTTTCACTTTCTCATAAATCAGTGTGATCTCAGGTTCAATCGAAGCAGAGAACTCGAAGAGCATCCAGGTTCTCATGCGTCTTCGAGTATCAAAAATTAACTGGATCCGCTGCTCCTCCTTCTTTTGCCGGAACGCCGGCTGATCGAAGTGAATCACCTAACCAATCGAAGACCCAATCAGCATTAGGGCTGCCTTGCTTCCGAGTGCAACAGGCAACCCCTTGATCACCACCCAAGGGAACCGCCTCCACCGAGCCAACACCATCATAAGCTCCAACCACCAACATTGTATTCTTATAGAACCAAGGTCCACCATGAAGAGCCTGATTCCGATCGGCTTCCCGATCAAACTGGAACAAGAAACGATCTCCAGCATCATGGATAGAGAGGCCAGATTTGATGCGCCAAATTGAGGGGATAGTGCCTTTGAAGCCAGGAAACCTAGCTTTTGGACCAAGCAAGCGGTCAACCATATACCAATGGTTGTCTTGCAAAGTCGCCGTTCCCGCCGAGCCCAACGTCATACGAGCAGAATCTGAAGGGTTGAGAGCGGCCATGAGAGCAGTAGAATCCGACATGAGATCTAGGTTGAAAGTTTGGGTATTTTGTCAAAGAAAAGTTTCAATGAGAAACCCTAGCAGAGAAGACGGCTAGGTCATATATCCAAGTGATTGGAACATTGTTCCCAGTGCAAGGTACTTATTAATTGGCAAAACTAGGAAGTTATTATATTATAAACTTTCTTATCCACAGAATTTTTTTATTGAAGACGAGAAATGCACAAAGAAATATCAATTACATCTTAATCATAATGAAGAAAATAACCATATATAATCATGTGATTCATTTAATTGTGAAACTGGGCTGAGAACTGAGAGGGGGTGTCCAATCAATTGAGTTTGGTCAGTTTACCGTTTCAAAGGTTAATTAATTATATGCTACTTAAGAAGACGAGTCCTGGAACCATGGGGGGTCTGGACCCTCCCGGACCTTCATATAGTTCCGCCACTGGGCTCATGGGTGTGAGACACAGGAATCACACAATCTGATGTTGGCTTCATTTCATTTCTTAACATTCGAGTTTCAACATCACTAATTTCAAATGCTTACAGCATGTTGTTATAACTATAGTCACCACAAAAGTGTACTAATCCAAGTTCTACTGGTAGTTAAACACTAGCAAAGAAAAGGCAGCCCATGGTAGGCGGCATTGGCAAATTCTGAAAATTTTCAGAGGGCTTGAGATTTCTGGCGCTTTGTGTACTGAAGAATAGGCTCCTTGACCTACAGAAGAGGGAAAAGATTGTATTTTCATTAGTCCTATTGCCTGTGATACAAATCAGAGCAAACCATTCTATCATGAGGAGGTTGAATCATATTCATACCATGCTTGTTTTCCTGGAACGCTTGTCTTGCGTCGACCTACTACTGCACATCACTCTCTCATCTTCATCACAGTAGTTTGTGTTGCAATTTGCTCTGTTTTCATCATTACCAGGTGCAAAACTCTCTCTTGAAATTTCTGGCTGCAAAGTTTCCACAAAACATTTATTAGTTTAGAGTTGAAACAGCTCAGTTGCAGGAGAAAACTAACACGAAATGGAAGTGTAGAAGCATAAGCACTAGACACTCACCTGAGCCCGGCTTGTGGGGGTGTTTCCATGCTCCTTTCTTATTGAAGTAGTCTGCTCACTCCTCATTGGACTCTGTTCATTTGAATTAGCCCTTATTCTCATGCGTGTCAGATCTGATCCAATGGAGTGGAGCGCACCGCATGTGGATGTGTCTCTGTAGTTACTAGCTAATAACAAAAGCATTTTGTAGGTATAAGTATTAAGCCGGTAATGTAAAGAACCAGGTGAACCACTTGAGCCTCAAACACAGTTTTCCTGCATAAAAGAACTTCTGCTTCTTACCAATTGGATAAAAATCTTGATGATTCGACTTGCTTTGGGGCTCAATGTTGTCCACATCCTGTTCATTTACAAAGTCAGAGAGCAGTATAGGATACATTTCAAAAAAGATTTGCAGACAAGTTTGTAGAAATACCATTGCATCATAATTCAAAGCTTTCTGGACTTCAATAAGCTTTTTCTTGGTAATATCAGAATGGAGCACACGCTTTCCTGGAATGAAAAGTAGTGAGGACAAGATTTGATTATGCATAAGTAATAGCGTACAAAGCTTTTAAAATGGCTCAAACTGAACAGATTGCTCACCTAGCCTTCGATTTCCCTTGGCTTCAACCAAACCTTCTTGCACCATCTTATCAATCATCTTGCGCACAGTATTCTGATTTGCTTCTCCTCCAAGCTTGTTCTGAAGCTTCGCAATTGACACATACTGCATTGGAAGAACATGATAGAGTGCCTGCGATAGAAAACAATGTCACCTGATATGATATTGTATAAAAAATGCAGGTCACTCCCAACAATAAACTTGTTTCCTCCTAAGAGGAATATAATGCATTATCATCATTCAATATACAGACCGCGTGATCTTAATCTTAGATTCACAGAAAAGTCATCAGACCATACAAATAATTGATGAATTGGGAGTAAATTTTCAAAATGCTAGTACTTCATATACACATAAGTATGACAAGACAGGAATCACAATCACCTTCATGTACAAGTGATCATTGGCGTTTGGAGTTTTTTCACTATCAGGGACCACTTGACAGTCCATTTCTTTTTTTACCTTGATAAATTCATGATCAGACTTCTGCATTGTGAAATTCAAAAGGACAATTAGTTTGACTTGAAAGCAAGAAACAATCGAAAGAAAATTGAAATAGGACAAGAGGAAAAAACCTTCTTCCTGTTAATTGTGTAACTGTCCCCTCCAGTTTTTGATAGAACACCTTCAGCAACAAGCCTATCCATAATTTCTGCAGTCCAGCCAAAAAAAAACAAAATTTGTAAACCTCAAAAATAAGTAAAAAGAATGCAGCAGCAGGTATAAGTGCATTCTTCAGTTTACCTTCAGTCAGAACCTGCATGTTATAATACAGAGATGGAGTCAATATGATATACATTAAGAATCATACCAATAGATTAAAGAAAAGGAGAAAGCACAGCATGTTCTGTTAGCCAACTGTACCAACAGTCAGTTTTTGGCACAAATTCCAGGAGAGAATTGAACAGTTGAAATCCGTACCACTGAGATGTCTGGGAAATTCGAGAGAACATCAGTAACTTCAACATTGTCAAGATGGCTGCTACTGATCCAGTCCTTTATCCTAGAAAATTGCTGTTCATCTTCCTCTGGATCCTGAGTATCATCTGTAGCTGAATATTATAGAACAGATAGTTAGCCTAATACTACAGGAAAGTCACAAAGGAAGGAGATGTAAAGTTTTAGGAAACAAAGCCCATAAGTAGCTGATTAGTTAGCACAGATTCCAAGTTAAAGATTTCTTTTTCACTCTCATTTTTCATGTGCAGATTGATCAGCTAACTTAGACGTGTAATTGATTTATTACCTTCATCATCCATGCTGTTAACTTCCTGAGGTATGCTGTTATCCTCCTGTGGTTGTCGCTTAGCTGTCAAGAAAACCATAGTTACTCCACAACAACTCAGACCAAAGCTCACAGGAAGTGGGAATTATAGTATAAGGATTATATAAATCTACAACTCTTACCTATGGGGGCAACTATATATCGATCCTCTTGTGATTGGTTAACCTAGAAATTATATACAAAGCATATCATCACTATCAGTGTTGGCAGCATAAGCCAAAGTAGATAGTTGATGAAACTCATAACATCAGTTTTACCTCACTGTCAGTTTCAGAAGAGTCATCCCTTTGCATGGAGTCAGCTCCTAAGCTCACTTCATCATCTTGATTATCATCATTTTCATCCTCACAGGGATCAAGCACGCTCTTTACCTGTATAAATACAAAGTAACACTAACTCAATCTGGCACAGGAAAAGGAGGATCTTAGTTTTTGCCATTCCAAAATAAAATCCTTATTCCTTACCTTGAGAGCTAAGACAAGATGCTTGCTGTTCACATTCCCGACCTCCAGTTTCAAAGGATTCTTTGTCCATGGGTTATGAGTTTCTTCTTCTGTGCAACATCTGAAGAATGGAGGCTCATAATCTACTGGCTGAAATGTCAGAAAACTCCGTGAGCTTTTGGCACGCAAAGTCATTAGACAAACAAAGAGGAGCATCGATCAAAAAGACATGGAGCTGAATTATGAAAGCAATTAAAGAGGTATACCGTCACATCATCATAATATAGGAGTTTCATCAGTATGGTGCGCTGAAACAAACATGAAATCACAAAATTGTAAATTGATTTACCAAAGCAACAAAGTCTTCTTGAACTTTGCATTAATGCTAAAAACAAACACAGCTGTGTAGGAACTAAAACAAATTGTAGATGCACCTCTTCAGGCATCCTATCCAGAGTTCTCATCAGTTGAACCAGTGTGCGGACCATTTTACAAGCAGAACTTCTGCACATTACCATAGTCCAACAGACTCAGAAATTGAGAACCAAACAGCAAGAGAATAAGAATGAAATCTAGTACAACTTTGGACCAAAAGTCACCTCATCTGGTTGGGGGTAATTTCTGCTGTGGAGTCACACTTGAATGTTCCACCATGCTTCTTGTTTCCAGAGCGACTGATATTCATTGAAACCTCCTGGCTCTCGGAATTTGAGTAACTGAATGAAACTGCAGGTCAAGAGTAATATGAACAGATTAAATCTCTAAACAAGCATAAAACAGTTATTAGACACTTTTATTCACACACTAAATTCAACCAGCATGGAATCTGGTTCCTCACAGTCAATGGAATAGTACTTGTTTAAATTATAGCGGTTAGTGAGAACAGTAAGTAGTATTAACAACAAATTGCCTCTTCTCATGTAGAATTGATCAGATCTTAAATAGGGAATTAAGTAGTTTGCTGTAAGCCTTACATGCGTATTCCTCTATCATCGGCCCTTCAACCTCTTCACACACACAGAACAAAAGCGTTTTCAGGTACTTCTTCTGCAAGGCGTCATATACACCTACGAATACATTAAAAGATGAACGGATTGATAGCCAAACAAACAAACAAAAAACTAAAATCTCATAAAATGAAAGAAAACCAAAACCGGAAAGCTCATCCAAATCAATGTAGTCAGGTTATTCGTACCTTTCTCCATCCAATCAATAAGTCTGCGAGACTCTGCATCCATTGGCATTAGCTTTTTAATCTTCATCTCTGTTAAAGAAGCCAAGATTGCAATCAAAATCAACAACCGGCTTTTAAGTATGGCTAATAACAACGAAATCTAATTTACCAAACAGATCTACCTAAAGCAGGAACAGATTTATCATTGAAATACTTCTCCGGAAAAAGGCCTCTGATGTAACTGATATTGAATATAGCGATGCGAAGCAGGTTCCTCGTCTAACATTCACAGCAAATAGTAGAGAATTCAGACTCAAATTCACAGAATCATAGCTCAATTCCTCACCGCAGTTACAGAAAACTTAACATCTAACAATAAATTATATGAATCTAGGGTTTCTTCAACCAAAATTCAATTCTAAAATTCAAAGGCCTAATCACTACGATCGGTGACTACAAACAACGACGAAGAGTTCTTTCACTACGATCTAAAAGCGAGCGATGGTTGCTTACCAGAAGAAGCGAATCCTGCTCGGTGATCTCCGCCTCCTTCAGTTTTTGAGCCACAACCTGTAAACAAAAATATGAACTAACAGTGAGATTAACAGTGAATTAAGCTCTGACAACCGGCCGTACGATCAGAACGACGAAGATCGCTAAGTATAAACAACTTTCTCAGAGATCTTAGCTCACCATTTTCACCGTTCTCAGAGAAAACTGAGAGAGAGAGAGAGAGAGAGAGAGAGAGCTCCGCGTTTGCTCAACGCTCAACGAAATTTTGAAATTGTAACGGAAGAAAAGGAAAAGTTTGAAATGATATAAATAAAGAAATGAGAAAGAAGGCGGGACGTGACGAAAATTTTTAGCGGTGGTAAAAGTTACTTCAAAATTTACTGAGCATGAGGAATGCGTGAGGGGGGGAGTCGGTTGGAGAAAAAATCTAGCGGCTCCAGATTCAGCCACATCAGCCTCCAATCAACGGCTCTTAGGATAACAGATGAGGACTCACGCGGATCGATGACCTGGCTTTTTGTAAATATGCATTTTTCTTTATTTTCTTATTGGCTTTTTATTACTTCTTCTGTTTACACACCTTTTTTTTTTTTTTTGCTGAAAACGATTTGGCTCATGACATTATGAACTCAGTATAGATCATCTTGCTTGTTGGGTGAGAATCATACAATCTTATTTGGGATATGAGACACAGGTCAAAGACATACCCTTTCTCGACGTGGTTTTCGTCGAGAATCATTCCCTCCGATTGATCAACTGATCCCGAAACCAACTTCCATGTACAAGTATAGCAAGCCCCAGCTCTGCAAGAGTAAGGCAGCTCCAGCCCTGCATTCCGGAGTCAATGATGTCCACATCATCGGGGGGAACTAAGTTGTTCTCCTCACCGTTTGGTCCGATCAGTTTACTTTGACGCCTTAGGGATGCTCCTCACAGAACCAAATGTATAAGAGGTCTTGTTAACAAAGACGAAGGACCTGTTGGCTTTGCAGTTCTAAATGAGACTAATGCATTTGAAGTGTTTATAGTGGTCTTTTGAAGCTCAGACGCTGTCTATTCTGACTTTCTAAGTCTTATTAGGATTTATATACAGTTAAGTTGCAAGAGGCACTAAGAATCTGGGGAGTGCCTCTTCAAAGTTTCGTGCAGAACACAGAAACATCACCAAATTTACATGGATCTAATTTTCATCAACAAATAAACAGACAAACTGAATCACACATCTCACAGTGACAGAAGGTAGGCTTGGGCTTCCCAACATGAGTAATGGGGAAAATGCCTTCTGTAAAAGAGGTTTGTGAAATATCATAGAATAAAACTTGCCGTAACATTTATATCTACTTTTTTTCTAAATTCCTCTTCTACCATCAAAGACAACAAAAACTGTCAGTTATTTTGACATACAGACTTGTACAACAAAGAACATTCTTATTTCTAACACTTAAAACAACATATATAAACCTTTAAATTATCAAGAACCTTATTTCTAAGCTGATTATCTGTCAGCAGTTTACCAGTCTCCCTTGTATCTGACCCGCGTAACTTCACAACAAACAGAACACTGTTCCCAGTAGCAATAATCTAAAATTACAGGAAAACAGCTAAAAGAGATTTCAAACTGTAGAACTGGTCATTCAC
This sequence comes from Rosa rugosa, assembly GCF_958449725.1. Taxonomy (NCBI): domain Eukaryota; kingdom Viridiplantae; phylum Streptophyta; class Magnoliopsida; order Rosales; family Rosaceae; genus Rosa; species Rosa rugosa. The sequence continues at coordinate 10,877,992 of NC_084824.1, read as the reverse complement.
ATTGGTACTAAAGAATCACCTCTATTTGAGTTTAGTGGATAATCAGCAGTAGCTATTTTCTCCCGGAGGTTGAATTTGTTTGCAATTAGCAGTCGAACATCTTCTACTCCAACCAAGCTTTCCAAAAAAGGAAGTAATGAAAGTAATTCTGTATCAGAACGATCATCAAACCAGCTCTCAATCGGTATTCCATTGTCCACTTGGAACCCAAATGCCTGAACAAAGTCAAGGAACAAAACTGTTATACCTAACAACAACAAAAATACTTTTGAGGACAATCATAACCCAGGTGTTTCCTCAATTCCTCCCGTGTTTGGCATAATTTTATAGTTCTATACATCCTTCACTTTGTGTAACTCGAAAATAGATCAATTTCAAGTGCATGACTAAGAACCCAGCTGTGCCACTAGAAATAGTCCAAGTGCATACTAATGATAATATTTTATATAGCATCATCAATTGCAGATGATCAAGCATCGACTCAAGAGGCTAGCTTGATGAATTTCATCAGAGTAGAGAAAGCCTCATTACAATTATCACCATATATCAGAGGCTAATCCAAACACAGTCCAAAACTATGCCCTCAAAAATATCCACTGATATACTATATTCAAAAATCGTGTTTGAGTGTAAGGGTCGTGCATACATGTAGTGAGACTATTATCTGAAGGAAGAAGGGAGGTTGGGAATAGTATACCTGTGGAGAGTTGTCGACTATGACAACACGTGCCAAATCACGGCCAAGAACCGACAAATCTTTGAGATAATTCCCCTCCACAAAAACACAGGAATCACGAAAAACACGATGGCGAAAAATCTTCCTCTTCGGATCCAGCACATTTAGAAGCTGCTCTGCATAGATACTTTGACTAGCTGTGAAGATAATGATCTCGAAAAGAAGCGAAACTCTGTCCAGAAAATCTCTGAGATGAGGACGGCATCGAACATATACTGTATGCTCTTGTAGGTTAAAATTTACGGGAAATGTGAAGTCTGCATCATCACAAGGTTCTAGTGTGGAATGTACCAGAGTTTCTGCCAAATCAAAGCCAGTTTCAGACACAAGACAAGACAATAATTCAATCTATACCCTCAACATGAAAATCAAGAACTCAATCTTGTGTCATATAAAGATTTTAGCCGAGATGACAGAAATGAATGCTAATCTACTCAAAATAGACAATTGGCACTCCTTACTCCTGGTAAGGAGTACACAATTGAACTAAATATTTATCAGATTTTCCATCAGATACAAAAAGCTAAGAGAGGATGCTCCTTCTCTGGAGAAAAATAGAGTTTAACACTCTAGGAGTATATTGGTAAAAACAAACAATTTTTTTTTTGGTCAAAAATGAATGGAAAATAACTGAAAGTCTGAAGGTTCTCAATGTGTATCAGATTACCATCACAGTAAATGATCAAAGCAAAACAAGCTGCAAGGTAATTACTGTCTCTAGACACATCCAGACTATTTTGGCAGATCAGAAGGGTAAGAGAAAACTGAGTGAAACACCAAGTGACATATCAAGCTTTAGCTTCATGAACAATGAGATGACAGATTAAAAAGGAATCCCCAAGTCAACAGCTGTGCAGATAATATTGTAAACCATAAAGAACACAGTAATTTTCATTATTCTCACCATCCAAGTCCAAAACAAGACTTGTAGGAGGACAACTTCGAGTCTGCTTAGGCAGCAGCAACGGCCGAAAAGTGGGGACAACTGAGGACAAGTCAGGTAAGTTCTTGATAAATAAGTAAGGATCAAAGTCATCAAATTCCTCGCTCTCATCATCATCCACGTACAAATCAGTTGACATAGGTTCCTGACCATGCTCATCTAAACATTCCAACTTGGAATTTTTCATGGCAAGATATATGGCTGAGACTTCAGAAGAAATATTGGTTGCCTCCACAACTGCATGACAAAAAGAATACTCATTACTTGTACCATGTATCTCATATTTCTGTGCATTCAATTTCGCTCAATGTATGTGTATTTGATTACATATTACCAGGACATGTTATAGTTACAGAAGATAATGAGTTCTCACAGTAGTTGTTCTCGTTTCGAACAGTGGACTCAGATGTCTCTTGGCCAACATAACCATGGTGTGCATCATCGGGTGAGTACTTTATTTCCATCTCTTTATGGAAATTGTGATCTCCATTTTGAAAGAATTTAACAAAATCAACTGAAAAAAATGAAAAAGAATAAGGTCATACGCAATCCTGAAACAATCACAGGGGTATTGATGAGATCTTTCTAACCATTGAAAGAAATACCACTACATAAACATAAGAACCAGTGAAGAAAGGTATGTTCAAATTTCATCTACCTCCATTGGCAGATTCTCCACCAGCATGTTTCGGTATGTGAAAGGCAGGAGAAAATATAGTTCCCAGAACGCAATCAGCAGCACCCTCCTCACAACCCTGCATTAGATTTGAAAAATTCACACAAATGCTCAAACAATGTTCTAATTCTTCTTTTACAGTTAGATAATTACCTTATTCTCTTTGCAATCATCACTTAAAGCATCATGCCCCAAACAAGCCCCGGCAGTCTCATTAAGCAGCAAGTCATAATTTGTACTTAAAGTGCTTGCAGTAACAGGCTCCTCATTCTTCTTATGAGTCCCACCTGAAAGTTGTTATGGGAAGATGACAGTTTAAATCAGCACTGGGAAATGTGATATCATAATTAATGTCTAATTCTTAATTGATGACCTTTTACGGTTGTGGATGCAAAATTCAATAGTATCAGAAAGTAAGTGAATCAACATCATGTAAGAGGATATTTATACCAATAGAACCTCAAAATAATAAACAAAACGAAAAGACCTCTTATAATTGCCAATATTGAAACTATCATACTCAGTGGGGCATGACCTAAGGCATGTCATGTCCAATGAGAACAGTCACCCCAGCATGTTTTTTTTTTGGGCCTTACGTGATGACAATTACCCAACTAATGGACACTGCTCCTAGTATTCACCAATGACCAACCCCACTTCAAGAAAGCCTAGTAAAACTAGACAAGACCGAAGCTTTAAATTTCCTTTGCAAAGTTTTCTTCTATAAAATACTTGGCAAGTGTTCCAAATCCCCAAACTTCACAAATACGAACAGCTGGAGCTCTTTGAACTTGGAAAACCAAGAAGGAACAAACTGAACCATTTTACTTCTACTTTCATTCATGTTATCTAATGACAAAAATCAAGTTTTCAAAAATATAAAATTTCATTGAGACAAATGTACATGTATTTTCTCAAGTTACAATTAATTCAATTCCCAAATTTTTTACTTATCAGTTCTAATCCTTTAAATCCCCAATGAGTTAATCCTGCGTCCACCAATGAGTATACAACCACTCTACACTGTATTAAAGTTGAAAGAAATGTGCTGGGATATTCACTCAGTATCAAACATGAGGTTTTTGCTAGAGAAAAAAGGTTGAGTAGGAGATCCACAAACAGAATGTTTGGGTGCACCACAACCTCAAAACTTTAATGGGTGCCACATTAGTATATATTGCATCCTCCAAGAATGAAGAAACTCTTCCAACTTTTTTCCTCAAAAATAGTGACAAGGCTACTTACCGAGTCTCTGCTTTCTGGATGAAGATGTAATCATATCTGTAACTTTGGTATCCAATACTTTGACATTTTCATGTGTTTTCTTCTGAGCTCTTGTAACCTTGGGACTGGTATGCTCTCTAGAAGCAGTTCTTCCAGAACTTTTTTTCCTTGTTTGCATTTCAACCTTGAACAAACTTGATTTTGAGAAGTCTGCAAATTCCAACTCTGAGTTAGATCCAGTTACACAACCAAGCTTCCAATTTTCATAATAGCATCCTATCTAGATTCCAAGAGTCAATGAAACTATATTGGCCAATAAACTAATTATGAGCAAGAAAAATCATGACTGAAAACTTCGGACAACCCAGAGATTTAGCCTTTCAATAATTTGCAAATGTAAATGGCAACAGGGATACTTCATTGAGCAAGAAATGATGAAACGAAAAAGAGAACCCAAAATTAGTAACCAAAATGCCATTAAATCAAGCTCAATAACATGGGAAAAACCATTTTTTCGATATAATGTGCTCGACTAGTTCCCTCATTTGGGAAATAATAACCTCACAATGACCAATTACAAAGGTCCAACTCAAAACCCTAGAAACCCACTATCAAAATATGCAAGCTTAGACCCCATAACCACATGAAATGAACTAACTTCACTTCGATTCTCAAGCACAGATCACCATTCCCCCCAAAATTGAACCACTCAAAACATCAAAACCATACAATTAACACACCCTTTGCTCCCCAAAACCCTAGAATCTAGCTCGAACAACCAAACCACTACCCCAGCAGCACCAGAACTTCAACTCATTCAAAACCAAAAGCAAGCATCAATTCCCACAATCCCTACCTGAACTGAAATCAAGCTGCCAAAATCCCAAACCCGAAGCGGCGGGCACAGTTCCCGAAACAGGGGTGGTGAATCGGCGAACGGAGAGGCGAGAAAGATCGCGGCTTTGTGAAGCTGGAGCAGAAACGAAACCCTAATTTTGATGAAAGAAGGGGTTTTGGGGTTTGGGATTTGAGAGCGTTTTCCCTCCAAGGTGTGGTGGTGTGGAAAAGAGAGGGAAAAGTCAGGAGGGATCGAAATTTTTATTTTGTCTGAAGGAAAAAAAGGATGACTCCCTAAATTTTCTCTGCAATTTTTAGAATTTATTTGCTGGAATTTTTCGGTGAATTCGTGATTTTCTCTTGCAGGGGATTCTACGGTCGGGGATGCCAGTGTGGGTCGGCACTCGCGGTGGGATGACTGACACGTGGTGGGTGTGGTATTTGGGCGGTGGTGATCGAGGGTTTGGGTTTGAAGTTGTGGGGGGTGAGAGTGGGTGAGGTACTGGTGGAGTGCTTTTTCTTCCACTCTTGCTGAAATTTTGGAAAGGGGAATCATTTTGTTGATGGAGATTTTGTCTTATTTTCATTTAGAGAGGTGCTTCTTTTTCTGGAAATCTTGAACTTGCCTCTCACTTTTTGGATATTCAACTGTGGCCCTGTAGTTTTCCCTATGTTTACAACAACCTACCTTTGGCCTTCATAGGAAAGAGCATGTTTAATTAGGAATTTATCACACTTTGATTTTGTTGTATTGGAGAATTTTTTTTTTTAAAGGGGTTTGGAATCAAGTTTAAATAGGAGGTTCAGCCCCACGTCCAGTCGGTTCCATTATTATTTATTATAGATACACTAGGCATCGGGGGAAACATAAAACCTGAACCCCTAGTCACATAATACAACTTATAGAAATCCTCGTAGAGTATATTCTAACTAATAGAAGGAGTCTCCTCTAACCATACATCATCAGAATGAATAAAGGAGATTAAGTCATCACACTTGTTGTTTCATTAGAAATAAAACAAAATGAATAAAACGTGAAACTGAAGCCTTGTTTAAGTGAAGTGCCTACATTCTAACTCAATCAACATAGGAACAAACATAATAAATGTATTTTGAGTGTTCTTCTTTTAGAAAAAATAATAAATGTAATTGGTATATTTATATTTTTCAAATAATAATGTGTGGGGTGTTGAATTTGTTCAAATAAATTAAAGCGGGAAGTTAAACATACAAAGAGTTTAACTCCTAATTTGATGGATAAATTAGTAAGCGCTTCTTATTGTTCATGAATAAGTACATGAGTTGTGAGCTCATTCTTAATTCTCTCGTATGTAGGGATGTTGATGTATTCCTTAATCGATTATTTATAGTTTTAACGAGCAGTACTCTCTTATTTAGTATTTAACATATGGGGTCTAATCTTAAAACGACTGATCAACTTTTGATGAACTTCATCATTGCTAATCAGAATACTCATGTTCATGAACAATAAACTGTCAAATACTCAATATCAACTTCTTGACGTATTTCAATATACTATCATCCTAATTTAGAGTTAAAATTAGAGACCATAAACTTACACGTAAATATTCATAGCAAGTCCGAAGTATAGTTAGAATTTAGAAACTAGGACTACTTAAGTGATAATACCGCATTAAATATCAAAACTTACGAGCAAAATAATCCGAGTAGGACCAATTAGAAAAGAATGAAAAGAAAGCCCACGGCAAACTAAAGCTAAAGTACAATTAAGCCATATATTTCGGGTGGGTTGTTTAAATTTCAAAAGTTTGAGGGACTGTTTCAAAAATATAATTACGTTTGAAATAATTCCTCGTTGAGAGAATCTTTTTGAAATTTTGAAAATTGAACCAGCCACCTCTTTCACATCCTCACTTATCCTAAAATAAAATGCCCACTTTCATGTTTGGGCCAACTGACCCGTCTTAGTAAATCGGGTTTCTGTTCAGTACGCCCACACCAACACTCAATTATGGGTTGAACATGATTTTTTCTTTCTTTCAAGTTTTGCTTATGATGTTTAATAAAGTGATTTGGGAATAATAGAGGCCCAAACCTTTCCGGCGGCCCAGGGCGTGTTCCGATCAAGGTTCAAAATTTTGGTTGTTTAGGTTTACAAAATTTTTGATGAAAATTCAGGTGTTTATTGAAATATCGGTAAATATAGGTACGCAAATACTAGTTTTGAATATATATTGAAAATAATTAATATACATAAAGGAAAATTACAAAAATTTCATTATTTTCAAAGAAATTCCAACTATCATGACCGACATTGTAACATTTTGAAGTTTATCTCTTTGGTCCAAAACTCGAGAGATATGCCCTCTAAAATAACAATATTTTTAGGATTAAATTTTGTTTAGTCCCTGTACTCTGACTCTGTCCTCGTTTCAGTCCCTGACATTTTCATTTAATCTAAAAAGTCCCTAAGGTCACAATTTTCGTCTGATCGGTACACTCTGTCCAATTGCTCCGTTTGTAGGCTGACGTGGCATTAAAGTCAACCCCAACTCAGCGCCACGTAAGCCTTTCCAATTGCGAAATGTCCATATTATCCATGCCCTTTATTATTTTGTAATTTTATCTCTTCTTCTTCACCATCTCTCGATTTCTCTCCTTCTGTTCACCTCTGCCTCTCTCAAATGAACACCCCCAAATACTCCACCTCCACGAGGCCGCCTCCGCCTTGCCTCCCGCCTCGACACGCAGATCGAGACCCATATCGATCTTCTCCTCGCATAGCTACCAGTTTCTCAAGATGGATCGAATTCTCTCTCTCTTCCTCTTCTTCCTAGCTCGCGCCGATGTGGACGGCGGCGATCCGTTGATCCGTCAAGTCGTGGACGGCGGTGATGAAGCCCCTCACCACCACCACGATCATGACGGCGAACAGATGCTCGGAGCCGAGCACCACTAATCTCTGAGTAGTTACCAGCGAATGGACCCCACGGCCCAACATGGTGTGACTCGGTTCTCTTATTTGACTCCGGCCGAGTTCAGGAGCAGCCATTTGGGGCTCAGAGGGCTGAGGCTGCCGACCGATGCCAACACGGCGCCGATTCTGCCTACCGAGAATCTGCCTGAGGATTTTGATTGGAGAGAGCATGGAGCTGTTACTGAAGTCAAAAATTGAATATTCTGGTTGATCTTTAGGTATGAGAATAAATCTTTGAGCTTGAATATTCTGGTTGATCTTTTGGTAATTAGCAAAACAAAAGTTGATTGTTTGGATTTTATTAGCGAATAATCCCTTTTACCCAGAATTTATATGAATTAGCTTTGTTTAGTACCATTAAGGTAATATTGACTGGGATCCATCGATGACTTGCCAGAAGTTTTTGACAATGTTAGGAACACCAGTGAAGGCTTTTTCAAGAGTTTTCTCAAGATGTTCGACAATTTGGGTACATACGGCTACAAGGACTTGGCTATATATGGAGATTGGGGATCTATACGCTGACCAAGATGGTTTACTCCCGGTTGTGACCTTGATCGGCATCATTGATGAGTATACTGAGGCCACCTCCCTCCGTCGTCTCTTAGCGGATCCCGGAGAACGGCGGAGCCGGATCGTTCTCAAATCGACACTTTGCCCTCTAAACTCCGCAAAATCCTCTCTTACTCAACTCCCCAAGGTTTGATTATGTTTCTTTTTGAAATTTTTGCTCAAATTTGCTTGCTTGACCTAGTTTCCATATGAAATTGGTGTTGTGAAATTTCAGTTCCTGATGACTTAGATCGAAACCCAGATTTGTGTTGTTAATAGGGTTTTTGAATTAATTAGTCTTGTGTTGAATTGATACTATTGTAATGTACGATCTTTCTGTTTGGGTTGAATGAAATCTTTAACCTGACATTGGATTCAAATGTGCTAAGGATTTGTGGAAGCGAAAATTGAAAGGAGGACAATAGTTTATCCTCTGATCGGGTTTCACAGCGAAGTGTATGCGAGAGAGAGGTTGGGTTTAAGAATGGGGTTTTTCGGGGTATATTGGACAATTTGCTAGTTACATGGCATGCAAACTGCTGAGCTGGTGTACCTTTGAGTGCCACATCAGCAACTTAACGGTCTGATTTGACGGAATTGTTTGGACCCAAAATGAACATTTTGGCCTGACAAGGCATGTCTTGGAGAAATTGAGCCAATGTCAGTGGCTCAAGCTATATATTGTCGACAAGCTCGAAATATATATTTAGAGGCTAAATAAAGCCTACTATGGAAGTATGACAAGTCAACTTTAACATATTTTCCTACTTCGGCTAGGAAAAACCGAGCTAGACAAGGAAGGAGGGGTGGCAGACTAACCAAATGAAATAGTTGTATTTCAGGAAGGGAATACTCACAACAACTTTTCTGAAATATTCGAGAAATGGCCTTTCAATCCTTGCTTCTTTTTCTCCTTCTTCACAAATTTTCCCCTCATGAAATGACCTTTAGCCTCTAAATTTTAGGCTTTATGGCGTAATCTTAAGCCTGGGTTAGGCCTCATGGCGTAATCTTAGGCAACCCCTTGTTTCGTCCTTCTGGAGTTCTGCAACAAAAATGCCAGGCTTCAGATTGGTTGGTTGACTAAGCATGATCTTCAATTGCACTTTTGGAGATGAAGATGTTTCAAGATCGGCTTTGTCGCCAACTACCATGTCATAGAACATGGTGTTTTCAGGATTAGCCACAGATTGACCATTATAGACGACCACTTGCTGGTCTGAATTCTCCATATCAAGAGCTTCACTTGCTGGATAATTGTAAACAAGAGTTAACTTGTATTGATGATACTCAAATTTACAGTTGCGAATGACAACTTGGCCACTAGAATAATTGTTCTGGCCATTCATGCAACGTGGGTTGTAGATGTGCCCTCCACATATATCAAAGCCACCGCTTGGCCTTGAAGAATATATGAAGAACTTCAAGTTGAATTGATTAATAAAGCCACAAATTGGCTTCTGTAGACCACAACTTAATTATCACATTCACATTCAACAACAACATCTCTAAGATGATCTAAGTTCTCTCTAGAGCAAACCTCTCTAAGAGCAACTCCTCTCCTTCTCTTTCTCTTACCGGTGATCATACTCCTAGTCCTAGTCTTCTCAGAAGCCGACTTTCAGTGCCACCAAACCCTCTGTCAACGTGCTTCGGTCCTAGTCTCCTCGGGAGCCGACGGTAGTGCCGCGACCACAACGGTTACAGAACCAGCCAAGCAAGGGTAACGCCCTAGCAACCCAGCCAAGCTAAAGTCACGCTTTAGCAAGTTCTCTCTACTTCCCGGTGGTTCTCGCTTTGCTCGATCTACAACATCGAGTATCGATTTGGTGACGCAAGAAGATTAGCAAAAGTCCTCACCACGAGGCACAAAGAATCCCACGACGAGGTTGGTGCTCTCCTCGTCCACAATTGCTTGAAAGAAGTCAGGTCAAGGGACACCCCCGACGACCGCACTCGAACGGTGCTGGCACGCCCGCGCAGAAAAGATATTGTTGACCAGCTGCAACAAAATTGGAGCCAAATAGGAATGTTAACGGTGAGGACGGATCGGACGAAAATTGTAACTTTAGGGACTTTTCAGATTAAATGAAAATATCAGGGATTGAAAAGAAAAAATGGTCAGACTACAGGGACTAAACATAATTTAATCCTTTTTAATAATGTTTTGTTGAATAAGCTCGTTTATAATTGTCATGATGTATCCAATATAAAGAATAATTTTCTTTTATAAGAAAACAAAATTTCCATATATTGCCACGTTAATGCACACTTCTAAATTTTATGAATGGTACCCAAAATAAGGCCCACTCCAAATTTCAGTACATCAAGTTTCAAAACATAAACTTTGGTACATCAAATATGAAGTTCGACCCAATATACGTACACGACGTTAATGACTCCGTCAGTCTACATGCCATTACGCACATAATGAATGACATAATTGGTTTTTCATTTGTCAACGGGTTTCCTCTCTCTCTCTCTCTCTCACCAACTCTGCTACCCCAAACCCATGAAATTATAAGGAAGAACAAGATGATGAGAGAAATTATCATGAAAAACGATGAAAGGAACAGAGAATGTAAGTGTGATGAGAGTGATAGTGAAGAAGAAGATGAAAATGATCGGTAACAGTGGAAAAGCCATTGGGGTTTAAATGGGTTTTGGTTCAAGTTGCCCAAAAAAGCTTTCTGGGATTTCAGAGGGGTCAAAGGTTGGGACTTGGGAGTCCTAGGATTTTGGGTAGAGAGGGACTACTGAGAAAAATGGTAGATGACATGTTTACAGAGAGAAAAGAGGATAAGTTTGGCTTGATGATTGCGCCAACTACCCTTCTTCTTAGTAATGGCCTCTGACGACTTCTCTACTGTGTCCACCGCTGCTAACGACGAGAAGTACCAGTTCAAGAGGCCGGAGACCACGCGACACCATCACCGTCATCGTCTTCCTCCCATAGAAGCATTGTCCTCATCCCAGGTATATTCTGAAATCCAACTCTTGAAATCCAATTCTGAAATCCAACTCCTGAAATCCAAAGAAACCCAATTGAAATCTGAACCCAATTATGAAGAATCCCAAGTCAATTCTGCAGTGCGTTTGGGTTTTTTTTATCGGTCGATCGTTGTTTTGATCGGAATTGTTTGCATTGTTTTGATTGATCGTTGAAGTGTTGATCAGATTTGTTTGCGTTGTTTTGATTGGAATTGTAGTGTTTGGATTCGAAGTGTAGGTGATGGGTAATGATTGAAGATTGATTGGCCGACGGTCAGTTGTAAGGTCGTTGGTGCTACTTGCACGCTGCACTGTGCAAGCAGGAGAGAGAGAGAGAGAGAGAGAGAGAGAGAGAGAGAGAGAGAGCTGGGTGCCCACAGTAAGAAGAAGAGAGAAGGCTGAGTGCTCAAAGTAAAAAAATTGAAGTGACCAAATTATCCCTAAAAATACGACAGCTGGCACGACACTAACGACGTCATGTATGTTTATTAGGTAAGTTTTGAAATCTCATATACCAAAGTTTATGTTTTGGAACTTGATATACTAAAATTCGGAGTCGGCATTACTTGGAGTACCATTCATAAAATTTTCTCTAAAATTTATAGAATGGATATTTAAAGTAAAATAAGACTAAAGTAATACTATTTGAGCCACTTGCTTATAAAGTTATAAGCAGATCATGTACTTTATCTTAATAAGCTCCATGCCACGCGCGCATGCATGGTTAGTTTGGATCCTTATAAATAGTTCCTTACACATTGGAAATCAACTTGAGCATTATAATTTGTTCAATGGATCCATTCTTATATAACTTATATATAAAGGCTTTTGCATGCTATTATAACTTATATTCTTACATATACCTTTTTAAGTAATTAACGCTTACAATGAATATTTGCTAGTTAGACCTCCAAATTTATTATTTTGACCTCCTATACTTAGTACACCTCTAATTTACTTTTTAGAATATTTGAAAAGGTCTTAGTCCCTTATTTTTACCAAAACACCCTTGAACATGAGATACAATAATCTGTTACTCTACTTTTTATCTCTATATTCAACCATGAGAAGAAGAATGAATCAAAATCACATGATATTGTTCTCTTATGAGTAGATCTCTCCTCCAGCAAAATTAATCAGAGGGTTGGTTCTCGATCTTCATATGTTCTTAGAATTCATTTGAATTTGCTAAATGAAGGATTTCGTGGGTTTTGGGTTGAAAGATCAAGCAATAACTATAACATAATAAGGAAATTTCATATCAAATTGTTTTAAATTTACTTTTGTATTAAATGTGGGCCATGTATAGAAATTATTATTTTTACTTAATTGTTTTAGGTATAATTTATGACAATATAAGGAAATTTTGAAAGAAAAAAAAATAATTTAATTGAATGTTATATTTGGGGAAGGTAAGAAGAGTTTTTTTTTTTTTCATTTTTCTCATTTTGTCCTTATTTGTCTTTTCATATGACTTGACAAAATCTATTAATAATTGAAAAAAATTGGAGGTCCAAATATCAAATTTAGAGGTCCAACTAGAACCACCCTTTGATAATAGTAGTGTTATAGTGTTTGATCAAATTACCTCGTAAAGCCAATGAGTTTATCATAAGGTGTTTTCCAATAAACCCTAATCAATTGAGTGATTAGATATTTAGATTGAATCACTGTGATATTGGTTTAGAATTCTAAATATATTGAAAATTAAGAGAATAGACGAAATTAACTTAAAGAATCGAGAAAATGAAGTACAATATTTTTATTTTATATAAGCTATTAGTTTCTTTCTTTTTAATTACATACATACTTACATCACTTGCACCACATCGATGCCGACCCCGTTCCATAATCATCCTGACTTGCAAGAACTAGTTGGATTTTTAACATAAACTCTCTGTGAAGTTTCTAGATCCAGGTCTTCTGTTACATCTGTAACTTAGCTTTTCTACTTGTCTTGCTGTGTTTGGGTCTTTTTAAGACCTCCTTGTAACAACAACAAAAAAACAGAAGACAGAGAATTAATAAACAAGTTAACTATATTGTATTCTTAAAAGCAAAAACCCTTAATTCTTTTGCTAGGAATTCAACATCAATCAAATATTGCAACATGTACGGGGGTCCCAATTAAATTTGTGGAGCATTAAGATGAACAATGTTAAGTATGAATATACAGTGTTGTGCGTAAAGAAAGGTGTGTTAAAAGTGATTTGCCTTTGAAATTAAAGCTAAAGATTTGGATCTAACAAAGCCAAAACTTTAGGACATGCTTAAAATATCTTCACAATTATGCACTAGTTTAAGGAATATGGTTGGTCCGCGAGACATATATATTCTCTTCGGCTGTGTTTGGTTTGTGGAAAGGAAAGGAATCATTTTCCTTTTCATTGGGAAAGTGGTTCCTGAGGGGGGGGAGGGGAGGAACCAATTTCCTCCTCTTTTTCCTTTCCTTTGGGAATCAGTTTCCCTTCCTTGGCTGTCCCAAACACAGGAAAGGAAACACTTTCCTTTCCCAATACCCAGATTCTGGGAAACAAACACAGCCTTCAATCCTTCATGTTTCTATCAAAATAATGCAATGCACACAGAGAATTAAGAAATAGACATGCATTTTGCTCTAATCGAGCTAGATAACTATAGTTAATGGTTTACAACCGAGCTCGTCATCAATCCGTACCGAATCCAGCAACTTCTAAACGAAAACAGAATGCCTTTGGGATTAAGATTAAAGACAGTGACACGAACCTAGAAATTTCCTTTCCATTTCGAGAAACTGCACTGTCTATAATCTTCTTATATATATTGCTGCAAAGTAAACTGCAGTAGCGTCATGATCTATCATCCTATCACCAGGTGCATGCTTTACATTATTAGTCACAAAGTTTGAGCCTGGGTTTTGTGGTGGTGGGTCAGTTTAAGCTAGCACGTCCAACTGGTTACTGGTCCATCCTGATGATTACCAGGTGCTATCTGCTTTAGTTTCTCGGAAATGACTGAGTGGAAGATCGAAGGTGCTTCTTTGTTTCTCTAAAGTCTCTTTCTTAATATATCCATCATTCCACTATATAAGTTGTTGGAAAACGATTTCGATGTAATCTCCTCTAGAGTTCTGTATATACATATACCAATATAATTAATCACCTGCATTAATCATTTTTTGCATTCATGGCGCATGCAAAAACAAACCCAGAAATGGAAAATTATTCGACTTTTTGGTGACATAATTATTCAAAGCAGATTTTGTGATCTACTTTGTTTCAGCGAAAGAATATATAATCTCCAAGTTGAAATTGACTTGACTAGCTAGCAGCGAAGTCATGCAGGTCCTTACGACTCTATCTCTAGTTATGAATCTAGGGTTTGTAGCTAGCTAGTGGCACTATGGCGGCTTTGACCAGGCCTGGAGACTGGAGTGATATATGATTTTCCATTTCATAAACACAAGATTCAGTGCGAATCACTAATGGCCATTCTCCCTACGAACGAAATGATGATCGATCAATATATTGATTTGTTCTTGAATAATAGTTCATCAAGTCATGCATGATAAATGTAGCTTTTAATATGTGGGAGAAGAGGTCTTATTTGAATGCTCAGATCTGGTTCTCGATAATAAAAATAAAATTCATTGATATTTATCTTTGTGAAAGTGTTTCTAGCAATAGAACAAGATGACAAACTTGCATGCAGGAATTACAGAAACTGAACCAGCTTTTATATATATAGTTAAAATAGCAACATTTTACAGATACATTATGCATGCAAACCATCTAGATCGATCTTCATAGTCACACTAGATATTGTACATATTTTTGCATATCTTAATATTCATCATGTCTTTGATTTCCTTTTTCATTCATAATCGATCTCCTCACTAGCCAGCTAGCTTCATTGGCTTGTAAGGCCGCCACGCGGGATAACGCGGCAGACGAGTGGTTTCTTCATTTCCATAGAGAGCATTAAGCACTCCGAAAGGTCTACAGGCTCCGCCGGAAACCACTTGAATTGGTGCAAAAGCCTTGCAAGCCACAAGTGCACTGTAGCTAACCCTAGCGCTTTTCCTGGGCATACCCTACGGCCCGAACCAAAGGGCGCAAGCCTAAGGTCCGATCCCATTATCGACACATCTTCTTCAATGAACCGCTCAGGCTTGAAAGTCCAAGGGTCCTTCCAAATGGCCGGGTCATGGGTTATAGCCCACATGTTGACCATGGCCGTTGTGCCGGCCGGAACAAAGACCTTGTCGACGTGGACGTCATGCACGGCCAGACGAGCCCAAGATAATAATGGGCCCGGAGGGTGCACCCGGAGCACTTCCTTAACTATGGCCTGAAGATACGGCAGTTTCGAAAGGTCAGAATCCCTCACGTGCCTGTGATTCCCAACGATCGTATCAAGCTCTTCTTGTGCCTTGGCTTGGATGTCTTGGTGCAGGGCAATCCTTGCCATAATCCATTCAAGAAGTATAGCAACAGTGTCTGTCCCTCGAAATATCATTTCCTAAATAATGTAAACACCAAAGGAAAAAAAAAAAAATTAGACAAAAAAGTTTAACTTGTGAACGGAAGTTCTTACGTTTGTACCACCACTTGATTGATCCGAGCATATCAAAAATCCTATGCAAACAAATCTTAGTATATAAAACAGTATGAGCATGTCCACCACGAATCTTAAAGCCCCATGAAAAATTGATAATTATAGAGATGTAAACGTGGATTAGCACTAAGATCGAACTATGTAAAATATAAACATATATACATATATAGGCTAGTGATTCAGCTGTCCTTGTCTATTTGTTTTATTGATAACCTTGATTCCCATATAGGACCATATTAGATATGATTGAAGGACAGTAGATATATAAGTATCTTTCCCCTTTTGCCAAAATTGGCAATCTCATTACTACATCTCAAAGTGTTCATGACCAACATAGCAGTCAGCAGATTGTGCTTGTCTAGTTGTCTAGCTATATCAATAAGTTGAACTTAATCAAAATGGTAGAAAACTATGATTGAGCGAATATTCTGGTCAAATTCTAAGTTATCTACAGGCCATAACTTTGATTGAACATGCCTTTTCTTTTCTCTTTTTCTGCCCAGGTTGAATGGATATGAGTCGACAGTTTAGCTAGGGTTCTGTCAAAAGTCACTAGAATTATACGGCAAAATATCTGAATCAATGATTGAACATGCAACATGAATAATAGCATCTGTCAAAAAAAAAAAGCGTGACTGTTGATGTTAGTGAATATCACTGTAACTTTCTTATGCATAAACAGTCAATAATCAATAAGATTATTTGCACTAACATTAATAAATTTTTTTTTTGCATAAACAATTGATAATCAATAAGATTATTTAGATTAGCGATAGAAGATAAAATTAGATGATTATCTGATCGATAAATAAATATGAGAATATAAGAAAAAATGTGTAAGATAATATAAAACTGAAGGAAATATTCACTTACCCACAAAACAGCAACCAAGTCTGAATCACTTAATTGATCCTCCACAGACAAAGCTAGCAAAGCACTAAGAAAGTCACTCCGACCACTGAAATCTCCTGCTCTTTTTCTTTCCTCCACAATTTGACCCACCACACACTTAACCTTAGCCGCCAATTTGTGACACTTCCTCTTCACACCATGGAAGTCCAAGAACCTCAGAGGAAAATAGTCCTCCAAATTAAACCTAGAAATTAAGTCATACCCTTCTGTGACCATAGCATGCAGAGTCAACGTCAAGTCAGTACTACCCTCCTTCTCTAACCCTAAACCAAAAACACTCTCAATTATGTTATTCAGAGAACCCTCCTGCAATATTCCTTTCACACCCACAAATCTCCTCTCCTCCATCTCCTTCTCCACTCTCACGACCATTCTGTCCACCAGGTGCTGCCTTAGCCCTTCCAGTCCGGCAATTCTCTTCGGCGAGAACATGTGGACTGCAGCTAACCTACGCAGGTGGCGCCAGTACGCGCCGGAAGGAGCAAACCCTATAGCGCGCTCGAACATTAGTGCTCGAGCGGATTGCTTAATAGGACGGTCGGAAAAGGAAGACCCTCCTAGGATTTGCTTAGCAGTCTCCGGGTGGCTGCTAATGATGACACGTGTCCTGGTTCCTAGACTGTACACCATGAGTCTCTTTGCATCCAGCGAAGCTGCCATGCCGGCCAGTTTACGATGAGCAAGAGCGCTCATTTGGTCGGATATGGAACCCAATACAGGCCACCCCACTGGTCCCCGGAGTTTCAATGCATGGCGGTAACCTGACCATGCAGAGCCTCCAGGGACGAGGTAGTGGTTTAGGACGAAGAGGAAGACATAGAAGAAGAATGAGAGGAGAGTGAGAGTGAGGGTAGAAGCTCCAAACCAAAAAAGTAGGATGGAGAGGTTGGCTATTATGAAGAGTTTCATAACTATTTGAAGTGTTTCTGGGGTGATAATCAATCGAGAAAAGCTTGGTAGAATTGCCTAGAAATGGAAATTTGTCTTGGAGATCTAATGTGGGGTGATTTGTATATATAGTATTTGAAAAGCTATCTGGGTTAGTTTAACCAGGGTTAGCATACGCAAGCACACCTAATTGTATATGAATAATGTTACTCGTACAAAATTTTCATGATTTCGAGTCTTTTATATGACATTGGTTATTATTACATGATCTGAAATCAAACTAAATATCAGTTTTGACAAAGCAATATAACCAAAATTTATTAGAAGGTGGGTGCTCTGGGGCAGATTTATAGTTGTTATGTGACGGTGCCGTCATATTTTATAATTTCACAAAATCTATTATGGGGAAGAGATGGAGAGAGATCGAGGGATAGCAATATCACCTAGTATTTATGTCTCCATCAGGCCATCAAATCCACATGGGTTTCACGTCGATTCATCGAACCACACAGTTTGGAACTGCACCACCTCAATATCAAGATCACAATCATGAATCCAAGACTTGTTTTGATGTTTTTTTTTTTTTTTTTTTCTCGATTGGAATAGGGCAATCCGGCAATGTATGTTGGTACCTGACACTAGCTCTTTTTTTCTTGTTTGTCCATTTTCTACCACTACGAGTTTTGTTTTTCAATGGAAGTTCCATCCAATTCGAGTTTCACGCAAGGTAGTATTATATTTACATACGGGACCATCTGAAAGCGAACACCACGAACCCGGATTGATAACGGTGGACTTTCGAATAGTGGAAAACCACCCTTGGGGGCTACAATCTGAAGTTGCCACCAGCAATGCAGAGTTTCGAAAAATAGCTGCCTCTTTCAAACGGGCCTTGGAAAGGGGTGTATTATATAGCATGTGTTTACAATGTTTTAACGCACCATGATTTTGGTTAGGAAAAAATTCATTTTGGTGAACTTTAGGGTTAAAATTAGTCTGGTCTTTAAACTTTTTTCTTTTTAATCAGGCTGAACCTTATACTCTCAAACGACATCATCAGAGTCCAAAATTTGAATCAGGTCCAAAAATGAGGTCATCTGCTGAGTTGGAGCTGACAAGAAGCCCACACTTCAGCTTTTTAAACCCCGAAGGAGGGCAAAATGGACATTTTCAATTTAATATAATTTCTATTTTTTTTTTTAACTCTCTCTCTCTCTCTCTCTCTCTTCCAGACGAACAACACCAAAAATCTATTCCCGATTTGGAAACCCCATAATACATGAAAACTAATAGAATCGAAAACCAAATTGAATGGCAAAACAAAGGGAACTTAATCAAAATTGCAAAGCAAATCGAGCCATCTATTCGGTTTCAATGGTGCCGAAATCAGGAATTGAAATTAGCAATCTAGGCGTCCAAGGCTTTCAAGGTCCCCTCCTTATGCTCCTCCAATTTTCCCAAGGCCTCCTTCAACTCCGCCTCCACTTCTTCCTCCCCTCCGCCAGTTTCACCTCCACCTTCGCCTACGTCTCCTTCTTCATCTTCGACAGCGCCACTGGTATCTCCGCCCACGCCGCCCTCATGATCTCCACGCCCTGCTCCTCGAGTTCCTTCACCTCCGTCGATCAATCAAAGCCTGAAATTCAGACCCAATTCCATCCCTATTTTTGCCCCATCAATCCAGCTCCGGCCACCAAATCTCAGCCACCTTTCAACCCGATTGCCGCTGTGACGCAGAGTCCGAAATCCAGCGCCATTAAACCAAACCTCATAATCAACCCGGTTGTTTGGTTTGCTGGGCTTGGAGGTCAAGAGCGAGAAGGGTTGAGGCGGTGTTTGAGGCCAAGATCGGAGAGGTTGAGGCGGAGGGAGATTAGGTCGAAGCCATAGTGGGTTTTGCAGCTCGGTCCTCCATTTCTCCATTGCCACCGCTGATCTCCCATGGCTACTCTAATCTTTGTTGGGGAGGTTCGGGGTTGGGTTTTCTTGAGAGAGAGAGGTGCAAGTTTATTTTCTGTTTTTTTTTTTTTTTTTCAATCTTTTTATTTGAAAATGTCCATTTTGTCCTCTTGCGGGCCATGCTGTCGGCTCCAAGTCTCCAACTCAGCATATGACGTCATTTTTGGACTCGGATTCATATTTTAGACTCGGGTGATGTTATTGAGAGTACAAGGACTAGCTTGAATGCCTGATTAAAAAAAAAAAAGTTTTAAGGATCAGACTTATTTTAGCATTAAAGTTCCGAAGGATAAAGTGAATTTTTTCCTTTTCTTTAATGCTTTTCTTATACTAGACATTTGAACAAGAGGATAGAATATATTAAGGTACTGCTACCGGATGAATCTGCTAAGTTTCCTAGCCCCTAATATTTTATCATTCCATACATGCGAGTGTGACGCCCATGGACGAAAAACAAAGAAAGAGAAGGAAAAGGATAGGACACATTTCAGAATTTCAAGTTGGCTTCTAAAAATGACGCTGATCATGGTAGCCGAAAAGCCTTCAACTAATATCAAAGCACCTGTGGCCGACTCAATATTGTTTGACGGTGATGAATCCGTCGCAAGTAGGACACACAGCTCTATGTGTAGCATTAGGCCAACTCCCACAGTGGAAGGTGGTCTAGAATGATGGAACTCTCAAATCGAAAATGCATAGAACATCAAGACACTTTAGTTCCACACCCTCAATCCTCCATTCAACCATTCACTAAAAGCGTCATAGGTCATTTTGTGGAATGATTCATTTAGTGATGTTCATAGGTCATTTTGTGGAATGATTGAAGCAATGTTCATAGGTCATTTTGTGGAATGATTCATTTAGTGATGTTCATAGGTCATTTTGTGGAATGATTCATAGCCTACACCAAAGGGAACCTTCCCTTGTAATTTTCAAACTCATCCATGCGCAATATAAAGGCTTGCAATATTTAATCACCTTTGGAAAGCAGAACCTATCCAGCAAGATATCTATCGTGCAAAGATCCACTGTAAACTAATAGCAACAGTGACAACCTTGGCATCGTCACATTTACAAGACCCTACCACACTACTATAAGCTAACCAAATTAAACATTTTGATTTGCAAAGATTTCTCCCTTTTGCCAACCAAGTTGATATATTACCCACTTGCTTGCCAAAGTACTTGACGCAAGGCCAATGCTATTTTCCCAGACATCGTGCTCTACTAGATTATCAATCTAGCACCACACATTAAAACAAGAATCCACTATTAAATATTGGAAATCGACCAACATAACATATCAAACTATCTTGCAAGAAAAACGCATTTCAAAACGATATGCCGCCGACACATCCAATAGTGCAATTATCAAACAATATAAATGCTTCTCATCCAGAAAAAAGCATCATCTATCATTGGGTCCTGTGATCAATGCTGCATATCAGAGCAAAAGACAATAATTATTGAATTCCACAATAGCTTTTAAGGGAGGCGTGGAGGCCTCTGCTCCAGCAAACTCTAACCCACACTTGAAGTTATTTAAACAATCACAAGGACTCTACTTTGCTCAAAGTAAGGCATAGAAAACTAAACAAACCATTAAAGTCTGCATCACAAATGCAACCGGATTATAGCTCTATTGGTATAAAGGGCCATATGGCCTATGAGGACTGTTAATAAAAGAAATCTAGGACAAAGACTGCCAATAAGGTATTCTGGACCAACAGGGATCGATCAAAGAGGAGACCCTCTCTTTAAACAAGAAGCACCAAAAATTAGCAGTCTTAGCGGCATTTTTATTCCTCTAGCAGACCCTTCTGGGAGGATCTCTTTAAAATTAGAATAAAAACTCAAAAAGCCAACCAAGGTGGAATGCTTGGCTAACCATTGAATACTTTTTAACATTAGCATTAAGATCCAAGCATTAAGCAACGTGTATACGAAAATAAGGTTATGGAATGCTCAAGAATGTGGAACAAAGTACTAGACATATATGCACGGACATTTACTGCAAAGTCACAACTAGAGAATGAGTTCAGGATACAAATTATTTCCTGACTTTGCAAAACCTTCAATTTTATGGGGTTTGTACACCCATAGCCAGACACAAACTATTCTGCACTTACTAAGGAAGAGAATGCATTCTTCCAAAAAGGTACTGATTTCATTTGTTTCTTTCCTCTATTCTTATAAACAGACATAGCCTAGTAGCCTAATAGTTATTATGGTCTAGTGAGCACCCTTTCCACTAATGGCGTGTCCAACGAGAATGTTCCACCTTCTGCACCACTTAATACCAAGGAAAGAACAGGCCCACAAGCAATACAAGTGTGCAACCTTTCCATTATTAGTAAGGTGTCCAACACAAATTGCCACCTTCGCCAGTACTTCATACCAAAAGGAGATATATATATATAAGTGGAAAAATTAAAGCCAAAGACATGATCTTTGCTATAAGTGGAAAAATACTGCCTTGCTGACAAATTTGTTCCACCAGACCAAGAACCAAAAGAAAGCAACAGAAAACTAAAGTAGCCCTCCATGGGTTATCCACTGGTTTATTTCTAATATTTGTGTATCACCACTTTTCTGAGCCATCTTTACAGTAATTAGATATGGTCTAATAAATCTTCGGCCAGGGTAGGAGGTATTATTAACTTGGCAATGTCATCAATGTTATCATCTTCAGACAACATATTCATAGATCAGAAGTAACTGAGATTTAGGGTCACAACCTGTCAACAAGTAAACAGTAGGTCTCCTCTAACTTGTAAGGAAAACACAAACAAGTTTCTGCCTATTTATTTGGCATAATTAGTCAAAAGGAAAAAAAATGCTAGTGTTTGATAGAGCAAATACTATTTCCAGCAACTTCGAATGTATGAAACACATACTGTCTTCACTGATGTAATTTAGCTTCAAGCACATAGGGGTTTCAAATAACTAACCGCCATACATCATCTGAACAAATACTCCACTGAATCTCAAGAAATAATAATCAAGATATTTAAAATCGCATAATCACTACTGGTAACTTCACTGTGTTCATGCTGGCATGCTCCCATACATCTGTGAGCACCTCACACGTGTTTATGCATATAATCCATTCGCCTCTGTCTTTTAAATCACACAGTCAACTAGTTGGACTATACTTAGATCTAGCATTATTTAGCATAAGAAAGCAGATACTCACAGTTAAAATTTGCTTCTTGCTAATAATAATCCATGTTCAACAGTGAAGAGTTTAAGGTCATAACATTGTAGTGGCTGCAGAATATTTGATAAAACTTGTTTTATATTATAAGAGAATTGCTATGATAAAATTTACTCAGCATTCCCTCTATTTTCCTGCGTGCATGAACCAGAACATATATAGTTCCCAGCGATAGTTCGACCAAATTATTATAAGCCAAAAGTGAAACATCAAGACAGATAGTTCATGAGCTCCGTTTAAAAACTGGCCCCAATCAAACTTAGCTAAACGCAAATATCCACCATTTTCAGAAGTCGGAAAACAAGCCAAACTTCTACCATCATCTAACTAAATACCTCCAGTTACCCAAGAGTAACAAACCACTCCAACTTAATCTCACTCCAATCATCTCTTTTCATCTCTACAAAAGAAGAGGGAGATCAAAAACTCCATTGACACCATGCACCTATTGCTTCAGATCCTTTTGCGGGTGAAATCCATACAAAA
Source organism: Rosa rugosa (assembly GCF_958449725.1). NCBI lineage: Eukaryota > Viridiplantae > Streptophyta > Magnoliopsida > Rosales > Rosaceae > Rosa > Rosa rugosa. Next base: position 10,855,016 of record NC_084824.1, on the reverse strand, counting down.
ATTCCACTTTCAGAGACCAACAGGATCTCCATGTTCACTCAATATGTCATTTCCTCTGGCACCACCATCACTGCTTGTTTATAACACTAATGGAATAAAGAAACAGGGAGGAGAAGATAGCCAATGGAGGGGCATTTGAAGGGCTACAGTTTCAAATAGTCTCGTAACACATTGAACTTTCAGACTAAGTACTGAACAGGCTCTTGAAAACAAACAGCCAAGAAGTTTTTGGAATAGGGAGGCTTAACTAGTTACCTACATTGATCTCTACCCAACACTTGAAAAATAATTCTTCTTTGCATTGGGTATGATAGATGGTGAGTTATCAGATTTTAGGGGTACGGTTCTTTTCCTTTTTCATTCAAAAGTAAAACAGAACTATGTATTTTATGCAAAGTTGGCTATTTTTCAAAATGCCACTGAAAACGTTATCATGTCACTCCACATAACATCAAAAAGCAGGAAAAAACAAGCAGGATGATGAGTCCATATCTAAACCAACCAACCAAATACCCTCCAATATTCGTAAAAGAACAAACAATAATTCATATAAGAAAATCATATTCCTAATTAAGATAGCAACCGAGAAAATATTATGGTCAAAATCACCATGTAGTCAGCATACCACATGATTTCTTAAATTACTACACCTCAACCAGATGAATATTTTTAAGAAAATATTAACCTTCAACCAAATGCACTGGGACAGTTACTTTAGTCATCAGAAATATAGAGCTTATCTTGGGGGTGGGGGTGGTGGCACGTTGGATTTCGCTCCAACCCATGCAAAAATGCCAACTGCAAGGATAATCCATCCACATATGTCATACTTGAGATCACTGCTCCTCTTAGCCTTGGAACTCTGGAATATAACAAAGAAATTGATCTCAAGTTTGTAGGAAAACTAAAAAAAAGTTCTTTTTGCATCCTATATACTGTACTGAGATGTTTGAAGTTTTAAACATCCCACTGAAACTTATACCAGGTTTACCCATATTAGTGTACATAGCTTTGATCTTTTGTATACATATGGAAAAGATGTACTAAAGGGAATGCAGAAACTAGTGTTTAATTCCATGTATAAACATAATTTGATCTTGTATATACATATGGAAAAGATGCTAAAAGTAAATAAATTGGAATGATGAAAATGCTTATATGAATGCGATCAACAAGCTACATTTAGAGTATTTGTAGTTATAATTTGTCCTTAGTGTGTGGTGAGAAATGAAGTTATATTTTGAATTTTTGATCCATCAAACAAGTATTGACTACAATTTAGAAAAATCATTGGACAGGTAATATACCATTAATTTGTACACTTCAACACTTTCATATCTTACACATATCTGGAGGTATAATGATTTATAAAAATCCAGAATACTGCATCTTTTAGCTTTGTATTGAACTAGAGAAGTAAATGAAATTGCATGTCCCTACTTGATCACATATATATAAAGCATTTGAATTGTCAGGTATTTTATCTCTTTTGATCAAGGAAACAGCAATGATACATGCTGGAATAGAATGCCCCATAATAAAGTAAGAATATACCTTTCCACTTGAGGAAGTGGCAGGTCCCCCACCTAGTGCTTGTTGAGCCATTCCTTGCTTATGGATCTCCATATGCAACTCTGGTGCCTGGGAAAGCATGATCAACAATTACCAGGGATGCACTTGCTAATAACAATAAAGCAACAAGATTTATCCTACATCAGATAGAAGGGACGCCTACCAGTTTATTAAAGCTCACCAGCAATAAAACAAGGCATTTTCCTATAAATCATATTGATATGCCACTTGTTGAAGTTATCTCGGCCTTGATTGTCAGGCCTTGATTATCAAACATGCACCCACCCCTTTAGCCTTATTCCCATCTGCTAGTTTTTTACCATGCACCACCTCTTTACCCTAATTCCCATCTGCTAGTTGTTCTATCAAAATAACTGGAAGTTTGCAATCAGGCATCCACAGCAATTTTAACTTTGTAGCTGATGGGGCTCCTAATATGAGTTTAAAGTTATGTATGGGCCACACTTCTGGAGAATTCTACCTAACATACTATTCACCACGAATAAGATAACATAACTTGTGTCTTCGAATCCACGGCTGATTGTGCTTAGCTTTAATCTGGGAGTTCGACCCCAATCATAATCTAGTGCCACCTCCGCTGTAACCAACTAAATCAATTTATGTGTGACCACTAGTTTGCATCTGAGACCCTGAACTTACTTTCAAGGTTTTTCCCAATCCAGCTTAACTGTATCACCCATGAACTTACTCTTAGCACTTCAGTACATTAAGCGGAGCATTCCAAACAACATCAGTAAGAACTCTCAATTCAAGTCACATACTAATCAGAGTAAGAAATTTTCACAGTACAAATTAACATATAACTACAGCACTCATCCGCGAAAGAAATAAGAGTCCAAATACCTTAGCTGTGACTTCTATGGACTTCTGATAAAGCTCATTGGCAGGTTCCTGCAAAAACAAATCCACAGTTAACCATTAACCTTCCCTTCCAGCTCCAAATGTCTCGAACACAACAAATTATGCAAATTCAATCAAACAATATACCTGCTCGGCAGCCCTCTGGAAATACTCCGACGCCTTCTCAAAATAAGGCCTTGCCTCGTCCAAGTCAGGATTCATGAATCCATGAGATGTATGCGCGTTCCCAAGACACCATAGAGCTTCATGCTTTGTAGGATTGATCGCCAGAGCCTCCTCCAGCTTCGAAATACAATCTACACATTGTTCAGGTCCCATGGTTAGTGCACAACATATACAACCAATCCAATTTGTATTCGAAAAAAAAAAAAAAAATTACCATCAAGCATGATCCGGGAGTCGGCAATACTCTGAAACTGCGACAGTTCGAGCAGAGCTCCGGCCCATTTGACTAAGTTCTGCAACCAATTAAGAATTAAGCGAATTATTGAGCAGCCATAAGTAGATAATCAGTGAGATTTGGAGAGAGAGAGAGAGAGAGAACGAACCTCGGCGTCTTGAGGGTTCTTGGCGTAGTGAGCTTCGCAGGTCTTGCGGCTGTGCTCGGAGAGCAAGAGGCGGTCGAAGTCGTCCTGAGAGAACTGCATGGCTGTCGTTCTGGGGAGAGATGGCGATTTTGGTACCCGGTGCTTGCTTTAGGGTTTGGACTCTTTTTTTTTCGTTGGGGTTTTTTCTGGAACGGTATGGTAGAAATGAAGTGAATTACTACTTCATCACGGCAATGGTTGAACCACGTCCTTGGGCTTTGCTTGGTGTACACGTGCACTCTATCGCTTGACCACGCAACTTCGGGTGAGACTTGGGCTCGTGTTTGGTATTGGCTTGGGCTGTTTCTTGAGGCTTGCTCGTTTTGGGCTTGGGTCCATATTAGGTTTGACCTAGTTTGTTTATTTATTTATTTTGTACAAAAATGTTGGAGAGAGGAAGCTATCATACACCTCCATGTCAGGGCAGACCTACAACCTCGGCTCTGAATAACTAATGTGGGACACGCACCTGTCTCCACAGCCCCTAGGTATGGATTTCAGATTTCTATAGGAAATTTACAGATCGCGCGACCCAAAGTAGGAATTAGCAATGGAGATCGAACTTGAATTGGGGGCTTAACCATAAGCAGGCGCATACCAACTTAACCAACCCACGTTAATAGGTTTGACTGAGTTTATTACTCTCTCTCTCTCTCTCTTGCTTATTCTTTGGGTCTTTGTTAGCCTCGGAGGAATTCCAAATTTCAAATATTGCTCTATTTTGAGTGATCGGTTAGTTTTTCTTTAGGTTTTAGTACTATGTTTTGGTGTTATAATTACGGGTACCCCCGCGCCTACCAACTTCGGTGGAATAGTTGGTCATCCTCTATCTAGTGGCATTTTTGTGCGTCATTTGTCTAGTTGTGCATCCAAAAAGTCAAGATAGAGCTTCTTAATGTGTTCAAACTTGATTTGGTCACTTTTTTCAAGCTCTAACACAACTTGTTTAATTAATGTATTTCAAATTAAGTAGAGAGAGAAAAGGCCAAGTGCAATGCCCTAAACCCAAGATCAGTTGCCAAGAGCCTATATGCAAACCCATTCCAGGTCAACCGCACCATCATGCGTTTTACTGTCGGTTGCCATCCTATAGCATATAAGTATATAACCATTACCGCCACTGTTAATAGACATACTAGTAGCACCATCCAACAAATCAGAAGGTCGAAACCCTGAACCACCACCATGACAATGGATGTCAACCACCCTTTTCCTCATTGTTGTCGTTATCAACACCTACCGCAACAAGAAGACTACCATGGAAGCCGCCTTCTAACCACGAGAGATAATCACCCCCACATGCCAATGCCATGGCTCATGATCCACAACCCTAAAGACCGCTGAACACCTCCACTCTAGATCAATCCATCTACCACCATCCTAAGAGGGCAGCATCACAACACCAACAAGTTAATCCTCCCTCGAGGAGAGAATTACATGGCGGGGCTTGAGAAGATCGATTTAGCTTGGAAGCAAGGGTTGGAAGATTAGCCAGAAGGAAACTGTTGTGAGAAAACCAGCAACAATATGATGACAACCCTCCATACGAGAGTAGCGAACGCTGCCTCCATGCTCAGCGACTCTAAAAGGAGACGACATCGCGATTTCCGAGGTATAGATGAGAGTAAGAGCCCTTGAGTGAGTTTTAATTGCAATTAGTAACTTTTTTTTTTTTAAATAGAAGTTGAATTCATTAGATCAACAACAAAAAGGCTTAAGTCTACCAAAACTTACATAAGAAATCCGGCAAGAAAATCCAGAGTAACCTACCTAAGTTAAAGCAAACTTTTAAAGATCACTGGGTCGCTCACATTTAAGCGAGCCTATACAAGAATGAAAAAACCTCGCCTCCTACAGAAAAGAAATCATTCAACTAACCCTCACTTGCCAATCACGCAATTGTGGTACAAGCAAGAGACTAGAAACGTCATAGAAGACTCATAGAAGTTAATCCAACCTTACATAGGCTCGTACCCTAAAACATTAGGGCCCCAATTGCCTTGACCAGAGCCCAAGCCCGTAGGCCTAAGCCCAAGTCCAGTCTTGTCTAGCAGAAAAAAAAAAACAGGCCCATCAGCCCAAGATTGAGCCCAGGCCCAAACCCAAGCCAGCAGAATAAGAGGGATTAGGAGCCGCATCTTGTTCCTTTGCCTCCGCCATGTCCTCCGGCGGCAAGCCCTTCGACCACAGCTCTGGTGGTCGGTCGTTCCAACAGTGCAACACCATCAAGCCTGGTGCCTCTCTGCTACACGTAACAGAGAATCAAGTACCCGCCCGGAATCAAGAAGAAGATACTCGAGCCTGCACTGAGAACCGGCCGGAAAAGGAATCCCCGCCGCTTTGAAGATCCACATGTTCAGGAGGGCTCCGCCGCTGTGCTAAGCCCAAAACCGCCGAGCCCTACACCGGAAGCACCACCACGATCAACTGCTCAGATCCCGATCTACACCAACCCAGAGCCCGATTGGAACAATCTGAAACCACACCGCCGCCGCCGAACCAGACCCGATCCAGGCCCAATTCCGCACCGCCGCCCCACCGTCGCCGCAGCCTTGCCTGGTCTGGGGAGTGAAGGTTCACCGCCCCATCAACACGAAACCTAGGTTTCGTAAAACCGAGGTCACTCCAAGAAAATCGGAGGCCTCTTTATTGCAATTATATTAGTAACGTGTACACTCTAAAATCTAAATCTAAATGATGTCTAACAATAATTATTGTTTCTTTTGTTTTCAAATCTAAGAATTAATTTTCTGTTATATTCTATTGGATTCACACACCTTAATAAAAATAAAATAAGAAAAAAAGAATTTCTCAAAGGTAGGTAGGCGGGAACGACATTTTCATATCGCGGGAAAGTTTATGTCACACCTAAAGTGCCCTCGCCTGAAATTTCAGACTATACACTTAGCATCGAACAAAACGTAATAACTACATCTCTCCAAGTGCATTATCGTCCATACAAAACTTAAAAAGGACTACTTCCCGCCATTTCAAAACCCTAAATTCATTTCCCCCCTCTCTCACATTCCTTCGCCAGTTCGCCGACCAAGCCCCTGCAAAGTGCAAACCATCAGTGGCAGAAGACGAGACCGCCGCAACGACACCACCACAGATGGAAGAAGAACAGGACTCAACAACCGTGCAACCACCGAGGGAAGAAGAAGGAGAGGACGCATCCCCGATCCGACCCGAGTCCGGAGAAGAAAACGCAGTCCGACTCGAATCGGATACAGCAACGGTCCAAGCCGTATCGGCAGAAGAGAACACGCAACCCCAGATCGAAGAAGAAGAAGAGGAACCACCGGTGGTTGAAGAAGACGACGCAGCCATGACCCGACCCGAATCCGGTGAAGAGAACGCAGTCGGATCTGAATCCGAAGAAGATAACATAGCACCGATCGAAATCGCATCGGAAGAAGAGAACACCGCAACGGTCCAACCCCTATCAGAAGGAGAGAAGGCAAAAGCGAACCGACTCGAACCGATCCGACTCGAACTTCCGACGGGTCGGGTCAAGAAGATAATGAAGCTGGACAGAGACATCAACAAAATAAACTCAGAAGCCCTACACCTGGTCTCATGCTCCACCCAGCTCTTCCTCCAATTCCTCGCCGAGGCCTCCGGCGAGGCGGCAATGGAGAAGAAGCGCAAGATCGTGAAGCTCGAACACATACGGACGGCGGCGAAGAGGCACCGGGCCACCAGAGATTTCCTCGTGGATGAGCTCCCCGTGCCGTCTCAGCCGTCCGATCAGAAGTCCGCTGATCGGAGCCGCTCTCGCCCTGTTGCTGACAATCCAGCTCCGGCTGGCACTCGCCGGATTGAGGACTTCTTTAGTAAGCCAGCAACTAAATCCCCTATTGAGGTTGAGGAGTCCTAGATCAGTAGATCTTCATCTTTGTCAGTCGAAAAACAAAGCACACAATCGGAAAAGATCTGTATGAATTCTAGGAGACTTGGATTTGAATTTGATTCCTATCTGTGTAATGACTTTCTATATTTCACATGAATTGGATATTTATGATTCACCTGTGCAAATGTAGCTTGTTCTTGGTGTGTGTTCGTGGCAATGTGTCTGCAATTTCGTATATTTTTTGTGTGTTCATGGTTTGGTTATGGATTCTCTTGAGATATATCCGTGTCTGTTTGCTTGTTTCCATCCCACAGTCTATGAAAAGTAGGACATCTGGAAACCAGAAAGGAGTATTTTTGTTCAAATTGTGAGATTAAATATGCTGTTGTTGGTTTTCTTTTTTGTTTTGGTTCTCATGCATGTTGAAGAAGTAAATCTATGGAACTAGTGTAAGAGCAGCAGGAACAAACATTTGCCAAAGAGTGTTAAAGAGATGGAAAAAGGCAGAAGGTATGACCTTAAATTGCTATAAATGGGACACTGTTAAGTGCAATGACCAATGTTGTTCCTTCTCAGTATACATAGTATGTTCCTGTTTGTACGAAAGTGGGTTAGGTAAAAGCTAGATGAGTCAAAACCTATAACCAATTCACAGTGCATTCTGACCGTTTAGGGGATGTTATAGTCAAAATAATAAGCATGAAGTTCAATGACAATTGACGGAAAACTTTATCATCTGCTTCCCTGTATGTCTGTGTATTGTTTAGTACAGAATCTTTTTAGTTTCTGCCTTTGTGTTCATATCATATATATTACTTTTCTAGTGTTATAAATTTTTAGGCATTTCTTGCCCTGCTTCTCGTCTGTTCCTTATGCATCTAGGTAAATGTCTTTGGGGTACAACTTTTTCTTGCCGCTACGAAAGGAACACATCATACATGTTGAAGTTCATAATTTATTAGTACAACTGAGAAATATTACATCGTGTATAAACATTCATTGCAGTCTTAGAGTATTAAATCTATGATCTGGACAAAAGCTTGTAGTAAACATGCTCAAGTTGTTTTGTTTAGTTGACTGCACAGTGTACTTCTATGCTAGTAATAGGAAGACAATAATCCTAGGAACTTATTTATTTGCACTTGCAATCACAATTGCCTTACAGTTCTAGACTTATGTTACTATGAAAATTGAGAAGGCTCTGGACACTTCTGCAGATACAGGGGACATGTAGAGGCTGTCTAGCTGAAATTGTAACTGAACTTATTCTTATGCATTATCTGATAAGTCATTCCGCAAAATTAGCTTTCTCACATTCTTCTGCTCTGTGTTTTCCTAGTGTACTTGAAGACTGACAGATTAAACACAATAGTTCAGGGAGACAGTGGGCCAGAAAATGTTGATACCACTGAAGCTGTTTCATCTCTAGCAGGAGAAACAAGACCAGGTCTTGCAAACATCTTTTGTCTCTGTGCCTTCTTACCTTCCTTTGATATGCCTTGAGTGCCTAAATCTATGCTGTTTGGTCCCAGTTTCTGAAGGCCCAGAGAAAGTCTTCTGTTTAGAGGCATAGCAGTGCTAAAGCCTCCATTTACACTTCTGTTTGAAATTCGCGTAGGACTGCTGCTTGGACTGGGCAGGAACAAATTTTCTGGCTGATGTTGCCCTATTAGGCCTTGGAACTTCACTTCCTGTGGCAAAAAACTGCCTCATCAAGTTCGGTAAGAAGATGCATGCTATTGTAGAATTTTTCTATATGTCTACGTTTATATATGGGGTGATAATATTCACACTCCCTTTTCTCTTCAAAACACTATTCACACTCCCTTTTGTATCTTAATGATGAAGAGAAAAGGGAGTGTGATTAGTATTTTGAAGAGAAAAGGGATTGTGCATATAACCTCCCCTATAGGTTGTAGGATGTTTTCCAGTAACACTACAAACCTATAAAAGTCATATTTTTGTATTCTGAATAAACTAAGAACTTTTCATTGCATTGTCAATTACTAACCCTTTGTCTTTGCCTCTCCCCCTCCTTTTCCTGCCTTAACACAATATACTCTTCCAACATTGCTAGGAGAGGTACCTGTATGACATAATGTCTTCATCTGTAATTACAGTTGACTTGGACTACCAGAGAGCATGGCAAGTAATGCAGAAACATAAATTTAAGTAAATAGAAAGAAAGATACTATGAAGTCCAAACTGTAAGACATACTTAAAACACTGGAGTCCAGGGGTTCCATGATTTGTTGTGATCCTTACACCAGCTTTTGATTTAAGTAAATGATAAAACCTACTTTTAAATAACCAACATGTATAAAAGTGGTTGCCTTTTAACACTCTGGCACATAAAAGAGGGATGGTTTAAGGTTAACTCTGAATGCTTCATGCTAGAAAATCCAGGTTGGTGCCTTTTGGGCTAATTGTATATGCATTCAAATAATTAGGTTCCACTGAACCGAAAGAAGAAGAAAAGTTATGTTAAGTGGAAAAAAAATCCCCAAGATACCAGATTACGAGTTTCTTGAATGAATTTTCTGAAATTCACTATTTACTCTTTTTGGGAGTTGTTTCCTTCCGATTCTAGAATATTTTGTGTATTTGAATTTCTCAGCTCTACTTTGAGGAGACTAGAATGTTTTGTATTATATTAAAGGATCCTTAGATGCTATGCAAATCAGGCAATGCCGAATCAAATAACAGAATACTTTTTGTTTTGCAATATTGCAATGCAATGGAGTGCGTACCTCATCATATAAGAAAGTCTTCTTTCTTTCTTCTTCCCAACTCCTAGTGTTTTCTATCAGTAAATCCACCAAAGCTGCATTTTATGCATTGTGAGAGAATTTTATCATACTTGGATGGCATAATATCATCTGATGTCAATTCGCGTACATTTAAAATTTTCATTTTTCTCCTTTCAAAAAAAAAATTTCATTTTTCTTTGGTTAACTTTTTAATAAAATAACTCTTCCAGGAGTGATATTCTTGATCAGTATTCTTATTCTTAAGACAGCATTTTCTGGTACTTGTTTATAAGGTTGAGTGGTCTACCTCTCACATATGACATTCCTTACTGTTGGGTATGAATGCGTACAGGTATCTCAATATTACCTGGAATTTTGCTAACTAATACTCGAGCACGTTCTGCACGTCTCAGGTTCTTGTGTGCACCTCTTCTGACTGAGTATCGGTTTTCGTCCTAAAAGGGTACTTGGATTAGGAAACTTGAGACATGTGTCTGTGTGTGTTACTTATAAAATTGAATTAGTGAGTAAAATACTGACTCTTCCATATTCTTCCAACCAGCGCTCCTCATCACGTGCTAGGATCCACTTTTCCACCTTTTCCATAATTGTCTTTCTGCTACAAGCTTCATCTTCTGCTCTTGATATCTGTTGATCCATGCTCATAACAAGATCTGCATGGTCAATTTCCCCTGTTGTACACAATCCAATTTGTGAGCTACAACATCTTTAAGCAATGACATGTCTTCATTCTTAGAGTAAGCACATATTGATGAATCTCACCAGATTTCATGAGGTTAATTATATTATCCATCTTTGCTTGCACAGGAATCTCCATGTGTGATTTTTTGCATATCTCCTTGAGCTCATTCTGTTTCTTGAGAAATAGTTCTTTCATCTTGCTTACTTTTAATTGATCCAGTCTCTTGACTTCAGCCTCAGCCTTTAAACAAATGTGAACATTGTTATCTCTATTTTCTGCTACATTTATGTGTCATCAAAATCTTATACTTACCTGCTGGATTATCTTTTGGGTTAGGCTTCCTGGATCTGATACTTCTGCTGATGAGACTGATAATAAGCCGGTAACATGGGAAAACAATTGACGATCTTTATATGGTGTATCCATGAGATTCCATAAGTTTTTCAATGCTTTACCAAGATCGTGAAGCTGAAAAAGTATATGCAGAAATATATCATGTTGATGCTTTGTTTAACCAGTGAATTTGCATCTTGAAGAATTCCAGGAGTGGAGTACCTTGAAAAATGACTAGAATATGGAAAATAGGGAAAACAAATTACCAAGGACAGGATCACAGGAATTGAAATTACCCAAATCATGGAATTCATGCTTGAGTTTACCATGTAATTATCTATTTAAGTGAGATTTCTTTGTGTTTTATCACCATGTATTACTGACACATGGTCTGAAATTATATATGTTTGCAGAAAACAGGTGTCAGACCCTGCCAATTAATATTGCTGAAATGAAGACTGGTCTATAGGTAAACCATTACCTTTTCAAGCCGCTTTTGCTTTTCTTCCTCTAGGGATTCCACTGTGCTGTTGAGTTTAGCCAAAATACTGTTGCTTATGTTCTTGGCTATCCCACATAACTCATTCAAGCTTGGGTGAACCTTGGTGATGATCATAGAGGAGTCTGTTCCTAATATTGAAGACAACTTTTGGATGGAGTTTATATATTTCTCCACCCGCTTGAGCCTTTCATTCTGCAAGATGAACAAAAAGCTTGAAAGGAGATTTGAATTTATTCGTGTTCAAGAATAAATCAGAAGAATTTTCTATTTATTGTCAAGAATACAGTTTCTGAACTGTAGTTGTAGTACCCTGTCATTGTGGAGTCTTTGTAGCTCCGTCTGGTACTCCTCTAGTTTCTTCAAGGAAAGATCATTCTCATTCACCCTGACATCTGATGATGAGTTCTCATACTCTGACTGTCCTGCTATTTCTGCAGAGATCTTCTGAATTTGCCCTTGTACAGCTCGGAACTTGTTCACCCTATCTTCTTTCCTCAATCTCATGTCTCGCAGAGCTGGCGTGATCGAATCTAGCTGCTCTTTCAGTGTTCCCACCATTTTTTCTGGCTGATGACGTAATACAAGAATCAGTTCATACAAGTAAGACTTTTTACATTTAGACAAAGACTTCTAGACCTCATGATCACTCTAGTCAACCCTGGTGCGATGCCAAACCATTATCATCCATCACAGGCTTAGCTAGGGCCATTCTGGCCTTCTTTGGCAAGGAGAAATCATGAAGTTATGAATTGAAAATTTGAATTATCTAGCTATTTTATTCAAAATTGCTAGTACTTGCTATTCACATATATGTTTGGGTCTATTTTAACTTGCATGCTGTGGTATCTGGTCACACTAATATACTGAGCTGACAAGGTTTTGATAAGTAAGGTACCCGTCCGGGGAGAGACCGTTCGCCAAGTGACAAAAGAAGATGAGTAAATTCAGCCTCAGCTTCTGCCAACTCCTGGTGCAGGCGAGCTCTTGAGGTATTAGCAGCATCAACCTTCCTCCTATAGACCTCCAGGCATTCCTGCTCTAAATCCACCAGTACCTTCTCCCTTTCCAACTGATCTTGTCCAATTTCATTCCAAATCATCTGTTTCATTTTAACCAAAAACAAAAGTTCCAAAATGAGAGCTATTCAATACCATTAGTTTATCTCGTAGATTCAGATGAAAACCTTGCCTGTAGTTCTTGAAGCAAATATCCACATGATGCTTCAGGAAGTGCAGAGCTTCTCCCCACTGGTGCTCGAAATGAACCCATCTGATCCTTTTTTTGTTCACTGTGGCCAGATGTCAGAGATGCTTGGCCAGCAGAAGTGTGCTGGGTTCAGTTTCTTGACAAGAAACAATGTCGAGCCAAGTGAGTATGGAAAGAGGAAGAGTGGAAGTTCCTTGATAAGTACCCAATGACTGAGGGGGCGGGAAAGTGAGTGTTCTGTGCGTGGTGGTGGACCTTCTGGTGTGAGTTTTGCTTAAAAGATAAGAGTAGCCAAAGGTAGGTAATCCCCAAGCTTTGGGTTCAAGGATCTCAGCACTTCTTTTAGAACCTTCAGCTTGTGATCTTTCCCTCTCCCTAATATTTTGCATTTTAATTTCAAACTCTTTTTAGTTAGGGCCTCTTATTCACAGATGTGGATACCTATTTTATACCGCACTGACCAGCCTTAGACTTGATTCCTAAGCAATCTGCCTCCACTGATAGAAGGTAGACAACTGGTTTTCGTGCTTAATTTAGCCCTTACCTCATTACCCATTTTAGTGGTTCATTACTGAATTAAATCAATGCTCGAATATTGTTCGAGTTTCTGGTTGATGGACATTGGCTTAGCTCGTCAATATCTGCAAATTTCCCGACATAGCTATACCCCATTGATGTGAAAATTTGAGCTTCATTTACCTCTTTTTGGTATGAGATCAGCTTGCGTATCTATATCATTGACCACCTGATTTTAGAGCTTATTTTTGCAAAATGATTTACAACAAAGCCTTGTACCTTGTTCACGTTTAAAATATGGTGATATATCATTCTTCTATGGGAAATCTTGGTAGGGAGGGATAAGATACCAATCGTGTCTGAGACCCAAAGGTGTGTGTGATAAAGCTGAAAACTGAAAACTAATTGAGATCTGGCCAGATAAAGGAAAGGAAGCTAGCTACCCAATCTCTCAACTATTCACATTACGCAAACTATGTCCAGCTGTTTGTTAAATTAAGATTTTGTATTGTTTTTTTAATCATGAAAGTTAAGAAAATCAAAATGCGTATTTCATCTTATGATACAGTATACTCCATAAAATGGTGTTAAGTTTTTAAGACGAGGCACTGGTTTGTCGAAAATTATATTCATTTCCATGTTATTGGTCTAATATATTTCTCCACAAACACAATGTCGGAGAATGTATGATCACGTATTTAAACACTTTTGCCATAAAATTCATCGTTGGAAAAGATGCTACCTCGACTTTAGATGTGAAAGTCAACATTGTTATAATTGGTTAAACTTCTTGTAATTTCGAATTTTTATCTAAGCTTCCACACTCCATGCTTTAAGCAATCATTTTTCTTTCCTCAACACCCTTCATGACAATTCTCATAAGCTCAATGTGGTACTGCCAAAAGGAAAAACTCCAGTCCACCTACAGAGGCTGGATGGTAGAACAACCTAATTACAGATTGTGCTAATGAAATGCAGTTATGGATTCCATTACTCTGAGAGAGAGAGAGAGAGAGATTGTACAATTTTACGGTCAGTCAGGGATGCTTCTAGCCTTCTAGGTCGTTTAAATATCAATTACTATCAAGTAAGAAGGCTGTAAGAAGGCATGTCTTCAATCCGCAAGACATCGTCCATTAGTAATTCCCTCTCCAATTGAGCTCGAGTTGATTTCAAAACATCCTGTAAGACAAACAATTGATATCAAAACTATTTCGAATTGGCAACTCAGCAAGTACAGAGCTTCCAAGTTAAAGAGAAATCGTACGCCTAAAGCACAAAGCCATAAAGTATTACTGATCCCAAAATTTTCCTACTTATGTAAACCTTTATGAACATATATACAGATTAATGATTCTCACATTGAATTCCATGTATGTAGCATTTCTCTCAAGCCACTGTTTATCCATAACCATGAAGGCGACGCAATAGAGCAAGTCAAAAGCCCACTCGCTTTCTGAAATAACATTGAAAAGGACAAGGTAACATCAACAGCCATTGTAGTGCTTCTGAAATCGGCTTTAAACAAGAAATATGGATGTAACTCATACCTAACAACATCTGTAAGAAAACTGCCCTGATAAAGGACCTTGGTTTCGCTGCCAAATAAGGAAAGCATGAGCTATCTCCTCAAAGAAGAAGGAAAAAAAGTTCGAAACAACAAAATTTAACAAGAGCCAGTTCATCCTTTGTATAATAGAATTATAACTTGTCTTAATTGTGTTAAATTTATAGTTATGATATATATGAACAAAAAACCTTCTATATAACACTTACTGGCTTCGAGGTCAAGCATTTGCATGATCATAAATGTAATATTTACACCGGCAACAGCAAATGGATATTCCCAAGCAGCTGGCTTTCCTCCTTGCTTGTTCAATAGGCACTGGAAAGATGTCTGCAAATTGACATACAAAAATATTAAGAGAGAAATCTATTTCTTCATGTTCTTATCTTTCTATTTGCAGATCAAGTTTGAGATTTTACCGAAAATGTCTTTGCGAAGAACAAGAGGTTCTCCAAAGAAATAAATCCAGCACCTCTGTCAGGTAAATCATCCAAAGTAATTAACCAAATAAGAAATTGCTAACACAAAGTGAAAGAGCAAACTAGGAAGAAATTAGCTGTGGAACAGCAGAGGAATAGAGGGAAATGGAACCTGAAATCAGTGGATGGATCTCTTCCCTGCCATCCCATCTCTTTCCACTGATCAGATACCAAGCCATGAAGCTCTTGACCGGGATATGTAGCATACCATAGAGCTCTCAGCGCTTCCTGTCCTCATCAAATAGTATAAGAAACAAAAGGCAAACAATTACCAAAGAAAAATTTAAGTTATGCCCTCTTTAAATTCCACATTCATTTCCTATGTTTGTGTCATTTGCCTATGAACGTTGGTCATGTAATAGCATTTGCGGTTCCGAATGCTCCAATTTGGATAAGTGTAGCATGAAAATATTTCACACTTCTATACACATTGGAACGAAAATATCACCTGGTGATCTGGCCTAGAAGAATCAAAGTAAATCTTCATCCGGCGCTGCAACCTTCTCATCCTTTCCTCCTGCACGGTATAGAAAAACAAAAGAATGACATCATTTCAAGAACTAAAGAAACAGAAGGGTCTCAATCTCAATTCTCAAACCAGAATCACAAACTCCAAACCATACTCTATTCAAATGCCAAACATTGCCTACAGTTTAAGGTGGCTTTCGAGCTCATTATTGTATCTCTATGTAATACAAATGCATATTAACCACTAATAGTAGAAAAATATATGGCAAATCCATCTGTTCTTAACCAGTAGCTCAATCACTTGCCTGCAGGGGTGTCAGATTCAAGCAGACCCTTTCATAATTTCCCTTTGCCTTGAAGCAAACACAAGTAAGCCCCTTCCCGATCCATGTTGGCGTACCACAATTCGTGTCATCTGCATCATAACCACATTTAAACTTCAATCTGATCGATCATCATGCAAATTACACAAACCAAAACATCAAACATTGCCGCAAATTACAAGCAGGAACAGACACAATCTTAGCTGCTACCTACATGAAAGCATTTCAGCAACATAATAAGCAACCACAATTTTTGCTTCTTCCACCGAATCTCCTTTTCAAATTAAATACATTGTAGGATTACCAACCCAGAACTTGGTCCTAGTAATATTCTAAAATAGTAATAGCTAGAGTAGTAGTAAGTAGTGAAGTAGACGAGACACGATGGAGTGGTCGAACTACTACACTTGTGTGCAGTGTCGTGCTGAACCCGACAAGGTCAAAGTTAGAGGGCAACACGCGCCGATCTGCCACACGAGACAGCATCCAACCACGTGGGAGACATATGGCATCCATGTGAGCCCTTGGTCCAGTTTGGTCGGAGCGTGTACCACACGCGCTTACACTCCTACCTATATTTCGCTGTTCATCGCATCTGTAGCTTTGGACCAACGGACCACCGCCGGTCTAGTCATCATCCTGGACCAGACCGACCGAGGTGTCCATGATTAAATCCCTACACATTCTCATATTCTCGAATGCATTGCGACACAACCACGTTGGGAAGTTTCGGATCGAGAAATCGGAGTTTTTCGAAAACAAAGAAGAAAAATCTGAGATTCGAATAGAGAAGAGACGAAACCTGAGGAAGAAGAATTAGCGGCGGAACGTTGAGTGGAACAGCGAGAAGTGGCGGAGGAAGAAGAGAGGGTACGCATCGCCGCGACGGAGCTGCCTTGACTCCTCACCATACTCATCTCTAGCCTCACTTACACTGTGGGTGGCTTTCAGAAGAGAGTGTCCAGCGCATCGTGTTATGAAAAATCAAGAGGGTTTGATACAGTGTGTATATCACGAGTTGGAAATCGGCGCGTGGCGGATTAGGTGGCGGCCATCATGAAAGTCATCACTGGATGACATATGTACGTACCACTCCGACTGTTCTGTTATGTCGAATCAATCATCGGGGCTTTTCTCAAAGTCCGAGCATTGGATTTGATAGGACGGCCACGTGGCGGGTCACAGGAGAATAATCATGGACGTCATTCACGCCGTACCTTATTATTCGCCACGTGGAGATGGGTGAAGGTTTATAAGGCCGACCCAAAAGGTGTTGGCCCATTAAGGGGAGCTGGTTCGTTTGCACTCATACCCAATGGACCTAAACATGTGATAACTTGATCTCAATCATCCCATGCAGGAGACCAACGTTACAAAAAATCCAAAATCATATCCAGATGGATCATGGTCGTGACTCGTGAGCAATTCCGATTAGGTGATTCCGTACTCAGTTGTGTTACATTGTTATTGAATTTAAATTTAAAATGGTGAAAAATAACGAGGCATTTAAAATGAATTTATTTGTTGTTCAAGTAAATCCAGAATATGTGTCTGGCCTAAACTCGAGGTTACTTGCTCTAGTTGAAATAGAGTTTATATTAGAGATATTCTCGGAGAATCTTAGGAGATATCCAATCAATGTACGATTATGTTTCCATGTATAACTCTATCTCTATGCTTGTAATCCTCTATATAAAGATACCCCTATTATCAATGAAAGTACGATTCAATTCTCTCCCAATTCAGTTTTCCTAAAACACGTTATCAGCACGAAGCCCTGACCCTGAAACAAATAGTCAAACCCTGATTCAAGAAGCTAAAAACCTTGAATCCGAATACAAAACCTTGAAACCTTTTCTGCCTCCACCTCACAACTTGAAGAACTCTATCCCAGGAGTCCAGAACCGGCGGCGCCACCCCAAGAACTGGCCGGAAATCTACCGAACCGGCCACCGGAAGCTCCATACAACCCGCAGCACATATGCCACCGGTTCACCATCTTCCGGACATCCAATTTCCACCAAATTTTGGTAGCAGAAGCCACTTCATCTGAAGTTTTAGGAACTGGAATAAAAAGTCCAAAAACCGGCCTAGAACTTGCTGAACTGGCCGCCTGATCGTTCGGCAGAAAAGAAAGAAAAGAAAAGAAGAAGAAGAAAGAGAAAAGAAAGGAAGGCCCAGCCCAAAAGAAGAAAGGAACAGGCCCAGAAGTCCACTGACCCAAGCCCAGAAGCCTGCTGACGTCAGCCCTAGGACCCTCTGCCACGTCAGCATAGGGACCACAGCCACATCAGCATCAAGGGGACCCACTGCCACATCAGCATCTGGGGGACCCACTGGCACGTCAGCATCTAGGGGACCCATGCCACGTCAGCTCGGTAAGCTCCTGGTCAACGCCGGCCAACAGTCAACGACCGGTCAACGCCCGTTGATCGTTTCCGGTCAACTTTCCGGCCAAAATTTCCGGCGACCTATTTCAAGGTATTTTTTACTAAACATTCCCGTTTTTTTAGAGTTTTTAAATTCAATTTCTCTTCTTTTTAGGGGACTTGCAACCTCCCTTCTTTATCATAGGGGAGACCAAATTAAACCGAACTGTGGGGGTTCGTGCTCACTCCAAGCTTGGAGCTTGTAGAGTCCTCCAAACTTAGTATTTGTTGAGATAAAACGATCGACCGCAAACATTATTGTTTCGATCTAATCCCCTCTTGGAATCGAATTTCTTAGAAGCCACTACGCTCGGAAATTCCTAATTTCTTGGAAGCGATTACGCTCAGAAATTTTATTTGTTTTCGTGGTAGCCTTTTTCGCTCCGAAACTAACCCTAATTTCTTGTTCTCTTTCAGGATGAGCAACCTGAACAAATTGGACTTTGCTCCATTGGGAACAACTGGCTCTGAATATCACAGGTGGGTTCGTGATGTCCGCCAGCATCTCAAGGCCGATGGAATCCTGGATACGATTCTCGAGCCTAGCCAGGACGTGCTAACTGTTGAGCAAGCTCAAGCTTTGGAAGCAAATAGAGCAGCCTTAGAGGCAAATAAGGCGAAAGCCATCATCCTAATGACTCGTCATATGGATGATTCGCTCCAGTAAGAGTGTATGAATGAAGAAGACCCCAGAAGGCTGTGGGTCTCACTTTAGAAAGATTTGGCAACGTCCGTGACTCCCTGCTTCCTGACCTAGAAGTGAGATGGCATAGCCTCCGCTTTTGTGATTTCAAGTCAGTTCTTGACTACAACTCGGAAGCACTTCGCATTAAATCCTTAATGGAATTCTGTGGTAAAGAGATCACAGATGCGATGTTGATTGAGAAGACTCTCTCTACCTTCCCCGTCTCTGCATTGATGGTTGCTAAGAACTATCGAATCGATGTTGCTGCAGGACGGATCACAAGGTTTCATGAGCTCATTGAAGCTATGAATGTCGCTGAAAAGCATGACAACATCCTTGTGGGGAACTATAATTAGAGATCCGTGAAAATAGAGCATATTCCGGAATCCAATTATAGTCGCGCCCCTAAGAGAAGGCGCCAAGAGCGAAACCTTAACCTTAGGGATACTTCTGGACGTTCTGGTCCATATAATCGCTCTACTTGGAAAGGTAACCGCCAATATAGGCGAACGCATAACCGAAAAGGTCAACGTGGAAAGAGAGAGGGAGGCAACGCCTCTGGCCATGTTGGTGGCGCCACCAACATTAAGAGCCATCTAAATGACGTTTTCAAAGCGCCTCAATCAATGGAGTTTGAGCAAAGAGATGTATGTTCTCGATGTGGAGTGTCTGATCATTGGGCACACATTTGTAGAGCTCGTGAAGAAATCGTCACCGCCTACAAAACATATTGTGAAGCAAGAGAAGCTCACTATATGGACACAAGAAGATCAAGAAGATGATCTAGAGTGAAGGGTTGAAGACTACAAATCTGGCTGGGATCAATAGATCGCCAATTCTGTTTAAGTCTTTATTTTTCCAAGAGATGTAATAGGCAATTGCCATATACTTTGTAGTAAATGCCAATGGTTTAAGTCTTTCTTCAAAGTAGGCTCACCCAAAATAAGTGTGATGTCTAGGAAGGTTCTGAGATTAGTGGTACTTAAGCGAGCCTTGCTTCACCGACATCTCTCTACTCACCTGGTCACATTTATTTTGGAATTACAGAAAGAAGCCATTATTTTGCATTAGCTAGCATTTTGGATTAGATTTTCTTTGGTCAAAGAGACAATAATGTAACTCTGTTGGCTTATGAATAAAATTTCGAGTTCTTTATGACTCCACTTTGATTTTGAGCATATGACTTTTGTGACTACGATGACTGGGCCATCAGTATTAATTCAAGGACATGGAATAGCCCAAGTTCCACGTGCCAAATGGCACCTTAATTACTGTCACAGAAACTCTCTATGCTCTTAGGGTCAATCGCACCTATGAATAGCCAACGGATTCCATGCGAAAACGCATGTAGAGAACGAAAATGAGTTCCTTTGCAATACCTCTAATGATTGCGAACAAAGGAGCATCTTCGAGAAGTTTTAGTGTCTCTCTAGTGGACTCTATGTCACTATTCGAGCTATAAAATCCAATAAAGTTATGAGAGAAGATATCTTGGATTTAGACACATATTGGATTTGTCACGACAGGATAGATCATCCTAGTCATGATATGATGATCCGTCTACTAAAGACTTCACATGGACATCATTTCTTTCGAGCGAAACGAAGCATGAATCAAAAGTTGATTTCTGGACTAAGTGTGACCGACGCAGCTGCCTAGGGCACCGCCTCCGTCCACCACCAGCTTAGGGCTGGCGCAGTCCCTATCCATGACGCCATGGATGGTGTCCATCATGGTGATGGCGCCCTAGGTGATGCTGCAATCACAAACTTGCTTCAAATAGCGTTTCAGACGCTCAGGCCCAACCAAAATTCTCATTGGTTGCTTCTAAAGCCTCTCGCTCGTTTTACAAAGCCCGTTCGTTAGGGAAATTAGGACTGAGACCGTCCTATGCAAAGGATATGAAAATACTCATTATGTTCTTACATAGAATCCATGAGGATGGATTCTATGGACTGATTCAACAAACTTGCGGACGTTTAAATATCTCATGATATTGGTTAATACGCAAACACGCTGGTCACGTGTTGTGCCATTGTCCACCTGTAAATGCTGCTTATGCTACACTTCTAGCACATATCATATGACAACAGGCTCACTCCCCGGATCATCATCTTCCGTCAATTGGACTTCACAATGCTAGAGAGTTTACATCGAAGACTTTCGATGGTTATTGCATTGGGACTAATGTTGGACATTATATTCCCATAAATACACCCAATTGGTCTCGCGGAAACGACTACGATGGTAGTCCAGACATTGGTAATGCGCACTAATTTCCTTATATCCGCTTGGGGTGATGCAATATCGCATGCAGCTATGCTAATTCGTCTACGACCCAATGCCACTCAACCCACATCTGCGTTACAGCTAGTGACTGGGTATAAGTATCGTACTTACGCATATTTGAGTGTGCTATTTATGTGCCAATTACGCCGCCACAGCGCTCTATGATGGGTCCTCACAGACGAATGGGCAACTATTTTAGATTTGAGACTCCAACAATCGTCCGCCACTTCATGCCCTTGCTAGGCGATCTCCTTACTGCTAGATTTGCGGATGTCACTTTGATGAGACAGTCTTCCCATCGTTAGGGGGAGATAAGAACACAGATGTTCAGCAGGAACGACATGAATTGTCGTGGTCTGTCCCCACTATGTCTCATCCTGATCCCTACTAAAGTGACGAGATCACACAAATATGCTGCAAACATGCTTGCAAGGAAGGACGTCCCTACGAGAGGACGTAGCGCCACCCTACACGGAGGTAGGCATGGCGCCAATGCCAAAGAGAGTGGCACTCTGGCGTTATAGGTCATGGCCCCAGCTAGGATGCGTGGGAGGCCCGTGAGTTCGAAGGATGCTTTGGCACACTCCAATCCTTTTATCATCGACACTCAAAATCTGTCTCATGAGAATCTTCCAGGTTATGGTTATCGTTGGGGGACGCCTCAACGTCAGAACCTATTCCTGAGAATATAGAGCTCTATGAAAATTACACTAGTGTACATGAGACGTGGGATAGAAACTCCATCATAATTGATGATGTAGTCACGCACTTCGTTGCACATGAGTTTGTTGAGTCCGATGATATCGAACCACACTCCGTTGATGAATGAATGTCAACGTAGAGAGATTTGGCCTAAATGGAAAGATGCGATCTATGTTAAGTTGGATTCTCTAACGAAGAGGAAGGTTTTCGAGCCAGTGATGCCAACACCTCCTAACATAAAACCTATTGACTAATGGGTCTTCGTTAGAAAGCGTGATGAGAAAAAGAGATGGCAATCTCGCCTTATGGCGCAAGGCTTCTCACAAAACGCCTTGGAATCGACTACGATGTGACATATTCTCTCGTAATGGATGTCATTGCACTCCACTACCTTGTCAGTTTGGTAGTTTCCGAATAACTGAACATGCAGCTTACAAATGTGGTCACTACGTATCTATATGGGGATCTAGATACAGAATATACATGAAGGTTCATGGTGAACTTCATTTACCTAAGTCAAGTGGCTCTAGACCACGGAGCGCGTTTACAATAAGGTTGGAACACTCACTAAAGTGACTACTTGATTGGGAAGGGATATGCCCACGTGTTTCCATAACAAGTTTCGGATTCTATCGCAGTTCATGTTGGACATGATCTTCATTAGAAGCCCTTAAAGAGTTAAGGGAAACCGATGAACACTTGAAATCCGATTTTGAGATGAAGGATTATGGGAGAACACGATTATGTCTCGGTTTGGAGCTTGAGCATCGTGTCGATAGATGCTTAGGCATTTTGACAAGGTCAAGCCTTCAAGCACCCCCATGATCGTCCGTAGTCTTGATCCTGAAAAGGATCATTTTCGTTGAAAGGATGATAATGAAGATGTGCTAGAGGCAGGCGTGTCTTACTTGAGTACAATAGGCGCATTATTATACTTAGCTCAATGCACAAGACCGGACATCTCATTTGCCATGAACTTGTTAGCTAGATATAGCTCTGCGCCAACGCGACGCCATTGGATTGGTGTAAAAGATATCTTTCGATACTTGAGATGTATGATTGATATGGGCTTGGTCTATCCCTACAAAGAGATGATGGATTCGGACCCATCACTGGCCAACACTGCCAACACTGGCCTGCGTCCACTATCCCCATCCCAAAACGACATGTGTTTTGGAAGGTTTTGCTGATGTTGGGTATCTCTCTGACCCATACAAATGTCATTCCCAAACTGGTTAAGTGTTCACCATGGGTAAAGACCGTGATATCATGGAGGTTTACAGAACAAACCCTAGTCGCTATATCTTCGAACAATGCAGAGGTTATTGCTCTTCACAAAGTGGTTCGTGAATGTAAATGGATAGGATCCATAATTACGCATGTTCGAAACAATTGTGGTTTGAAGTCTACCACAGATGAGCCTACGAGCATATAGGATAATGCTGCTTGTTTTGAAGCAAGGCTACATCAAAAGCGACCACACCAAGTATAATCAGCAACAACAAACTCTCCTCAAGATCAAAGTGAACTAGGTTCAATCTGAGGACAGTGCGGCAGGCTTGCTCACTAAGTCATTGCCTAAATTCCACTTTTGAGAAACATGTTGGTAGCATCGTTTGCGGAAGTTATCCGAACTCTATTGACCGTAGTCGTCAGGGGGAGATGCAGACATCAGGGGGAGGTGTCTACATGTATGGTCTCGAAACGTGAAGGGTGTGTTGTGCTCTTTTTCCCCTTCGACCGAGGTTATTTTTGTCCCACTGGGTTTTTGTTACTCGGCAAGGTTTTTAATGAGGCAACGAGAGGAGCACCACGTTTGGGCGACACAAGGGGGAGTGTTCAAGTAAATCCAGAATATGTGTCTGGCCCAAACTTGAGGTTACTTGCTCTAGTTGAAATAGAGTTTATATTAGAGATATTCTCGGAGAATCTTAGGAGACATCCAATCAATGTACGATTATGTTTCTATGTACAACTCTATCTCTATGCTTGTAATCTTCTATATAAATAGGCCCCTATTATCAATGAAAATACGATTCAATTCTCTCCCAATTCAGTTTTCCTAAAACATTTGTCTCATTATTCTCCACTATTAAATTTATTCCTAAGGATAGTTTTGCACAATTGGGTACAAATTAACTGACTATCAGAATATAACTTTGGTGTTGATAGCAAAATAAGGGTATCTTTTAAAACATTTACGACTAAAACTAACTAATTGTAGGATTGTACCAACTAGTCCTCCTTGTAGTGGTGTGTATTCTTCTCTTTAGAAGTATGTTTGATTGAAATACGACGTCATCAACATTGTGATGAGGTTCTCCAAACTCTACTCCCTAGCTAAGGTAAAAAAAATAAAAATAAAATTACAAAAATAATGAAATGTAGTCTTCCCGGTTGAAGAATTAGAAACCTTTTAAGTTCTTCATGGGTTGGTAGTGCTCCGGAAAGTACTTGAGAAAGGTTAGTTTGCCTTCCAAGGCCCAGAGCGTCCATGGCTAATCAGTTTGCAAGCTCACTAATGTAAAGTAACAAAAATTTTCTTGTAAGAAAACATAAGAGCGGATGATGATCGAGGTAGATGTTTTCGAGGCAGCTTCTGGTCTTATGCAGCTAGCAGCTAGCTCCCGATCATGACAAGAAACTTTGTTATTCTATTGAACATCTAGCTCGTTTTGATTATGTTAATGTAACGTAACGAATAATATTTAACTACAAGATTATCTTGTGCTTGGAATCATGTATATAATTTAACACGTCTCTCACATGCATGTTTTATGAATGGTTTGCATCTCCTTGTCTTCAGATGATAACATCTTCTCGCTCTGTCGAGGTTTCGATAAAAAAAAAAAAATGGGATTAATTATAACAGACAAGTGAATGTGTTAAATTATGAAGTAGACAATAACGTATATAAATGTTTTATTCTATTCATTTCCAAAATGTCATATCATACCAGATATATATATAAATCATTCTGGCCTAGCTCTGCAGAGACGATCGATAGAGCTCTTACAAGCATATAATGAAGAAGTTGCTCTCTCTCCTCCTAACTGTCTCTCTCTTCCCTCAACTCCTAAAATCACAAGATGATGATTATGTTATTAGGCCACCTGCAGGCAGACTAATATTCCCCCCTCATGATGGTTTTGACTCAGACCCTCAACAGGTAGTAATTTATGAGTACTTAATTAATTGAAGGTTAATTTGTATTTATGATCTTCTTCTAATATAAATATTTTTCTGGGGAACATTGTGTTAATTAGGTGCATATTTCACTGGTGGCACTATACCACAAAGTTAATCAGACAACTGTCGAACGACTGTTGTCTGAATGAAAAACCTGCTGTTGTCTAGTAGCCTGATGTCTGATTGACCTCGTTCAGACAACTGTCGATAACAGTTGTCTGTTGCTCAGTCACACAACACATATAAGCCAAAATTTGTTGTCTGAATTTACCCAAAATCTAATGCGTGTTAACTTAGACAACTGCTTGTTATTTTGGTGTTGAGTGAAATGAACCTCAGACTACATATATTTTTTTCCCTGTTGTCTGAAATATATTTAAGATAACAGTTTGAGAGATGTAAGTGTTGTCTGAATGCGTATGAGATAACAATGTGCCGGAACAATCTGTTGTCTGAAATGAACCTCAGACTACAGATACTTTCTTCCCCTGTTGTCTGAAATTTATTTAAGATAACAGTTTTCGAGATGCATGTGTTGTCTGAATGCGTATGAGATAACAATGTGCCGGAAGAATCTGTTGTCTGAAATGAACCTCAGACATCAGTGATAGTGTGGTCATGTCGTTGCAAGGAATTGCACACAATATGTCCTTTAGTAAAACTGTTGTGTGAATGTTCCTAAGACAATAGGTATTATGTGTGTAAATTTATGTGTTGTCTGATGATACTGTACTACCATATTTAATAGCCTTATATATGTTGTTTGAATTGAATAAGCACTAGAGGTACTGATTTTGGAAATAGGCAAATATGAAACACAAATTAGTTCAAATGTCATTTACTATAGCACATCATTGTCATACATTGCCAAAACACACCGAAACTAGAAAGAGTACCCAATTGTTAAAGTATTTCTTACATATCAATTCAAAGTACTAGCTAGCTACTGATCCTGTCCAACCAAAACATAACCACAAACTTTGAACTAGGTCTCCAAGAAGTACCAACACAAATCTTACATATATGTTTTAACCACAAACTTTGCCCACTCAGTTCTGACCACATCGATATCCTCCTGGGAATATGCTGCTTTACTTCTTCTCTCCCACTGAAACAAAATGGTTTGTACTTGGTAGTTGACATAATTCCTAAAAAGAATCTAAAGAACTCAATTATGCAACAACAATGAATCTATGCATATATATATATATATATATATATAAGCAACTCTAACCAGCCAATAAAACAAGATTCTATAGAACTTCTAATCAATACACAGGTAATTGACATGAAGAGATATCATATATATCTATACTGTATCAAGGCCAAGATACATGGACTAAATATAAGAACATTAATTGCCAGTGAGCAATCAACAACCAAAACTATATATACATATCCACCAGAATACATGCAAAATCACAGTAACCCATATTTCAATAACCATAATCCAAGTGACCTCAACTAGTTTTACTTACCTTGCTGAAAATGTCCAAGGTTAGAGAAGGTGGCGTGGGAGGCTAGAGAAGGAATAAGCAGAAAGATCAAAGGCTGGCTTTAACTGAATTTGAATCCGCCATGGAAATCGAAAAAGTCCACTAGATTCAACGATCTAACACTACTAGAATGTTTGTTGTGTCAAACACAGAGACAAAAAGCATTTAAGTGATCAGTAGTGTCAGTGAGTTTTGTTCCAATTATGAAAGTGGAGTACCTTCCATACCAGCTGCTGCATCTCTTCTCGTACCATAAGATGGAAGGGGTTTAAGCACAAGCCACTTACTGATCATAAAGAGCTCGTTTCCGTAACATGTAAGAAGCACAAGTATAACACTACTATTAATTACCGTGTATAGTCCCGGTAGTTAATGTACTTTATTGGCCTTTTGATCTTTCTTTTGCTAGTCCTCAACCTGATATCAAAAGTTTTACATTAGTGCAAGTGAGCAATATAACACTACTATTAATTGATTAAATTACAAAATGTACTACATAGCAGCATGAAACAATGAAGGAAGGGTTAACATGAAACATTATATGTTTTGAAATACGAAAACACTTCATATGATAGTGTCACACCCCAAATTTTTCGTAGACAACATAACAAATTTATAACTTAATGATGACAAAAGCAGAAAAAATATTTTCTTAACAATAAACTTCCAAGCTTCAAAGTTTTGAAAGAACAATCCTTTGAGAATTTTGATATTGCCAAGAAGAACAGAAAGATAAACTATTGCATGAATATTCCCAAAAATAAATGTTTTAACAAAAACATCTAGCGAACTACTTAAGCTCCTCAAGAACCCCAACCTAGCTAATATCGCTGCCAACTCCTCTAAGCATCAGACACATCAAGATCATCACCTGGAAACAACAACAAACTAATAATGAGATTAACTCAGTAAGTAAACTAGAATGTGCCATACCAGCAAATAATATACATATGTGTGTGTGTGTGTGTGTGTGTGTGTGTATATATATATATACATATCATATATATAAAACAAAATAAGTCATTGGCAAACTAAAGGAACAATGAAAGACTCCCTAAAGCATTTAGCAGTCAGTCTTCCATAACTTACAAACTTCAAAAGACATCAAATCATACTATGAACTTGGTAGGACTTGTTAACTTATCAAACACAAATGAGCCATAAGTCGCCCGTCGACGACACCACAAAAGTGGAACAGTACAAGTGAGGAACTTACATTCACCAGAACAAATACTCACACCCAAAGGCTAGAGACAGACTCCTATCGTGATCATCGATAGGCCCTCCCACATGTACCAATCAGTCTCCATATGAATATAGAGACACAAGACAGAAGCTCCATATGCCTACCAAGAGCACGACGAACACAAAGCTTTCTAGATAACAAACATTTATACAGGCATTAACCTGTTTTCTAATTCTCATAACATAGAGCACAAACCATTTATTCATGTCATTAAACATATATCTGTATATGTATACACTGTGTATGTATATACATCTGCTTAGTTTCACTACCAACTAGGAGTTTACACAATTGTACACATGCATAAACATCGAACGTATAAACCACAACAAGACAATAACACATATATGTTTATTGTGATCCCAGGAAGAGTCTAGAATTACTTACCTCAATTGAAAAAGTTATACCAGCAACCGGCAGGGCATCCTAAGTTGAGATTTCTCAGCCTAAAGCAAACAAACACTCAAAATGAGACACGAACTAGAACCTTACAATCTGCGTTAAAAGCACCTTAGCAGGACCTATGTCCAAATGAAAAATCTCACTTGCTACACTCATAAACTAAACCCCTTGAAAATTTACAAGATAAAACTAGACAACCTCAAGTATCTACTGTAAAAATATCAAGTCAAAAGAAGAGCAAAAACTTGTCCAAATAATTTTCCAAAAACGACCACTGTTGCTGCCCAGACTTAAAACTGTCACTGTCAATGGATATTCCAAAAACTCCATGGGTTTCAATACCATCTTAAAATTATTGAAATTTAACAAAACCATTTAAGACTCAACAGCTAGAACACGTTAAAAATTTGAGAGCAAAACCATAATTCCATGAACCCAAAGGTTTCCCTTGAAACCGCAACCGAAACAAATCTCTCAACTTAAACAAGCATGGTTCAGATGATTTTCAAATTTGATAAAAATAACTATAAGATATAAATTCTTGAAAATTTGTAAAAATAAACTAAACACAAAGATAAACGTCCCAGAAAAATATGAAGACTGAAATAAATCATTTGGCCTTTCAACTGACGACTGCAAGACGTTTTTTTAATTCTGTCGGCAGAAAATCCTGTACCTCTATCCCAAATTGGGAAAATCATGTAGACTTCAAAACGGACTGGAATTTTATGAAATTTTAACCAAAGAACGATTAGGACGTCTATTTTTACATATAAAAGTTTCAAGCCAAAATACGAAGTTTTTGTACAGGAACACGAACGCAAAGGTCGTACAGCCCAGTATAAACAGAAAACCCAGATACCCACTTCAGAATCATCAATATCAATCCCAAAACAAACATCCTACAAAGAAACTCGAAGAAATTATTTGAGAAAAAAGTGAGAGAAGTTGGTACCTTTCAGAGTAGAGAAGACGGAGAGATTAAACTTCAAATTCATCAATTAAACTTCAAATTGCAGATTTGCTGATTTGCAGAACCAAGAAGACGGAGAGATTCATTGAATTAAACAAATCTTACATTGAATTCTGCAGAACCATTGCCCCAAATTAAACAAAATTCAATTAACCCACATTCATCAATTAACCCACTTACCCACATCAAACTTCAATTAAACAAAATCTGAAAATCTTACATTGAATTCATTGAATCATTGCCCCAAATTGCTGGTGATGTCTTGATTTGCAGAACCATTGCCCCAAATTAAACAAAATTCAATTAACCCACATTCATCAATTAACCCACAGACCCACTTACCCACATCAAACTTCAATTAAACAAAATCTGAAAATCTTACATTGAATTCATTGAATCATTGCCCCAAATTGCTGGTGATTTCTTGATCTGCAGAACCAAAAGTGGAGAAGCCGAGGAGGAGGCGACGAACTGGAGATTTGGAGAATCGAATACGACTGCCGAGTGCCGACTGAACTGGACGAAGTCGAAGTCCTGGAGAGGGTGAAGAAGGTGAGCGCCGAGTCCGCCAACTGCTTTAAGAACGAAAGAGAAGAGAACTTCAAGAAGTCTTGAATTGGAAAGGTGAGGAAGAATCAAAAGGGTCTTGAATTGGAAGGGAGAGAAATAGTGGGTGAACGGGATTGAGTGTGAGGGGGATTGATAGTGAGTCAGAACGAGGCTGAGAGCAATGGTGAGTAAGAGAAAGGCTGAGAGCGATTTTGGGTGGGAGAATGACCTAATTTTTTAGCTAAGGGAGGGAACACGATTTTGGTGAGTCAGAGAGGCTGAGAGCGATTTTGGGTGGGAGAATATGACCTAATTTTTCAGCCAAGGGAGGGAACACGATTTTGGTGATAAGTCCAAAGAGGCAGAGAGCGCGCGCGGTTTGGGTGGGAGATCGAATGACCTAATTTTTTAGCTAAGGGAAGGAAACAAGATTTTGGTTGTGAGTGTTTTGAGTGGAAAAAAATAAATGTAAATTAATTGTTTGTTTGTTTTTTCCATTATTCAGACAACAGATGTCCTTATAACTGTTGTCTGAAATCTCTCAAATTTAACAAATAACGATGTGTTGGATGAGTAGAGGGTGAAACGACTGGTTTAAAAAATTTGTCGTCTGATTAACTCAGACAACAGCAAAAACTCATGTGTTGTGTGATGACTGTCGTGTGATTAACTTATTCTAGTAGTGTGGGAAAAGATCAGATGAAAGTTTCATGGGTTACAGACAACAATGATACCAAATCTATTGTGGACTATGGAAAGCAATCTAGAGAATTGCATTCAAAGGCTACTAGAGAATACACATGGTACGATTATATATCGTTCATATACTTCGGGGAAGATCCACCTTGTTACCGTTGGCCTTTGGAGCCTTCAACCACATGCTTTTGTAAATGTGGTGGTTCTGGCCCGGAGGAATACTAGCAACCTTCCCCATCTACATTTCATTTCTACGGTTCTACCTTCCCCACTTATTAACCGCCATGTATCCTCTTATTTCACTCAAAACCATAATATTAATATTGTCAAAGCTGACTTTCATTTCTTCCAAATATGCCCATAATTATTGCTTATCAACAACTTTATTATTTTTCTTGTTTCTATTTAAATTCCTCTCTCTCTCTCTCTCTCGTGAGCAATTCTCCTCCTTGGCTTCTTGTTTTTATTCCGTTGGTTCAATACAAATCCCCAATTCTGATTATATCAATTAACAAACCATTATTGATTGAAGGAGATTGATGACCTATTATTCAAACTCTGATTCAATTATGGAATAAATTCAGTTTACCCCCTTAAACTTTGGGCCTAAAATCAGTTTGATCCTTAAACTTTTTTTTTAATCAGACCGGTCCTTGTACTCTCAAACAACATCACCCGAGTTCAAATTTTGAATCCGGGTCCAAAAATGACGTCACTTGCTGAGTTGGAGCCGACATGGGGGCTCACACTTCAGCTTTTTAAACCCTGAAAGAGGGCAGAATGGACATTTCTAATTTAATATAATTTCTAATTTTTTTTTTCTCTATATTCTCTCCTCTCTCTCATCTTCTCTATATCGGCGTTTCACCTTCACATTCTTCCTATGACGGCGCCATCGATGTTGTCCTCGAACAGCTCCAGCTTCAACCCCGTAATTTCTCCTCCTTCAATCTTTTCGATCTTCAATCTTCAATCTTTTCCATTTGTTAATAGAATTTGTATGTTTGGATATGGTAGATAGCGAAAGAGGCGCCATCGACCCGGAAGGAAGATCCGACCAGAACTTCGTCCTCCGACCGCCTCCAACCGGCCCACCGGCACCATTTTCTTCATCTCAATGTCGCCATGATTTGGATTTCTAGGCTCTGAAGCCCAGACATGAGAGACGACCACCACCACAGATCACCACTGCCTCCGCCTCCTTCAAATTCAACCTTACCTTATTGATTTCGTGATCGATTCTCAAAGGTAGAGTGGGGGCTTTGATTTCAAACAGAGAGAGAGAGAGAGAAATTGAGAGAGGAGAAACCGGAACCGTTTTGGCACGTGGGGCCCACCTGTAAATGTCCGGCAACAGCCCCGTCGGTGATTGGGCGGCGCACCAGCGCGGCAGCGGGAGCGACAACAGCGCGAGCATGGTGGTGGCTGCAGCAACGCGAGTGTCGTCGAAGCGGAAACTAGACGAGTATGGCGGCCTCTCGACGTTCTCAGACGACGCTGTCGTTTCTGACCTAGTCCACGTTTGAATGAGGAAGGACGAGCCCAAAGCCGTTGATTCGTCCTCCAACAACGCAGCGGTGACGCAGCCTCAGTCATCCCACCTCAATTCCAATTCGCGAGTCTCTACCGCGGCCCGATCGGCCTCCTCGGTGGTCGCCGATATAGAGAAGATGAGTGAGAGAGAGAGAGAGAGAAAAAAAAAATTAGAAATTAAATTAGAAATGTCCATTCTGCCCTCCTTCAGGATTTAAAAAGCTTAAGTGCGGGCCCACATGTCGGCTCCAACTCAGCAAGTGACGTTATTTTGGACCCTGATTCATAAGTCTGATTAAAAAAAAATTTAAGGATCAGACTGATTTTAGGCCCAAAGTTCAGGGGGGTAAACTGAATTTTTTCCTTCAATTTTTATAAAACCTTTTTTTTTTTTAATAAGGAAATTATCTTCATATAATAGAAAGACTCAAAGAGTCGATTACAATCGTATTGTAATACATCCAGAAAAGTTCTAGGAGTATTAACAAATGATTTGAAATTTGTGCTAGCCTCAAGCCAGAGTGACCATTACATACCCTTCCGCTATCATCTAAGGATAAGACAAGAAGTTGTGGTAGTACCCACGGTGGTACATAGAGATAGGTCCACTCATTGAACAACCAGTGCTCCGCCAATAATAAAGAGCTTGAATCATCTTTTAGTACTACTCCAGAAGATTCGCTAATACCACAAAAGTCGAAAGTAGCAATAGTTTGTTGGATCAAGCCGCCAGGATCCTAAATACGAAACCCTAGAGAACTAGAACATATCATTTTGGTCCACGAATGGGCCCAAATCCAAGCAATATTCATGAAAACTTTGAACACCCCATTGGGCCTGAGAATTGGTTTGGGCCTCAGAATTGTTCTGGACACCCAATTGTGCCTCAGATTTGGTTGGGGCACCCGATTAGAGTTAGGCCTCCCCACTGCTCTGGTCACCACTAAGACTGCCACCGTCGACTGCTTTCCGGCAGCTTCCACGCCGACTTCCTCCTGCTTTTCTGCCACCATCGGCTCCACATCAATCCTAATCAGACTCACATCCTCCAGAGCCATCGTCGTCGCCGCCGAGACCTCCGACCGGAGCCCCTTTCTCACCTCCATGTCGCCCGTACCTGGCTTAGTATCACCTGCTGCTACACGATCTAGCCAGCACGCCCTCCCCGCCGCAGCCCTTGAACGGATCATGAAACAATTGGCCTTCGCCTCTGCACTTCGAAGCACAACCGCCTGGCCGACTGACACAGATACAAACGCCGTCATAGCCACTGCTTTGAGCCGCCCTTTGCGAGGTCGGGCACGACCCGGTTCAAAGGTGACTTCCTCCCCTGTCACCTTGCTTCGAAAGTGGACTCCACCACCCAACAGCCACTGTTGGAGTCCGGCAAGCACTCGGGATTCCAGGGGCTGTGGTTGATTGATCTCCCTCGACAGAGAGATTGGCTTCGATTTACTGAAAGGCCTCGGAGGGATGAGGGCAGATCGGAACGCGTGGATATAAGGATTCTACTTAGAGAGGAGGCCGGCACCGGCCACCATTGGAGAAAAACCGAAACCAGTGCGGCTAGGGTTTTTTAGTTGTGAAGTCTTAATTCTGGGTAAAATGAATTAATTTTTTTTTAAATTTTTTATTTTATAAAACCTTAGAATCTAATACAAACTACATATGATTTTTTTTATTATTTTATTATTTTTTATTTTTTAAAAAAAAACCCCACCCCATTCCCATCTTTGATGGGGCTCGAACTCCTGACCTCATATATATGAGTAACTACATATGATTTGATTATTTGAGTACAAATAATGTAGAGACAATAATGAAAGGTTGCTGGGTTTCGATCATTATTTCTTTCTTTTTTTTTTCGTTTTGTTTTTCCTTGGAAAAGAATGGTGTCTCCTTTCAAAAAAAAAAAAGGTTTCTAGGATCTGAATGGGTGACTTTTGTATTTCATAAGCGTGGAAAATTTCATTAATATGGGCGTGGAAATTACTATACAATTGAACCCAGAAGTTATTTGATCTTGGTAATTCATTATATTGTGGCAATATTTTTTTTTTTGTTTGGGAGTGAATTTTTTTTTTCCTAATCCAGGCTATGCAATTCCTGAAGGTTGATATTGAATTGAACCAAAGAAGATTCATACAAAGAGAAGGAGGAAAGGAAGATGAAGTGGAAAGGACCAGTATCGTTCACAAAGAGAACGAGAAAGAGAAAAGAATCTAAATGAAAAAAAAATAAAAGAATAAGAAATAGGTGTTTGTGCAATAATTATGGACAGATTCGGAAAATAAAAAAGTTATTTTGTAAAACATTAATGTTATGGTTTTGAGTGAAACAAGAGAACACATGGTAGTTAATAAATGGAAAAGGTAGAAAGTTAGGGAAGGTAGATTGGGAAGATTACTAGCATTCTTCTCTGGCAGGAAGTTCTCCTTCAAGACACCCCCGCAAACACTTCCCATCGAATTTGTAGTAATCGGTAATTAAGTTTCTTCTAATTTTATGACTAGTTTGATTCATATATATATCTATACTATTATTAAGAGAAGAGAGCCTGCTTTCCAAAACTGAATTTTTTTACCAATTTAACCTTTATATATTAAAAAACTATGAAATATAATTAATTAATATGGATAATATAGTAAATTGCAAAATAAAAAATAAATGAATAAAATTATAAAAAAAAAAGAGATAACGTTTTTTTTAATTATTTTTTTATTTTTTAGAAAACGAGTTAGTTATATATATATATATATATATATTTTTTTCATACGAGTTAGTTATATGAAAAGCTTTTCCATTACCTTTAACTCAGGGCCGGCCCTGAGGGCTGCTGCCTGAGGTAGCCGCCTTAGGCCACCACTCTCCGACGGGCCTCCGCCAAGTTTTTTTTTTTTATTTTTATTTAATTTTACATATATTCATTGTATAATTATATAATCTTTGTTTGCGTATGCATTACAATATGGCCACGCCACCTCAGCGGCAACATTGATTTGCTGTTGCTTGCACAACCACAACCAAGGTTCGAAGCACAGTGGCCTCTTTTTTTGTCTTTTTTTTTTTTTTTCTTAATTAGTTTAATTGCACTTTTTTGTCTTTTTCTTTTTCTTAATTCGTTTCTTTGCAATTAAACTTTTTTTGTTCCTTCTTTTTCCAGCTTCTATGGAAAGAATATTTTGAAATTGAATACTAATGTATTTGCCCTTTGTTTTTCATATTGGTTTCTTTTGTAAAGAATATATTATATTCTGTTCTTTTTTATTTTTTCAACTTCTAAGAGAAAAATTATTTTGGAATTGAACACCTTTTTTTTTTTGCATTACTATTAATGTAGGGGTTTAATTTATATATATATAAAAATTTGTTCGATTATATGGTTTTTTTTATGTGAGGCCATATTTTAATTATTTGCCTCAGGCCTTCAAAATGTCAGGACCGGCCCTGCTTTAACTTCTCTCCACACACAGAGTAGGTGAATCCTACTAGTATATATATATATATATAGCATGTTATTTATCAAAATATCAGTCAGAATTTAAGATGCGTACTGAACATTTGAACTCTACATGTACATTATTTGATATTAAAATTTAGTGAACGAAGTTTGATAAACTCGGCATTATTTTTTCTCAAAAAAAAAAAAAAAAAGGCATTATTTTGTTGATATTTCCAGGTGATCGACTGGACTAACTCCATATTGGAAGCATCGACTACGATATGTCCTCCTCCTACCAGGCGATCTATCCTATGCCGATACCGAGCAACCCCTTTGGGACTCATTCGGCCGCATTGTCGAACCCTTGGCAAGCCGCCGCCCCTGGATGGTCACAGAAGGCAACCACCAAATCGAACGCCTTCCCGTTGACTCCCCGGCCGATTTCATAGCCTTCAATGCTAGGTGGGCAATGCCGTACAAAGAGAGCGGCTCCACCTCAAACTTGTATTACTCTTTCGAAGTTGCTGGGACTCACATCATCATGCTTGGGTCCTATGCCGAGTACCACTCCGAGTCGGAGCAGTACTCGTGGCTTGTAGCCGATTTGGCAAAGATTGATAGAAAGAGAACGCCGTGGGTTGTTGTGGTATTGCATGCACCGTGGTATAATACTAACACTGCTCATCAGGGTGATGAAGAGGGCATGAGGGTTGCTATGGAAGAGTTGCTGTATAAGGCACGGGTTGATTTGGTTTATTCTGGACATGTTCATGCCTATGAACGGTTTGTAACCATGTTCATGCCTATGAACGGTTTGTAAGTTAGATTAATTATGATTCCTTCATGACTAACTAACGCTCATGATTAGTGTTGTATAATATGGTTCATTACTTGTACAATATATTATTAACTTCTGCTTTGGTTCTTATATGCAGACTAGGGTATACAACAATGAGTCAGACCCTTGTGGTCCGGTGCATGTAACCATCGGCGACGGTGGAAACCGAGAAGGACTGCCATCACCGTAAGTATTCTCTTCAATTTAGTTGAATGTTTTTTCCAAATAAAAACAAATATACGTATAAACGTAGTTTTAAATACAAATACATATTAACGCACAATTTATTTATTAGCAGGAGTGTAATACCCGGTTGTTTTCTTTGATCAAAGCAAAAAAAAAACTTAATTATGGCATTGCTTTACTTTCCATGTTTTAAGGCTTTACCTTTCATGATTTTGTCTGCTTGAGAGTGATTAAGTGAACTACCGACACCAGCAAAGGCTCTCTCTCTCTCTCTCTCTCTCTCTCTCTCTCTCCCGAAACCAGCAACCAAAACAGAGCATTCCTTCTCCAAGCTGGTTCTCGCTCCACAGGACATCAATTGACCCCAGACCACGTCCCACGCCTTCGCCTCTTCCTTGCGCAGCTGCCGATGGTAGCCTTTCGCCGGTTCTTGAACCGTACACGACGGTGGAACACGAGGCCGGTTTGAGCTCGTTTTGGTTCCAAGCTTGATATCTCAAGCTACCGGCCATCAATCCTCACCAAACTTCATCCACGAGCTCGCCTCAACTTTCTGAACAAGCACCAAGAAGGACCAGACCTGGGTAGAACAATTTCACGTTCATCGGAGTTCGACTGGTTTAGATCGAAAAACAACCCTTCGATCCGTGTATCTCGAGTTACAGACCACCTCTTCCTGTGATTCTTGGCTTAGTGAGTTCGCCTTGAGTTTCTGAACAATTTTCCAGAAGAGATAGAGGCCTGAGGTTGCATTTTTTACGTCGAACTAGGAGCTCGCCGGTTTCTGGGTTTTTCCGGCCAACCCGACTGGTTCGAGGTAATTTATATCCCTTCCGGTCATTTTCAGCTTACATGGTAGTTATGAAAGTTGTTAAGCATGATGAGAGGAAGAAGAGCAGCCCAGACCCGACACCATTGGCGGTGGTTGGCGGCGGCTCTGCCACTAACTCCGGCGGCCATTTCCGGCCACCTGCGGGGGTCAAAAATATGATTTATGTACATTTTTAGATTCTACATTTCAATACGATCTTGTCGATATATCATACGCAATTTTTGGATATCGTATGATTAAGTTATGAATTTTTACGTTTCGATCGATTTCGATCGTTCGAGATGGGATATGTGAAGATCAGACCGTCTGATGAACTGGTAGTTTTAATATGTTGATCGTATAACTGTCCCGATGACTTTGTGTGGTCACGGGCGAAGATCCGACCGTTGGATCTTCATATAATTGTGAAATGGTGATTTGGAAGGACGATTCAGGAAGATCCGACCGTTGGATCTTCGTGATAATTTTGGAGGATGACTTTAAGGGCGATCCGTGAGGATCTGACCGTTGATCATCATTTAATTAGAATCCGACCGTTAGATCTTCGTTTATTTTATCTTATGAGTTATTGGCTAAATTCAAGTCACATTTGATTAGGTGTTTGACGGTTTGGTTTGACGGACGATTTGTGATTCATATTCCGAGCTGTTAAGAAGACGCAGCGGGATTAGAGGTGAGTAAACCTCACGTGGTTCATATTACGAACCAAGGACATTTAATTAATTTATTTTGTCGTAATTGTGTGAAAATATTTATTCCATAAATATTTGTTTTAAAATCATATGGACTTGATCAACTACGGTCCATAGGTAAGTAAAATGATTTTAACTATACAAATGAATTTCACGATTTCTATGCTTACACTTTAGTTGGTATTAATAGGCATTCCTGTGTGAATGTCTATGTATGTATATATATTATTTACGTGAAATAATATGTGTTGTTGGAGTTGTGAAATAATATGTATTGTTGAAATTGTGAAATAATATGTACTGTTGGAGTTGTGTTGAGTTTATTGTTGAAAAGCAACATATTGTGAGAGGTATTGAATTTATTGTTGAGAAACAATATATTGAGAGAGGTGTTGAGTCTTATTGTTGAGGAACAATAAATTGTATTGATCTGTGGAGATCAATAGGTCACGGGGTGACCATGGCATACTATTAGTGAACCACGCTCTTGTACCGGGCTGGTGGTTACTAATAGCATTAAATCGTGAACCACGCGCGCCGGGCTGGTGGTTGCGATCAGTTAGAGCTCTAGTCTGTCTGCCAAATGTTGAGTGACCTTATGAGGGTAACGGGGAGTGACTCATAAGTGTATATATATCTATATGAGAGTGAGAAAGTGAAGTGGTTTTGTGGTGGTCGTTGTGATTGTGATGTTCCTACATTTCTATACTTGAGTTAAAGGAAATGTATTTTAATAAATCAACAGTTCTTTCTTGTTTACTCATACGAGCTGTCAAAAGCTTACCGGGTTTGGTGTTGTTGCAATCCCGGTACATTATTCAAATTGTGTAGCGGGTACTACTACAGGTTAAGAGAATCAGGATGGAGATCGAGCTGCGTAGAGTGGCTGCAATTGTGACAATCTAAATTACTTTGTGAGGTGTGTTATGCTCATTTAGAGCTTTACAATATTGCTTGTGAGAGTGAATTGTAATAATGAACTCGAGGTTTCGAGATTTGGAGTTTGTGTATCATGTGCTGAGGTTGCTTTGAGAAAAAAATTCAGAACGTTTATTTGATTAAGTGGTTTAATTCATGTTTCGGATTTGAATTTATTATTCAAAATTCGGGACGTGACAAGGAGAGTAGTTGTACATGTACTAACAAGCATGAAATGACCTTTTTTTTTTTTCTTAGTTATGGCTCCAGAATGATAATTGGATATAATCCACTAGTGGTGTTATGATTAATCAATTGGTAAGTGTATGCATAATATGTAGGTTCCTACACCCCGCTTCACCTCTCTCCTTGTACAGAGAACCAAGTTTCGAACACGGATCAGGATAGTGAATGAAACTCTTTGTAAAAGACGAAGTCTGGCTACAAAGTTTGATCTCCCCTAAAACATGCTCCAAATCTGTGGACCAGGAAGTTCCATCGTCATCTAAGGATGAGTAGTAAGCACAAAGAAACTATGCATGTGATGGTTCTAAGTTTGATCTACTTACGTCTCATGTGTTACAATCCTTCTATCTTAAGAATGTCATAGCGGACTTCTCAATTTTCGTTTTTGTTGATTGTTGTTTTTTCTAGTTAGCTAATTTTCTTTATTTTAATGTTTTTGTTGGGAGGTTTTAGTTTTGGTCCCCTTTAACATGAAGCTAATAAATGAAAAGGTTAAGTGTGTGGAGTACGTCATTGGGCATATGAAAGATCAGAATTCCATAGCTGATTTTGACACTTTTTTTTTTTTTTTTTTTGATCGGGTTAGTTGTTAGTAACTCACACACCCATGCAGTGGTATCCCAGCGCCAGGACACCTGCACCGACATTGCGGTGAAAGCCTGACAAAGCCAGACTAATCCACTGCACCGCAGACGCACGAACCCAAAGGGTCCCTCAAATCTGCTGGCCACGGGATAATCTGATTTTGACACTTAATAATCTTCTCCATTTTAGACTTTTGACGAAATTACTATATCTTTGCTTATGTCATTGTGGAGCTATTGGGCTTATAACACTTAATCTACATCAACAAAGTTACTCGAAGTCGACAAAGATGATTGTTATTTAACTAGCTATAAATTGCAGATAACTAATAATATTACAACTAAGAAAGTACAGCAATTAACTTATAAGTCGACATTTCATTTACAAAATAATCAGTTAAGCACTAATGTTACTAAACTAAATAATAATGTTCTAAAAATAATTAGGCGGTAGGCGGGTGGTGGGCGGTGGGGAAGGGCTTAGCGACTAGGCGGATTTTTACTTTATTAAACAAAATATAAAAAAGTGTCAAATTAAATTAATAAACTATATTCAGTATTATAATCAATTCGAAAATATGGAAAAGAAGAAAAAAAAAGTTAAACACCTAATATTGTATTAGTATTTGACCCAAAAAAAATATTCTGCACATTTTTTTTTAAACCTAGCCCACCTAGACGTCACCCACACTAATAAAGGCGGCTGGCCACCACATAGCGCCTAGGTTGCCGCCTAGGAAAACTTCTAGAACAGTGAGTTAATCAAACTACACCTCTTATTAGGGCTAAAGTCTGTTTAGTCCCTGTATTATGTCTCTCTCATCGTTTCAGTCCCTGACATTCCAATTTAATCTGAAAAGTCCCTGAGGTCTCAATTTCCGTCTAATAGGTCCTTTCCGCGGGAAATTAGGAATTGGCATTGGGTGAAATGTCCAATATACCCCTCAGTTATTTCTTTTTTCTTTTTTTTTCCTTTTTAATTTATTTTTTTCCTTTTTTTCTTTTTCCTTTTTAATTTGTTTTTTTTTTCTTTTTTCTTTTTCCTTTTTTTATTTTTATTTTTTCCTTTTTCCTTTTTCCATTTTAATTTCTTTTTTTTTCTTTTTTCTTTTTCCTTTTTAATTTTTTTTTCTTTTTCCTTTTTTTTTCTTTTTTTTCCTTTTTCCATTTTAATTTTTTTTTCTTTTTCCTTTTTAATTTCTTTTTTCTTTTTCCTTTTATTTTTCTTTTTTTCCTTTTTCCTTTTTAATTTCTTTTTTCTTTTTTCCTTTTTTTTTCTTTTTTCTTTTTCCTTTTTAATGACCATCGTATTCTGCTGCATCAGTAGCGTCACGTCGGCGAACCAATCCAGATCGACCCGAAACCCCAATTCTTGTTCTCCACGCCAGCGGCCATTTTTCTTTTCCATCACTATTCTTCTTCTTCACTTCTGATTTTTGTCAACTTGGCCATCAAAAACCACCATTTCAACCAAACCCAAAATCCAAATCACCATTTTGAGCAAGACCCAAAAACCTCAGAGTTTGAAAAAATGGTAGTTTTCAGTAAAAAGTTAAAAAAATGGTAATTTTCAGTGAAAAGTTTCCAAATTGAGGCTTGATGTGGAGAGAGAAAGTGGGATTTGAGTGGGAGAGAGAGAAGTAGGCTGTGAAAACAAGAGGGGAGTGGTTTAGCGGCGAATTTCCGAGCTGATTGGGAAACAGATGGGTTGTGGAGTTTGATCAGAATGGGATTGGTGGGTTGAGGAAGTAGAAAGTAGGCAAAACGAAAAAGAAAAAAGAACTTAAAAAGGAACAAGAAAAAAAGAAGAAATAGTAAAAAAG
Organism: Rosa rugosa; assembly: GCF_958449725.1. Classification (NCBI taxonomy): domain Eukaryota; kingdom Viridiplantae; phylum Streptophyta; class Magnoliopsida; order Rosales; family Rosaceae; genus Rosa; species Rosa rugosa. Next base: position 10,813,525 of record NC_084824.1, on the reverse strand, counting down.
AAATTAAAAAGGAAAAAAAGAAATTAAAAAGCAAAAAAGAAATGAAAAAGAAAAAAGAAAAAGGGATAATGATAAAAAAGGTCATTTTGAAGTGCCTTATTATAATTCAAACAGCACAAATGTCCCGATGATAATTAAGGTCACCTGTTCACGTTCTACCACTGTACTTCAATTTAATTACAAAACTGCCACCGTCAGTTTTCTCTTGCGGTTTGTGAGAGGTAGACTAAAACGGCACTATTGTTTCGTCTTCTCCACATTACTTCGGAAATTCAAACCTAAAAAAACCGCTCAAACCTACTCCGAAATAGAGAAATATTAATCTCCGGCGGCCACATTCTTAGACACATACCTTCTCCGACGACTGTTTTGCTCAACGGTGAAGCAGCGCCGACTCTGAAAAGTACTTCACAGAAAAAGCCCCAAATTTTAGGGATTTGAAGAATTGCAGAACTCGAATCGTCTACCTCGACCGGGTAATCTTTCAGCCTCGATTCTCAGAAACTTCTCTTACTTAATTTCGAGTCATTGATATAGTATTTAGTTTTGGAATTATAAGTCGAATATGATATAATTATTTCTGCATTTGATTCTGAAACAAAACAATTCGATTCCAAGTTTTGGTTTGAGTGAAGATTTAAAGCTTTTTTGAGTGGAGATGATCAATGACTGTCTTCAAATTTTAGTTTGATGCTGTAACATAGCCAGTGACATAGGCTACTGATTGGGTATCATTTGATTTTGGAGGGGCTCTGTTTCCATTTTGGTCTGATTTGATACAGAGACATGGACAGTAACATAACAATTTATATGGAGATAATGACTGTGTGTCATGCTGTTTAGGCTTTAGGCTTTACTTGAATGGAAATTCTGCTAGTGCAAATACATATTTTATAGGCTCAGATAATGAAACTGGCCAGGTCGCTAGACAAGTCAAAGGCCAGATAAGTCACTGGAAAAGGCCAACTCATTGGCAACGTGTGTTAAACTCCTGTCAATGATCATGTAACTGGCCATGTAACTTACAATGTATGTAACTGGCCATGTAACTTACAATGCATGTAACTGATCATGTAACTGACGTTGTAACTTACAACATATGTAACTGGCCAAGTAACTGATCATGTAACTGACGTTGTCATTGACATGAGCTGTAACTGACCATGTAACTGATCATGTAACTTACAATATATGTATCTGGCCAAGTAACTGACTACGTAACTGATTATGTAACTGCAAACTCAATGCTAACCTTCTTATTTTTTCAACAGAATTTAAACATCAGAAATGGCAAGAACAAAAAGAAAACAAAGGGAACCAAGCGATGATGACGAAGACTACCAAGAGGTGGAATCAGAAGATGAAGAACACGATCGAACGATACACAGAAAGAAGAATTCGAAGAAGAGCTTGAAGAAATAAAAAAAAGGAGACAGGAAGAAACAAAAGAAGAAGAAGAAGAAGAACCATCACTGAAGAAAATTCTCAAGAAGAGCTTGAAATCAAAAAAAAAAAAAACAGGAAGAAACAGAAGAAGAAGAAAAAGTAGAACAATCACCAAACAAGGGTTCCTCTTTGGTGCTATTTCAAAAAACTGAAGTAGCACCAAAGAGGAAGAGAAATGTGAAACCAGGACATGTGCAGTACAGGTGCACATTAATAAGTTTCTTGAACACAATTAAAGATAATAAGAAGAATCTCAGTGCAAGAACATTAGATTTGCTCAGGCAGTCACCATTTGGAAATATTGTCGATGCATTCCATGGTGGCTACATAGAGGAGAAGTCAGCCAAGAAATCTGATGATTTCATTACACTCCTCCTGCAGGCCTACGACCATGAAACTGACCTCTTCTTCTTTGGAAAGAAGAAATTCAGGATCTCGACAAGAGATATTTCAAAGATCCTAGGAATGCCAGAAAAAGGTGACTTGGTCCCAAAGACTTCTGAGGGTGCATATCAGTCCGACTTTGTCCAGCAGTTTTTTTCAAACACAGCGAGAATTAACAAGAAAGCCGTGGAGAAAGCTCTGCAAGATGCGCTGAAAGACAATCTAACAACAGAGGATGGGATTGAGAAGAAGGACAAAAATGTGGCAAGATTAATCTTGCTGGACTTGTCCATCAAGTTTCTGTTCCCAAATGCAGGAGGAACAATTTCATGGGACTACGTCAAAGCCTGCGAAAATTTGGATAAGATCGGATCTTATGACTGGGCAAGGGAAGTTGGAAGCTTCTTAAAAAAGTCTATAAAGACTTTGAAAAAGAAAAAGGAGTCAAGCAGCCCATATGGTAATACGGGGGGTTGCGTTCTGATAATACTGGTAAGTTACTGTCAGACTGAAATGTAACTGGTCAAGTCACTGATCAAGACAAACTGCATGTCATTCGTCAAGTCACTATGACTAATTTTTTTTTGTTTTTTGTGCAAGCAGTATTGGTTCTGTCAAAAGACTGGAAAAATCAAGCCAATATCTGGAAGGGAGAACGAAGATCATGGGATGAGAAAATGGGACATCCAGAAGCTGATACAGAATTGGACAAGTTTTAACAGCTTGAAAAAACTAGAGGTATTTTCTTCTCTGTCAAAGTAGTTGTCACTGGCCAAGTAACTATCTTGGTTAAAAGTCACCGATTAAGTCACTATCACACTGCATGTCAATGGCCAATTCACACTTCATGTCACTGGCCTTCATAACTGTTGTAAACATGTCATTGCTCATGTCACATAGCATGTCACCGACATATTGAATATGTTTCTTTCAGAAAATCTTTGAAAACCTGAAGGAGGATAGAGAGGAATCAGAATCCGAGGAAGAGGAGAATAGATCAGATGAAGCAAAGACAGTTCCGGAAGGAGAGGAAAAAGGAACTGATGATCAGAATCATGTATCACTTCCGAAAGGAGGAAGTGATACATGATTTGACGATTAAGGTGGATGACGAGGAACAAACAGAAAAAAAACGAAATTGAAGTGATAGATTGGCAAAAACGACAACTGTACAACCTACTTGACAGCCCAACTAAAAGCAAATTAGAGAAGTACTGGAACAAGGCAGAACAAAGGTAATGTTTCATGTTACAGCTCACAAGATAGTGACTTAACTTGCCATGTAGCTGTCTGAGTCACTGGACAAGTCACTGTCCAGATCATGGCAATTGCCATGTAGCTGGCCTAGTCACTGGTCAAGTCACTGTCCAGATCATGGCAATTGCCATGTAGCTGGCCAAGTCACTGTCCAGATCATGGCAATTGCCATGTAGCTGGCTAAGTCACTGATCAAGTCACTGTCCAGATCATGGCAATTGCCATGTAGCTGGCCAAGTCACTGTCCAGATCATTGGCAAGTGAAAAGTAACTGGCTAAGTCACAGGACTAACAACGTTCTATGTTATGCAGCGTATTATTCTGGGAGGGAAAAGAGCCTGGAAGCGAAATCACAAGGGCAGATGTCAAAATGTTCATAAGCGATCAATCAATAGCAAACAACTGGATTGATTGCTATGAGGAAATGTTGAAGGATGAACTGCAAAACGAAAGTTCACAAAGTTTGGGAAGATCTGCTTTTATGCATAGCATGTGTTGGGTAAGTATGACGAGCACTTTCTCATAAACATTGAATCCTTATCTCTCATTCTTTGTTTATTTATAACTCGTTCTATGTATTTCTTTCTTTCTTTTTTTAAATAGTATTCGACAATACATTTAACTGTGAGAAACCTCCATCAATACTTGTGTGAGCCGCTGTTCCAAAACATGGGAAAATGCAGCATGCTTTTCTTCCCAATTACCCATAATGAAGAATTTCACCACACGCTCTTGGTCTTTGACAAAGACATACCGCAATGGCTGCATTTTGATTCAATGAAACCAAGAAGAGCAGGAACAGGGGAGTGCTTTAAAAGTATAAAAAAATTGGTAAGAAACTTCTTACTGACCATGTAACTATCACTCACTAATCTGTTAAAAACTACAGGTTGAAATGGTCGAGCTGTGGATGAGAGCAATGAAAGATCAAGCAGATTATATGCTGCAGCAAGGCTGCCGAATGAAATTTGACAAGAGTCAAAGCACTCACACAAAATTAAAGATGGTTGAAAGTATTTTGAGCGATGACGAAATAAGAACAATAAGCTGGATAAAGGAAAATTATGATGGTGGAAGGATCCCTTTGAACCATGCCAGAATCTGCCCCCAACAAGACCAAGGATCGTAAGTCTATATTCAAAAACTTAAAATGATAACTTTACTGTTACTAAGTTGGTCAAAATCATTAACTTGAAATTTTTAATTGTCAACAGATTAGATTGCGGACCTTTTGTAATGTATTACATGGACAGAATGGCAAAAGAGGAGAAGATGCCAAACAAAGTCACCAAAGCTCAGATGATGAAGTTCAAAGCTCAAATATTCAAAAAATTTGCAGAACATAAGCAGAGCTGGAACTCAGCAAATTAAGAATTTTAGAAATTTGTTTGTTTAGTTTAGAATTTCAGAAATTTGTTGTTTAGTTCAGACTATGACTTGTATGGATCTTTTTATTCAAGATTAATGCATCTTCTGAATTCATAGGGCAAGTCACTGACTATGTAAATATGAAGGCCGCATATAATTGAAAGTGTCATTGTTAAATTCACTACTGCCCATTATGTAACTGCTTAAGTCACTGGCCAAGTAAAAAGAAAACTGAATGTCATTGGCCAAGTCACTAGGCAAGTTACTGTAAAACTCAAGTAACTGACCAAGTCACTGATAATGTAGCTGACCATGTAACTAAGCATGTAGCTGAATATGTAACTGGACAAAAAACATTAAAACTATAAGTCACTAGAGAAGTCACAGCCAAAATGATATTCCTATTTCAGTTTGCAGCGTGCCGCTGCCAATTAATAAACCAAAGTTGTTGTAGCTACTTCATTTTTTAATTTTCATTAATATTTGCAGCGTGCCGCTGCACCGCTGCCAATTAATAAACCAAAGTTGTTGTAGCTACTTCATTTTTTAATTTTCATTAATATTTGCAGCGTTCCGCTGCCAATGACCAAATCTATATGCAGTGATCCAACTACAAGTCATAGAACAAGTCACTGACAAGATAACTAAAAACTAATGTCAATGGACAAGTCAATTAGTTTACAAATGGTTATGTCACTGTACATGTAACTATTAAAAACCTGTAGACACAAAGAATACTGAAGGATTTATAAAAGAAGAAAGCAGATACACTGTCTCATAGTCAAAAAAAAAATTCCAATGAGTAAGCACCTTACAAGCACTTCTTATCATTTATTGAAAAAAATGAAAAATCAAAACAAAATTTCAAACTGTATTGGAGTCACTTGCTATGTCACTTGCCATGTCAGTGTTAAAGGCATGTAGGCAGAATTGAACCTATATCGGAGCTGTACAACTCTTTCTGTTGTGACCATCACATTTTCCACACCTACCACACTTGATCACCCTGGTTTTCTCGCTCCTTTTTCTGAACCTCTTCTTTCTAGGCCTTCCCGGTGGTCTTCTAGTCAAAGGCGGCTGCAAGATCACCGCATCTCTACCAAAATCATGCACTTGCTTCGAAATAGAGGGAAGAGGATTAATTGGGAAAGAATAAGTTTCTCGATATTTATCCACCTTGTACAGCTCATTGACATACAAATACGGGGAAGAACCATGTTGTTGGATCACTACAAGTGCATGGGAACATGGGAAGCCATACAGCTGCCATTCTCCATACGAACAAAACCGAGTTTCCAAATTTACCATGCTATTGTACTTCTGGCAGTGAACTTCATACACATAGGTATCAGACCTGCTCACTCTCCAATGCCTTCCGACTTCCAAATTGTCCTTCAGCTTCTTTTCAATCACTGGGCACAACTCAGACAACCATTCATGAGCATCCTGCTTCCGAGCAGCAATTGAAGCCATGGACTTCACTCTAATGCCATCATTAATATCAAGAATAGGAAGGCTCTTCAAAGGCAACACCCAATTATTGAAAGACTCAGCCAAGTTATTTGTCATTTCACCAAATCTTTCGCCATTAAAGTAAGCCATACACCAGTTCTCCTTGGGAAGATCCTCCAGAAATTGAGCAACTATGTCACCGCCTTCACTCCTCAAGATTTCCATGTTGAACTCATACATCTCCGGTGTGCGAGAATAAGCACAACACATAAACAAGTAAGGAATCCAATCCTTGAGGTAAGATCCAGCTGGAAATTTGTCAGAAAGGTTAGACATCAGGTGTCTAAAACAAAACCCATGTGGATTATTAGGAAACACTCTAGGGAAAGCACTAACAAGCCCAACATGACGATCAGAAATGAATGTCACCCTCCTCATAGGGTGTTTTGCAAACTCTTCAGCCAAAACCTCAAGAAAAAATCTCCAATTACTCTCATTTTCAGAATCCACAATAGCATAAGCAACTAGATACAAGCCTGAACAGAAAAACAAAATAATGTCACTGCCATGTAACTGTTAATGTCACTGACCATGTCGCTGACATAACTGCAAATTACTTGACAGTGACATGTCATTCAAATCACAGAACATTTAGGTCATTGGACATGTAACTGTCAATGAACATGTAAGTCACCATGTCAGTAGCTATGTAACTAACCATGTCACTTACATTACAAAAAAAAAAAAACAAGACATGGCAGCAAATAGAAAACAAGAAAAATAAAAAACTACAAGTAATGAAGGAGATTCAACCTTGATTGGCATCCTTTGCCGATGCAGCAATAATCTGCCCCTTGTACTTGTTGGTAATGAATGTAGCATCAATGAAAAGAATAGGTCTACAAGATTGAAAACCCTTCATCCATGCACCATAGCTCACAAACATACGCTGAAACCTGTGTGTTTCTCGATGAAACTCAACCACTATCCTAGAGTCGGGGTTTGACTTCATAACAGACTCACTGAACCAAAGTAGCTGAGCATAAGACTCAGCTTCATCACCATGTAGGGCTGTTTTTGCCAACTCCGTACCATACCAAACTGTACGATAAGCAACATCCAAACCATAATCACTCTTGATCTCATCAGCTATATCAATTGGCTTTTTGTTTGGATTGGCACGAATCTTATCAAGCACAATAGACTTGACAACCTTGGATCCCATCATCTTACTCTTCTGCAAACGAATCACACCATGACAAGTGTGAACATTAACCAACCTTTTAATCATAAAGAAACCATTAGCCCTACATAAATAAGCCTTCACCAGCCAATTGCAGCCTTGAGAATGTTTCTTAGAACACTGAGCAATAACACGAACCTTGTCATTTCTAACAAACTCATATGAAAAGTCAATTTCTATAGCATACTTACGCAGCTTATCCCTAAACTCAACAACCCCACCCTCAAACTTTTGGCCTTCAGAATGAATATAACTCTCCCAACCTTTCGTCATATAACTCTTCGGTGCCTCTGCCCTATAACACCCCAAATAATCATTCTCCTCAAGCATGGTACTAGAATCCTCACACACTGTATTACTCACCACACTTTCACTAATAGAAGGCAAATCAGTCACAAACACTTCAACAAAATCAGAATTGTAACGAACCAAATTCCTAAAAATCATTCTCATATCAACTTCACTCTCTAGAAAACATGAAGTAGAATCCGGAGGAATAATGTACCTCAACATGAAATTGCCTTGAATAAAATCCGGAAAACGAGAGCGTATGGAATTGCATAGGTCAACAAACGACCAATTATGCAACAATGGAACTGTCGCTGCTTCACCAGAATAAATAAACTTGACAACATAGCTAGTATCCATAACAACTGCACAAGAATAAAACAAATCACTATCCATGTCACTACTAAGGAAATCAACAGAATCAACACAAACAAGTCACTGCCAAAGTAACTGTTAATGCCTGAACAGAAGAACAACATCATACTCGCAAAATAAATGATAATTCCTGAACAAAACAGCAGTATTAAAAATGTAACTGGCCATGTCACTGATAAAAAAATCACAGTATAGAACAAATATAGTACAGCAATAGCACAAAACATCATCAACAATTCAACATAGCACTGAGTTCGACGAAGGAGAAGAAAACAGTAATCCAAAACGAACAATTCAACAATTTAACACAAACAACAAAAATACACTACAAAATCCAAAACGAACAAATTCACAGAGAGAAGGCTTACCGATCAAATCAGAGAAAACCAGAGAGAGGAAGAAATAGAGAGACTGTAACTAAGCACTGAGTCAACGAAGAAGAAGAACACAATAACGTGATCAAGACAAACACCGACGAAGCCAGAGATCCAGAAAAAGAGAAAAGACCTGAGGAATCTCCAAAACCACTTTCAGATCGTCGCAGAGGCACAAAGAGAAATCGGAAGCTTCCGACGGAGAGGGCAGCGAAGAAAGAATCTCGGAAAGAGATCTCCGATCAAATCGAATCGGAAGCTTTCTGATCAAAGGAGAGAGAAAATTTGAGCTCCACGATTTTGAAATGGAAGGTTATAAAGGTTTATTACCTTAGGGGCAGAATCGGAATGATAAAAATTAAAAACTGACTTTTTTTAACATGACCTCATTATTCATAAGGACTAAACTAATATTAATAACAATTTACAATGGACCTTCTTATCAAGTGGGAAACTAGGTGACCTTATTATCATTTCACTCTCTAAAGTGACCTTTTCCATCATTTCCCTAAAGAAAAAAGGAAAAAAGAAATTAAAAAGGAAGAAGAAAAAAATGAAAAAAAGAAATTAAAAAGGAAAAAGAAAAAAGAAAAAAAAAGAAATTAAAATGGAAAAAGGAAAAAAATAAAAATAAAAAAAGGAAAAATGAAATTAAAAAGGAAAAAGAAAAAAGAAAAAAAAGAAATTAAAAAGGAAAAAAATAAATTAAAAAGAAAAAAAAAGAAAAAACTGAGGGGTATATTGGACATTTCACCCAAGACCAATTCCTAATTTCCCACAGAAAGGACCTATTAGACGGAAATTGAGACCTCATGAACTTTTCAGATTAAATTAGAATGTCAGGGACTGAAACGATGAGAGAGACACAGTACAGGGACTAAACAGACTTTAGCCCTTATTATTATTATCTTCCATCAATCTGCCTTATTTAATGTTGGAGAATCTCAACATACAGTAGCAGCACAATTGTACCGATGTCAATTATTGGAACAATAATGTTCCGATTCAGGCATCCAAAACCTTGTTATTTGACATTGTAAACTCTGATTGCTCTAGAAGTATTTCTATTTAAAGCTCTCTTCTTTTCAAAAAAAAAAAAAAAAAATACATATAGTAGCAGCAGCTTGCTGATTCTAATATAGGCGCCTGCAGAGGGTGAGTCCATCTCCGGCGGAAAGAAGAACTGATTCAATACGGGGATCTGCGGCTAGGAAGCTGTTCAGTTTCTTCACATGACGGCTGATTTCCCTGAAGCATTCAGCCACTTCCTCCTCAGGTTCTGCTACTGAGCCAAACCACAGAGTGTTGTCATAAGCTATTATTCCTCCAACCTTGACAAGCTTCATTAGCAGCTCATGATATTTGATGTAGTTGTTCTTATCAGCATCCACAAACGCAAAATCAAAGCTGCCTTCTTCCTTTCCCTGCATACATGTTAAACGTTACTTGATTATTTATTTACACGTACGCCAAAACGGTAGATGGTCGATTCATTCGACTCGGAGCAATACATATATAATTAAAAACATAAACATAAACCAACGAGGCAAGAATCGCGCTGACCAAAGGTACTACCTCTGGCCGCTCTAGCTAATTGAATCGGTGAATATGTGTGAATTCTTGGTCTTAAGAGACGTGTAAATTTCTTAATTAAGGTCGTCATAGCAGTAGTTAATGAATGAAGCTGAAGTTCCATAGCTTAGGACTATAATCACGTACAGATTAAAAAACTTACACGGTTAATCAGATCACTTAGGAATAACAAGGCTTTTGATTGATAGAAGTCAATCTTATGCTCCACCCCGGCCTTTCTGATGAATGGCAATCCAACCTCGTACGCTTCTTTATCCGGATCGATTGCTATTATCTGAAAAAGTGAAACTCGATGTTTTACGTTGGTCTTAGCAATCTAAATTTCTAACTAGGTAACTAATATTATCCAATATAATTTAATTTATGAAGACCTAAAAATTGGTGACGTTAAAACAAATTGCGTACTTTGCCATCAGCAGGAAGTGCAAGAGCAGTAGTGAGAAGAGAATAGCCAGTGAATACCCCTATCTCCAATGTCTTCTTCGCATTCATGATCTTCAGAAGCATGGAGATAAGCAGACCTTCATCAACAGGCACATTCATAATACACCTGTGTACAAAATGTGATTATATTGCTTTTTTAAGTTATTTTGTTTTCTTTACCATATATTGATTTGATTAACAATCAAATAACATAACGTATATATGCATAATCAAATCAAATATCTGTAATATAATCACAAATATTCAACCTACAGCTGCTCATATTTCTTGACCGTCGCTTCCCTAAGTTGCTTCAATTGCTCGTGTTCTCTCGGGTAGCAGCTGGTTTCCAGGATGTACTGCATGTCATACAAAAAATTAAGGCCATGTAATTATTTTTATGATGCTACCAATCTTCTTCGTAACTCTTAGATACTGAATATGATAAGATATAACTAATTAAGAAGCTTATGAATATATGCAAAATCAAAAAGATCGAGAGTGGTAAAATGAAGATTAACGTACCTTGAGAATGGCATGGCTTCGGAGCAAGGTCTTGTTTTCTAAGACCAGATGATCGAACTTCTCTTCTTTCGTAGCTGCTGCCATGATATCTGAACAAATTACTATTGCAAATTAGAACCAGCGATGATCGATCGTCTATATATAAGTGAAGAAGCTAGTGAGAAATTAAATATGCACATATAGTTTATTTATCGGAATGCTAATAGTTGAGTAGAATTATCAAAAAGGCTAGCTACCTCTGTGACAGGTTATAAAAGACTTAGCCCACTATTTTTAAAAGGCAGCACGCAGCAGCTACTTATGACTTTACACACGATATTTAAACCCAAGGATCATGAGAAAAATGTACCTAACAACTTTGGTAACAAGTTTAAGGATTTTTCGCCCTTTAATTAATGACCAAACCTACAATCAACGGTTTCCCAAAACATTTTTGATTCTAGACAACAGTGTAACTCCCCACCCCACCCCACCTCACCCTACTCTGATGTTAATGAGATTTGAACTCATGACCTCCACGGTGTTAGTTAAGCTGGCTAACTAACAAACCATGACTCACCAACACGGATTCCCAAAACATGGTAGGTGCAAAATGCAATGCAGGCCCAACATCATGTGACTTTTTGTTTTTGTCATATTTTCATTTAATAATGCAATTTTTATCCAAATTTTTTTTAATCAAATTTTTATCCAAAACTCAAGTAAAATTTCTATTGATGATATTCCATATTTCCTCAATATTTTCATTAAAAAATTTATTTTTCAAAATATCGATATTTTCACGTCATCTTAATATTTTTTTTTATCTTGCTCATAGAACTTCTACAAACAACTGCGAAAGAAGAGATATTAGAACCAAGGTTTTAAATTTCTCCGAAACTGCCGAAATTTCCGTCGAAATTTCCGTAATTTTGAAGTACCGAAACGAAATTCATATGCTATATCATTTCCGTCAGAAGTTTCCCGAAATTTTCCGAAATTTTCCGTACATTTCCACGAAATTTTTAATTTCCGAAATATCTACACACACAATATATATTTAAAAATTCACACCGAAATTTTGTCCGAAATTTCTCTAAAATTTCTGTTAAATTTTTTTGTCACCTACAATGAATTTTTACTTCACACTTATGAAATTTTGATTTTTTTATTTATTTTTTTTGCAATTAAGTTGAATACAACAAAAAACTTTTTTGTTTTTATCTGCTACAAAGTTGAATGCTCCAACCATAACATGATTTCCTTTTTGCTTCGTCTCAAATATTGTATGCTTTCATACACTGTAACATCATATTAGGTAATTCCACAATATCCGATATATGGATTGCATGTGGAAAGGGAACAACACGTACACATACAATAACCATGTGATGAAGTACGAAAATCATTTCCAAAATTCATGTACTTGGGAGCAGTATTGTATGATACTAAATGAAAGCGGTTCAACCAGCTAGATCGAACCACATCGTAGTAGCTTTTATATTCCTTTTGTTGTACTCATTCATTTTCATTCACGAGGTTTTGGTTTTACGTGCCCCGCCCCACCCCCTTGTAATTTTCTAATTATTAAAAAAAGTAAATCATATTTACATTATCAATATACAACACATTATCAATACACATAGATAAAAACACTAGTTTAGCAATCTCGTCCATATAAAATATCATAATTCTATTATAAATGTATAATTTTAGAGATGTTACATTGTAAATAAGTTTATTATAGGTTAGTTTAGTCTATGTAAAAGTTTCATTCAAAAATATCATTTTATAAATGCAATTAATTTGATTTCTTTATTTTTAACCGAAATTTCCACCGAAATCGAAACTTTCTCCGAAATTTCCTTAAATTTGAAGTACCGAAATCGAAACCGAAACCGAAATTTGAAACCTTGATTAGAACCAAAAACTAATTAAAGAAGGTGACTCATGATCAACAGATTCTGCGACGTCCCTAATTAACCCATGAACGGATTATTTTGACGAGTCTTAACCTTCTCCGAGCCTATCAATTATGCATGAATCCTACATTAATTAACTGGGGCATGCATCAAATGGGCTATGTTAGAAGAATTTTGGCAAGTTCTAGTAAGCAAACAGAGTTACAGAGGAACAATCATATATTGGGGATTCAACCCCTCAGCCATATATCATTTTGGGTAGCGTGCCCCGACCCGAGGACCTGAAGGCTAGGGGGAAGGAGATAGAGAAAAGGCATGATATTAGATTATTAGGCTATTAGCTTTACTGCGATATCAGAAACATCATCCCCCATTGCGGACCAGTCCACCTGAAAAGTTGTATTGAACTAATTTCTTCTCTTCAAGTCTTTGGTTTAATTAGTAAAAGATATGTATGGTTTAATTTTTATTAGGACCTCAAAATTTATTTTTATTAAGACTTTTTATCTCTTTACGTCCATGCATCTTTTTTCTCTTCAAACAACAAATTTAAATCTCCCTTAAATTACTAACAATCTAACTAGACCTGTAAATGGACCGGATTTGGATCGGATCGACCTAAATCCAAATCCGTTTACTTAAAAAAAAATTCGATCCAAACCCGCTCCGTTAACCCGGCGGATCGTTGATAGCTCGATCCAAATCCGTATCCGCCGGGTTAACGGATACCCGATCCGCTAATCCGACCCGTTATAATTTCAAATATTTTAAAATTTTAAATAGTAATATTAAATTTATATCATGATACCTCATAAGATATTAATAAAATATTAAAACAACATGAAAAGTATCACCAAAAGTAGAATTATATTATCAAAATTCTTAATGCTTCTTGGAATCTTGGGTGATAGACTGTCCCTTAGATTTCTGCAAAAAAATTGTATTAGAAATTCTTCATATTTTATATTTTAAAAAAATAATAATATATTAATAAAAAATAATATTTTATTATTACAAAAACGGGCCGGATCATTAACGGATCGGATCGACCTAGATCCGTATTTGATCCGTTAAATAAACGGGTTAACGGATTCGGATCATTAACGGATCAACGGATCAAAACTTTCGATCCAAACCCGTCCAATAGTCACGGATATGGAGCGGGTCCGGATCAAAATCCGATCCATTTACAGGTCTAAATCTAACATGAGACTTCATATAATTTATATACAAAAATATAGAAACTTTGTAATACATTAAAATTCACTTGAGGTAAATTTACACACAATAATTTCACTCATTAATTTTTCTTTACAAATATTCTTTCTTAGTTTCTTTTTGGCTGATCCTCCATTTTTGTTCAACCTCCATGACTTTAAATTTCGAATGCAAAATTATTAATTTACTGTAAACCCAGTTCAAGATGTTCCTAATGCAAAATTTTTGCGGTGAACGTACATGCATGCTTCTGCAGAAATGTCATCTTTTTTTTTTCTTAATTATGTGCCTAGGGTGTGAATCAAAATGTCTATTTAATCAACTACATTCATGCGGATAAATGTTAGTAACTCAGTACAGTTTTTCTTGGGTTGATTGCATCCCTAATGTGTCAGTGTTCTATATATTAAGAACTTTAAAGTTGAGTATTCTCTTCAATAAATATTACTCTTTCTATTTATTTTTTTTTAATAAACTTTCAAGTACTTATGTCCGTCACTTGTTTAGCACCTTTGAATTTGAAAAGTGATCGTTTCATTAATTAGATGAAGATATGAAAAAGGTTTATGTCGTTTATAAATTAGGAGGTGTAGAAAAATAATTTTTTGCTTATGATTTGTGGTCCATACTAGTAATCTTATATTAGGATAAATATAAAATTTCATAATTAAAAAAAAAGAGTAGTCAAATCACTCAAATGAGAAAATTTGAAGGTCCCAATAGAATAATTCATACAGACTTCACAACCAAAACCAAAATTAATTGACAATGGATGAATTAAGTTGACCCAAATCCTTATAAACTTATAAGCAAAGTCCCTACTTTTTTCATGTGGGATTCATACTCTCAACACATCCTCGTTCATGTGGTGAATTTTCAAGCCATACCCGTTGGACAACTGATATTAGGTGACGTGGAGTCCGTATGACCACGAGACATGCACACATGGCATAACATGACACTCATACCATGTTAAAGTAATTTGGGCTTCACAATCAAAATCAATTGACAATAAATAAAGTTAACCCAAATCCTTATAACCTGATAAACAATATCTTCATTTTCTCATGTGAGATTCATATTCTCAACATAGTTCAGAATTGAGTAATCCAAACCGTTAATGACATCCTCACAAGTCACAAGTTAGAATCAAAGACTTACAGCTCTATATTCAGTTCAGATCGATTCAACTCCATTATTGCTAAACATGTGCAGTTCACATCAGAATATGATATGTTAGACTTAATGAGCAAATATAAACCAAGGATCAAATCACAAAACATAAAACACACATAAGAATCGATATGAACATGAACTAGTGCTACATGGTTTGAACACAATACCTGATTCTTGAATTGAAGACATGATCACGTGTAGTTACTTAGGTCAAGGTCTTCTGCTCTTCTCTAATCTCAAGCTCCTTCAATGGGGCAGGACTTATGCTTATTGTTGTAGAGAGAACAGGGACCCCAAGCACTTAATTTATATTAGATGATTAATCCTAAGAATCCTCCCATAAAGATATTTCTTAAGAATCAAGTCATCCTAGTAAGTGTCCTAATGTATCACTGATTTGCAGATTTCCTTGTAATCTAAGTAATGAATCCCTAACCAATAAAGCTTGATATATTTAGCTTATTTGGTCTCTAGGTATAGTACTCCTCTTATATCTCCTATTAATTAGAATATCGTTTTATCTAGGACAGTTTACTTAATCATAGATGATGATGAGTTCACTTCAAGTTCTAACAATCTCCCACTTGAACCATCATAGTCTATGCACTGTACTGAACCAAAACTTATTCCAACAATAGCTAAAATGTGCACTGAGATATAAGTGTACTTAGATTCATTCAATTCAGTCAAAACACAGCATCCAATACTGAATCCTGAAATAAGCAAGTTCATAAGAGCAAGCTTGTTCAAGACCACAAATAGAAGTTACTGCGTTTCACATGAACTATTTTAACTTCCTGATATGATACAATCAAGCAACAAAATATATCATTCTGCAGACATTGCTTGACAACAGTCCAAACTTAATCATTTTGACTATCAAAACATGATGCAAACATATTTAACCAAACACCAGTGGATTGCAGTTTGCTTCCAGACTGAATATATGCATATACCAATCCACCTGATCAAAAACTGGTAAAGTAACAGCCATCTCAAAATTCAAAACAAAAGAATGAATAAATAAGCTGTAAATATCACTTGAATGATACCTCAATTTTATTAATTTCAAAATACAGTACAATCAATCTCTGTAACATAACTAAACACAGAAATTTAAAATTGAGCCAAATAAAAACTAACTTAAAACAATATTTCTCAAAACATTTTGCTCCCACTGAACTCAAGCATCACTCAAGCTCGACAAAATCCCCATGTTCTTAGAATGTTCTTTAAAGACTGCAACTGATAAGGCTTTTGTAAATGGATCTGCTAGCTGATCTTCAGTCTTGATTCCAGAAATTTCAACTTCTCCATCTTTCACTCTCTTCCTGATGCTATAAAACTTTAAGTCTATATGCTTGGAATTATTTGACCTCTTGCTATTCTTACTGAAAAATACTGCAGCCTCATTATCACAAAACACCTTTAAACTTCCAGTTACAAGATCATTCAACACTTTAGTCTCCAAAATAAAATTTCTGATCCACAGTCCTTCACATACACCTTCATATATAGCAATCATCTCTGCCTGCATTGTGGAAGTAGCTATTAAAGACTGTTTCATTGTCTTCCAAGCTACTGCTCCACCTGCAAGCATGTACACATAACCACAAGTGGACTTCATAGATGCAGGATAGTTTCCAGCAAAATCAGAATCTGTAAAGCCAACTAGTTCTAGTCTATTCACACGTTTATACACCAGCACATGATTTTTGGTTCTTTGCAGATACCTCAAAACTTTCTTACCAGCTGTCCAATGTTCATGTCCAGGATTTGACTGAAATCTGGACAACATTCCAACTGAAAATGACAGGTCTGGCCTTGTACAGACTTGTGCATACATTAGACTCCCTACTAGCCTGGCATATGGTATCGACTCCATTTCAGTTTTCTCAATATCAGTTTTAGGACACTGATTCTTTGTTAGCTTATCTCCCTTAGACATTGGAACTTCACCATTAGCACAGGTTTCCATTCCAAATCTTTTAAGGATCTTCGAAATGTAACTTTGTTGAGACAATCCCAACAGTCCCTGCTTCCTATCTCTCTTAATCTCAATTCCTAGTACATATGATGCTTCTCCTAGATCTTTCATGTCAAAGTTCTTTGACAGAAAAGCTTTAGTGTCTTTTAGCAATTTAATATTGCTGCTAGCAAGGAGAATATCATCTACATACAGGATAAGAAAGATAAAATTATTTCCAACTACTCTGAGATAAACACATTCATCAACAAGGTTTTCTGTAAAACCAAAAGATGAAATTACTGAGTCAAATTTCTTATACCATTGCCTACTAGCTTGTTTGAGTCCATAAATAGATTTCTTAAGTTTACAGACCATGCTTTCTTTTCCTGGTTCAATAAAACCTTCCGGTTGTGCCATGAAGATCTCCTCCTCCAGCTCCCCATTTAGGAAAGCCGTTTTTACATCCATTTGATGTAACTCCATATCATAATGAGCTACTAGAGCCATTATGATTCTAAAGGAATCTTTAGTTGAAACAGGTGAGAAGGTTTCTGTAAAATCTATTCCTTCCTTTTGTGTAAAACCCTTAGCAACTAGTCTAGCTTTATGTCTCTCTATGTTACCTCCTGCATCTCTTTTGGTTTTAAAAATCCACTTGCAGCCAATAGGTTTTTGATTTTCTTTTGGCCTCACAAGTTCCCACACTCCATTTTTGTGCATGGAATCAAGCTCTGCAATCATAGCTTGAGTCCATGCATCAGAGTCTTCACTTCCAATTGCTTGTTTGAAAGAGGTGGGGTCATTGTCATCTGACAATGTGGCTTCTACTTCATTTAAATAAACTTCATAAATGTCACCTTCACCACCATATTTTGGTTTTCTGGCTCTTTGGGATCTTCTAGGTTCCTGAACTGGATTTTGAGCTGGTTCTTGCTCAGGTTGTGGTTCAAGTTCAGGTTGAGGTTCAGCTGCCGGTTCAAAAACAATTTCAGGTCCAGCCATTTCTAAATCTAAGTTTCCTGGTTCTAAGATCACATTATCTTCATTTGGGACTGAATTTTGATCTAGGTTTTCTACTGCATCCAAGCTTAATGAACTTCCTTGACTGCTAGGCATAACTGCAACATTATCCACATTTTCTGCAACTTCTTCAAAATCAGAAGATAAATCTTCAAAAATTGTATTGCAGACACTTTCACTTAAGAATTTAACTTGGTGTGTCTCAAAAATTCTAGGTGAATGATGTGATGCATAGAGTCTATAACCCTTTGATTTTTCACAGTAGCCTATAAAATGACAACTCACAGATTTTGGATCGAGTTTACTTAAATTTGGATTGTAAATTCTTGCCTCAGCTTTACAACCCCATACATGGCAGTGATGTAAACTAGGTTGCCTACCACACCACATTTCAAATGGTGTTTTATCCAAAGATTTGCTTGGGGACCTGTTGCAAAGATAGTTTGCAGTTTTCAATGCTTCTCCCCAAAGCATTTTAGGCAATCCAGAAGTACACATCATACTTCTTACCATATTCAATAGAGTTCTATTTTTCCTCTCAGCTACGCCGTTTTGTTGGGGATTATATGGTGTTGTGTACTGAGCCTTTATGCCTACTTCTTGTAGATATAAAGCAAATGGACCTTTTTGTTGTCCTTGCTCAGTATATTTGCCATAAAACTCTCCCCCCCCTATCAGACCTCACAATTTTAATTTTCAAATCCAACTGGTGTTCAACCTCAGTTTTGAAAATTTTAAAAGCCTTAAGTGATTGTGATTTTTCTGATAACAGGTATATGTAGCAATATCTGGAAAAATCATCTATGAATGTGATAAAATAAACGTTTCCACATATAGTTCTATGTCTGAATGGTCCACAAATATCTGTGTGTATCAATTCTAACAGTTTCTTGCTTCTGTTAGCATCTTTCTTTCTTAAGTTTGTCATTTTTCCTTTAAAGCATTCAATACAGTTCTCAAGATCAGTAAAATTCAATTCTGGCAGTGTTTTATTCTTAACAAGTGTTTGCAATCTATCTTTTTGAAATGTGGCCTAGTCTCCTGTGCCATAAATATGCTGATTTTTCATCATGTAAGATTCTTTTAACACCAGTAATGATGTTATTACTTGATGTGTTATTACTGTTTTCAACAAGTAAGGTTTCTTGTTGAGGTAATGAACAATTCAATTTCAAATAGTCATTTATCATAACACCAGAACCAAACACTGAATAATCATTAAGCAAAAAATCAAGAGAACTCTTGAAAATTTTTATTCCACTAGAACCAATGTAAAAGTTACATCCATTCTTGACCAAAAGACTAACAGAAAGCAAGTTCCTCTTAATTGAGGGAATGTAATAAACACTATCTAAAACCAGAAAATTTCCTAATCCCAAATCTAATCTTAATGTCCCTACTGCCTTCACTGCAACCCTCATTCCATTGCCAACGCAGATGTTGACTTCATCACTTCTTGGTTTCCTCTTCTTTATGAATCCCTGCAATGAATTTGTAATATGTAAGGGACTGCCAGAGTCTAACCAATATGAATGAGGTTCTATGTTAACAAAATTAACTTCTAAAGAAAAGGTTTCTAAAAGATTAGAAGAATTAATCTTACCCTTTTTCACAAGCCATGCTTTAAATCATGAACAGTCCTTCTTCATGTGTCCTATTTTCTTACAAAAATAGCACTTGAACTTGAAAGGCTTATTGGCTTTTGCTGCAGTGTTTCCGGATGGCTTGGTAATGGTCTTAGTGGCTTTAAGCTTATTTTTCTTCCACTTTGGCTTTTCTACTAGGTTTATTGCAGTTGCAGGTTCCTTTTCTTTCTTCATCCTCTCTTCCTCATCAACACAAATTGAGATCAGCTCATCTACGGTCCAGGTTCCCTTCTGAGAGTTATAACTGGTTCTAAGTCCACTGAAACTGCTAGGTAAGGAATGCAGTGCAACATGCACCACCTGGTCATCATTGACTCCCATAAGTAGCTCTCTAAGCCTAGCATTTATGTTGATAAGCTTCAATAGGTGTTCTCTAACTCCCCCAGTACCACTGTACCTAAGATCATGGAAAGCCTTAGATAGTCTTGCAGCTTCAGCTTTTTCACTCTCCTTAAATTTTCTTTCTATTGCCTCCATATAGTCAGTGGCTAATTCAGGCTCCTCAATACTACCTCTCACTGTGTCAGACATGGTATTCCTCATAACATTTTTGGCCATCCTGTTAGCCCTATACCAAGCTCTAGCCTCCTTTCTATCCTCTGCAGTACTTTCTTCAGTTAAGGGTTCAGGTTGGTCATCAGTGAAACAAAGATCCATATTTTCATGCATCATCAAATAGTGTTCCAGAGAATTCTTCCAAGCTCTAAAATTAGTGCCATTCAGAATCAGAACATTGTTCAAATTCATGTAAAGATTTCCTAGGGAGCAAAACAAAGAAAATAATGTAAGTTTTAGTTTCAAAAATAAAACTGAAAATCTTGACATAAACCATTCTGCACATTAAGTGTTATTTCTTAAGCAGTTCATAAAACACACAGCAGAACAATGTCAGAGATCAAAAAAGCAAACTAAACACCCCAATATTAACATCAGGCAACACTTTTATAGCAGAAGACAAGATATTCTGAAGTTTCTTGATCATTGGACCACAATAAGTGAGTTCAAGTTATATTAAAGACAGTCATCATCTTAGTGACAGAAGAAAAGTCTTTAAAATCCATATATGAACTCAAAAACATGTACAATGCTGTTTTACAATTTAAATTTTATAATTCAAAACTTCTTTGGAAGACATAATTTATATGATTTAAAGAGTAAAACACAAACTGGTCATTCTTTAAACTTAATGAGTTCCTTGTAAATATCAACAGAAAATTGCTTTGTGCAACATGTATCTATTAATATTCACTGAAAAACACAGACCCCAGTGAGGTTTCAAAACATATCTTAATCCAAAATAATTTTGGTCACTGTATTGATAACCTGCAATTTTCTTAAGGAACGCAGAACACACATATAGGAAGATCTTAATTCTAATCATACACGTCATATTTCAATTGCAGATATAGAATCCTCACAACATATCATAACACAATCTTCAATACATGTTCACAGATGTACCAGCATACGATTCAAAAATCACTCAATCACAGAACAACCAGAGTATGTAAATTTCATCCGGTCACCATCTACTCTAGCCTAGGTGCACGCCGGGAATGCTTCTAGTGTTCTTGTGCTTCAACATAGATCAAAAATACTTTGAATCGAAATAAAATTTCCAGAAAAGCCTAACCTTGAATCCTTACAATTTGCTGCATAATTTGTTAGCGGAAGCATGAATCTTTTAATCGAAAACAGCAAGCAATCAATTCGGTTTCTTAATCCGCAGTGTTTGGAGTCACGAATTCCATAGAGGACATAGACGTCCTCTGCGCTTTCAATCCCAGACCAAGAACCCTAATTCCCAAATCGTATATAACCGTTAGAGTATAACGGTCATCTGCAGAGGGATTCTGAATGAGGTTTGGGTCCGGGTCAGCGCTTGCGGGTTTTGGGCCGAAAAGATTTCTTAAAATTTTGGCCCACTCGTGGCCTGTTTCTTTTGAAATATTGTAATTTTTCTGAAAATAAAACTTTGGTTCTTCTAAATTTTGATTAATCAAAAACGATTTATGTTTGTGAAAACCTTTTGGCTCTGATACCAATTGTTAGACTTAATGAGCAAATATAAACCAAGGATCAAATCACAAAACATAAAACACACATAAGAATCGATATGAACATGAACTAGTGCTACATGGTTTGAACACAATACCTGATTCTTGAATTGAAGACATGATCACGTGTAGTTACTTAGGTCAAGGTCTTCTGCTCTTCTCTAATCTCAAGCTCCTTCAATGGGGCAGGACTTATGCTTATTGTTGTAGAGAGAACAGGGACCCCAAGCACTTAATTTATATTAGATGATTAATCCTAAGAATCCTCCCATAAAGATATTTCTTAAGAATCAAGTCATCCTAGTAAGTGTCCTAATGTATCACTGATTTGCAGATTTCCTTGTAATCTAAGTAATGAATCCCTAACCAATAAAGCTTGATATATTTAGCTTATTTGGTCTCTAGGTATAGTACTCCTCTTATATCTCCTATTAATTAGAATATCGTTTTATCTAGGACAGTTTACTTAATCATAGATGATGATGAGTTCACTTCAAGTTCTAACATGATATATCAAATTGCTTCCAGCATCAATCAAACTTCATTGAGAAGGATCAAATCATACGTACATGAATTCATACCATCACGTCATCAACACATGCACGATCATTTGATAATTAACTAAACAGCCTTATTTATTAGAGAGCTTCAGCATTGAGTTGTTTCTTTGCCAAGTTTAGTGGAGGCGCCTGCAGAGGGTGAGGCCATCCCCAATGGAAACAAGAGCCAATTCGACACGAGGGTCAGCGGCTAGAAAATTGTTCACTTCAACCACATCATTTCTGCCTTTCCTTAAAGCCAATTCCTTCACCTTTTCCTCAGGTTCTGCAACTGTCCCAAACCACAGTGTGTTATCGTAAGCTATGATTCCACCAACCTTAACAAGTTTCATTAGAAGCTCGTGATAGTTGAGGTAGTTTTGCTTGTCCGCATCCACAAATGCGAAGTCAAATTAAGTTCCCTTCTTCCTTGCCCTGTTTACGATAAGTTTAAACCATATACATCAAATAACACTAGCTAGCATACATTGTACTTTCTTTTCTTTTATTTTTTTCTGTTTTGTCATCGTTGTAGATTAAATTAACATGTTAATTGGGGGAGCTATACACATGTTTAATTGGTTTGACGTATATATTTCAGTTAGTTATAGACTTATAGGTACGTATAGCTGCATGTTGCAATTCGAGTCTATAATTAAGTATCTATTTTGTTAACTTGTTTGATGACTGTACAGTACACACGTATAAACACTGTACAGTACACATGTATAAACCATTTTTATCCGACGACAACGTCTTTTCGTGAGAAATAACACTTTTCTTAAAAAAAAAAAAAAGGCAGTAGGAAATAAATTATTAGGATGTTATTTATTTTCTGACGCCAAATAATATTTCAAAGAAAAAATCTAAACTCTAAAGTATTATCACACGAGTTTTTTTTTTTTTTTTTTACAGAGAAATTTTTGGCTAACTTCTTCTCCAGCACACTAGATGTTATCGGTAGTAAATAATGACATGCATCTAATTTGCCATGTCATTTTTTTTATTTTTCTCATTTTTTAAAGAATCTGTGAGGTTGAGGTGCTCTACTAGTAGAGTATATACCCGCACAAAATGTTTGCTCATCTTGTACTATAGCTATCTGCAAACAAGCTCAAAGTAATAGTAAATGAGCTTGTAGATTTTTTTTTGCTGATGTGTTAATATGATAGCCCTTAGATATTAAATCAATAGTCTAGAATTATAGTCAAGGAGAAACAAGGAGATTTCTTTGAGAAGGAGAGGATCCGGATTCATTGGGATGAATACTGAAATGATGAAAATACCCTTGAAAAGTTAACGGGGTAATGGCGTTTGGCATAATTAAGAAGCTAAAAGTAATAGTAAATGAGCTTGTAGATTTTTTTTTGCTGATGTGTTAATATGATAGCCCTTAGATATTAAATCAATAGTCTAGAATTATAGTCAAGGAGAAACAAGGAGATTTCTTTGAGAAGGAGAGGATCCGGATTCATTGGGATGAATACTGAAATGATGAAAATACCCTTGAAAAGTTAACGGGGTTAACGTTTTTACTGTTGCTAGGTACGAAAATTGAGTCGAGCTTAAATCGTCATGTACCATTTTGATTTTTTTTGAAACATAGGTACGAAAATTAATAGTCTGGAAAAGTTCAAACACTGTTTGAACGATTTTCTGTCATAGAAAATATGCTGGAGACCGTAACCTTGGGATTCACTCGGTCAGACCGAGTGAGGACGACGAATCTTACCTTTTTACTGTTTTTCTTTTGGGCTAAATACAAATTACTACCCTGTGGTTTAGGTCCAAAATCAATTCAGTCCCTGAACTTCTAATTTCATCAAAAACACCCCTGCATTTTCAATTTTGATCTAATAGGTCCAATTTGTTAGTTTTCCAACAATTGATTTATTTAACTTGTTAATGTGGATCATATATGGCCTATATTTTATGATGTGGTGTCAAGGTGGTCTGCATTGTCAATTTAGGAGTGAGTCCTACTATTAAAAATAAATAGTTTTTCAACAAATAATCCAACTATTTGAAAGAATATTAACGAATTGGACCTATTAGATCAAAATTGAAAGTGCAGGGGTGTTTTTGATGAAATTAGAAGTCCAGGGACTGAATTGATTTTGGACCTAAACCATAGGGTACTAACTAGTATTTAGCCCAATTTCTTTTTCGGTAACTTTTCGAACCCAGACCCTGCACTTGGAGCTTTATAAGGTCCCACACCCTTAACACACTGTCACACTTCCTCATACACCACACTGCTCTCTCTCCATTTCTCCCTCTATCTCTCTCTCTAAAACCCAAAACCCAGAAACACCACTAGTGTGGAAATGGAAAACGGAACTGCTTCGTTCCTCAAGAAATGCGGCAAAGAAGCAGTCAAGTCAGTCATTTCCGGCGTCGGAGCCGAACTGGGAAAACAAGCTGTCGAGTTCGGAATCAACGTTGGCAAGGAGTTATGGCATGTGGGTGCTCGCAAGCGGAGTTGTGAATGTCGCCAACGGCATGATTGGAAAAAAAACGCAACATCCGGCTGGTCGACAATTATCGTCCGCCGGGGAAACCCGCCGACTTCGATCTTGTGTTCTTAATGGCGTTTGTAATAATTAAGAAGCTAAAAGTAATAGTAAATGAGCTTGTAGATTTTTTTTTGCTGATGTGTTAATATGATAGCCCTTAGATATTAATAGTCTAGAATTATAGTCAAGGAGAAACAAGGAGATTTCTTTGAGAATGAGAGGATCCGGATTCATTGGGATGAATACTGAAATGACGAAAATACCCTTGAAAAGTTAACGGGGTTAACGTTTTTACTGTTGCTAGGTACGGAAATTGAGTCGAGCTTAAATCGTCATGTACCATTTTGATTTTTTTTGAAACATAGGTACGAAAATTAATAGTCTGGAAAAGTTCAAACACTGTTTGAACGATTTTCCGTCATAGAAAATATGCTGGAGACCGTAACCTTGGGATTCACTCGGTCAGACCGAGTGAGGACGACGAATCTTACCTTTTTACTGTTTTTCTTTTTCGGTAACTTTTCGAACCCAGACCCTGCACTTGGAGCTTTATAAGGTCCCACACCCTTAACACACTGTCACACTTCCTCATACACCACACTGCTCTCTCTCCATTTCTCCCTCTATCTCTCTCTCTAAAACCCAAAACCCAGAAACACCACTAGTGTGGAAATGGAAAACGGAACTGCTTCGTTCCTAAAGAAATGCGGCAAAGAAGCAGTCAAGTCAGTCATTTCCGGCGTCGGAGCCGAACTGGGAAAACAAGCTGTCGAGTTCGGAATCAACGTTGGAAAGGAGTTATGGCATGTGGGTGCTCGCAAGCGGAGTTGTGAATGTCGCCAACGGCATGATTGGAAAAAAAACGCAACATCCGGCTGGTCGACAATTATCGTCCGCCGGGGAAACCCGCCGACTTCGATCTTGTGTTCTTAATGGCGTTTGGCATAATTAAGAAGCTAAAAGTAATAGTAAATGAGCTTGTAGATTTTTTTTTGCTGATGTGTTAATATGATAGCCCTTAGATATTAATAGTCTAGAATTATAGTCAAGGAGAAACAAGGAGATTTCTTTGAGAATGAGAGGATCCGGATTCATTGGGATGAATACTGAAATGATGAAAATACCCTTGAAAAGTTAACGGGGTTAACGTTTTTGCTGTTGCTAGGTACGGAAATTGAGTCGAGCTTAAATCGTCATGTACCATTTTGATTTTTTTTGAAACATAGGTACGAAAATTAATAGTCTGGAAAAGTTCAAACACTGTTTGAACGATTTTCCGTCATAGAAAATATGCTGGAGACCGTAACCTTGGGATTCACTCGGTCAGACCGAGTGAGGACGACGAATCTTACCTTTTTACTGTTTTTCTTTTTCGGTAACTTTTCGAACCCAGACCCTGCACTTGGAGCTTTATAAGGTCCCACACCCTTAACACACTGTCACACTTCCTCATACACCACACTGCTCTCTCTCCATTTCTCCCTCTATCTCTCTCTCTAAAACCCAAAACCCAGAAACACCACTAGTGTGGAAATGGAAAACGGAACTGCTTCGTTCCTCAAGAAATGCGGCAAAGAAGCAGTCAAGTCAGTCATTTCCGGCGTCGGAGCCGAACTGGGAAAACAAGCTGTCGAGTTCGGAATCAACGTTGGAAAGGAGTTATGGCATGTGGGTGCTCGCAAGCGGAGTTGTGAATGTCGCCAACGGCATGATTGGAAAAAAAAACGCAACATCCGGCTGGTCGACAATTATCGTCCGCCGGGGAAACCCGCCGACTTCGATCTTGTGTTCTTAATGGCGTTTGGCATAATTAAGAAGCTAAAAGTAATAGTAAATGAGCTTGTAGATTTTTTTTTGCTGATGTGTTAATATGATAGCCCTTAGATATTAATAGTCTAGAATTATAGTCAAGGAGAAACAAGGAGATTTCTTTGAGAAGGAGAGGATCCGGATTCATTGGGATGAATACTGAAATGACGAAAATACCCTTGAAAATTTAACGGGGTTAACGTTTTTGCTAGGTACGGAAATTGAGTCGAGCTTAAATCGTCAGGTACCATTTTGATATATTTTTTTTAAACATAGGTACGAAAATTAATAGTCTGGAAAAGTTCAGACACTGTTTGAACGATTTTCCGTCATAGAAAATATGCTGGAGACCGTAACCTTGGGATTCACTCGGTCAGACCGAGCGAGGACGACAAATCTTACCTTTTTACTGTTTTTCTTTTTCGGTAACTTTTCGAACCCAGACCCCGCACTTGGAGCTTTATAAGGTCCCACACCCTTAACACACTGTCACACTTCCTCATACACCACACTGCTCTCTCTCCATCTCTCCCTCTATCTCTCTCTCTAAAACCCAAAACCCAGAAACACCACTAGTGTGGAAATGGAAAACGGAACTGCTTCGTTCCTCAAGAAATGCGGCAAAGAAGTAGTCAAGTCAGTCATTTTCGGCGCCGGAGCCGAACTGGGAAAACAAGCTGTCGAGTTCGGAATCAACGTCGGCAAGGAGTTACGGCATGTGGGTGCTCGCAAGCTGAGTTGTGAACGTCGCCAACGGCATGATTGGAAAAAAACGCAACATTCGGCTGGTCAACAATTATCGTCCGCCGGGGAAACTCGCCGACTTCGATCTTGTGTTCGCTGCTACCAAGGCCCTGGTCAAACATCACCGTCCGCCGCCGGTGAAACCCAAGGCTGCTCTGAAGGCCAGGGCCAAGGCTCAGATGGACAAGGCTGCTCGATTGTTGAAGAACCACGCCTTGGCTTTCTTGGGTTTCTCGGTCGTATGCTTGCGTGTTAAGGAGGTGAGGATGATCGTGCTCACCGTTGCTCTCTTCTTTGCGATGGTTGCAACAGCACTGAGCGAGATGACGGCCCGGCGCACAGCAACCCTGATTTTCAAGTCTCTGATGTGATGTAAGATGCGGGAGAGGACATATGAGTTTATGATTTTGAGGTCTCTGACTGAATATGCGGTATAGTTTGAGTAGGTTAATACCGTTAATTGCTGAGTTTATGATTTTGAAGTGTCTAATGGATTGAAGACATGCGGCACAATATGTTTGAGTGGGTTAATTACCAACTTTAGTTATGTTTCTATTTTCCAATTAGGTGAAATCTGTTCCGATATGAGTGGCCTTTTGAGTTAGGAAGTGTCTTGTGGCATGACCATTAGAGCAAGTTCACCGGGCTCTGTTATGCCCGGGCACCACGTCAAAAGCAGGCTTGGGGCAAGCTTTTTTCACTATTCATGCTTCCACCGGAGTTGGGGCAAGACCACAGTGGGAGACCCAGGGCACCATCTCGGGCACCATGGTGACTGAGGCCGTGACCCAGGATGCCACGCTGGCCCAAAAAGAAGAGGAGAGGGAGACGCGCTTTGGCAAGGAGTTGCTTTCCAGTTGCTTGTCCTCTAGCGGGGACAACCTTGCAGGCGCGTGGCAGCCCAGTTTTTGTCCTTAGCGGCATCGGTCCACAGATCTGGACCGTGGCTTTTGAATATGAAAATGGATCCTACGGTGAATAATTAAGGAGCAATTGAGGTGAAAAAAAAAATCAGTTAAGAGGCAAAGGTTAGATTACAACGGTAATAAAAAAAATAATTACAAAATTTGCTCACCTCCTTTTTTACCTCTCACACAAAAAAATATATCATTATATCATTTTTACTTCCTCAAATTTTTTTGTTCCTCCTCATAGCATTCATCTTCCGAAATTTTTGTTTTCAATATGAGCGTACGAGCCAAATTTATTTGAATATGATAAAAGTGTCGGTGGAGTTACAAAAAAAAAAAAAAAACTTTGTTGGTGGACATATAATTTGTCTACCCATCAAATTTTCTTTGGTTGCATTTCCAAAATGTTCATCAATACTATTTATTTACATCATACATTTCTCATTTACACTAAAAAAATTAATAAAATATTTAATGAATAGTAACTGACTGGTGACCTTGACCCAACGGGTGGAAGCAAAGGTCCAGTGGCAGTGAACAGTTTCCTGTCCTGGTGACCGTGACCTGGTGACCCAACGGGTGAACTTGCTCTTATAACATCTACAATTATCAATCGCAGAGAGCTTTGTGAATTCATGAATTTTTCTTTCTCCTCTGTTTTGTTGTTTCTGTTTTTGCTTTCTGTTGTTTTGGGAAATATTCCAACAACATCAACCATACATAGAACGCTAATATAGAGTTCATTTTAAACAAATAGAATGTACCATACATATCGCTTATTTTGTAGATCAGATACTAGTTAACGCATATTACATAGTACTACTCCATACGCTCGAGTTGGTTACAACCATGACCATAATACACATCCTACCCACTAATTAAAATTCGTACATAAGATACACAAGGATAATACGCAATTACGTAAGTAGATATTGCTCCATGTTCAAACATTGGGAAAATGGTCCGTACGGTACCCTAACTTTTCCGCCTTATAACTTTTGGTACCTGAACTTTAAAAAATATCAATTCGGTACCTGAGGTTCTTTGCCCGACCGAGGATTGGTACATATTGCCGTTACCTCCGTTACGGAACTTGCCAGCTGACAAATTTACAAGGCTACTCTCGTCCATTCACATATCAATTAGTTTTTTTTCTCTAAGCATTTTCCTCTCTCTCTCTCTCTCTCTCCCCCTCTCCATCTCCATCTCCCAGTAAACGAAACTCATAAATCAATCACAATTAAACAAAACCCATTTTCATTTTCATCTACCCCAGACAACACCCATAGAGCTAGCTTTAGTCGGTGGAGAGAGACCCAGAGCCTAGAAGAAGAAGAAGAAGAACCGGCTCAACCTCAAGCAGCCACTCATGCTTAGTCGATCTATCACCGCCACCTCAGATGCCGGGGGAATCTCCGGTCGAGTCTCCGACCACGTCCTCACCAGTCGGGTTGAGAAATCATGAAGAAGGATCGGATTCAGAGGTGTGCCTTCCAAGTGCTTGATTACTCAATTGGAAATAAAATTACCTGCTTCGATCGGGTCCTTGGGAATAGACATGGCTTCGGGGACATCTGATAAAATTGGAATGGTATAAATGGTGTCATTGTTATTGGTGGTAGGATCGAACTTTCATGACATAATTTGACCAGTAAAGGTTCTGTCTTTTTGTGATTTTTGGAGTTGGAGTTGTGTAATTTCTTTGATCTCAATTGTTCATCAAGGAATTGGTCCCTCATTGTAGACCCAGATCTCCTGCTTTAAAGAGAAACTGAAGGCAAAAGAAATTATGGGAACTTGTGATGAAGAATACTATATTGCCTTCAGTTTCTCTTTATGGTATCAGAGCCAGGTTGATCGGTGACCTGGATGCTCTTGCTTCCTCTATCTTTTGCTTCCGCATTATCAGTTTCATTCAATTTCGTTTTTTTTTTCAATTCAAAGCCCTAACCCCCAAATTCACTTTTGCTCTCTGCCATGGATCCTTGCTCGAAGCTTGAGTTTTTCACTAGTGATATACGACCCAACCTCTTGAAATCCACCAGTATTTTCATGCCTCAATTGATCCGGAGTGATGTACTCTTTGCCGAAGACGGTGTGGAGAAGCTCGAAGTCGAGGAATCAGTTGTATATAGTTTGAACAAGAAGAACTGAATGATTGTTTTTTTAAGAAGAAGAATTAAGTGAATGTACGTTAAAGAAGAAGATTTAGTGAAAATTGAAGTTTGTTTTCTTTTTGGAAGCATTGTTCTGAGTGAAGGAAGTGTCTAAATTTGGAGATGCATTTGGGTTTGTGTTATACGGTATTGAAGAACTGGATGTGGAAACTAGTGAGGATGTAGAAGTGGGTTCATCAGGTTTGGGCATGAGATCTAGTTCGAGTAATACAGAGGAAATGAGATCCATGAGGTTTGGTTTATCAGGCTATGCTTAAGGAGAGGATGTACAGAGGAGAGAGAGAGAGAGAGATAGGTGTTTCAGACACCATTTCTTCTTTTGCATTCACCGTTAGAAAGAAAAAAAAAACTTTCTTTTGATTTTTTTTTAATTATATGCAGAAGAACAATTAAGAAAAAAATAAAATAAAGGGTAAATTGGTCATTTTAAGTTTAAAAGTGCTAGCTGACAAGTTCCGTAACGGAGGTAACGGCAATATGTACCAATCCTCGGTCGGACAAAGAACCTCAGGTACCGAATTGATATTTTTTTAAGTTCAGGTACCAAAAGTTATAAGGCGGAAAAGTTCGGGTACCGTACGGACCATTTTCCCTCAAACATTTGTAAAGCGCAGCTGGGTACTCTTGGTCTTGTACCGTTGTAGCCCTCTCGTTAATTAAAATTAATATTGGGAAAGTTGTGGTGCGCAATTAATGTTGGGGGTTTTGGAGTAGGTAGAGGAAGCTGGCTGGTCATCCAGTACGAAGCTGAGCTTACTCGCATAAAAAATGTGACTATATTACCCTTAACAATCGGAATGTGTATGTAATTGCGTCAAAGATGAGAGTGTAATTAAAGGTGCAAATTGAGGGTCATTTCATCGTGGAAAGTGTGGGAGTTGACAGCTTTTGAGTTTTGGCTGCCTGTGCAGATATTGTCGCCACTAAGGCCCCCGCACACAATTTGTGTGAGTGAGACCTGTTTTGTGGTGACTTGACTAAATTCCGGAAGTTTTTCTCGTCTACATGGCTAAAGTTCACCAACATTTTCAAAATTTTTGTGTTAAGACATATTTTAGCAGATGGATTACATGGTTATCGTCTTGATTACGATAATTAAAGACAAAGTTTAGCGAGAGACAGTGGAGTGAACAAACCTATGAAAAAAACCCTAAGCTGCGCCGGTCTGCAGCACTCGAATGCTGATCTCTGGCAATCTACCGCACTAACATGCAGTGCAACGTCCTTCTATAGAACTGTCGTGGTATCGTCAATCAGGAGACCCAATTAAAGAGCTTTGGTCGACATGGTCTATGCGAAGCCAAATCTTGTCTTCTTATCTGAAACCCTAGCAAACTCAAATGTCATCGACGCCATCCAAACCCTGATTGGTTTCGATGATAATCTCTGCATCCCTTATGAAAGGGAATCTCAAGGCGTTGCACTGTTATGGAAGAATGATTTTCCATACTATTATGGAAAAATATTATAAGCAAATATTCAGGGGCGGATCTAAAGCAAGCATGAGGTGGGCTCAAGCCCTCCCAAGAATTTTTGGAAGGGTTTTTGTCTATTCACCCCATTCTTAGAGATTTTTTTCCCACTTACCCCATTAAGTTTTTTTAATTCTCCATTACCCAAAACACTCTAAAGGAGTCTTCCATAATACCCCATAAAGTTTTTTTTTTGTTTTTTGATTTTTTTTAATACCATTTTACCCTCACCCATGTGTTACTTCGAGAGAGAGAGAGAGAAAAAAAATGGAAAAGAGAGAAATCATTAGAGACTTTGCCGGAGCCCAGTCACCAGCCGCCGGAATCCGGTTATCGGTCGCCGGAATCCGGTCACGGCAGCCGCCTACCAGAATTTTTTGAAAACCTCGCCAGAGGTCGTCGGAGATCTCATAGGTCGTCAGAAATGTTTATTGCCGGCAATACAGGTCTATTACCTCCCAATAGAGGGGCAATAGACGTCTATTGGGGCAATACACATCTATTCGTCCACTTGGGGCAATAGACGTCTATTATGTCTGCATCCCGACGAAACAAAATCTTATCGGAAAATGACCATTTATTTTCTGACGACATCACACTTGGTCGGAAAAACAATTAGCGGGAATTTTTGCCGCCAAATTATAATTATTTCCGACCCCACTCTAAACTTTTTCTTAGAGGTTGTTTACCGTCGGAAATAATGGGCATCCAAAAATTGTATTTCCAACGGGAAAATATTTTTGGTCGGAAATAATGTCATTTCCGACGAAAAAATGATTTAGTCAGAAAAAGTCAGTCGGAAAAGGCCATATTTGTTGTAGTAGCCTTCTGAATGAATGGCAGTCCAAACTCATAGTCTTTATTTGGATCTATGGCTGTGATCTAATGTGATCTAAAGAATGAAATTCTTGTGTTAACTAACAAATTAACGCCTTACCAAATCAAACTAATTAAAGTGATAAAGTCTATAGCTAATAAACAATTTGTGATCAAGTCTTTCAGTAGTATTGAATAGTATAATTAAAAAGGGAAATAAGAACTAATTAGTAATTACGTACTCTGCCATCATCAGGTAGTGCAAGAGCAGTAGTAAGAAGAGAATAGCCAGTAAATACTCCAAGTTCCAGTGTCTTCTTTGCATATTCATCATCTTCAGAAACATGGACAGAAGCAGCCCTTCATCCACAGGCACATTCATAAGACTCCTGCATGTGTACGTTCAGAATGTAATCGTTGATATGATCAAGCCTAATGGCTTTCGTTCAAATAAATGTTGTTCAACATATATATATACCAGAACTGGTATTTCTCGAAAGTTGCTTCCCTTAGTTGCTTCAATAGCTCGATCGTGTTCTCTCGGGTAGCAGCTTGTTTCTAGGATGTACTGCATACCATCATACCATAAATTAAAAAATTATAAAATGTTTAGAAAAAAAAGGCCAATTAGTTATTGACAACTGTCATTAATCGTCACAGCTAATTCATAGCTCTTTTCTTGCTAGGTTAACATACAATAAATTAAGAAGCATTAATTCTCAAAAAAAAAAAAAAACTAAGAAGCATTAAGATGAAAATGAAGAAGTAATTAAGATGAGTAAAGAAGATTATAGCAGTTACACACGCATGTACAAGATCGAGTTCAAATTGAGGAAAGGAAATGCTGAAACCTTGAGAAGGGCTGGGCTTTTGAGGATGATCTTGTCTAAATCTTTCTCAGGAACATGATTAGCAGCCAAATCAGTGATCGTTAAGGTATCAAATTAGGTTAAATCAATGGACGAGCCAAATCTGTCAAACTTGAACCGTTTTTAAATTGTCGTTTTGAATGCCATAACGATAATCAATTTGGCTGAAAGTTTGCAGAATTGATCTACACATTAGGACCTAAAAACTGAACAGTTGAGATGCCAAAATATGATCGAAAAGTTGGTCTAATGCTCTATCCTTAGAAAAGACAAAAAAAAAAAAAAAAAAAAGGATCCCTCACTAGAAGGGCCCTGTATATATATGTATGTATGTATGTGTGTGTGTGTATATATATATGATTCATATTCAAGTAATAATCCATACCGTTAATGGCTCCTCAGAAGTTGTAAGTTAGAATCAACGACTTACAGCTCCAGATTCAGTTCAGATCAATTCAACTCCATTATTGCTCACATCAGAATTTGATATATCAAATCGCTTCCAACATCAATCAAAGTTCATCGAGAAATGATCAAATCATACATAATTATTTGAAATTTAACTATTTAACCAAGCAATCTTGTTTATTAGAGAGCTTCAGCATTGAGTTGTTTCTTTGCCAAGTTTAGTAGAGGCGCCTGCAGAGGGTGAGGCCATCCCCAATGGAAACAAGAGCTAATTCGACACGAGGATCGGCGGCTAGATAATTGTTCACTTCAATCACATCATTTCTGCCTTCCCTTAAATATGATTCCTTCATCATTTCCTCAGGTTCTGCAACTGTTCCAAACCACAGTGTGTTATCGTAAGCTATGATTCCACCAACCTTAACAAGTTTAATTAGAAGCTCATGATACTTGAGATAGTTTTGCTTGTCCGCATCCACAAATGCAAAATCGAAGCTCCCTTCTTCCTTGCCCTGTTTACAGTAAGTTTAAACGTACCCTATATCAAGTACAACACTAGCTAACTAGAATGCATCTGTAGTTTTTTTTTTTTACTTTTTTTTTTTTTTTCATTTTAGGTTAAATTACCACAAAGATGTTTATTTGGTCACCAGTGACTATGAAATTTATGGTCACCTACCATTATATTTAAATTTAAAGATTGAGACTAAATGAAAGTATTTTAAGTTGTTTAATCTCAACTATTTAACTTAATTTTTATGGTTGGTGACCGAGTGAACACTATTCTACATTATCATGTTAGCATCTATATATATGTTCGGTTCGACTTTCACTTTGGAGTTAGGGAGAGGTACATATTGCTACCTAGCTATTTCAATTCGAGTCTAATCATTTAATGTTGTCAACTTGTTGGTAAAAACTTAAAAATGATCTACCAATCCTACGATTAGAGCTACCCCCACAACATGATTAATCGTACTTGTACTATAGCTAGCTGCAAACAACTCACAATATATATCCTTATAAGAAATATAATTACAATAAAACAACAGTTTAATCGGGACTTCAATTACTTAATTAGCTGTAAACTTACACTGCTAATGAGATCATTTAAGACTGTGAAGGCATCTGAGTGAAAGAAGTCAATTTTATGCTCCACTCCAGCCTTTTGAAAGAATGGCAGTCCAAACTCGTAGGCCTCTTTATCTGGATCTATTGCTGTTATCTAAACAACGAAACTGTTGTCTTAACTAACATGCCGCTTACCAAATCAAATTAATTAATGTCTAGCTTAATTAATTAAGAGTTTACAATATTACAACTTTTCGTATTATTTTGAATAGTATAACTAAAAAGAGAAATAAAGAGCTAATATTATTTTACCTACTTGAAATAATTTTCATATATACAGATATGCCACCAGACTTCTCATTTATGTGCTCTTATACTCTCCAATTTGATTAATCATAGTCACTAAAACTAGTGTTTCATCAGCTTGTGTCACTCAAGAAACACATGCATCATTTACGTACATCTTCAAGGCTAAAAATTAGCCTGAGTGTACTCATCACATTAGCAATTAATGGAATTAGTTGATTGATGGATATGATTGATCAAATAGGAGAGTATAAGGGCATATTTGATCAAATTAGAAGTTCGGAGACATAAACGATTTTAGGTGTAAAGTCGAAGCAGGTTAAATGAATTTAACCTAAGAATTAATTACGTACTTTGCCATCAGCAGGTAGTGCAAGAGCAGTACTGAGAAGAGAATAGCCAGTAAACACTCCAAGTTCCAATGTTTTCTTTGCATTCATCATCTTCAGAAACATGGAAAGAAGTAACCCTTCATCCACAGGCACATTCATAAGACTCCTGCGTGTGTACGTTCAGAATGTAAACGTTGATCAGGCTAAAGTTTTACTTACTGGCTTCGTTTTCTGATTCATTTAAATACAAATATTGTTCAACATATATACCAGAACTGGTATTTCTCGATAGTTGCTTCCCTTAGTTGCTTCAATTGCTCGTGTTCTCTGGGATAGCAGCTTGTTTCTAGGATGTACTGCATACCATCATATCATTAAAAAACAAACGTTAAGGCCAAAAATTAGTTATTTACTTTGTTTTCTATCACAGCTAATTCACAGCTCTTTTCTTGCTAGGCTAACAACTTAACATACAATAAAGAAGTATTTAGATGCAAGTGAAGTAGTAATTAAGATGCATGCATGAAGGAGATTATAACAATTACACACACGCATGTACAAGTTCGAGCTAGTTCAAATTGAGGAAATTAAGGAAATGCTGAAACCTTGAGAAGTGCTGGGCTTTTGAGGATGATCTTGTCTAAATCTTTCTCATGATCATGATTAGCAGCCATGATATATGTATCTGATCAGGTACATATACACAGTAAGAATGACCTAAGCAAATCGATCTTCTTCTATATATATAGACGAAAAATGAGCCAACTGTTGTGGTAGAACGTAAGTTATGTATATATCTGTCGATCGCGGATATGGAGGGACTGTCGGTTGATCATATATATGGAGGGACTGTCGGTTGAGCCATATATCTGTGGATCGCGGGTCTTTAGCTAGCCAACCTTCTGCAATTGCATTTATGTATATATCTGCACATATATTTAATTGCAAGCATTCCAACCATTTTTGTCCTCTTTGTTCGATCAGGTTTGCTGCAACCTGTCTTTTCTCGCAGCAAAATCAGAAGTGCTTCCCCTCACATCACAACAATCCCAAACTAAGCCTTAGTTAGGTAGGACTAAGTTGGATGTCGAACGAATGTACGGCAAATCCTATGAATACAGGCCTGTTTGGGGTACTTCTTCTTTCTTTTTTTTCATTTTCTTTCAATCGCCGTTTGAATTACTTCTCACGCTTTTAAATTAGGGGCCGTGACCACTTACCCAATTTCAGCAGAAAAATTGTCCACTTACTCCACTAAGAGTTTTTTAACCCCATTTACCCGGTCTACCATCTACTGACAATTTTACCCTCATTAATCAAATTGAAACTCATCCGGACTCTCTCTCTCCTCTCATAATCTCTCTCCACCCGGACTCTTTCTCTCTCTCTCTATGTCCCCCGGCCAGCCTCCATCCCCGTCGCTACTAGCTCTACCGCCATCGCCGTGGAGCAAGAAGGAATGGGTCCTCCCGGAAATCGACGAAAACGACAACGTCAGCGCCTCCTGGAGATCAAACTCGCTCCTCCGCCGCCTTCTCCACAGCCAGCAAACGCTGTCACTGCCAGGTCATGGCCGGGGATGAGTTTATTCTGATCAACGATGGATTCAACGGCCTTGATCTTCCTTTGGCTTTGAGGCTTGAGAAGGAGAAGACGGAGGAGATGTTGAGGACGACGAGGAGATCCGGGACAGGTCGTTGTGCTCGTGCCTCGAGGACGAAAGTGAGAGGCGCGAGGAGATGGAGACTGACTCGCAATTGCAGAGGCAAGCTGAGCGAGGCGTCGGAGGATGACGATGACACCGATTTCAAGCTTCTGTGAAGGAAGTGCTTCAGAGTTAGGCGCCGCGTTTGCTGAGGTGCTGGACGACGTTGTTTTCTGACCACTCTCGGCCTTCGCGCCGTGGTTACCGTGGTCTGTAGCCCGGTTTCAATTTTTTTTGTTTGTTTGGACTGAGTCCCAACTCCCAATTACATTCTCCACTGCCAGTCTGGGAGGATGGCGTGCTCAAGCCGGCTGAAGTTATACATGTCAGGAAGGAAAGAAGAAAGAAGAATGAAAAAAAAGGTTTTATTGAGGAGTTATACATGTCTATTGTGGGTCAATAATACGATTATTAGGGGTCAATAATATGGTTATTGGGGCAATAATAAGATTATTTATTTGGATAAACCTACAAAAACTTTCAAAATTATAAACATCTTCATTTTTTATTAATTATTGATCCCTAATAAACTTGTTACTGGGGGACAATAATATGTTCATTGGGGGGCAATAATATGTTTATCGGGGGGCAATAATATGATTACTGGGCACTATTAGGGGCAATAAAATCAAACGTCGGAATCCGGTCACTAGTCCGGTAGCCGGATTCGGGATTCCGATCACCGGTCGCCGGATTCCCATCACAGGAGTCGGCGGCCGGCCACTGGTCACCGGAGTCCGGCAAGGTGGAGGATGACTTCTCCCTCTAAGTGAGAAAGAAGGAGAGGGCAAAAAAGTCCCAAAAATAAATAAAAAAGAATTAATTGGGTATTAGGGAAATAATCTCTTAGAGTGTTTTGGGTAAACGGGGTTAAAAACTATTAGTGGAGCAAGTGGACAATTTTTAAGCTGAAATTGGGTAAATGATCATTTCCCCTTTAAATTAATGAGCCCTAAATTAATATACAAAATTAGTTATAGTTGTAAAATAAATTGTAAGAAAAAAATAGTATGATTTCCTCTTTGCTTTGCATGATGGTCTTAAGCATTCCTATTTTTAAATAGCCCTTATTATTGCTTACTGTATTTGGAAAGCTCGGAATGATCCAGTTTTTAGAGACAAGCACACAAAACCGTTGCATGTACTTTTTGCTTCTGCTAACTTATTTCAGAATTATCAAAGCTGTAATGCTCAATGGCGGATCCAGGATTGAAATCTTGGACGGGCTTGGATTTCTTAAACAAACAATTTATATATATATATATATATATATATATATATATATATATATATTAGCTACCCTAAACCCACCATCAATTGTACAGACCCCGGCACCCCGCTGGCCTCAAATCCCTCAATTGCTCATGAATTTACCCTTGGAGAGATTGATTAATATGATGTTAGCTATCTATGATTCTCCACCAAAACTTAAACCTCCAAAAATACACATAACAAAGAGACAAAGATAAAAACAGGTTTGTACTGCAGAAAGATTATCCCACAGGCAAGCATCTTAGGTGCCAATATGCTAGTACCATCCATGAAAACAAACACTAAAGCTCAACAGAAGGCGCCCCGAAAAAAAAAAGAGTGAATCAAATTGCAATTTCTGGTGCATCTATGAAATGGGCGCACATCAATTAAACCCATTTACCCACATCAATTAAACATTTAAACCCACATCAGTGCATCACATTTAACACACATCAAGTCATCAATTAAACAATAAATTGCAGATTTGCAGAACAAGGAGACTGAGAGAATGCTGCAATCTGCATACCAGATTTCCAGAGCAAGAGAATTTGAGATTTGACTGCAACCTTCATTCTTCAATCCATGAAATCTTCAATCCAATACAACCTACGAAATTGAATTTCACATCAATCCTTAACCCTATAAATGCCCCAAATTGGATTGATTCAATTAAACAAAATTGAACTTACATTGAATTCATTGTCCCAAATTAAAGAGGGAGAGTAAGAGAAGTAGATACGACTTGATCTCTGAGAGAAGTGGAAAAGGGAGAGCCGCAGGCGGCGAGAGGAGGAGGAGGAGAGAGTGAGACTGTGAGAGACCGTAGGCCGTAGTCGATGACTCGATGAGTGGAGTCGGGAGTGGAGAGTTACTTCTGAAGGGCTACTGGGCTTCTGGAGTCTGGAGTCTGGAGTCTGGACAATACCCAATTAAAAAAAAAAGTATACATCTAATTTTTTTTGAAGCCCAAAAATCTCGAACGGGCTTGAGCCCGCCCCAGTCTGTACGTAGATCCACCAGTGGTAATGCTTATGGCTCCAAGGACCTCTTAATGACATTATTATTTGGCATCCTCCTGCTAATGGCAACCTTACATTAAATTTTGATGGCTCTGTCAATAATCATCCGTGACAGAGTCTGAAATTAATCTCAAGTGGGGCACCCATAAATTTTAGAAAAAAATTTGAAGTTTAAAATATATCAAACTTTAATAAAAATTAATAAATTAAGATAAAGTTACAGAAATATCAATTATTTTTTAAAAAAAGTTATATATATTTTAATCAAATTTATAGTTTTCATGGTAACATATTTTATCTTTGTTTTTTAAAATATAAGAAATAATAGTGTTAATGTTAAAAAAGCAAGAAATTAAAAAGAAAACTTAGTCTAATGCTTATGGCTCCAAGGACCTCTTAATGACATTATTATTTGGCATCCTCCTGCTAATGGCAACCTTAAATTAAATTTTGATGGCTCTGTCATTAATCATCAGTGATGGAGTCTGAAATTAATCTCAAGTGGGGTACCTAGAAATTTTAGAAAAAAAATTGAAGCTTAAAATATATCAAACTATAATAAAAATTAATAAATTAAGATAAAGTTACATAAATATAAAAAAAAAAAATTTAAGTTATATATATTTTAATCAAATTTATAGTTTTCATGGTAATATATTTTATCTTTGATTTTTTAAATTATAAGAAATAATAGTGTTAATGTTAAGAAAGCAAGAAATTAAAAAGAAAATGGCTAAATACTGGTTACTACCCTGTGGTTTAGGTCCAAAATCAATTCAGTCCCTAGACTTCTAATTTCATCAAAAACACCCCTGCACTTTCAATTTTGATCTAATAGGTCCAATTCGTTAATATTATGTTATGGGTTCAAGTTATAGTTGGATTATTTGTTGAAAAACTATATATTTGATAAATTTCTAATAGTGGATCTCACTCCTAAATTGACTATGCAGGTCATCTCAACACCACATCATAAAACATAGGCCATATATGAGTCACGTCAACAAGTTAAATGACTCAATTGTCAGAAGACTAATAAATTGGACCTATTAGATCAAAATTGAAAGTGCAGGGGTGTTCTTGATGAAATTAGAAGTTCAGGGACTGAATTGATTTTGGACCCAAACTACAGGGTAGTGATTCACACGCAATGTACGTGTGTTTCCAGCCCTAATTACCTTGAAATTAGCGAATACTCAAGCATTATTTCGTAGTATTACTTTGTTTTCTTCATTTGTAGGAAATTATGGTCAAGAGAGGAAAAAGACGAAAGAAGTAGCGAATTTGAGCAAAATGTCAACTTCCGACTAAAGGACAAAAAGTCAAATGGTTGACCATCGGGTCAACCAAGTCAACTTGGCCCGATAGCATGAAGTCCAAGGCCCAAGACCAAAGAAGCACACAAGTGAAGACCCAAGCCCATTTGTATTACATCTTTGTATTTAAATTTCAAATTCAAAATTGATGTAATGACAATAATAATTAGTGGACCACACCTCACACACATCACACATGTGGATGGATGAAGATATTTATTTGTGTTCACACTAGGCACACACTCACTTACACTTTTACCCTCCGGTTTTCCTTTTATTTTCCAAAATGTTTTCTAATCTCCTAATTCTCTACATTTTTATTAGGTTGTTTTAGTCTTTTCATTTTACCCTTTTTCTACTTGTTTTTTGAGCCCTTGGATCTAGGGTATAAGTCTAATCTTGACCCTTGAATCCAAGGGGTTATTTAAGCACCTTTGCACACACATTTCACAAGCTTAAGACCCATTTTTCTTCACCCTAGGCTTTTTGGCCGAATTTGGGGACTTCTCTCCATTCTCACCTCTTCTTCTTTTCTTCATCCCCCATTCTTCACATGTAAGCTTGCACAAGGAGGAGGCACACACATTTCCGGTATCTAGGCCACCATCTCTACACCATGGCTTCATAAGGGTAGCAAGAGAAGCC
Organism: Rosa rugosa; assembly: GCF_958449725.1. Lineage (NCBI taxonomy): Eukaryota > Viridiplantae > Streptophyta > Magnoliopsida > Rosales > Rosaceae > Rosa > Rosa rugosa. The sequence goes on along the minus strand of NC_084824.1, from coordinate 10,771,901 downwards.
ATGAAGTTATGGCAATAGCTAGTGACAAGCTTTGCCTTAAATTTAATGGATTTCTCCTCTCTTTCCCTCTTCTTTCTCTCTCTTATTTCTTGCTTATGGTGTTGTTTGATGTGTATTGATATATACTTGTGTGTGACCTCTCATGGTTTTAGGGTTTTGAAACCCAAGTTTAGTTTTATATGGTTTTGTTGAGGAATTAATAAAATTGATGTTTATTCATATGATTTGTGTACTCTTGCTTTAATTTCTTCACTCTAGATGTATGGTTTAGGTTTTCCCCTCCTTAATCTATGTTTGGTGTGTTGGAATTGGAATATTAAATTGGGGAATTTATATTTCAATTTAGATTATGGCATGAGTATGGTGGAATTAATTTGCCCATTGCATATCTCTATTTCCATTTGGATTTCTTAGATTGTGGTTCTCAAGTCACCCAATTTTGAGTATTATTACCCTTGATTGTCGGAATAGTATTCGGAATTGTTGGGTAGGGTAATTGTTATCACAAGTACTCTTTTCAACCTTATTATTTGTGGTGATAGTTGCTAGAGTGTGTTACAATCGATTGTCGAAACCTAAAGCATTTAGTTTTGAGCACTTATGGCCCTAACAAGGCATAAGGTTTGAGACTAGTATAGGGTAGCCAAAAACTAAGTATTCTTTCTTCTTCTTGTTTTTGCTTAGGGTTTGACTACTATTTTATGACAATCAATTTAGCTTTCTTTTCGACCTCTTAATGCTAAATGGAAATCCGACAAAACATTTGAAGCATCATTTGAATTAATCATCGTCATTCCATATGATTTTAGATTTGTGTGGAGAACCTTATATTCCATGGTGACCCTTGATGTGATGCATCCCATCCTTCTATCTATCTTATTTTTATGTCGTAGTTAGTTAGTGTATTTATCATTTATGAAAATCCAAAAAACATTGTGACTTTCCCACTACCATTCATTTGTAAATCCATGTGGGCGTGAGCATTACAAGCACTTTTGTGTGTTTCACGGCCCTATCTAGGCCTTGCTTGGTGCAAGGCCGTCTATGTGACTTTGTGTGATGCAAAGTCATGCTTGAATGAGGCTCGGTGCCTTGTTTAGCATTTTTTCTATTTTTATTTGTGATTTTCGGTGACCTAGGACCAAAGGATTCTTAGCTAGCTCGTAATCCCCGAGGTACGATAAACCGGGACGTAAATACTTCCCATCTTTGATGACCGTGTTGATTGTTACGCGATAGGCGAATGGAAAACACTCAAATCAGGTAGTAATCAGTATTTAGCCCAAAAGAAAACTTAGTCTAATGCTGCAAAAGCCTCAAACCTTAGACTTGCAGCTACATAAGTAGCTAAAAATAGGGAGCTACCATTACACTAACTTGGCATTTAGTTATTACTTGAAACTCTATTCTACTTATCATGAAAAAATCCTAGTAGGGCACGGGACCTACTGGGCCCCAACGTGGCTTCGCCCCTGTTAATCATCATGGTGCAGCGGGCTTTGTATTTCGTAATGCAGAAGGACTTCCTGTGTTAGCAGCTTCCGAATATCTAGGTCATACTAATGTTCTCATTTCTGAGGCTCTTGCTCTAAGGGCAGGTTTAAATTCAACTTGGTTATATTGATTTACGCATATTGAGGTGGAAGGAGACTCCAAGTTTCTTCTTGACAGTTTATCTGGTGCTTGTCAAACCCCCTGGAGGTTAAAATCTCTTCTACATGATAACCACATTTTATCAGTTAGAATTGGAGATGTCACATTCAAACATATCAAAGGTAAGGCTAATTTTCTGGTGGATGCTATAGACAAAACTGGTCATCAACTTGGAGCAACTCTTTACCTTTCTCAGCTAGTCAAGCTTTTCATTTTGACATCTTGGGTAGTGGTTGTTGTAGAGGGTTTTGTGTTGTGGTTTATTTCTTTTGTCGAAAAAAAGAAGAAGAATGGAATCCACACTCCTGTTCTTTTTTTGTTAAATTCTCATAACAAGACAGAATTTAAGTTACCAAAAGAGGAAAGATGGAGTGTGCAATTGTAAAATAGGGAGTGTGAATTTCACTAAAAAAAAAAAAAATAGTATGTGATTTGGCTAGGGTTTAGAAGTTAGAAGTACTTAAAAGTAATTTTAATAAGCATTTATCAAGTGCATCCTCGAAAGAAAGTGTATTTCAAATTTTTTACTAACATTTTTAAATATTTAAGAAGCAATCTCAAACAGTCGATTAAATTACTTGTTTCCATATTTTTTTTTTTTTTTGTTTGGTCAAGTATGCTTATATTCAAATAAGAACACCATTACAAACAAAAGACCCAAAACGGGCCCAAATAAAAACCAACAAACAACAACAAACAAAACCAAATAGCCCTACAATCTTCAGCCACTGTGTAGATCTAACAGGAGAGAGATGACGTAGTGACGTCTCCGCCACCAGCCAAGCCCAAAGGTGACACAGAAACGTCACCAGATCTGCCGACGAAGACTTGAAGTCCAACCAAAACAATCCCGTGCAAGTACAGCAGCATAGAACCCATCGAAAGATCTCCCTAACCCAAATCTCTAAACCATACAAAACATCCTCAGAAACAAAGTCAGTAACCAAAGCAGAAGAAAAAAAGAAAAAGAGATAAGGAGAAGGAGACTGATCCGCAGAGGGATCAAAGGGACAGACGGCCGAAGACCGTGCAGACCCTTGTTGCACAATCGTATTCAACGGGTTTACGCGCAGGGACGGGAAAAACCCGTTAAAACAGACAATCCAAACAACGCCGACGACAGAGCTCTGATGGACCAAGGAGCAATCGGTGAAGTGGAGTCCGATGGGTGAGGAGGATGTGCATCTTAACCATGATGAATCAGAGATTTGAGACAGAGAGAGATGGGTATGCTGAAAATTAAAGATTAGGAATGGTTGGAAAAGGGGATCTGGGAAGGAAAGGAAAGCAAAGACAAAAGGGAAAGCATACTTGCCACCGCCGGGGCAGCAGGGAGCTACCACGAGAAGGGTAGGGATAAGCCTCGCGAAGAGGGAAAAATATCTCCCCCGACTTTCAAGCCAATGATCCAGATCGGAGTGATCTAGATCTGGCAAGAAAGGGGGGGAGGAGGGGGAAAGCTGGAAGCTGGATTTGCTAGAGAGAATGAGGAGTTTCTCTCACTAGAAAACGCGTTGGCGTCACGTGTTTCCATAATTTAAGAATGAACGATTTAGTACGTATATACTATGAACTAGCAATATTCTCTATGACCGATCAGTAACTTACCATTAAAAATTAGGCTATCACCGCTAAATCTATATTCAAGAAATTAGTCTATCACTGCTAGGTCTATATTCAAAGGTACGTTGAAAGAGATATATATAAATTCGAGTTGATTTGCTTTTGCCGTTGAATGGTGTGTACTAGCAGTCGTGGGGGTTATGGCGATATCACGTGTTAGGCGGTGGTGGTGATGGCACGATCGGTACGAATGGTTGTGGATGCAACAGCTAGCTAGCAATCAAGTACGTACCAGAGTTGTAGACCAGTTGTTAATATTAGTAAAAGCCAGACTTCACATGGCAATCGCTTTCCGACATTAAACAAAGTTCATCTACTAATGTTGAAGCAACTGGAACTATATCCGCTCCATCACATCATCACCACTATCATTTATTATTTACTGTAATTAACTGAAAGCCTTATTTACTAGAGAACTTCAATAACATTGGAGTACTTGTCTCTTGCTAACTAAGTCTAGTGAAGGCGCCTGCAGAGGGTAAGGCCATCACCAATTGAAACCAGAGCTACTTCGATACGAGAATCGGCGGCTACAAAGTCGTTCAGTTTGATAAATTCATTTCTGCCTTTCCTGAGAGGTTCCGCTACCATCTCCTCTGGTTCCGCAACCGAGCCAAACCACAGTGTGTTATCGTATGCTATTATTCCCCCAACCTTAACAAGCTTTAATAGTTGCTCATGATATTTGATGTAGTTGTTCTTATCGGCATCCACAAATGCAAAATCAAAGCTGCCTGCTTCCTTGCCCTGTTGACAAGTTTAAACCCCCAAATTAATTGAGTGCATGTAGTTTTGTTCAACTTCTACTTAAGGTGTACATATAAAGTTTCAATTGAACAAAAAGACAAATTAATTTTTTTTAAGTAATAAATAAATAAATTTATAATGTACATTAAAACAACTGTTTTTAACCAAAATTTCCCTTACTAAACAGGTGAACATTATCATGCATGATTACAAACCTAGCTAACCAAAGTTTTATGTTACTAACCAAGAGAACACTACTACACACAATTACAATTGATTACAAATCTAAGCACAAACTTACATTGTCAACGAGGTCATTTAGAGCAGAGAAGGCATCTGAGTGAACGAAGTCAATCTTATGCTCAAACCCAGCCTTTTGAATGAATAGCAATCCAACCTCATAGGCTACTTTATCTGGGTCGACTGCCGTAATCTGTAAAATGAAACTACTCTGTTAGACCTTTACCGATTAATTGTATGTTACTAAAACACTCTAGAATGAACGAGCATGAAATTTTGCGCTTGTTTGGCTCCAAAACCAGTTGGCTTGCAAACTGTCTCTTTTGAGCGAGTGATTGCGTAGGCGTGCCAGCACCGCGGGGTGCAGTCGTTGGGGTAGTCCCTTGACCTGACTTCTTCTTCAAGCGCTGTGGACGAGGAGAGCACCAACCTCGTCACAGGGTTCTTCTCTAGCCTTTCGGAAAAGGACTTTTGCCTTACGGATAAGGACTTTGGTTGTGGTCTCTTGCGTTCACCGAATCGATACTTAGTATTGTAGACTAAGCAGAGCAATCACTGGGAAGTTTGGAGAAAGCACGGGTTGCGCTAAAGCGTGACTTTAGCTTCGCTGGGTTGCGAGGGCGTTACCCTTGCTTCGCTGGTAGTAACGGTGGCGGTTGCGCTCGCAGTCGGCTCGCTGGGAGACTGGGACTGGAAGTGCGGTCGCCGGGTTGGTCTGGTGATGCTGACAGTCGGCTCTTGGAGAGACTAGGACTGGCGCACGGTCACCGGGTTTCAACAAAGTTGAAGGTTTGCTCCGGGGAGGCTTTGTAATCGCTAGGATTGATTGATATGAGAGAGGTCCTTAATTCTTCCTTGAAACCTGGTATATATACCTAGGGTTTTGACTGCTCCTTGTTGTAGAAGGACTATTGATTGAAGTTTCCTAGTCAATCTCTGCTACTTGATTCCAATAAGGTTTCGTTTTCCTTATGGATTCCGGAATGGGCGAAGCTATAACCCAAACCCTAGTAGGCTTATTTTTTTTTGGGCCGCAGGTATCGGCCCGCTGTGCTAGATCCACCAAAGGATATTGCCAAAATTACTTTTGGGCTCAAACATTGCCCCCCAGGCCTCGAAATCAGGCTCATGAAAATGCAACTGATTGAAGGGGGCTAAAACGACGCGTTCAATGCTTGAAACGATGTCATTAATGAGGGTTGCGTCCTTTCACTCGCGAAACGCCTTTCTGTCGTATCGTTTCCCTCACAAAATCTCTTATTTAAATCCGCAGCCACTTCAGACCTGTCACATCAGAAACTCTTTTAGTCTCCTAAACCCAGAAACCCTCTTTTCCACATATCTTCCTCTTCGAAACCCAGAAATGGCTCCCCCGAAAAAGATAGTTATCGATCAAGAAGAAGAACTGAATGAACAAGCCGCCCATTCTTGGGGAGCCAACATCGGTGCCAGCCTGATCCTCCAGACCATTATCCAGAGACCCCTGCTCCTCAGACTCTCGAACAACCATGCCGGACTGGGTCCAACGCCGCGGGATTCTTTCCCGGCCGACGCCATCGCCTTCTATGGCTTACCTGTTCGCCGCCCCATCCCAGTCCTCCGAAGGACTCCTGGGGATTTTACCAGTTGGAGTGCCCCTAATCATCGATCAAAAATAGGGCATTGGCCATCTTTTATCAGTGCGGCGGAGCTTTCCTGGTATCGTGAAGCGCGAGCTCGAGATCTGGCTCGCTGGAACGCAGCAGGTATCACCCATACTATCGATCTTTGTTTTCGTCTTCCGCGCGGTGGCAATCGTTCGCCACTCGCTGCCTTTCTCTGTTTTTGGAACACTGCCACCAACACCTTTGATTTTCGATTTGGCCAAATGAGTATCACTTTATTGGACATTCTCACCATCACTGGCCTACCCATCGACAGCGAGCCTTATCTGCATGGCCAATTCGACTCTGATACCTTTACTTCCACCATGGCTCAAAATGGTCGTAGCGCTCATAGCGGCTCCTATCCGCGGTGGTTGGCTTATTACCGCCAGGAGCACAACGCGACTGGCGGGATTGCTTTCTTGGAGTACTGGCTTTGTAAGTTTATTTTCTGTACTTCCTCCTGTAAACCCACTGGTGCCTGGACCTTGCTGGCAACGGCCCTCTACAACGGCTGCCGCGTGGGATTAGGACAACCAGTGCTGGGTGCCCTCTATCGCACTTTGTACCAAGCCACAATGCATCCCTTCGAGACTGGCATTTCTGGCCCTTTTTGGATTCTTGACTTCTGGATTCAAATTTACTTCCCATATTTTCGTCGCGACGACATCCCATTGCTTCCACCTACTGATCAACTCCTGGGACGATGGCTCTATCGCGATGAAAGGTACACATCCCCTCCTTATTCTGAGTGCTTCACATACTTGTACCTTCTGCACGAGATGCCATACTGCGACTTGGTGCTGAGTCGAAGATTCCCGGCTCCGCTTGAACACGGATTTCTTCCTGGCGCCTCTCGCTACAGTGATCACGCGCGCTTGGCCTTTCGCCGCGCAGTCTCCTGTTCTGACATCAGGATTGCCGCTGACGAACTTAGTTACGAACTCTATGCTCCCAACCACTTCGCTCGCCAACTCAGCCTTGTTCAATTAGTTCCATTCCCTTTGTATGATGCTTGGAACTATAACACCTCTTGGCGTAGATTTGGGCCTCTCTCTGGGCCTCCGCCAGCACAAAGCACACTCGTACTGATTGACCTCCCTGACTGGGCTAGAGAGATTGACTCTGTGGATGGGACTGAGGAAGGATACGAGGCATGGTGGGAAGAAGTTTCTGTTAACTGCTGGAGGCAACAGCATGATGAGCTATTCGCTGCCATTTTCGGGGAACTGCGATACCCCTACCCTGCCGACGTTGATCTACTTGCTCGCGTCCCTGAAGACGATGCACAAGTTCCTCCTCCTGCTGCCGAGCCGGCTCCGCGACCCGCGCGAGCCCCACGTCAGGCCCAGGCTGGTATTGTAATCTACGAACCCCCTCAAGAGGTAAATATCCTGACTCGTGTTTTGTCCTTTGTTCATTTGCTCTTCCCTTTTAATTCAAAATTTTGCTATTCCAGGGAAACGCGCCAACCTCTGGCAGTCGCGCCGCCAACACTTCCCAAGCCACTGGCCAGTCTGGGAAACAAAAGGCAGTAATGACAGAGCCTGAAGACAACGAATCCTCCTCTGATGATGATGACTCGCAGACGGTAAGAACTTTTTTTGTTTGAGTAAAGCATACTTCCTCCACGAATCAAACCTAATCTTCTGACCCCAACAGATCGCCGCCCTCTCGGCTCGGAAACGCAGTCGCTCTGATCCTCGAACTGACCTATGGGCAGAAGATGAACCAATCGCTGACCGACTGGTAAGACACAAGCCTACTCAGTACTTGTTAGTAATTTCTTTCCATTCTATGCGACCATGTAACAATCCTCATTCGCAGGTTCGCCATAGGTCCTTGAGACACACTGAAGAAGGATCTTCAGATGCTGGTGAAGGCACATCTGCTTCCCAAGCCCAAGCGCCAACTATTGTGAACAACTCTCCAACTCCTGCGGGCGCTGCCAATAATGCACAGTTGGCCTTGATCCCAGTGCAGATCATAGATGATAGCTCGCCTGAGGCCGAAGATAGAGTACCGCTACCGGATGCACCTCACGAGGAACCAAGCGATATACCTGTCCTGGAACAGATAGCGCCTGACTCAATTCCTGTTCCCAGCGAAGCTAACCCAGAGGCAATGCCAGCGGTCGTTGAGCATGAGCCCCCAGCTGAGGAGGTATTTCCTTTAACCAACTAATCCATTATTACTTCCTGGCTTAAATATTCTATTCTGACAATACCTTCTTCCAGAATCCAAATGCCTTCAACACTGAGGACGCTGAAGCTGTAGAGGCAGAAGCTGCTGAACCCGCTCTTAATATGGTTGACCAAGAACTTCTTCCCCCTGCCCCCCAAGTCACTGAAGCCGGAGGATTGGGAGACCTTCCTGAACCAATGCCAGAGGCAGCACCTGTCGCTGAACCTCCTGAGGTCCCTGTCGCTGAGCAACCAACTCCCTCCACTCTGGAAAGGTTAGCTCGTGTACTCGAAGTGACCCCTCCTGGGGTCGTAGATGAAGCTAGAGAAGGCCTTCGTCGCTTCCTGGGCCCTGATATCCTGATTCCTGGTGCGCCCGTGAGAGTCTTAGAATATTTGAGGGTACTTCTCCGCGAGGGAGCCATCACTGAAGATCAGTTCCAAGAGGTCGATCAATTGCTGCAAAACCTCCCTCAAGGGCTCAATGAGCGGGCAGTCGCGAGCGCGCAGGCTAGGCAGACCGAGACGCACTATCAGAACCTCACTCAACAAACAGAGACCGCGCGCGATTTCTTGGGTGACCAAGCTAACCTCATCAGGGAACTGACGCTCGAAAGGAACCACTTGAGGTCCCAGATTCAGGCTCTTCAAGCCCGGTTAACTGACGTTACTACCAGGCTTACTCATGCGGAGCCTCAGTTGGAACAACCCCTCGCTGCCTTTGAGACGCTATCCCAGGAACTAGCTCAAGCTCGCGTGGCAGCCCAGCAAGCCGCACAAGCTGCTGCGGATGCTAGTTTTCGTTTAGATGAACTTTTCCTTCGCCTGACCCATGCAGGACGCAGACTTTTGGGCCTCTAGAATTAAGCCCATGTTTTGTATGAACAATAATATTATTATTAACTTAATATTTAGCCCACATTGCTTGGCCCAAATACATATCAACTTAACTTCTCGAACTGTTCAGCGCTTTAATTTGTTTTAATGCTTTTAAAACTGTTTGAAAAGATTGAAAAGATAATCTCGAAATGGAGCGGTTACCTCCTTGGAGACTGCCCCGCCTCCCACGCGCTTTCAATTATCTTCATTTCCGAGATCTTAGCATTTAACACCAATTGATACGCTCATTGATGGCAATGAGAATATCACAACCACCCATCGTACGGTCAAGGCCACTGAGACTGGCACTATAAATATCTGCACTCTGGGGAGATGATATACACAACTGAATATGGGTTTCCCAGAGATAGTATCACAATCTCTGCTTCTCTTTCTCCAATTTCTACAATCTTCTCCTCACGATATCAGCCTTAACCTCAAACTCCTAGGCCTTATGGCTTAACCTCAATACCTGGGTAGGTCTTATGGCCTAACCTTAGGTCCAACCACATGTCTTTGGTCTCTGGAAGTCGCGGTGAAATCCACCGGTTTCATTTAGACTGAAGAACATGTGGTGCTCCCGCCGCGGCAGAACCCGATTTTGAGGGGTCCCCTCTCTCAGATTGCCCGCGTGGAGCAGGAGGAAGAAGGGCGGAAGACCAATATGGGTCGCCTGTTCTTGCTCCGTAGCCTACCTCCAGGGTCTGACTACGTGACTTATGTTTTTCCCCTGGAGGTAGATGTGGTTGTGAGTCGCACTCCCCGTGAAGACCATCTCCATCCCGGAGGGTAATCCAACCAAAAGGGTTGCGATGGATTATTTCCTTCCTTTTTGGTCCGGTACAGACGGTAACGGCTGCAACTCAGATCAGAGGAGGCATGTGGGTGAAGAGAGGGAGAGTATGAATGCCCGATCACAGCCTCTTCGCTGCCACAAGATCCAGAAACTCTTAGTAGATCTGTAACTTTATGGTTTTTATTCTAAGCCACTTCTGGCCTTGTAAACCGCAAATGTAATTATTTTGATTTGCGCTTTGTACTGCTCTTTGGCCGCAAAGCCACTTTATGAATGACAGTTTTTTAACACTTTTTGCAAACCAAAGTATAAAATAAGGCCTCAGGTATAGGCCATTACATGCATTCTTGACACCATAATGTCCAAGAAAAGAAAAATTGACAACAATAACAAGAAATTTGAAATAAGAAATTTGAAATTGTTGAAAATGAAGCCTCAAATAAGGCCTGAAAATAAAGCCTCAGATAAGGCCTGAATGTACAGAGTGTTGCCCCCCTAGTATTCGTAGGTGAAGCAAGGACAGAATACTAAGGCCACAGAAAAGGCCTGAATATGGATGAAGCGAACCTGGGGAGACTAAGGTTGCCCCCCTGTCTGAGAAGAAGGTTGATCTGGTGGATCTTCAAACTCCCAAACACTAGGGTAATATTTCTTCAGGAACCGCCCGTTAATGGGATTGCGGTGGAGGTCGCCATCCAAATCTTTAAGGTGAAAGGCCCCGCGCTCCAGAATGCGATGAACAACGAAGGGTCCTTCCCATCGCGGAGTCCATTTACCGCGACCGGTCAACTTCTCGCCAAAAGGCAAAACAGCCTTCCAAACCAAGTCACCCTCTTTGTAACTACGGCCACGCGTCCTCTTGTCATAGGCGCGAGCAATCCGTTGCTTTTCCAAAACCAAGTTGTCCAAAGCTACCAAGCGTTGCTCGCTGAGATCTTCGTGTTCTTGCCACATCGCCTGAACATAATCTTCCCCGATCAAGTGATGCTGATCTTGGACGCGCAGAGACTGGACGTTGATCTCCAACGGTAAGATGGCATCATGACCGAACATTAGTGCATAGGGGGTCGTAGCAGTGGGATTCCTCTTGGAGGTACGATAAGCCCATAAGGTCTCATACAACGTATCGTGCCACTGTCTAGGGTTCTCAACAAGCATCTTCTTGAGCAAGGTGATAATAATCTTGTTACTGGCCTCTGCCTGACCATTGGATTGGGCATAATATGGTGTGCTGTGGACGAACTGGATGCCCAAGTCCTTGACAAGTTTCTCTACCTCGCCGCCCATAAATGCTGCCCCCCTGTCTGAGACCAACACTTCTGGAATGCCAAACCTGCAAATAATATTCTGAAAGATAAACTGGCGAATGGTAGCGCCGGAAGCTTCCTTCAAAGGTTCAGCCTCAACCCATTTCGTGAAGAAATCAGTGGCTACAATGATGAACTTATGCTGGAGCGAGGAATGAGGGTGAATCATCCCAATCAAGTCCAAAGCCCAGCCTCGGGCAGGCCAAGGTTTAATAATGGGTTGCATGGGAATATTGGGAATGTGCTGCACTGGCCCATGCGCCTGACAGTCTTGGCAACCTTTCGCGAACACGATACAGTCCTTCAAAATGCTGGGCCAATAATACCCATGTCTTCTGATAAGCCAACGCATCTTGGGGCCTGCTTGATGGGCGCCACATACTCCCGTGTGCGCTTCGCGCATCAATCTCTTGGCTTCGCGTCCATAGACACAGCGAAAGTCTACGCCATCTTCCCCACGTCGTCGCAGCTCGTCACCTCTGAGGAAATAATTCAAGGAAAGAAAACGAGTCTTCCTGTCTGCAGTAGGGTCTGGTTGCTTGAGGTAGTCAATCAGCGGAATGCGCCAATCGACGTCAATAGGCTCGAGAACCGCGACAACTGGATCATCCGGTGGGTCAGGCCGCGCGAGCCACGAAGGCAGTGTGCGGCGCTCGACCTTCAGGATGCGCTCGCGAACGCCATACTTCAATGTAATGCCTGTAGCCAATTGAGCGAGCTCATTGGCCGCAAAGTTGCGCTCACGGGGTATGTGCTCCAAATCCGCCTCATCGAATTGATCCAGAAGCTTAATGGCGCGATGCAAATAGGGTATAAGCAAAAGGCTTTCACACTTGTACTTTCCTTGGAGCTGATTGATTATAAGCAAAGAGTCGCCGTGTACCTGTACGTCCCTTACTCCCAACTCTAGCAGAACCTCAAGGCCAATGATCAGGGCCTCATACTCTGCTTGATTGTTTGTACATTTGAACTCCAACTGGAAAGAATAAGAAAAACGATCGCCCGCTGGATTCTCCAGAACAATCCCTGCCCCTGCTAACGTTTCCGTTCTTGAACCATCAAAGTACAGTATCCAGGGCTGCAAGGAGACTGTGGCTTGATACCGGATAGCGTATTCTGGGATGCGCGCTAAATCTGGCCGAGTTATGGTTACAGCTGCTATCTCTAACTCCTTCACTACGGGGATGTCCAAGGTAGGGTGGTGTGCCAGGAAATCTGCGATAGCCTGTCCCTTTACTGCCTTTTGTGGCACGTACTGTAGCGAGAATTCAGATAAAGCCAATACCCATTTGCCAATGCGGCCTCTCAGAATAGGCCGCGACAGCATGTACTTGACCAAGTCAGTCTGAGCGATGATGCAAGTGGTAAAGGATAACATGTAGTGGCGCAGCTTGCATGCTGAGAAGTACAATGTGAGACACAGCTTTTCCATCGGAGTGTACCTTGTCTCGCAGTCTGTGAGTGTCCTACTAAGATAGAATATGGCATGTTCGACACCACCCTCATCGTCTTGGGCGAGCAGGCTGCCAATGGAGGCCTCAGCTGCAGAAATATATAGTTTTAATGGGAATCCAGCCCTAGGAGGAACGAGCACTGGTGGGCTCGCCAGGTAGGCCTTGATTTTATCAAAAGCCTCTTGGTGTTTATGCTCCCAGACGAACTCGCTCTGGCCCTGTAGCTTCAACAGAGGAGAGAAAGGCTGGATCTTACCTGCAGAGTTAGAGATAAAGCGTCTCAAAAAGTTGATTTTACCAAGAAAACGCTGCAGCTCCTTCTTCGTGCGTGGTGGAGATGCGTTGATGACTGCGCTTGCTTTGTCTTCAGGGACCTCAATTCCCCTCTGATGGACAATGAACCCAAGAAAGTCTCCTGCTTGAACCCCAAAAACGCACTTAGCGGGATTCATTTTAAGCTTGTGTTATCGCATGCGCTCGAATACTTTCCTGAGATCTGTGATGTGATCCCCTATTTTCTGAGATTTGACAACCACATCATCAATGTAAACCTCCAAAATCTTTCCAAGGATTTCATGGAAGATTAGGTTCATGGCTCTTTGATAAGTCGCACCAGCGTTCTTCAGTCCAAAAGGCATAACCACATATTCAAAAACGCCCGCGAACCCAGGGCAACGGAACGCGGTTTTGTGTCTGTCTTCTTCTGCGACCGGAATCTGGTGATATCCTGCAGTGCCGTCCATGAAGGACAATAATTCATGTCGCGCAACGACGTCGACCAACATATCCGCGACCGGCATGGGGTAGACATCCTTAGGTGTAGCAGTATTAAGGTCTCTATAGTCTACGCAGACCCTCATCTTGCCATTCTTCTTGCGGACAGGCACTATGTTAGATAGCCACTGATTATATTTGGCCACCCTGATAATGCCTGATTTATGCATTTTTTCAACCTCCTCTTTGACGAGGATTTGAGTTTCTGAATTCATTCTTCGCGGTTCTTGTTTCACAGGCCTCTTGTCAGGGAGTGTTGGTAGCTGGTGGCAAACCAAGTCTGGTGACAGGCCGGGCATATCCTCGTACTTTTCCGCAAAGCAGTCTTTGAATTCTAGCAATAAGTCAATAAGCCTCTGCTTCTCGCTAGGCTCTAGGTAAGCGCTGATAGCCACTTCCATGGGCTCATCTGCTGTCCCGAGATTGACTTTCTCGGTAGGGTCTCTGACTTTGGGAGGCGTGTCGTCCAACGCTGCTGGAGCGAGTTGAATCTCCACCTCATCCTCTTATTCCTGATCAGAGAGTTCTTCTTCAATGATTTCCAAAGTCGCGATTCGCTCATAGGCCTCTTTTTCCACTAGATATGATGATAATCTTTCGTACAGCGAGTGGAGGGCCTCTATCCCTTCCTCTGGAAGGTCGTAATCCATTAATTGTTTAAGGGTTTAGGCACAGCGTGGCCAGGCCTTTCCAAGCCTTCTTTTGCGAGCGTAAGCCCCCACTGTGCCAGTTCAGAGGTCGTCACCCCTGTGGGGCGGCCTTTGTTATCGAGGCCACTGACTTGCAATGGAGCGATAGGCTCCAAATAGTACCTGGCATCTACATAGTTTGCAGAAACTGGGAATGGACGAGGATCCGCTTTGATTACCTCAGCTTTATCTGTCTCCCTGTTCCACATAATAAGTTCCTGATGGAGGGTTGACGGAACACAGTAGCTCCGGTGAATCCAGTCCCTTCCCAGGATAGCGCTGTAGGCCGCATAGCAATCTGTCACAAAGAAAGCATAAACTCCCTCTGCTGGACCTACCTTGATACGCAAGAAAAGTAATCCCAAGGTCTTTGTTACAGTCCCCGCGAAGTTCTTGAGAGTGAGAGACGTTGACTGGATTTTCTCCTTCTTGATTCCAAGCAAGTGCATGGTCCTAGTAGTAATGACATTAACAGCAGCTCCAGTATCAACCATGATCTTGCTAACTTTGGTACCGCCAACGTCCGCCGTGATGTATAAAGGTCTCATGTGCTGGACCATAGCAGGTGTTGGCCGAGTGAAGCTCATGAAGAATTCTTTACTGCTGGCGTCCTCTGTTTCCAGACAGACAACCTCTTCTACCGGTGTTGTGACCGCTGACGTGATCTGCAGGGGCTGTGTATTACATTCCTCAGCTTCTACGCATTCCTGAGCCGCGACCGGTATTGCATACCGCGCTGGGAGCACATAAACCATATTGCAGGACGTATCTGATTCACCTATGTCTTCCTCCAGGTTGAGCTTGGGTTCGTTGACAGGGATAACCATGTTGAACTGTTTAGCCAACCTGTCTACTAAGGATTCCTCAGTGAGGCCTTTTACCTCACACTGCTCATGCTCCTGAACCACGGGAGCGTTTCCAGGGGAAACTGATTTTGGTTCCCTAGCAAAATCTGCCTCTAGGGGAGCAACTACTACACTCTGGACTTTTTTAGGTCTCCATTGTAAAGTGTCGGTAGTCCTATCCTTGCCCCCCAGTCTCTCGAAAACTGAGGACTTGGCTTCTGCCTCATCGCGAAACACACGGCGCCTGACGTGCGGTCGCCTGGACGGCGAGCTCTCCTTTCTGGCTGGCGGAAGTGTTCTCTCCTTGGTAATTCTGCAAAAAACACTGGGCTCAGAAATCCCTATTGCTGAGCTCGCTTGCTTTCGCAAACTACGAGGGGCCACTAATGGCTTGGCAGCAAGTGCTTCCATCTCCCTCTGATACTGCTCAGGCGATTTGACCAATTGTGAAGGTTTAATCAGGCCCTGGTCTAAAGCCTCGAGCGCGCGCTTGGCTTCCCCAAACCTGCGCTGCAGTTTTCGCTTTTTGGAAGGACTTATCTCCACTGCCTTCCCCTTCTCCCTGGTGTACCACTTCCCTTCCTTGATAGTAGCGGTTGAAGCAGGTGGTATGTAGGGTTTTGTCAGAATGTCTTTGTGCTTGTTTGCAGCCTTCTCCGTTGTCTGCTGATCAACCGTAGCTGCCCTCAGCTTCTTAAACAGATTGGAGTCCTTTGTAGGTGACCCCAATTCTTCCTTTTCTCTCGGGCTGGAAGGTTGATAGTTTCGCGATGGCGAGGCCCACTTGATGGGCGGGAGAGAGCCAAAACGAAATGTCTGCTCGACCTCTTCGCGAGACACTTGGATGCCACACTCTTCCTTGCACCGCGAGCATAACACTACGGGTGAGGCCTGACCAAATGGTTTAGCCTTCTTCTGGGTAGGGGCCTCGTTAAGCTCTCCTTCTCGCCCCTTTGTGTTCAAATCCAGGGTTGGTTTCCTCTGGTTCTGCTTGGTCCAGTTAACATCGACCATGTTGATCCCAGTATTAGGAAAAGGGTTTAGGTCAACAAGCGCTGCTGCAGTTACTGGAGCCTCCACTTGAAGACTACCGTTATTGAGCCATACCTGAATCTGGTCCTTGAGTTTCACACAGTCAGCTGTATTATGGTTCCACAAGTTATGGAATTTACAATACTTCTTTCCTTTCAGCTGATCTGGTCGAGGGAAAGGTCCAAAGTCGGCCTTCACCATCTTCGCGGCGATCATCTCATCTAGAATCTCGTGTGCCTTGTTGGCGTCATATGTATACGCCGCGAACTCAGGTTTAGTGAAGGCCATCGAATTGAGCTTGACAGGTTCCTTGGAGATTTTAAGTTGCTTCAAGGCTGGGTTCTTTCTCCCTGTCAGTTCATAAGCAGCGATGTCGCTCTCATCTTCCTCATCGTCCTCCTGAACCAAATCCTCACTATGATAGTTATAGTAAGGATCATACGTAGCCGGCTGGTAGCTCAGGGCCGCTATGGTGCGATTTTTCCCTGGTACATATGTCCCTCTGGACGCATTCTTCCTGGCATCAGTTTCTCTGAGGAGATGTTCGAAGCTTCCCACCTCCGTGATGAGCTCTCCCATTGACTGAATCATGCTTCCATGCTGCTTCTTTCGCTGGCGCGGCTCTAAGCCTTTGATCGCCAACTTGATCAACTCTTTCTCCGGCAGGATCACATTCAGTTTGGCCTTCTGAATCTGGAAGCGCTGAAGGTAGGCCACAGCGGACTCCGTGGGCTGTTGGGCCATCTGGGTGAGAGAAGCCAAGTCTACCTCAGGCTCTGTGGCCCCAAAAGTCTCTCGGAAGAGCTTTTCCATTGCAGGCCAATCTGCCACAGTTCCTGGTCGCAGTTTGGAGAACCACCTAAAGGCAGCCCCTGATAGAGAAGTGCCAAAGATCCTGCACTTGAGGATGTCATCATTCTGGTACTGGCCGCATTGTACCCTGAACCTGGCCAGATGAGTTGCCGCATTCTCGGTATCCTCCTCTGAAAAGGTAGCAAATATGATGTTTTTATAACCCCTGGGGAAAGGCGCGAGCATTATGTGCGGTGGGAAAGGTCCCTCATAGACCCCATCCATCTGGGCCCTAGGGTTAGCCTGTCTGATCATCTCCTCTACCTCATCTCGTCTCACATATTCTGGACCCGGAGGAGGAGGAGGTGGTATTGCCATTGTATGGCGAACAGGCTGCGCAGGTATTGCTTGGTTTACCGTCGCTGTCCCTTCTTCTATCTGCACAACGCGGGTTGCAGCTGGTTGTTGAAGAGTCACTGCTGGCATAGGCATCTCTTTTGCCAAAGCTGTTATCTTGATCGGGTTACCAGTCTGGTCAATCCCATAATAGCTTCCTGGCAGCTCTTGGTATACATTCTCTGCCCCATCGCTGTCGTACTGAATGAACACAGCGGGGTCGGACGAAGTTTCAACACTTTTCGATGCCTGCTGCTTCTGTCTGGCGGTCTGTCCACCTGACAGTGTGGTTTTTTCCTTGCTGCCGCCAATAACCAGAGCTCGTTCCTTATCTCTCAACTGCGTGGTAGCAGCGGTCGCGGCAGGTGTAGCGGCAGGTGTAGCGGTACTGCTGCTACCCTTTTCCCGCTGATTTGGCGACACATATTTACCTGAACCAGATGGTTGGCCCAGGGAACCAAGGATAGCGTTAGGATCTCCTAACGTCTTATTCAACACTTCTTTAGCTTGGTTCAACTCAGCTCTTTGCATGGCCACCTCGGTTGCGAGAGTTGCTCCATCTTTGCGAAGACCTGCCATATCTGATGCTATTTGCTTGGTATGATTCGCCAGAGCATCAATGATCTTTTTCTGCTGCTGACTCTGGGCATCTGCGATGCTTATAGCTTGAGCTTTCAATGCATTTTCAGTTTGCGACATCAGTTGCTCAGTTTCCATAGCTTGTTGGGAAATACGCTGGTTTATTTCGCGTAAGATTCTATCTGTTTTCGCGTTCTCCCTTTTCAGATCAGCAGCCATCTTCTTGCGATGGTTTTCAATGTTTTCCGAGATGATCGCGCATGCAACCTCGACGGTCGCTCCCTCTGGAATAGGCTTCTCAACGAAATCCTCTGATTCTTCACTCCCCACCGTATTGGAGACAGGGGTAGCGACAGGCTCACTGGCCTGATTAGTGATGACAGTTTGACCCTCAGTAGTGGTCGAGTGACTCTCACCCTGTTCAGTTGACATATCGGAGAATTGGGGATAAAGAGAGAATCTTTGAATTACTTGTTCTTCTGACAGACCACGACAATCCGCGCGAGGATGCGGTTTGTAACTGGAGGTCTTGTGTTTTGAGCAGTTAGCGTAGCCCTTTTTGTAAGGGTTTTCGCTTGACTTCCCAATGGCTAACGTTCACGAAGAGACACTTAGTTTGGTCCCACCGGGCGTGCCAAAATGTTTGGCTCCAAAACCAGTTGGCTTGCAAACTGTCTCTTTTGAGCGAGTGATTGCGCAGGCGTGCCAGCACCGCGGGGTGCAGTCGTTGGGGTAGTCCCTTGACCTGACTTCTTCTTCAAGCGCTGTGGACGAGGAGAGCACCAACCTCGTCACAGGGTTCTTCTCTATCCTTTCGGAAAAGGACTTTTGCCTTACGGATAAGGACTTTGGTTGTGGTCTCTTGCGTTCACCGAATCGATACTTAGTATTGTAGACTAAGCAGAGCAATCACTGGGAAGTTTGGAGAAAGCACGGGTTGCGCTAAAGCGTGACTTTAGCTTCGCTGGGTTGCGAGGGCGTTACCCTTGCTTCGCTGGTAGTAACGGTGGCGGTTGCGCTCGCAGTCGGCTCGCTGGGAGACTGGGACTGGAAGTGCGGTCGCCGGGTTGGTCTGGTGATGCTGACAGTCAGCTCTTGGAGAGACTAGGACTGGCGCACGGTCATCGGGTTTCAACAAAGTTGAAGGTTTGCTCCGGGGAGGCTTTGTAATCGCTAGGATTGATTGATATGAGAGAGGTCCTTAATTCTTCCTTGAAACCTGGTATATATACCTAGGGTTTTGACTGCTCCTTGTTGTAGAAGGACTATTGATTGAAGTTTCCTAGTCAATCTCTGCTACTTGATTCCAATAAGGTTTCGTTTTCCTTATGGATTCCGGAATGGGCGAAGCTATAACCCAAACCCTAGTAGGCTTATTTTTTTTTGGGCCGCAGGTATCGGCCCGCTGTGCTAGATCCACTAAAGGATATTGCTAAAATTACTTTTGGGGTCAAACAGCGCTATTAATATTATGAGTACCGAAGAATATTATAGAAATGGTAGAAAATAATTATGTACTTTGCCATCGGTGGGTAATGCAAGAGCAGTGGAAAGAAGTGAATAACCAGTAAACACTCCCAGCTCCAATTGTTAAAAATGCTGATTGAGAATTGTACTTACATAGACATTTGCAAGCATAATTAGCTATAATGAGCCACGCTCATGTTACCGCCAGCAGTACCAACTCCCGCCAAAGGAGTGACCTACGGGAGCACAGCCAAGCAGGCTACCGCCTGAGCCCCGGCTTACCCCCAAAGCATCGTTGACGCGCCGCGCCAAAACAGCATCAGAAGCTGGGATTGAAGCATGTCAGTCCCACATCGAAAACATGGAGAATATCAGCTCTCACCTCACCTATAAAAGGTTCTCTCCTCTCTCCTCATTAATTGCACATTTACTACCTACTTATTGTTACTTTGTCAACATAAATACATTGACTAACTTAGGCATCGGAGAAGAGAAGACCGCCCAACGCGGTCTCCCTCTGACGCCCTGTGTATTTTACTTGACAGGTAGCGGAAGCTCTGAGAATATCATAAGTAGTGATCCGCCCATCGGATCAGCGTTAATCAACGTTTAGCTACCGCTGAATCTTAGATTACAGAGAATAATTCTCTATTTTCTCATCTATATTTAGTAGAATGCGTTACAATTATATACAAAGAAAAAGAAAATTCTAGAGGCTGAGAATCAGTTATACAATCAGCCTATAATTACAACAAGATATGACAGTATTAATAGCCAAATTTGTAACCTATCAATTACAATAAAATCCCAACAATTAGTCTCATGTAATCAAGTTAATAAATCAATGATATTCATTGTGACTTTCAACACTCCCCCTCAAGTTGGAGCATGAATGTCTAGAATGCCCAACTTGCGTGAATGTGAATGGAAAAGCGTAGCACCTAGGGGCTTGGTAAATATGTCTGCAACCTGTTGGGTAGATGGTGTATAGGCTGTTGCAATCACTCCCATTTGAATTCTTTCACGAACAACATGACAATCCATTTCAATGTGTTTAGTGTACTCATGAAATACAGGATTTACTGCTATATATAGAGCAGCTTGGTTGTCACAAACCAACCTTGCAGGTTCTGGATGATGTACCTGTAAATCTTGAAGAAGATATTTGAACCAAGTGAGTTCACAAGTAGCAGAGGCCATAGAACGATACTCTGCTTCTGCTGATGAGCGAGATACAACACTTTGTTTCTTGGATTTCCAAGAGATAAGAGAATCACCAAGGAAACACACAATAACCAGAAACTGATCTCCTTGTTGTGGGGCAACCACCCCAATCTGCATCACAATAGCCTTTTAGCTTTAAAGAACTTTGCGATGGAAACAATAAACCCTGACCTGGTGTGCCTTTTAGATATCTTAAAACTCGTAATGCTGCCTCAAAATGGGGTTTTCTAGGTTGATGCATGAATTGACTGAGGATATGAACTGAATATGTGATGTCGGGCCTTGTGACTGTGAGATAAATGAGACGACCAACCAACCTCCTATATCGTGAAGGGTCTTTGAGAATCTATCCATCTGTTGCAGTCAATTTCAAGTTCTGCTCCATAGGAAATTTTGCTGGACGTGCACCAAGTAAACCAGCATCATCAAGAAGATCAAGAGTATATTTTCTTTGGGAGATAGCAATGCCTTTCTTAGAACGAGCAACTTCTACACCAAGAAAATATTTCAAATTTCCAAGGTCTTTGATGCGAAAGTTGTTACTCAGGAAATTTTTGAGATTATGGATCGCAGATTCATCATTCCCTGTAATGATCATGTCGTCAACATAAATCAAAACAACTGTAAATGAATTTTCATGTAACCGAGTGAATAATGAATAATCTGCCCTTGATTGTCGAAACCTTGCATTTTGTAAGGCATGTACAAATTTTGAAAACCAATTGCGAGATGCATGTTTCAACCCATATAAAGATTTGTTGAGTCGACACACCATTTTCTCCCCTTGTCGACGTAGGCCTGGAGGTGGGACCATGTAAACTTCTTCAACCAAGTCACCATGGAGGAATGCATTTTGAGCATCAAGTTGATGCAATGGCCAATTGCGAACAGAGGCAATGGTTAAGAGGCATCTGACAGTATTAAGTTTGGCAACATGAGCAAATGTCTCTTGATTATACTCATTTATATGCGTGTAATTATATCTAAAACACTATCAATAAGTAAATCCTCATGTCAATTAATATGTAATTAATCCATTTTTATTTACTCTGTAGAAAATAAGCGGAATTGCGGAAAAGAGAGAAAATTGTGCGAAATTAGAGCAAATTGGAGTTTCCGACAAAAGGACGAAATAGTCAATGCGGGTCAACCGTGGTCAACACTATCAAAGAAGCGGAATCTAATTGCCTCCGATAGTATTTGCGGAAATGCATTGAGAAGGGAGAAGAAAGAAGAAAAGAGAAGAGAAGACAAGAAAAAGGAAAGAGAAAATAATGAAGAGGGCACGTGGGGAGGGGAAGGAGAAAAGAAAAAGGCTGATGCTGACATCATCATGACATCAGCAAAGGCTATTATTATTTTTTCTTTTTTTCTTTTCATTTTTCTTGTCTTCTCTTCTCTTTTCTTCTTTCTTCTTTCTTCTTTCTTCTCCCTTCTCAATGCATTTCCGCAAATACTATCGGAGGCAATTAGATTCCGCTCCGTTGATGGTGTTGACCACGGTTGACCCGCATTGACTATTTTTTCCTTTTGTCGGAAACTCCAATTTGCTCCAATTTCGCACAATTTTCTCTCGTTTCCGCAATTCCGCTTATTTTCTACAGAGTAAATAAAAATGGATTAATTACATATTAATTGACATGATGATTTACTTATTGATAGTGTTTTAGATATAATTACACGCATATAAATGAGTATAATCACACCCCCACACTTGAACTTTGCTTGTCCCCAAGCAAACTAAATGAAATCTAAGCCGAAAATCTACTAACTCACAAACATAAGTAAAATGTGGTATTAGCCTTTCCAACCGTAACCATCGGAGAACTAATTATGTATATGACCATGAAGTAGACGAAGCACAATATAAGATTTTTGAATTTGTAAGGCAATTAAGATGCACATGTGAGAAATGCTAAAGTATATGCATGTGTTGACCATGTGTCAAATCAATCCACCACAATCAAATAGACATATAGAAGACCCGACATAACCCACTAAACTCACATAGGTTCACTGAATATTACCGCTCAAGTGTTTAAGGGTTATATGTATTTCACTCAAAAGCAATTTCACAACATGCGCCGCCATATGCTTGCTCTTCGATCTCATCTCCGCTAGGTAACCCACAACATTCAAGATTAAGAGGTCTTTTATTTGGTTGTAATGGGGCTAAGGGTGAGTGGCTATAAGAAATGAAGGATAAGGAAATACAAAGTCCATAGAAATAGATGAAACAACTCTCTCTTGTAGAGATTTAAGACTTTTGCTTTCAAATGCCAAGTCACTCACTCTAATCCCGATGTACAACCCACACTACACTATACTATAAACAAAAATAATACTAGTTTTTTTTTTTTTCTTTTTTTCAACACTTTTTTTTTTTTCGTTCACCTTTTTCTTTTCCTTGAACTTTCTTTCTATTTTCATAAACTTTTTTTTTTTTTTTTTTTTTTGAGAACTTTCTTTTCTATACAAATCACTCACCCCCACACTTATTCTTTTATAACCTCACACTTTTGACTTTTCTTTTCTTTTCTTTTGAAGCACTCAAACATAAAGTCATTCTCTCGAATCGCTTCACCAACTACCATGGAAGGGTAGGATAAAAGTGTATAGGCTAGGTAGGAATTTGTGGTGCGAATGAACAAAAAGGCTAACAATATATATAGGCTCAAAGTGGCAATCTAGTGGTAAATATTTTTGGGCACATGCTTCTTTGGCCATGGTGGTATATAGTCCTAATGCCTCCATCCTTTCTATCATGTCGCAAGCTAAAAGTAGCCTCAAGAGGTCTTAAGTAAGTTCTAGATACGCAATGTCATGAATTGTACACACATGAAAGAATAAGTGAATGAACAATGCATACACTATAGACATTAGGCTCAAAAGCTCACAAATAAGGCATGCAAGTTAATCGAATAATCTATATGCTTCTCTAACTATGATGGACCAACCTAACCATAGGCTATGTGCACACATATAATCAAGCATAGATCACATATACAATTAATCACAAAACAAATTCAAAGTCCTAGATCATGCTCAATCTATCCACAATCATAACAAGTTAAGTCCATGTCTCGTCATTGGGGTTGGAAAAAGGCATTAACCACTAAAATATAATTACATACAGCTAATCTAATTTTTTTTTTTTGGCGTCCGAGCCCTCACCCCCACACTTAAAACCAACATTGTCCTCAATGTTGTAAAGTGAGCTCGAAAGCTAAAATCCGTGTCAGATTTAGGCATGAAAGTGAAGTCCGGGCGAAGGCACAAAAATTAACTATCTAAATGAAAATCTAAATGCGGAGAAAAGATACAGAAAACCCCCTTTTTGACCTCCATTGCTCGCGACCTTCGGAGAAGACAAATATGAGACACCAACCTCAAGGCACAAGGCCTTGACTTCCTTAACGTATGCTCCAAGCTAGCTCTAGGTGCTCATGAAAGATCGACTCCATTGAGAAATATATAGTGTCCAAAGAGCAATGCGTCACAAATAGGCCACCAAAGAATAAGGACAAGGTCCTCCATTAAGCACATGGCCTTGACCACATCCAACACATCTCACAACAACCTAAAATTGTCCTCCATGACCTCCGTATAAGAATTGTAACTCAAAATGTCTCTTCATTCTCCGAACTTCCACCACCTCCCAACCTCCCAAAAAGATGGCTAAATAGCCTTTATTCACTACAAAAAGAAACTACTCAAGGAAGAAATACTACCGATGATGTGCTAGAGTTGCCTCCCTAGCGAGCGCTTTGTTTAAGGACTTCATTGCCGGTCCGTAGATTGTGATCTTTGTTAAGGTGGATACTTCTCAAGTGCGACCACCCTATTGTTTGGGGCTAAGGGACTCTTCGATGTGTCATAGAGACAAGACCAAGAGCTACATAAGAATACTCCATTTGGTGGCCAAAAGTATAGCTTCTTAATCTTCCTCTTCTTCTCAATTTTTCTTCTAGGAGCTATCCTTGCCTTCTCATTCTCAAGTGGTGTAGAAATGATGCCCATAGGAACAATAGGTGGTAGAAGCTCTTGAGAGTGATGGGAAAGGGTGAGTGCAAGTGCTCCATTTCCTTTCCAATCCATCACCTCATTGTAGAAACATTGACCACTGAATGGTGGATTGGGAGGTAAAAGTACCTTGATCCCAATCCTCTCATTAAGAACATAAGTGCTCAATGTTCTACTCTCCACCTTGGGAAGCTCATGATGGATCTCCATGGATGTGGGAGGAGAGAAAGTCCTTGCCTCTTCAATTTCTTCACCATCACAAAGTATTGAAGGACTCTCTTCCTCCATGGGGATATCAACCTCAACAAATAAGGGATTATGGTATATGGCTTGAAGCTCCGCATCCTCCTCGATGAACAAGGGATTATGGTGTATGACTTTAAACTCCACATCCTCCTCACTAGACAAGCTATCATTTTCTTCGGAATCATTGTAGTATAGTGGTAAGTATTCCCGCCTGTCACGCGGGTGACCCGGGTTCGATCCCCGGCAACGGCGCCATTGACTTGATACACATTTACGCAAGCGTACGTATCATTGTCAAGATAGGGAAGTATTATGCCCAAAGTTTATCGTACCACGGGGATTAGTGGCTAACCCACAATCCTTGAGTAATCGGAAATAAAGACACTTAGCAAACAAAAGAAAAAGAAAAAAAAAAGAAAATAAATAAAAATGCTACTCTAAGGCACCAAGACTTAGCAATGCTCGGCTTTGGTTTGCACCGAAACCTAATCAAAGCTATGAGCTTAGTGGTGGTTATTTACAATGAGTCGAAATTGTCACCGATAATTGTAATTTAAATTTCTAATAACTAAATTGCAAGAATTTAAATGAAAACTTTAACTAACAACTAAACTAGATAAAGAAAGCAAGGTAAGAAATTATATAAATATGGGATTGGTAGTTAGGGGTGATTCCTAACCCTAATTCAATGCTCTAGATGCTGATTTAATTTACGTGCAATTTATTAAAGATGGTAGAAGCCGTACCCAAGGCTTTTCAAGGCTCAAGGGCCGAAATTCCCTTTCATGGTATTCCTACTCCAGTTCAAGGGCCGTAGGAACTCACTTGACATGAATTAGAGCCGGTTCAAGGGTCACTAATTCACATCAAGAGGCCTAGAGTTCGAGGAATTAGGCAACCAAGCTCACCATAATTGCGATCAAGCAAATCATGTAGTGAACCATGCTTATATCTCCCACGATTATTAAATCGGGGTTCTAGCTCTAAAATCTAAGGATGTCATCCCCTAAATTTCAATCTAGAAATATTAAAACACATACCCAAGAGTTGACAATTCATAAGCATGCATTCTAATCAATTATCACAAAACACAAGCATCCAATAATTAACAAATTCCATATATAAATTAAATTAAGCATCCATTACATCAAATTTGGGCTAGGGCACACAACCCTAACACCCAACAAAGTCTACTCACAACCCATAATCATAGACATCAAAATTACCAAATTCAAATAGAAAAGAGTAGAGAAGTGTAGGAGAAAACAAAGGTAGCCACAATTAGCTAGGAAGCTAATATGACTTCATTTGGATTACAACTCCCACAAATACCTAAAGCTTGAATCTTGTAGCTTTTGATGTCTCCTTGAAGCTTGTGTGAGAAATTCTATAAATACCCAAAAGAAAACTAAACCTACTATGAAAAATGGAGAAGAAGAGAGGAGAGAGGGGGGGAGAGGAGAAGAGAGCAGCCCAAAGGGCTGCCTCTGTTTTCTGGTGGTGCGGCGCTGTGCTCGGGTCAAGAGGAGGAGAAACTATGAATATATATGTAGCAGTAGTGTTCCCCTGGTCAGCAGCTGACCATGGGGAATATGGTCACTCACCGTCCGATTGAAATCGGACGGTTGATAGCTAAGTGATGAAATCTGAGATGAGAGCTGTCAACCGTCCGATTTCAATCGGACGGTGAGTGACCATATTCCCCATGGTCAGCTGCTGACCAGGGGAACACGGCTGTATATGTAGTCGTCTCGGTGGCTGGCTAAGAGGATAAGAGAAGGGTTGAGGTGGCAGTATGTGAGTGGCCAGGAGAGAAAATAAATAAAATTGAAAAAGGAGCACGTGCAAGCAGCTGGGAAAGGAAACAAAATTGATGGCAATCTTCAGTTAATTGAAAAGAAAGGAAGGTGGGGTGACACGTGCACCATATTAACTAAACCATTGGCTAGCAAACTAATCAATCAATCAATCAATGATTAATTAATTAATTATCCATTTTTCACTTCACTTCATTTTTTCTTTTTCTTCTTGTCTCTTTCATGATTCGAAGTTATCCTTGCACCGATTATGATGTCGGATTTTTCACACTTCTTGACATCAATTGCAGCTCACCGGCATCGATCATTTTGTCATTTTTCTGAAAACTCCAATTTGCTTAATTTTTGCACAATTTTCTCTCGTTTCCGCAATTCCGTTTATTTTCTACAGAGTAAATAAAAATGGATTAATTACATATTAATTGACATGAGGATTTACTTATTGATAGTGTTTTAGATATAATTACACGCATATAAATGAGTATAATCATCTCTTTATAATCTAGTCCTTCCTTCTGAGTATACCCTTTGGCAACTAAACGGGCTTTGTAGCGTTCAATGGAGCCATCAGAGTTGTATTTGATTTTGTACACCCACTTGCAACCAATTGCATTTTTCCCTGGGGGCAAGGAGGTAAGTGTCCAAGTTTTGTTCTGTTCAAGGGCCAAAAGTTCTGCTTGCATAGCTTTCCTCCAGTTAGGATCAAGCTCAGCTTGAGAAAAGGTTTTAGGTTCGACAAGACTAGAAATACTAGCAACAAAGGAACGGTGAGATGGAGATAAAGCAGCATATGAAATAAAATGGGATAAAGGATAACGGGTACCTGACCCCAAAGAAGTTGTTGACCTAGGAGCATCAGAAATAACTTGTGAGCAATGAAAATCACGGAGGAGTACTGATGGTTGACGCTCACAGGTACTACGGCGGGGCACAACTTCAGAAGGAGGTGGTGATGGGTCCAAAGGCTCATTTGGAGGAATGGTAGGTGTGGGTTCATTGGGAAGGCATTCATTTAGAGTGATGGTAGGTGTATTTGTAGGTGGAGTAGGAGGATTTGTAGTTGAAGGATCTGTGGGTGAAATGATAGTTGGAGGATCTGCAGGTGAAGTAATAGTAGGAGGATTTGTATGTGGAGGTAGAGTGATGGTTGAGAGACATCAGGTACAGGTAATGGTATCGTTGCATCATCGCGTAGGTCGTGTGGCATGGTGGAATAGGGAAACATATTTTCATGAAAAACAACATCACGACTAGAGAAAATTGTTTTAGATGTTAAATCATCAAACCCCGGCCTGATATAGAAATGAAAATGGGAAAGAACAAAATTAAGAAGCAAGAAAAGAAAATTCAAAATTTTTCATGTGGAGCTTATGAGAGCATGAATATCAATTATGAATTTAGTTTCCCTAGGAACAATTCTTGGATCCACCCCCGGGTGAACCTGCTTGTTCACCCCTGTCCCAACCTACCAATCAGAAAAAGCCACATATATTTTTAGTAAAGAAATTAAACTCTAGCTTAACTATTTATAAAAGAAATAATAAAAAATAAAAACAGAATTCCAACTCAATTAAGGAACGGACGTTAGCTAACGCCGTTCCCAAATCCATATCGTGCTCTTGGCCAGGACGAAGAATAGAGGAAGTTTTGAAACCTAGCGACCAAAAGTCAATCCATACTGACTGAAGCTGCAACTATGGATACCATCTCTGACAAGGATGAAGAACATATTGCGCTTGGACAGGAGGTAATATTTATATCAGCATATATATGGTTTCGATCAAGTCATACGGTTCAAGGAATTCATGATTAAGCTTTCATATTTTGTTTATATCAGCACATGGTTTCGATTAAGTCATCTCCTTCTTCTTTTTTTGTTTTTTTTTTTTTATTAGTCAATTGAATATGGTTATATTGATTATACATATACAACTATATGATTGAAACCATTGAGTACACAACGTAGTGGCAGAACAATGCTATAGCTTTAACTCTTTGGTTATACTTGTATAGTAATTTATATCATTGATCAGTTATGATTCTTGTGTTTCTTTTAAACAATATTTTGATTTTGATGTTGTCTAGAGTTGGAAGCTTGGAATTTAAATGCTCTCAATAAAGTAAGAAGTGCATGTGATCATGATTTCTGGAATCTCATTCCTATTGTGAAAATTTGGAACCACTTTTGCTTAGGTCTCTGTTACCTGATTTTTACTAAATATATATAATTGGGACTTAACCATGAATCTCTTTCTTTGTCCTGTAAGATATTTTGAAGCAATTGATACCTGTCTCTCAAGGTCATATTGCATATATGGATTGTTTTATATCTCCACTTTGTCTGTGTATACATGGGATAAAAACACTTGTTTATTACTTGCCCGAACTGCTGCCTTCTTCTCTTAAAAAAAAAAAAAAAAAACTTAATTCAAGTCTCTGTTGCAGTAACTTATTTTTCCTGGTCAATTGGAATATAGCTTGATCAATTTTTCTTCTTCGTTAATAGTTGATATTGTTGGAGAGGAAAGATCCCATATTGGAAAAGTGACAAATAAAATATAACTTATAAGTGGGTGGATCCCACCAAATTGTACCGAGGCCTTTTGTGATTAAAACCCAACACCTATTGGGTGGTTAAGTTGGGACAGTATCGGTACAATGGTGGGCCACGGGCCACGCTTGTCGCTGTTTAACATGGTATCAGAGCGGGTCCTTCTCCAATTGCGTCTCCACGTAGGCACGTATCATGAGCCCAAATTGGGGTTCCCTGTATTGCCATCGAAATTACCAAGTGTCCAATGTAGGCCTTGGATTGTATTGGTCATTAATTTCACGTGCAGACCTAGAGTTAGGTTGCACGTGAGGGGGCGTGTTGGAGAGGAAAGATCCCACATTGGAAAAGTGACAAATAAAATATAACTTATAAGTGGGTGGATCCCACCCAATTGTACCGAGGCCTTTTGTGATTAAAACCCAACACCTATTGGGTGGTTAAGTTGGGACAGTATCGGTACAATGGTGGGCCACGGGCCACGCTTGTCGCTGTTTAACAGATATCGTGGTCAAAATTTAAGTGAAGGCAGCAGTTCAGTTTAATATGTAGGTAACAAATAAAATTTAGTTCAGTTTGTTAATAGTTGTAGGTAACAGGTTACAAAGAATATAGTATGTATAAATAATGAGCTGTTAAGTGGTAGAGAAGTTGCTTTTCCAGATGAGGATGAGTTCGGTTTGCAAGGTTATGACGAGTTCAGTTTGCTGGGTGAGAATGGATTTGATTTGCAAGGTGAGGAACAAGATGATTTAGTAAGTGAGGATGAAGTTGATGTGCAAACTTAGGAGACTTTTCAATGTAATGATTCTTCTTTAAGTTCAAATGAAGACAAAGAGAGGAAAGAAGAACTATATATCGGAATGGAGTTTAGTTCTGATGAGAGCGCGTATAAAGCTTATGCTAAATATGGAGGAAAATCTGGTTTCAATGTGAGAAAACAACGAAAGAAGAGAAACAACAAGGGTTTGGTTGTAAGGTTGCTTTATTGTTGCTCAAAAGAAGGTTACCGAAAGGCCAGAACAAAGAGGGAAACATCTTATTCATTACCAGTTACAAGGGTCGGTTGTAAAGCCCATATGAGTTGCTATCGTCAAAGCAACGGAAAATTCCAGACTGTGTCGTTTGAGAAAAATCACAATCATGAGTTGATTAAAACACCTATGAAGCATATGTTAAAGATTAATCGAAGTTTCTCTAAAGCTCAAAAAGAACATGCTGATGATGCTGAGATGTCAGGAATTTCAGCAAAAGCAATAGTTGAATTGATGAGTAGAGAAGTTGGGGGACGAGAGAATCTTGGTTTTATGGAAAAGGACTATTGGAATTACATACATCGAAAGCGAAGGGTGAAGATGGAAAAAGAAGATGCTGGAGCTATATTGCAATACTTCCAAAAAATGAAAGAGGATAATTCATCTTCTTTTTATTCAAAGCAACTTGATGAGGATGATATGATCACGAATATTTTTTGGGCAGATGAGCGTTCAGTAAGTGATTATGGTCTTTTTGGGGACGTCGTTTGTTTTGACACAACTTATCAGACTAATGAATATGGTAGACCATTTGCTCCATTTGTTGGGGTCAATCATCATAAGCAAACAGTGGTATTTGGTGCAGCTTTATTATATGATGAAACCATTGAGTCCTTTAAGTGGCTTTTTGAGACTTTTCTTGGAGCGATGTCTGGAAAGCAACCAAAAACCATACTTACAGACCAATCTGCAGCAATGGCTAGTGCAATAGCAGAAGTATTTCCTGTAACTTATCATAGACTATGTGTTTGGCATATTTACCAAAATGCAGCAAAGAGGTTAAGTCGTGTGTTTCACGGATCAGAACAGGTTGCTCATGATTTTGGAAAGTGTGTATATGACTATGAGGATGAAGATGATTGGTTATTGGCATGGAGTAATATGCTCGAGAAACACAATTTGAAGGAGGATAAATGGTTAAAGAATTTCAATGAATCATGCTAATTCTTCACAAAGTAATGAAGAAGGCAAAAAGTAGCTGGGAAGTTGAAGATATGCAAAAAATTACTTTTTTTATTTGTTGAATTGTGTTAGTGCCATTTATATTGCATAGACACTGGGACAGTTTTGTAGTTTGATAAGAAGTTTCAGACCATGACACTCTTTCATTGCATATGAAATGATAATATTGATGGCTTATTTAAGCTTCAAAGAATTATCTTGGCTTAAATGTTCAGAAGCTTTTCCAAATATCCAGCTTTTCCATAATTTTCTTCCTTAAGGATACCGGTCATCATTGTTTACTAATGATTAGCTTGCAGATATACTCTTAGCTATGGTTGATTTCTTACAATTTCATTTGATGATGCTAACCAGAAGATCAGTGCATCTGCAGAACAAATAATGGTGTATCCAAGCAGACATACTGAAATTTATTTATAATGCTTCCAAAACCTTCCAGTGTGCTTATAAACTCAATCTTACTAAACCATAACAAAATTTTAAAACTTAATAAATTGTAAGCTTCTTATTCGACAATTCGCACACACGTGCTTCTGCCAGTCTCATCACATCCATGGTTGCTAGCACGCCACTTTGGTACATATCTTGGGCTCCTGCATAATAATACATTCACAAGAAAGTGATTCGAATTTGGTTCAAGTCTATGAAAACAAAAGGGTTGTAATACCCCGAAAAATCCAAATTAAATTCCGTTGTTTTTTAGAAATGATTTCACGATAGTGGGAGCGAGTACGAGGCTTGGAGAAGTGGTGGAATTAGTTTGAACGATTTTATTTCGAAATCGTACGTATTTAGGAGCGTCTCAAAAATTGACTTTTTATACGTATGGAATTTCGGAAAACTTCCTTCATGAAAGTTGTAGAGCTCGTCGATACGATCTCGTGCATATGTGGAACGTAATATTCGGAGTTCGTATGATTAAGTTATGAATATTTGAAAATTGGGAATTTTCTATAAATAGGAAAAATATCTGATTTTTTTCATTAAGGACGAAAAAAATCTGATTTTTGCGGAATAGTCCCCCCCTCTCTCTCTCTCTCTCGCGCAAAACCCTCCCACCCTTGCCGACCCGCCGACCCGACCCGACGCCAGCGGCGCCGTCGCTCGTCCTCCGGCCACGACCCGGCCCTCCCCGAGGTCGCCTCGAGCCGTCCAGCCGCTCCCTGCCACCGCCTTGCCCCGCCGCTGCCCCCAGATGGAGATCGAAGACACCCCAGCCATGCAAACCCGACCCGGCCGGAAATCCCCGATTCCGGCGTTGCATGGGCCGATCGTTCCCATTTTCGTGATCTCCTCTTCCCCCTGATCATCCCCATGTAAGCCTTTCATCACGATTTTGTGTATAGAACGCTAGATCATGGTTTGACTTTTTCGACGTCCCTGATTTAATCTGAAATCTGATCGGACGCACAGGATTAATCCGACTTCCAAGCTTGATCTAGGACGATCTAGGCCAAACCAGACTTAGCTCCAGGTATGGAAGTCGATCACCCTTTCATTTTGAACCAGTTTGTAGTTGGTCACTTTGCCATCTGAGGTGGTTGACCGGCGTTGACCGCCGCG
This sequence comes from Rosa rugosa, assembly GCF_958449725.1. NCBI lineage: Eukaryota > Viridiplantae > Streptophyta > Magnoliopsida > Rosales > Rosaceae > Rosa > Rosa rugosa. Next base: position 10,739,381 of record NC_084824.1, on the reverse strand, counting down.
TTGACCGCCCACTGACCACCGCTTGTGGCAGCGCATTCGACCATATTTTGAATTTTTATTATCTAGGCTATGTTCTACGCATCCATACGAGCGTTTTGATATATTACAAGGTTAGGTTAGAAAAAGTTGATAAATAGTGGATTTACGTTTTTACGTTACTATTTAACGTTTTTACGTTTTATCTTAAGTTTACGATCTGCGAAGATCTGACCATCGGTTTTACTTCAAATTTAGATATGTTGATCGTATGACTGTCCCGATGACTTTGTGTGGTCATGGGCGAAGATCCGACCGTTGGATCTTCGTATAATTGTGAAATAGTGATTCGGCAGGCGATTCGTGAGAATCTAACCGTCGGATTTTCGTATAATTTTGTGAAGATGTTAGTAAGGACGATTCAAGAAGATCTGACCGTTGGATCTTCATTATAATTTTGGAGGATGATCCTAAGGGCGATCCGTGAGGATCTGACCGTTGGATTATCATTAAATTAAGATTCGACCGTCGGATCATCATATAATTAGAATCCGACCGTTGGATTTCAGTATATGTGTGGTTTATGAGTAATTTACTAAGTCAAGATAGTATCTGATTAGGTGATTGACGAATCGAGTTGGTGGACGATTCAGATGGATATGTGGCTTTTAGAAGACGCAGCTGGAATTGGAGGTGAGTAAACCTCACGTGGTTCATATTACGAACCCAATATATTTAATTGCTTTATTTTGCAATCATATGAACTATTGTTGGTGTATTAGACATTCCTGTGTGAATGTCTGTATATATATTATTACGTGAAATAATATGTATTGTTGGAGTTGTGTTGAGTTTATTGTTGAGAAACAATATATTGTGAGGGGTATTGAGTTTATTGTTGAGAAACAATATATTGTGAGGGGTATTGAGTTTATTGTTGTGAAACAATATATTGTGAGGGGTATTGAGTTTATTGTTGAGAAACAATATATTGTGAGGGGTATTGAGTTTATTGTTGTGAAACAATATATTGAGAGAGATGTTGAGTTTTATTGTTGAGGAACAATAAATTGTTGTGATCTGTGGAGATCAATAGGTCACGGGGTGACCATGGCATAATATCAGCGAACCACGCTCTCGCGCCGGGTAGGTGGAACTGAATAGTATTAAATCGTGAACCACGCTCTCGCGCCGGGTAGGTGGAAACGATCAGTTAGAGCTCTAGTCTGTCTGCCAAATATTGAGTGACCTTATGGGGGAAATTGAGAGTAACTCATAAGTGTCTATATATATATATATGAGAGTGAGAAAGTAACGTGGGTTTGTGGTGGTCTTGTAATTTAATAAATCAACAGTTCTTTCTTGTTTACTCATACTAGCTGTCAAAAGCTTACCGGGTTTTGTGTTGTTGCAACTCCCGGTACACTATTCAAATTGTGTAGCGGGTAATCCTACAGGACAGGAGAACCAGGACGGTGATCGTGCGGTTAGAGCAATTGTTAGAGTTTTACAGCAATTGTACGTTGTGAGGTGTGTTATGCTCATTTGAGCTTTACAATATTGCTTGTGAGAGTGAATTGTAATAATGAACTCGAAGTTTCGAGATTTGGATTTTGTAATTGTAATTATTCATGTTTCGGATTTGAATTTATTATTCAAAATTCGGGGCGTGACAAGGGTGTTGGTGAATAATGAAAAAATTGTAGTCTACTGTCATCCATCAGTGAAAAAATGGCCGGTGTAAGGGCTCAGAATAATGATTACCTTTAAGATATGCTATTGTTGCTGTTGGGTTTCTAGAGCAAAATTCAGGGCCAGTAATGAGACCTGGGCAGATTCTAGTAAGCTTTAACCCAGTTTCTTTGGCTAATGTCCATGCAACTTTCTCTGCTCTAAGCTTTCCCAAAGCATACAGCAGTTGCCATATTTCAAACCCGATTTAAAAGTACTGATAATATGCTAATGAACAAACAATTGTTGCTTAGTTTTTGGGTTTTGTGTATGCAGAGCAACTCATTGCTCCAGCAGTCATGGTTAATAAAATCATGATCAAACTTCTTTCTTTACTGAGAGCATTTAAATTCCAAGTTTCCAACTCTAGAGAGCATCAAAATTAAAAGATTGTTTAAAAGAAACACAAGAATCATAACTAATCAAGCTAATAGATAGTAATCTAAACATCGGACCATATGATCATACAAACAACTGACCAAAAAAATAAAAAATAAAAGATGAAATTAATCATACAAACAACTGACCAAAAAAATAAAAAAGAAGAAGATGAAATTGTCAGCTGTTGAAGCTAATAGGTTCTAGAGTAAACTATCATGTACTATATGTATAATAAACTGAGATGGAATTGTCGAACATTAGAACAAGAAGAGTCATAATTGATCAAGCTAATAGAATACAATATATGATAATCGACTGACCAACAAAAAAGAAGAAGGAGATGATCGACTGAACATAAGAACAAGAAAAATCAAAACTGATTAAACATATAAAACGTAAACCAAATTCAAAGGCTAAAGAAAAGAAACAGAAACCCCAAATAAAAATTACCTCAGTCCAATTAGGGCAATCTGTTCTTCGTCCTTGTCAGAGATGGTATCCAAAGGCTAAAGAAAAGAAACAGAAACCCCAAATGAAAATTACCTCAATTCTTGTCAGAGATGGTATCCATAGTTGCAGCTTCAGACAGTATGGATTGACTTTTGGTCGCTAGGTTTCAAAACTTCCTCTGTTCTTCGTCCTGGCCAAGAGCACGATATGGATTTGGGAACAGCGTTAGCTAACGTCCGTTCCTTAATTGAGTTGGAATTCTGTTTTTATTTTTTATTATTTCTTTTATAAATAGTTAAGCTAGAGTTTAATTTCTTTACTCAAAATATATGTGGCTATTTCTGATTGGTAGGTTGGGAGAGGGGTGAACAAGCAGGTTCACCCGGGGTGGATCCAAGAATTGTTCTTTTCGTAGTACGTATCCTATTGGTAAGATAACAACTTTTGTGATTTGATTCATTTCTAAGGCGCGTCTTGAGGTAGAACTCACTAAATTATTATTGAACACACATGCATGATGCATCACCGGCCCGGCCATCAAACCACTCACTATTGAAAATCATACAGACACTAAATTCAGGAAAAAAGTTTACCAAACAATTCTGTGGTCTATCTGACTATCTGAGTTTGGAGCTTAGTGTTCGTGCTACCAACTACCAATCCCATATCCCCCCCACACGAAGATATATATTAGATCAAAGCCCAATTACCACGCAAAGCTTCTGTGTTAATATTCTTTCAGTTGCCGTTTAATTCGTTGATATACAGAATGTCAAGCTTAAGAGCCCCGTCAAATTATTCTGAAGAACCACCTCGCCATCCAAGTCTCGTGGTAAATTCCCAGGTTAATCCACTCTCTCATTCGTGTCTTTGATTTTGTAAAAGAACAAATATATTGTTGTTGTTGTGGTTTTCGGCGTCTTTTTTATTTTCAAATATGCTGTACTGCTGTATATGCGTGATATATACTGCAGGAACCTTTCAATGCAGAGCCACCACGTTCGGCGTTGATAGCCTCTTATGTGACCCCAGTAGATTTGTTCTACAAGCGAAACCATGGACCAATTCCTGTGCTTGATGATATTGAAAGGTTAGCAAGAATTAGTTAACAACGTCCATTTTTCTAGCGCTTTGCCAAATTGTTGAATTTTATATGTATGGCTAGTTAAGGAATTATTTTGTAGAGTTATAGATGAGAAATGGGAAAATTTATCGGTAGCCTCATATTTTAGTTACCTCCTATCTTCTCTGTGCGGCTGTTGTTACTTGTGTGTGAATTTCATCCTCCTTTCAGGTTTTTGAATGACGAAAGAAATATTATTAGACTAATTAATAGTTATTTGGTTTAGGTATCGAGTTACTATATGCGGTATTGCGGTTTGGTAGAAAAGCCTCTGGAATTGTCAATGGCAGACATCAGGTAAGTACTAACTGGCTAGGTATCACTATATATGGGCAGTTGGGCACTAATTATAACTCAAAAATTAGAGTACCTGTACGTAATTAATATGCGGTTCTCTTTTACTTGATTCGGACCTAGTTGAACAATTTTTTTTTTTTTTTGGTTATTACAATATTACGTCAAACAGGAAGCTTTCGAAGCACACTGTGACAGCAACATTGCAAGTGAGTTGCTTGATTAATTAGTTTATAGATTTGCGTTGGATATTCTAACTTTAACAGTAAACTTTTGTTACAAGTAATGAGATTGTTTCGGTAATTTCTTTCTAGCCAAGTAGTGTGCAGGTAACAGGAGGACTGCAATGAGCAAAGTAAAGCCGGTGAAAGGTGTTGGGTGCGACGTTTCTGCAATTGGAAAACCATTTCAATTTCATTAATTCACAGATACACTTGCACTTAATTTCAACATGTTTATGACCAACTAATAGCTCCTTAATCAATTTCAGCCATTTGGGGTGGGGCTAAACTTGCTGATGTTCTTGAACTTGTGGGAATCTCAAAGTCAACATCAGTATCATCACCCTTAGGGGGCAATCATGTTGAGTTTGTTAGTGTTGATATGTGCAAGGTCAGGTTCAATATTTATACATGTAACACTCATTTGTTCTTTTTGACTGAGATGATCTTCACTAAAATCCAATTAAGTGTCTTGCTTAGGAGGAAAAAGGGGGGCCTTACAAGTCATCAATTCCATTACTTCAAGCCACAAATTTAGATGCAGAGGTTATCCTTGCATATGAAATGAATGGACAGGTAAATTATGAACAGCTTTTTGCATTACATGGTTTTCAATTTTCCAATCAGATTTCTTCTAATTCTTCTTATATATGCTAAAGCCTCTAAACAGGGATCATGGCTATCCTCTGCGTGTGATTGTTCCTGGTGTGATTGGTGCTCGATCTGTAAAATGGCTTAGTTCCATCAATATTATTGAAAATGAATGCCAGGTTGGTTTTCCTAAATGTAACATGTCAATCAATTTTTACTGATATGACACATAAATGAGTGGAAACTCTAAATTACCTTACTGTGAAATAGGGATTTTTTACGCAAAGGGACTATAAAATGTTTCCTCCTACAGTAAACTGGGAAAATATAGATTGGTCAACTAGAAGGCCTCAGATGGATTTTCCAGTTCAGGTATTCAATAGCTTTGACTTGAAGTATTTGTCATAGTCCATGTTTCATAGATTCTTCAATGAACTAGATCACTAATGGATGTTAGGTTTTGATCTATTTTGCAGTCTGTGATTTGTTCTCTGGAGGAAGAAAATACAGTAGAGCCTGGAAAGGTATGTGATCTATTTGCAATTTTGCATCAAGCAGAATGCAGGCGACCTAGTCACCTAGTAGTCATGACTCGCCTTCATCAAATGTGTGTGCAGATTGTAGTTCATGGATATGCAGTGTCTGGAGGCGGTCGGGGGATTGAGCGAGTGGATGTATCTTTCGATGGAGGCAAGACATGGGAGGAAGCAATCAGATACCAGAAGAGTACTGAAGTCCCATATGTTGCTGATGATACAAGCAGCGGTGACAAGTGGGCATGGGTGCTGTTTAAGGCTGAAGCAGATGTCTCTCACACTACTGAAATCGTCACCAAAGCAGTAAGCAACTATTGCTAATGACACTCTTTGTTCATGGCTTTCTGGTATATCAAAAGGTTAAAAATCTTACACGCACTCAATATTGTCGAACAGGTTGATATAGCTGGAAATGTCCAACCCGAAAATGTGGGTGTCATCTGGAACCTGAGAGGAATACTAAACACGTCTTGGCACAGGGTCCGTGTTGAAGTGGAGGACCCTAATTTCTGATTCTCAATACTTGCGCACTCTTTAGGAGACAACTGTGTACAATTCAAGCACCAGGAATCAAAGCCTACCACAAATCTGAACATTTCAATGCCACCTTACCTCACTGCTACAAGTGTGTGTAATTTATGTAATCACTCTAAGGAATATGTACGATTCAGACTCCTAAATCAATCCACGTCTTATTCCATTATTAAGAGCCACCATATATGTAGTAAGAACAATTATCACGCCATGCACAACCAATAAAATTCAGCAAATTCTCAATGCTTCAAGCTGTGTTAGTACATTATTAATTTATTAACTACTTATGCAGTGTTTAAGGTCAGGAATACCAGCAATTATCAGACAATTAGTAACCAATCTAACCAATCAGCACGAATTACATGTGGCATTGATAAGTGGGGAAAAATTATATTCAATTGACACCTAGAAATGGCAGGGTCAAAGAATAGACAAGCTGCAAGAATGCAAAAAACACTATTGAATCAGTAAAACATTACCCGCAGAATCAATACGGGTGTTGAGATACCTGTAGTTATTCTTTACCCTTTAAAGGGTTGTCACTATGATGAGCAAAAAGATCAGAATGTACAACAAAAGTAGGATCCTGAAATCACTTTCTCCTCCGCCACCAGTCTGGGATTTTCAACCTCTGGCTTCTATGTACAGCTAGTTTGACTGCAGGAACCTTGCGCTTCACTTGTCTCCAGAGCATATTGACTGCATCTTCTTTTTCTGGGGGGTAATGGAACTCAAAATGATGGGAGATGTTCTTAAGCTGCCTATACATTTCCATCCATTTCTCTTTTGACATTTTCCGGAGCTCTTTAATCATGTAACCAGGTTGCAGAGCCTCTTTGAATGAGAAGAATACTGAGAACTGGGTGTAGTCAAGTTCATCTTCAAATGGAAGCTCAATTTCATCACTCACAATGACAGGAATGCAGTGGCTCACAATTGCATCAAAGAGACGACAAGATGAAGGAGTGTCTCCAGCAGGGTGCAGACAGAACTTTGATGTACGCATCCGTTGTGTAGACTGATTTAACAAAAGAAGGGAAAAAATATGAGATACACGAGAAGTTTTTCTTAGTAAGACGAGAAAAGGCAAATTCCTGCTATGCAAAAGGAACTTTATCCTTCTCAAAATGAATTACGTTTTGCAGGCCACCTCAACCTGCTTATCAAGTATGAGAGCCTATTTTAAATTCATTTTCTTGAAGTCCCTCCAACAACTATTCTCTTCAATTGCATGAAAGTAAGAAACTGTGGGTTGCAAGCATTGCAAAAAATTCAAGTGTACTTATGAAAGATGCATGTAGATATTAAGATAGATGCTTTGATAAGATTACTAAAGACCATTGAAATATTTTAATGAAACAGAGGATGAGAAAGAATCATTTTCACTGACCATTACCAAGATATGCAAATAATTCCACTTATGAACCGATTTATAACTCCACTACATACCAATTTTATGTTTTCTCCTGTCGCAACACTCCGCTCATAGTGAACATCATCATAACCAGCTAAAACCTTTGCCAGTTTAACACGAACAATGCCCTCCTGTATATAACAAGACCAGAGATCATCAATTACAGCTCAAAGCAGAAAGTTTAAGATGGGATGTTTCTCTTTAAAACTACTCTAATACTAACATACATCTTTCCTGAATGTCCTTCCTTGGAAGAAAAGAAGCGTAGTGCGGGACTCATATGGATCTGAACGGTTATCATTTTTAAAAGAATCCACAACATGTACATATGGGGTGACCACATCTTTGCTCAGATTTGACATGACATGAGGGTACCGGCCAAAATCCACAACAATTTGAATAGATGCATTCACTTGTGGTCGAAGAAATCTGAAGGCATTGGGATGCGTCAAAGGGATTACATGGTCTCTGCCCCCAGATCTATTCCAGTACTTGGATTCGTGCAAGAGTTTCATTAAATCTATCTGAAATCACAAAATCACAAAGATTAGCCATAACAAGGATTTGGAAGAAACTACTAATACCTACTGACAGTATTTTGAAAAGAAAAAACCGTCAGTGGCAAGACTTTGAAATTTTAAGAGCTGGTTAACGAAGACCAAGCAAAGATAAGAAAAACAAAACAGCAAGACCATTGATTCATTGAAAGGGCTCCAAATCCACAAAGCAGCCATCTACATGGTTAAAGTGTTAAACCATCACCGGATTCCTCTCTAAATTCCAAAACTTGTTCTACATTTTCTTTATTGCATAACACTTGAACTCAAAACCTAAGCAAACACTTCAATTCAGCTAGAGAAAAGCAAACCACACACACTGTTCAATATAGAAACCGAAATCTCATTTCTAAACAGAGAAATGTACTGAAGCATACAAATTCAATCAAAGGCATCCAATTTAAGACTTTCAACTACACAATTCAACTATTCAACACAAGATTATCAAATTTCACCACAGCAATTGACCTCAACAATCGAAACTCCGATCAATTTTACCTGCAATTGGTGATCAACCTCAGTCTCCGGATCGTTCATATTATGCCCGTGAGTATTAAAACTCAACGAAGAGAAAAACGGCACAAAGAACGCATCGGCCGCTTCGGGATCAAAAACCCTAACCACCTCACTCCCATCGCCGCCATTCCCTTCCCACAAAACCGACCCCATCATCCAGTACTCCACACTGTGCTGCTTCTTCAGCCCGGAGTGCCCCGGCCACGGCGGCCACTCCCTCGCCGTCACCGGCGCCTCCTCCGTGCTTTTCCGGTTCAGCATCCCCACGTTGAACCGCCGCGGCAGATCGTACATGAACACCTTGAGCGGCGGACCGGTCGCACATAGCGACTGCGACTGTGTACCCAACGGTGAGGATTGCAGGAGCGGGATGAAGTAGGATCGCAAATCGACGGTGCCGATGAAGATGGAGTAGGTGATGAGGAGTAGTATAGCGAAGGTTAGGGCAATTGCGGCTTTCCGGTACATTTTTTCCGAGATCTGATCGGACGTTAGTTACTATCTTCCATTTTGCTGCTTCCAGTAGTAGAGACCTGGGTAGGGACTAGTATTTAATTAAGGGAACTATCGGTCTGATTTGGCTAAGGAGGCAAAAACAAATTGGGGAATAAATTGACATTGGGGGACCTTGCTTCCAAAATTGCTTATCTAATTTCTTGTACACTAAGCCCCACTCAAGCCTTCTGTTCCTTCTAAAACAAGAAAGTGTTGAGAGAAAACTAGAAATTAGTTTTGGAATTTAGAGGTGGCCATTTCAATATTTATAGTACATTCACTAGCTATATGGCTATTGGTATAGTGTTGTTTTTCTATGAGATTTTGAGTCTAAATTTTTTGTCTTTAATTTTAGAAAGTCAACCAAAAGAATTTGTGTAAGGATCTTTGTGAACCTTAGGGGGGTGTATTGTATATGGAATTAGTAGAACTTTTAAAGAAATCTATGGAATTTAAAAGTCTGGGTGTATTTTTAGAAGTCCATGAAAGTCTTGAGGTATTCAATTAGGATTTTTAAAGATTTCATGAATTCCACCCAAATATAGGGGTATTCAATTAAGACTTTTAAAAATGAATAAAAGTACAGAGGTATTCAAAATATCATTCATACTTATGGAATTAGAAAATCATGGACTTTGTAGTGTTAACTATATATATCAAACTCCAATAATTTTCCAGCCTCCAGACCAAAGATTTGAAAAAGTCTATCAAAGTTCCCTCTTCAAAAAAAAAAAATCTATCAAAGTTCTTCCCTCTGCGTGCGAAAAAGTTGGTCCTTCATCATCTCTCTTTCTTGATTTTTTGTCTTTTCTCTAATCTTTTATGATATCAACGTTTTTTGACACCCAACATGTTTATTGTAGTTGTTGAATGTGATTTTTTTTTGTTTTTCAATTGTGATACTTCGAACCCTAATAGCAATAAAAATGAGTTATGAAACCCTAAAACCCAAATATTGTGGTCGACCTCTAAAACCTTGAACAATGTTGCTATGACATACTAAATTTTATCTTATTAATTATTCACATCGATTTGAATTTATATTATGGTTCAAAGAAAGGTTGAACAATTGAATTTCAATTAATTGATTATAGATCAAGACATTGACCAATATTATTATGATATATGTTAATCGGCGAAAACAAAATTGATGAGAATAACTAACCATAAACATCAAGTGATCTATATTGTATCTTTATGTTGTTGGGAGATTAGGAATGAGAACAAACTAGCTAGACAGAGTAACAATCATTCATTTGAGTCAATTTCTATTAGAAGATACTTGAGCATTGAAGAGGCAACGAGTTAGGGTCCATTCGGTATCATTTTGCGATACTGTTTTTTGTTTTATGAATTCAAAAACTTATGTAATTTGCGTTCGATGCATTAAATTTGAAAAACAAGGAAAACAAATTTTCGGAAACAATTCAAAAACTATGAATAAATATGGGAAATGACTTTTTGACGTTTTCATTGTTTCCTGAAAACAACCTGCCCTGCAATTAGAGAAAGTGATATATATTTTTTTTTATTTTTAAGCACATATATAGATCCATAAACTCTTCTCCTCTCTTTTGATCTTTCTCTCTTTCTTTCCCACAATTTCCACTGAGCCTTATTCTCTCTTCTCATGATCTCATCTACTTTATCTGCTGTTTGAACTTTCTTCTTCCCCGTCTTTTTCAATCAATTGAAACTTGCAGAATCATGCAGTAGAGAAGAATGAAGGATTTAGAAAATCCTTCTTTCACGTGTCATAACTTATTTATACGGATGATTTAGGAAGAAAGCTTCGGTATTTTATGCTTCAATATAATTGGATTATCTCATGGGCAAGAGGAATTAACAACTAAGGTTGAGACATTTGATTGAATTATCTTTTTGAACTAAATATTCAAGAGCTTGCAACTTCATATGATATATTTTATAAACAAAATTTAGGGATTTGATTCTTCTTGTTCAATCTCCTTCACAATACTCTGTTTCTTTTCTCATAACAACCAATAAAGGATTCATAATAAATACAAACAAAATAGTCAATGCTTCATGATTACTGAGGAAAAACTAAACTGAGTGCTATAGATATGTATTTACATCTTAAAAACGTATAGTTTAATTCCCCGTTTTCATTCTACAATCCAGTATTACAAAAATAGTTTCATAAAACGTTACAGGACACACCCTTATTATCTTATTTTGTGTTTAGGCTGCATTGGTTTTATTTTTTGTTTTTTGTATTTATATTTTGTACATGCTTGGAAATCTATAGAAGTCATTCATAATAAAGTATATAGATTTTCATGAATCAATGGTTTTACCCAAATGAATTAATCTATAGAAGTCATTCATAACAATCGGTAATGTTAATCCATTTGGGTAAAATATACTAGCAATCATGTATTGAAACTATCAACACACTAGAAATTTGCAGTATTAATCTTTTTTCAGAATGAAAAAAGTCGGTCAATTCTATGCATTCGTATTTAGGAAAAACTTTGCACACCTTTTAATTTTGCATTAAAAAAAAAAAAAAAAAAAAAAGGTTTCCGAGTAAAGGTACAAAATTCATGTTTAATGATTATAATCTCCGGAAGATGATACATGCAACATGAATGACCAAAATTCATGCTTGATGATTATAATTTCGGAAGATAATACATGCAACATGAATGTTTGTTGTGATTAGTTTTGTTCATGTTGGTGAAGTTTACTTTTATTTCATTTAATTAGTTTTTTATTTCTAAATCACTTATCCCGCATTTTAAAAGGAGTTTTATTATTTTACTTATATTAATAGAGGATCTATTAGAACCGGATGGTAGACTGAGCCTCCCAAATAGACTGTATTCCAAACCCCTACTACCTAAGATGGAGGTCCTGGGTTCGAGTCACCATGAAGGTAGGAGTGAAATCCTTTGATCCTCTTAAAAATAAAAAAATAAAAAATAAAATAAACTGTATTCCAAACCCTACTAAAAAAAAAAGGAGGCATTAAAAAAAAATTTTGATTGGGGGAGGTTAGCGTTAGAAAGTAATTAGCAACACACACACCATTCGGGGGGTATCCCAGCAGAGCCGGACTAATCCCTTCCGAACGCCACGGGGCAATAAGCACCCATTAGCTGGTCACCAAGGCCTTATAGGGTTTCGAAAGCCAGACCTGGGGGTTCCAGACTGAGACCTTCTACCACCCAACTATCCCTAGTGGTTGGCTGGGTTTAAAAATTGTTAAATATATTTATATTTTTGGTGAAATACTTGAAAAAGACTTCTTATATGTAAATACTCATTACATGCTTAACTTTTTTACAATGTTTTCAATTAATTATACTACTAAGTATCTTTTTTTTTATTGCACTTAGTTATACGTTATATGATAAAATTAAATTAAATTAAATATCCGCCTAAGCCCCACCTAAGCTCCTAAGTGTTAAGCCTCTCCTTAACGCCTGCATATTGCCTAGCGATTTTAGAACATTGTAAGTAGTTAGATTTTTTCTTCTAAGGTATAATGCTTCTCTAGTTGGCTTTTTTATTGGGTTTTCACTTAATTATACTACTAAGTATAGTTTTTTGTTTTGTTTTGAATGCACTTACTTATACGTTGTATGATAAAATTAAATTAAAATAAATATCCACCAAAGCCCCCCACTGAAGCTCCTAAGCCCTAGGCCTCCCCTTAATGCCCGCCTACCGCCTATCTATTTTAGAACACTGTAAGTAGTTAGATTTTTTCTTATAAGGTATAATGCTTCTCAAGTTGGCTTACTAAGTAATTGCTTTAGGTTTGGGGTGAGCTTCTAAGTACCATTAAAATGAGGATTTCATGAGTGCTTTCTAATTAATGGTTGTGAAACCCACTTTTTGATCACATTTCTACAACTGTTAGATATTTATATATTCATGAGTAGATAATTTCAGCAAATTTTTTATTAAATTGAAAATCATTAAGCATTTATTATCGTGATTTATCATTTATGAACATGAAAAGTTTAAGTTTGACATATTTGGTGTTGGTGCATAAAATTTCGGGAGGAAGATTACCCAACATATAATCTCCCACCTTCAATCTTCGAGAAGCCCTAGACGCATCCATCTTGCAATCGATTATAGGAAGAAGGGACCTGCAAAACAGAAAAACACTTCGACGCCCAAGTAAATATCAATTCGTGAAGAATAAAAGGAAATTGGATTGATACTTGTTACCGTTGTTTTCTCCTTGATTCCTCTAGAAGCTTGTCAATTTATAGTCATTGATTCCTTGATCCTTACTTCATGGTGCTTGTCAATTTATAGTCATTGATTCCTTGATCCTTACTTCATGGTGCTTGGCGCTTACTCCATGTTGTAGTGGGAGGAGAGGTGTTTGCACATTCTCCACTACCCGACCATATTTTACTGTATCTCTTTTTAACTTGTTGTCAGTCACTTTTGGGCTTTGATCAGTGGGATTGATTTACTAGGTGGGAGCTCAAAGCCAAAATTTTACACCCTCACAATGCCCCCTTTTTCTTTCTCGTACGAGCTCCGAGTGCAGGAAGGAAAAATGATAATTTGTTGGATATGTATATAGATATTAACAGTTAGTCCATAAGAGTAAATAAATAGCAACACCAACTCCATGCGTCAAGTAAAAAATTAAACAAGATTTATCAAACATATAAAAGAATATTTAAGGCAAAATTAAGATAATGGGTGAGAATTCAAACCCCATATTTAAGGGTACTGGTTTTATGCTTGCGAGGACTAACGGTTTAACGTCTCGAGGATTGCCAGTTTAACGTCCCGAGAACAACCCATTTAAAGTCACAGGGACTCATTGTTTAACGTCTCGAGCACAACCCATTTAAAGTCTGGGACTCATTCTTTAACGTCCCGAGGACAACCCATTTAAAGTCCGGAGACTCATTGTTTAATGTCCCGAGGACAACCCATTTAAAGTCTGAAGACTGTCTCTTTAACGTCCCGAGGACAACCCATTTAAAGTCCGGAGACTGTCTCTTTAACGTCCCAAGGACAACCCATTTAAAGTCCGGAGACTCATTCTTTAACGTCCTGAGGATGACACATTTAAAGTCCGGAGACTCTCAGTATGCCGCCTCTAAGGAGGGCACAAAACTGAAAATCATGTTAGCAAACATATGCAATAACAAGATATTTATTATCTCAATTGATTTTCATTTTCCTCATTGTATAAACCAGTTTTTCCTCTTCTCATTCAACCCCATTAAATGCCTTGCTTTGAGTTTGGCTACAACTCCATTGAAACGATGTTGCCCCCGGTCCTGACCTTCGTAGCTTGGCTGGTCATTATTGAGCATTTGACGACTGAAGATCTAATGCGAACTTCACCATAATTATCATGAAACAGCCATGAGAATTGTCTGCACTCTTTAAATAAAAACAAAGATGTGAATCAAGATAATCAAGCATTATAACTCATTAAATCAAATGACCAACAGAGCTTATACGAAACACAAGTGACATCTCTAAAGCTCCATTTACCCAATTCTCGTGCAGAGATTAGAATTGACTTGCAACATTTCTGATCACATCTCCATGTCTACCCGAACACATAAATAAACTTGAGATATAGTACCTATTTGAAATAAGTGTGAAAAGGTTCACTAGAAAAAGAGATGTTGCATTTACAGACTTTCTAGGAGCACCCACTTACATTTGAATATGGAGAGCAACCAATATAAACCGTTTAGAGTTGCCACCAAAATACAAAGGACTAGAAGCATTTTAACTCTTTAAAACAGTAAATCAGTAGCCATTACCTAAAAACAATGGTGTCATTTGACTAAATTCAGAATTTTTTAGAACTCAGCAATTCAAACTTTAAAACTCAAACCAAAGCATCAGTATAATGAAGAAGTAAAACAAATATTAATGCTGATTTCAGGGGCCGGGTACAAGTAAAAAAATCTCAGTTTACAAGTGCGCTAGGCGGGTCATTTGACCTCCTATGAGCAACTTTCCAAAGTAAGTCATGTTATAAGCAGATCACCAAAATACATCCTAGTGCACCCAGTTCATGCATGATTTTGACTCACACAAACACATGTCAAGAGCAGAAGTACTTCTTGATATCAAGACAACAAAACAAAAACAAAAACCAGTTTAACATTTACTTAATAACAAGCTACACACTATCATCAAATTAAACCACAGCTGCAGCAAGGTTATAGTCACTCACACGTTGACCTCAGGCTTCCCAACCAATAAGTATCAATCCAAAACATTATTATGATATAATTCAACGTACGCATATGAGCTAGGCAAACGGGAAGAGTATATGTTCATGAAGAAGACTCATTTCCTATTGCTACCATTGATCATAGGTCATTCAATCCTCTACTCAACTATGAACGAAGTCATGGAAAGTCACAGAAACCAACATAATACATGCCAAAATATACATACCTCTAATCACTTAACAAGAATATGACTATGGAATATGGTTTACCAGTTAGTCAGTTACGACAGCTCGCCCCGTAAAAGTTCCACGCATAAGTTTGCCCTCAATTTTATTTCTTCCTTTCTCCTTCATCAGCATAAATTGTAACGCTCCTTATGAAGAGTCAAACCATCTGAGGTCCCTCCCACGATGAAAGCCGTTGTCTTCATCTATTAACTTTACAACATCATATCAGCTCATCGATCCTAAGAAAATTACAGTCGCTAAGGGAACCATATGAAGGAATGAAAGAAAACAAAAATTCTTATCCTGGAATCGTAATGGGTTCGCTCTCGGCAGCGAGTAGCTCAAAATTTTCCTTCTCGCTAGGCAGGTTCCGTGTTTGATGTTTTTTACCACTCACCACAACAAATCATTTACCGTAGGGCTTAGTGATTCGTTCAGCCACAGTCGGTCTGGAGCGTTTCACGTTCTCATCGTCTGTCCATGACTGGTAAGAATGGCTTGTTCGCGTTGTTCTCATTTTTACTTACGGTGTCTCTCTTCCCTCTTCTGTGCGGGACGCTACAACGTTTCACTATTAACCAATGAAAAGGTACAATAAAATTATATCTCACTCCAATCAATAATAACTGCAAAATTCAACGCAATATAAAGCAAAAGAATTTTCTTATCGTCCATCGAACAATTTGCTCCTGCCCCCATTCACTTTTGCCCTAGTTTTAATGGTTGCGTCCATGGCTTTTCAATCTATCTCATGGCTTTTTGTTCAATTTCCCACAGACGGCGCCAACTGTTGGTGCATAAAATTTCGGGAGGAAGATTACCCAACATATAATCTCCCACCTTCAATCTTTGAGAAGCCCTAAACTGCAAGATGTTATAAGGAGAAGGGACTTGCAAACCCAAGTAAATATCAATTCGAGAAGAATAAAAGGAAATTGGATTGATACTTGTTACCGTTGTTTTCTCCTTGATTCCTCCATACGCTTGTCAATTTATAGTCATTGATTCCTTGATCCTTACTTCATGGTGCTTGGCCCTTACTCCATGTTGTAGTGGAAGGAGAGGTGTTTGCACGTTCTCCACTACCCGACCATATTTTAGTGTCTCTCTTTTTAACTTGTTGTCAGTCATTTTTGGGCTTTGATCAGTGGACTTGATTTAATGGGTGGGAGCCACAGCCAAAATTTTACACACCCACATTTGGTTCGTTAATTGATTTGATCTAGTTTAACACCTTAACGATTAGCAATTCAGATGAAAATTTTCAGAAGTGATATACTCATATGAATGTTAATGCTATGAATGTTTTACCTTTTAAAAAAAAAAAAGAAAGATAAAATTGACAATTTTATTTTGCAAACCACACAGTTTCTGGTCCCAACTCCTAAGGGAATTTAACGATCAAGACTTTAATGAGGCCACATCTTTTCACTTTCACAATCCTTATACCACACATTCGTGAATCGAATTCAATACCTTGTAAGATTTTTTTTTGGTCTGAAATACCTTGTAAGATTAATGTCACAGTGGTCACTAGATTAATGGTCCCACCGTCCCAGAGGCCACAATCCTCTATTAATTTTTATGAAACTGTTAGGTAAAAAATTTAATTTGATTGGTAATTTACAATGTAAAGGGCCCAAAAGTATCCAACCAAAATCCAATGAAATCCTCCAAGCCCTTATCCATAACGATTGGGCTACTCGTCTTAGTCGGTCGACCCCGGGCGAGTTTCTACGAGGTCAAATCAAAACGTCATATAGCGGGAGGGAGGTAGCAAGGGAGGTTGAAACTACTTTTCGCTTTTCTGACCTCGAGTGACGAATCCAACACGTCGCTCTTCTTCTCCGTCACTCTCAACACATCTATGTTCTATAACTTGGTACGAAATTTCCACCAATAGGACCGACCTATCAACCTCATCGATCCCCTTGTTCAACCTTTGAGAGAGATCGAAATCGGCGACAATGGCGCCGAGGCTCGGCTCCGGCGACGTGTCCGGCTTCAAGTTCCTTCTCTTTCTCGTCGCGATTTACGGCCTCATCGCCGTCCTGGTGCACTCGATTCTCCACATGCGCTTCATTACGCCGCTTGGGATCGACGCGCCGCTCGATCGATTCTCCGAGGCTCGAGCCGTCGAGCACGTTCGAGTCCTGGCCAAAGATATCGATAGCCGCCAGGTGAGCTCCGTCGTCGAAATTTAACGACTATGGGAAGGTGTTTTTGTGTTTGGATATGAATTTTTGGTGAAACTTGATGTTCTTCGTTCTTAGTCGGTTCAATCTCATTTTGATGCCATTTGATAAAATGTGGAAAAGTTGAACAGTAAAAAAGCTCAATTGATAAAAAAAACAAAAAAAAAAAACTCAAAATTTACATTCTCTGATAGTATATGGAAGTGTCTTGTGAAATTGAACGGAGCTGAGCATAGTGGCCAGTTCATTTCTTTGATTAATGGCATTTTTTGTTGCTATTAGAGAGATTACTTTTTATTTATTCCGGGTTGAGTTATTTAAAAGCAAGTTCATATGTTTGTTGAGTAGGAAGGGAGTCCTGGATTGAGAGAAGCTGCTCGATATATTACAGCGCAGTTGGAGATGGTAAAGGAGCGAGCTGGACCTAACTTTAGGTATTTACGTAGATTTTGTTGCATTCTGCTTGGCTCGTAAGAGTTTATTGTTTATCTGAGTTTGGTAACTGACTATGATGCCTAAATTTTCTATATGCAGAGTTGAGATAGAAGAGACTGTTGTGAATGGCACATTTAATATGCTGTTTTTAGGCTATAGCATATCTCTGGGGTACAGAAACCACACAAATATTGTGATGAGGTTAGTACACATCCGATTGCTTAATTAATTGCACTTTCGTTTGTTGAGCTTTATTTTCTTGTATTTGGATAAACCAGTGGGTCTCATGGTTAGCATAGTTACGACTATCTAGTGAGATAATGTAGCATTCGTGCTTAACTTAATGGCAGAATATCATCAGTAGATTCACAAGACTCTGATCCGTCAGTATTGTTGAATGGCCATTTTGATAGTCCACTTGGTTCTCCGGGTGCTGGTGATTGTGGGTCATGTGTAGGTGGGTACAAAAAAAAAATCATCATCTGATTGAAACTACCATACTTACCATTCATATTTATTTATTAATTTATTTAACTATTCCTTGGTAGCATCAATGCTGGAAATAGCAAGACTTATTGTGGACTCTGGATGGGTTCCCCCTCAGCCTGTTATTTTTCTTTTTAATGGTGCAGAAGAGCTCTTTTTGCTGGTACGTGGTTTTAATAAGGTTCAGTTGGGGAGCCAAATTTCAAAATTATGCTACTTTGAAATCTTTTTTTGAGCATGTTAATTGTTATGGTATGGCTCTTTGATGTGTTTGTGCTCATCTGATGTGATAACTTATATGCTATTTTAGGGGTCTCATGGCTTCATGAAGACACATAAATGGCGTGAAACTATTGGGGCTTTTATAAATGTGGAAGCGTCGGGGACAGGCGGTCCTGGTAGGATGTCAACCATTTGTTAATTATTTTGTGTCATATGTTTTAGTGTGCTGAACTTATTGCTTCTACTGAAACTATTAATTGGTGATTCATTTCCTTTTGCTTGACTATTTTGAGAGCAGTATAACCTAGAAAACACAAACTGCTTGCTTGGAATTGTTATATCAGTTGGCTTGAAAAGATGGGATGCAATTGTGTTTTAAAATGTTTTTACCTGTATTTACAAAACTATTGCCTTTTGCTCATCTGTTTTTATTTATTATGGATTACATTTTAGCAGAAGTAGGTGTAGGGTTCACATATTTAAAACTATCAATCTTTATTTATAGAATATGTGGATTTTTCATTTGCATTTTTTATTGCTTTGTGAAACGGTAACTTTTTATGTTGCAGCCTTTTTTATTGATTTCTGTAGCTTTGATTTTGCAGATTTAGTTTGCCAATCAGGACCTAGTTCCTGGCCTTCTCAGGTCTATGCTCAATCAGCAGTATATCCCATGGCACATAGCGCAGCCCAGGTTAATGTTTTGCTATTTCATGGAGTATCGGATATTAATTCTCATTTTGATGACTGCAGCTTATTGACCTCCATGTATTTTAGTGTTTTTTTTATAGAAATTTACATTTCCCCTTGGAACGGGTTCATCATTGAATTGTCTTTAAACCATATATCATTTTAATAATGGGTAGAATAAGAGTGATGTTTTCATTCTTAATCCT
Organism: Rosa rugosa; assembly: GCF_958449725.1. Lineage (NCBI taxonomy): Eukaryota > Viridiplantae > Streptophyta > Magnoliopsida > Rosales > Rosaceae > Rosa > Rosa rugosa. The sequence continues at coordinate 10,719,898 of NC_084824.1, read as the reverse complement.
AAACCATAATAATGTTATGATCTTCTGGTATCTTTTGTATCTTTAGATGATGACACTAAAGCAGATACTATATGCTTGTCCGTCTTCCTTTCATTAGCTGGCTAACTTCTGTATGTTTACGTGTGCAGGATGTTTTTCCTGTTGTTCCTGGAGATACAGATTTTCGAATATTTTCCGAGGACTATGGTGACATTCCTGGCTTGGATATTATCTTTCTCCTTGGCGGTTATTTTTATCATACATCCTTCGATACAGTGGAGAGACTATTGTATGCATTACATCTGCTATTTTGGTACAGTTTTACTTACTTTAAAGTTTCAAATCGCTTCGTTCCTAAGCACTTCCTCTGATACATTCCAATGCCTCCAGACCTGGAAGTATACAAGCTCGTGGAGAAAATCTGTTTAGCATGCTTAAAGCCTTCACCAATTCTTCTACGCTACAAAATACTCTCGAAAGACATTCTATTGTATCAACTGCGAAGCAGCATGAGGATGGACGTGCTGTTTTCTTTGATTATTTAACATGGTTCATGGTATGTTACAAGCTCATAATTTTTGATATTTTCATGACACATTGTTTGTCTAACAACTCTCTCTCTCTTTCTCCATGATGACTATTAGATATACTATTCTCGGAAGGTAGCTATGGTACTTCACCCTATTCCTATTGGCATCTTCCTGGCTATGCCATTTTTCTCACAAAAGCAGAATCCTGGGCTCCTACCTTGGTTTGCTACTTTCAGCAATTTTGTAAAAGGTAAATCTACTGCTTCAATGTAAATACATGCAGCAACCTATTGCTAATTTCGTAGTCCTATAATAGTCTTTGGCCCAGTAAGTTCTGGTTCTCTTCTCATAGGTCTAATTCCTGATTGTTGTCCAATTTGTTAATTTTGCAGGAATGCTTTTCCATGCTGCTGGGGTTTTTCTAGCAATTGTAATTCCGGTTATCTTTTCCATCGTGAGATTGTTGTTTGCTAGTCGTGCAATGAACTGGTGGGTTTATATCTTCTGGAATTGCTCTTGCAAAATTAAATCTCATTCAATCAATTTCTTATGAACTATTGTCCTGTTATTTCTAACTTAGCATTCTACTTATCCATAAGGAATTCCAAATGGGTTTAGCGATTCTAGCTCATATTTAAGTAGTATTCAGAATTTAATTATGTTCATTTATCAGAAATTCTATTTCAGCAATTCTTATCGTGCTTGATTGAAGTTCTAGATCACCTTAAATTCATGAATGAAGTTAATAATGTAAATTCAGTGACAACTAAACAGCAATTGTACCCCATCAATTCTTCCTCATATCAGGCTATCACATAAAAAATTGATTCTAGCTGAGCTTTATACGTTGTGAGTTCGACTCACGGAAGAATAATTGTTGTATTTCTCAGTTGTTGATGTGATCAGAAAAAGAAGATGGAGCTTTATATGTTGACAACTCTGACTGACATTTTGGTTGAAATGCAGGTTTGCTCATCCATATTTGGCTTATTTGATGTTCATACCTTGCTCTCTTGTTGGTCTGTTAATTCCAAGATTTGTTTGGAGTAGCTTTCCCCTCACTCAAGAGGCATCAGTTGTCAAGTCTTTAAAAGAGGTACTGTCATGCACCAGATATTTACTCAGCTTATCTTCTTCATATTTTCTTTTCCCAAATCTATTTAGCTGATTAGTTTTCATGTATCCTTTCTCTCTTTTTTTAGTAGCATTCAGTGGTTGAAGTTTCAGGTTTCTTTCAAATCATACATATCCTGTTGTGTTAACTATCTTACTTACACATTGTAAAGATTTTGCAATTCGGACCTAGTGATCTTTTGCATGTGCTTTATATTTGTCTTAAAAATCTGATCTTGGTGCATCATGATTCCATTCTAATCTAGATATTAAGAATATTTGTAGATATATCATTAATCCCATTATCTAAGATAAGTTGTAACAAGCTTGAGTCTTGCAGGCTTTATCGGATGAAGCAAGGTTCTGGGGAGCTTTTGGATTATACGCTACAATAACTGTGGTATGTAGCGTGAATGCATGATTAGTTTCTTTTGTTGGATAGTTTTTTTTTTTTTTTTTTGCAATTTACTTAAGCACTCAAGGGGATGAGTTGTGAAACTACTTTAGTGAAAGCAGGCTTACCTGTATGCTGGGTTGAGCGGAGGCTTCTTGACTTTTTCACTGTCCGTTTCTATGCTTCTTGGATGGATTTCATATTGCTTAGCAGTCAAATTATTTGGTCGCCAATCACTCAGGTACTGGTTTCAACAATTCTGCTTATAAATTTAAAATGATAGATGATGTGCATGTGTATGCTTCCTTTTGTACAGTTTTCAGTGATATTTTAGCCACGACAGTTTTCAAGTAGGAAGTACAATTCTTTAACCAAATTTTTTTGTTCTCTCAGGTCAACGTTAGTTTATATGTTACCTATACTTCCATGCCTTGCGTACTCTGTGTATTTTGGTGCATTTCTTGTCCAGTTTTTGGTTGAAAAGATGGGTATGATGGGTGCTTTGCCACCTCCATATGGTTAGTACTTTGGAATCTTACTGCCTCTTACTATCTGTTACCTTCATTTGAACTTACTATATTGTTGAACTCAGAGTTTGTGCTCGAACAATATGATCTCTAATTTTCTAATAATTATGCGACTTCATAATAAGAAATGCATCATGCTTGTTATTAGAAAATTAGAGTTCAACTTCAAAACCATATATGCAATTGTTCGAGCACATCCATTAGAAGTTGCACAATTATTAGAAAATTAGAGATCAAAATGGATGTGCTCGAACAATTGTATATATGGTTTTGAAGTTTTTGGCTCAAAATGGTTTATGGCATCCAGTCAGTATTTCCTAAAGTACTATGAATTTTCTGTATCCAAAATTTCTCAAAAAGCATGGTTCATATAATTTCTTGCAGGTTATTTCGTTCCTGACATTGTGGTGGCCGCAGTAATTGGAGTTGTTACCAGTTGGTCTGTAGGCCCTCTGATACCTATTTGCGGTCACTGGTTAGCCAGGTCATCCATTTTGCAAGTCTTGTTGCATCTTAGTGTGCTAGGCTTGGCTCTGTCATCTCAGTTCTTTCCATATAGCACGGGTGCACCTAAGAGAGTTGTTTTCCAGCATACTTTTCTTACTGCAGGTATTCAAGCTAGCACAAGCTATTATGTGAAATGAAGATCACTCTCTCTCTCTCTCTCTCTCTCTCTCTCTCAGTTGTGTGTGTGTTTTTTTTAATTATATTATTATTGTTTTCAACTGATTGCAAATGAATTCAACTAATGTGAGTCTCAGCCTCTCAGCTCATTTCTATCTGGATTACAGTATCATGTTTTTTCTCTCTGTTTCTTTTGACCTTTTCTCTTGTTTATCCTATGCTCCTACTTCAACACTTTTTCTTCTGTGGATGACAGATGCAAATCATGTTGTGGAGTCCAGCTATGATTTTTCTGTTGTGGATTCCAATTCGTTACTATTTCTTTTCAAACATGCACCCAAGGTGGCAAAGGAATTGCACATTAGTTCAGAGTTGTCTTTTGAAACTGCAAAGTCATCTCACCGAGAGACTTGGATGGTATGCAATTTTGTAGATGATGTTATTTCCAATATATGATTAGAGGTGTTTTTCTATAACTGATGCTCGTGTTTGTTTCTGGAGTGTTTCTTTTAGATTTTATGTCCTGTAGGCTTTTCAATTTCATTTATTTTCTTCAGGTTTTGGATTCCTTTATCCTCCCTTTGTACATATTGGTAGGCCACTGAGCTTAGGTGGATACCCTTTCTACATATGCTCTTGTTTTAGCAAACCTTTTCTACAACTTTTCCAAAGTAGATTCAAGAACTCTACTCTTTACCACCTGAGTTGTGCCGGCTTTGTAGTTCCCTTTGTACATATTGGTAGGCCACTGAGCTCAGGTGGATACCCTTTCTACATATGCTCTTGTTTTAGCAAACCTTTTCTACAACTTTTCCAAAGTAGATTCAAGAAGAGACTCTTTACCTCCTGAGCTGTGCCGGCTTTGTAGTACTCGCACTTCTTAGTTTGAGTGGTAGATGTCATTGTGTATTCACCATGGATAAGATATTTGTGCAAGTCAGTTACCAAGTAAATAGTTCAGGGGAACAATGGGTGAAAAAATCTGATGGCCTCTGTATATGCAGGGACTTTTTCCTGTTTCTTTTTTGTTTTCAAGAAGCTTGAAGTTCCCCGCAAGAAGTGATGGTATTTTAAAGCAATACGGGCAGTTCCCTCATCTGTCCACTTATAAGCCACATACAGTATTTGGCGAGGAATCTCGTAGAATATACTTGGAACTGTCTTTAGGGTGAGTAGAAAAAAATTTGTGACCTGTACAGGCTTTTTATATGGTTTTCAAGTTTTAAAGCTTTTTGTCCTACCTTGCTTTCAGTTCCTTAGAGGAGGTTTGGGTTGCAGTCCTCAATATTACAGGCCCTTTATCTAGTTGGTCATTTGCAGACAATACACTTTCAGGTTTTTTCTTCCCCCCATTATTTCTTATCTTATAGAGCTAGATACACTTGAATATATTTTTGGTTTTACTTATCACTGAAATTGGTATAGCTACTGAAACATCTGATGGAGGTCCACCATCATACATATGCCGACTTAGTGGAGCAAGTCCTGAGAATTGGACCTTCTGGTTAGAGGTAAAGAAGGTTCTTCACCTGGTTTTCGTTTTATTTGCTTTCGGTGGCTTAATCATTCTTGTGATAATTGCAGGCTAACAGTTCTGAAGATCTAAGGGTAGAAGTTGCTGTCGTAGATCAATATATGGTTGATGAAGCAAAGAAGCTGAAAGGGCTTTTTCCGGAGTGGGTGGATGTAGTTGCTTATTCGGGCTTTTTGTCGAGTTATATTTTCTAGTTTCGAACCACAGGTCATTTTGCATGTCAGATAGAAACTGTGAAGAACAAAACTATATGAACCCCCATTGAGTTAGGAATGAATTCAAATAAATGCAGTATATCTCACAGGGCATCTTTCCCTCACGAACTAATTGCTTTCTCTTAATAGAAGCCTAACTTCTACCAAACTGACTTATCGTAGGTTAGGATCAATCCAAACATGTGAATAGATCATCGTCCTGTTCATGCTATAATATGACTTCAAAACTTTACTTTCCAAGTTGTACACCGGTTCAACATCAACTAGACTGTGATCGGCCAAACGAAGTTTGTCTATGAGATAAATCGAGTTTTCTTTGAGTTGCGGGAAATTCTGAGTCGATACTGACACTGCCGATCCATCGACTCGAGAAAGCCTGATCACGCAAATATTACTCTGTCCCATCTCTTTGCAGTGAAATTTAACTTGCTTATAGAGAAGCCTAGTGAGTTCTCGTTCTCAGATCATCCCCTATAGCTTTCTTCCTCACACAATAGCTCACCCAGTGATTCCGCCATGTAAGTCTCATCGGCCACCCGCATCATAGGAGGGAACCACATGTGACCGAAAGGGTTGCCTATAGTCAGCCGAGGCAGAAAAACCATGATTTTTGTGGGGTACATTTTCCTCAAGTCCCAAGCTTCAATGGAGCCAATGCAAATAAATGGCATCGTGGAATATGATATCAGAGTAACTCCCGTCATATCCACGTTCTATGTCACTCCATTATTGCTAACGTTCCATGTGGTTTTTGGCTTTGCACACCGGCGTATTCCCACAACAACGTGAGACTCAGAAGAGTAGACAGCTTTGAAAATATTAATAACATAATCAAAGAGATGAGGAAGAGTAAAAATCGATGGGAGTCGAGAACTCATGCTTTGGAAAGCAGATAAACAAGATGTAATGAGGTTGCTTTCTTCTCCCACATCACCAGCCAGCCATGCATGTGATGAACCCACACAATAAGCATCACGAAAGCCTTTAAACAAGTTGTGTATTGTGTCAACTTTTTTATTAACCGCCCGGTATTGTCATCATGCTAGAATCACTAGGAAGCAAGAGCCATGGCGTCGACGAGGGTGTTTGAGATGGGGTAGAGATAAAAGATTTTGCTGATTTCAAGAACAAACATCTCTAAAGCGATTAATGTTGAATAAAAGAAGCTTTTTCAATATCAACTCTAATAGTTCAGGACGCAATTAAGACCACTCTGTTGTTGATGATGACGTACTCGTACTCTCACTGGTGGAACAAGCCATTGTTGTCCGGACTACTCACAAAACAACTGCCGAGTTTTAGAGGGGGAGGGGAGTGTGATGATGGAGTTCGAGTTGACAAGCTTATAGTGCCTAATTTCTAGTAAACTGGTTTGCTTGCTTAATTGATCTCAGTACGTACGTAGCTGGTGCCCCCTTTCTTTATTTGGGTTTAATTTTAAGTGACTCTCAGCCTTTTCAAGTTTTCCTTATGTTTCAAGTTCATGAGACATGAATATTATAACGTTTTCAACTACTTAAACAATGGAAAGACTAAAAGATATACTGGATTCTATCTAGTAAATTTAACTCGTTAATATTACTACTAATTAAAAGTCACAGCCCCCGAAACATATTCAAATTCCAAGAGTTGATATGCATTCTATGATGTGCCCAGCTGATCGAACTTATGCACCAATCTACATCATAGCCAATGTGAATCACCAGTGGTGAAGCAACAACTGAAGAGTGACGATCATGGAATAGTAATTAGCACAGATTACTACAGATACAGAAATTTCAAACATGATGATCAAATTCAGAATAGATGCATTTGGATTCAATAGCCCTGAAATTAAAGAATGCGTTTGAAAAACTTCTCAAAATAATAGCCAATGACATGAATTTGCTGGTGTCTTAAGGGTGTCCGATACGATAATATTTTGAACATCATAGCATCTAGCTTCAAACCTGTGCGAAGTTTTGAACATCTGCACCAAATTAACCGTAGTGAAACTATATATGAATATTTTGGTTAACAAACATCAATATTGCATAGTAAAAAAAATGAACAGTTTTCAATATGGAATCAGTACTTGTGCTACAAAAGCTGTATGTGTCTAGACAGTAATTCACTGCACAGATGGGTAATTTTATGTACCTCACCATGGATTAGGAACAATCCAAACATAAGGTTGAGCAACACCCATCCAGCGAAAGTTAGAGTACTCCTTAGTAACTTGACTTTCCAAGCTGAATAGTAATCCACTCACTTCATCCTTTCGCCACTCAGTGAAGTATATTGAGTTTTCTTCAAATTCTGGGAGATTCCGAGTTGATAATAACATCACTCCGTCAGAATGATTACAAAATATAGCTTGATCATTCAAACATTCCACTTTCTCCCACTCCTTGGAGGTGAAATTTAACTTGTAGATATGGAAATCCTCCTTTGATATGGTCTTACCGCAGCGAATATTCTTCCCAAACAAATAAAGTTCACCCAGTGAGTCCACCATATTCACTACTGTTGACTCCAAGAAATTCACTCCTGTAACCACACGCCCTAATCCATGGCGAAAATCCACGGTTTTCATGGGATAAGTTCCTCCCAAGTCCCAAACCTCAAGGGTTTCCTTGCGTAATACATATAAATGGCCTTTGTGGAATGTAAAACATAACCGACCACCGCCTAAATAGGTCCATTTTTCATCTCCATTCTTACAAAAAGCTAGTTTACTGTGAGGAGACAATATTCTACTAACGTACTTCACCACAACAAAAAATTTCTTGTTGCGAGACGGGTCGGAGGAGGCCACAACTCGGCAAACTCTGGGATTGCATCCTTCAACAATGTTAGGAAGAGTCGAAATCGATGGGAGATCGATTCTAGATCCCGAAAACGGATTGAGAAGATAAACCATTGCCTTGTTGAAGTCGCAAATCGCAAGCCATCCGTGTGAGGAACCCGCATATGTTACGTGAGGATAATCAAAGCCTTCAAAAGAGGTCTTGATCTTACGAAACTTTTTCTCTGTGAGGCTAAAGAACCAGAAGTAGTGAGCATCCTTATCACCAGTCTGTACTCGTTGATGATCAGCAGGGAGAGAGACCATGAGCCACGGAGCTTCAGGCGCAGGTGTATAATTTGGTGAAGAGGTATAAGATTCTGCAGCGCTTTTCCAACAAGAACAGACGGATTTGAATCGAACTATGTCGATGAAAGCAAGCTTCTTCGAGATCAGCTCTAACAGTTCTAATGGGAGATCGCACCAGTTTGTCGTTGTAGTTGGCATCCTCCTCCTATTTTGGTTCGTCGTCATATCGAAAAAGAGCTGCAACGGAGGAAACCCTAATGCTTTTTTGAGTATTTGTTTTTTTCTTTGAGTCTTTCTAAATGTACCCAGCAAATTTCTATGTAGACCCAGCAAATCAATTTTGCATGAAAAAATATTTCTATCCTGGTACAAAATGACAATAATAGTCATGTAATTTCCACTTTTACCCCTATATTTGTACCCAGCAATCTTCATCCCTTCCCCACAAAATCTTGAAGAAGAAAGCCCGATTTGAATGAAAATGGTGAAAAGGTGGAAGGAGAAGTGATTGTGATTGAAAAGCCGTTGATGAGGTACACCCGGTCGACATTGAGGTCTAAGAGCCAATTAAGTAGCTGAGTCTAAGTTGACAGAGAAAGTTAGCGAAGACAAAATGAAGAATGGTCGGGTTGTGGTGTTGAGTCCGTGAATGAAGATGAGCCTAAGCAGGAGGAATTGAAGAAGAGTGGATCTGAATAGCCTTTGGTGAAACTAGAAATCCTCAATTTGATTGAAAATGGTGATAAGGTGGAATGTGAGGTGAGTGAAAAGCCGCACATGATTATTACTAATGCATGTTGCTTTAACTTTATGGGCAAATCAGGTCATGAATGAATTGGTTGAATTCATTGTACTTCTTCATACAAATATCGAAATATTGGGCAAAATCCCCAAGAAACTCAACCGAGCAAAGATAAAGAAGAATATGAAGTGCCTAATCCTGCAATGCTAGAGCAAGCTTCACCCTTATCATCTGATCATGCGGCACTTAGCAGTAGAGATACAAATATTAAGACGACTACCTTGTCCTCAAAGCAGTACAATTATAAGATAGGGAGTGATCAGAATGAACCAGGTGAGTTAACTTCTCCTCTGTTTTCTTGTTTACACTGCACGCTTCATTGGCATCACAAAATTTAGAGATTCCATACTCATCATACTAATAATAATTGCAGAGAGAGGAAGAACAATAATCCCTTGGGAGATAAAAAGAATGGAGTTCTTGTAGCAGGGAAAAATCAGTCACATGTATTAATTGCAGCATTTTCATTGGAGTTCCTCTACAGGGAAGAAAAACTGCAGAGAAAGGGCTTACAGGAGAGATTACTTCTGTGAGCGATGCAATTGAAGTATGGAACTGCTGTGAGTATTTTGCTGGGTTTAATTAAGAGAATGGCATAATTGGAAAGCCTGCTGGGTGTAGGTAGAAATAATAATCTTTCTCTTAAGAAAAAAAAAAACACTAGAGAATCTTAAGTAGGGCATACGTGCCACGTGGTTGGTACTACATCATGGCACATGTAGGAGATAGTGAGTGATGTTTTGGGTATTTCATTTTAATAAAACAGGGATAGTTTCATAATATAATTAAGAAACACATAAACATGATTGACTGAGCGTACCAGCCACGTGACACGTTTTCCCTATCTAAGAATTTCTCATTTATAACATGTAGTAACTAATCTAGTCCTTACGTACTTCTGACTGATGTGTGAATTGATATTTTTGATTTAAATAAACCGGGATTAATTTAAAGTAGAAGAAAATGTCACTAGTAGAACCCATATGCTCATTGTTTCGTACTGTTATGGATGAAGATTTTGGGTACTTTTTTCTCCTACAAAGGTTTCACTTGTTGACTTTGGTTTGAAGCACTCTCAAATAGGGTGCGTGTGTTTGATGGAGTGGTAAGACAATTGAGAGGTCATGTGTTCGAGCTCCATCAAGAGTGTGGAGAGGTGGGGTTAAAAACAAAATAACACTCTTAAATTGAGACTGTCAATTCCTCTTACATGAGGAGGATATGCTAGTGTTTTCTTCTAGTTAAGAACTTAAGATGTCTTCTTGTTATCATTTGATATTGGGTGTTGCTAGTCGTATCAGCATTGTTGCTTAAACAGTCAGGAGGGTGACTTAAGTGTTAAAGGAACCTTAGTTGAAAAATCCGAATATTGTTGGGCAACACCCTAGTGCTTGTAATAAAATCATCACTCATTGTGTGTATAAGGTAAATCAAAGTGAAGTCTATAATGAGAATTTTTAAATAAATAGTTGGATGATCTATATGTTATTTCAATTAAAATTTGAACCACTCATTATACGTCAATTTGAAGATCATCATGAAATCTACATTTTAAAGTTATCACTGTGATAACGAAGCGTCTTTATGCATTAGTAATTTAGAGCCTCTTACAAAAAAAAAAAAAAAATCGACATGCACTGCAAAAATAATGGAGCCCAAAGTAATCGGGTCACTAAAATCCCAGCCCATTCCGAAGAGTGGGTCCATTCATTCCCTAGGGTTTAGTTTTTGTTGTTGCTTATAAAAGCCGAAGCCTTATATGAACTCGCCTCTTCTGCGAAACAAACCCTATCGCACAACCCTTCACTGAAGCAGAAGCAGCACCAGCCGCCATGGTACCTCTTCTTCTTCTCCCTTCTCTCACATCTTCCAAACCCTAATTTCGTTTGCTTAAACTCTGCGTCTTCACTTGTACTAATCATGGTCTCTTATTTCAGGTGAAGTACTCCAAAGAGCCCGATAATCCCACCAAGTGTAAGATCTCTTTGGTTTTCTTATATGAATCTCTTGGATTTTAGCTGAAACTGTTTTTGGATCTAATAGTGGGTTTGATCTCTGCTCATTTTTACAGCTTGCAAAGCAAGGGGCTCTGACCTCAGAGTTCATTTCAAGGTATGTGTTTGTGTTTATATGTTGTGGTTGAATCAGTTTTGTTTGTGCTTAGCTGAGGTGTGTATTGATGTTTAGATGCGTGAGGGAATTGGATTAGGTTTGGTTTGTGAAACCTGATGATAAAAGCAGGGTCCTATTGCCTGTGTGAATGGGTCTCTCGTAAACGTCAGGGAAATTAGTTGCAAAGTTATTGGGTGAACCTCTGTTTTGTGTCTTTGTGGCTCTCTGTGGCTGAAGGTTCAGTAAACCATGCAACATTTGAAAGGAATGCTTGCTTCTGTGTTACTATATATGTTTGTTTTAAATTGATGATAAAATTCTAAATGGATTATCGATTCTAGATGACACAAGTATATATGTGTTTCCAAACTTGATGGGAAAAGGCTGTGTTTGGTTGCGTTTTGTCAATTTCGGTATGAACATTATTATTTCTCTGTTAGTTGGGTGAGGCTCTAAATAATTGGTGAGGCTTTGTAGTGATGTTACAAGGTCTTATAATGATAGGATGGTTGTTGAGGCTTTGTAGTAGTTACTGTAGAGTTGTATGTTTTCTTTTGCTAGTTGAGGTGTGCTATTTCTAGTGTAGTGAATTGAAGATTTACTTTGCTTTGCGTCTGCCTATTGTCTCTGACAGAACACAAGGGAGACTGCCTTCTCAATCAGGAAGATGTCCTTGATTAAGGCAAAGCAATATCTGGAGGATGTTTTGGTTCACAAGCAAGCCATTCCATTCAGACGTTTCTGCCGTGGTGTTGGGCGTACAGCTCAGGCCAAGAACAGGCATTCCAATGGCCAGGGACGCTGGCCTGTGAAATCTGCCAAGTTCATTTTGGATTTGCTTAAGAATGCTGAGAGCAATGCTGAAGTAAGTTTTCGGGTGTTCACTTTCCACTGTTGGCCTCAGCCGCTACAAAAACTAACTATATTGGTTACCTCTTTCAGGTGAAGGGTTTGGATGTTGACTCTCTTGTTGTATCTCACATCCAAGTCAACCAAGCACAGAAGCAAAGACGCCGAACATACCGTGCTCATGGAAGAATCAACCGTATGTTCCTGACTTTTAGCCTATTTTGATTTATGCCCTTGAGTTTATTTTGAACATATGTTCCTGAATTCAGTTTTTTTTTTTTTTTTAATCTTCTGCAGCATACATGTCATCTCCATGCCACATTGAGCTCACCTTGTCTGAAAAGGAAGAACCAGTGAAGAAAGAGGTACTTATGTAATTCCTATTTAGTTTTATGATGAAATTTTTGACAGTGATGGATTTAATCAACTTATTTTGCTCTTTCCTAACCATTTTCTTTTCCTATGTTTGTGTCATTGCAGCCAGACTCCCAATTGGCAACTAGCAAATCCAGGAAGTCTCAAGCTGTTCGCAGTGGTGGTTCTGCTTGAGTGGCAATTAGACCTGCCAATTGAAGAGTTCCTGATTATCTTGTTTTTTCGTACTATGAGAAATTTTTGTTGCTTATTATATAGTTTGAGATGTTATGCAGACAGTTTTTGGACCACCTTGTGTACTGTTAATTCCAGATTATCTTTAGTTTGGATCTGTGATGGTTTGCTTGAGGATTACCTTGAAATCCAATGCTAGAAACCTATGTGATACTATGATAGAATGGGCAGATGGGCATATTTTGGCAAATATTCTTGTTAAATGGTTGCGTTGTCACGATCAACTTTGTTGCTTAGAGCCTAAAACCGGACTTTTGTTAGCGTCCTAGCTTGTTTGGCCTCTGGGACTATTGCTCATCTAGGAAACATTATACCCTAGTCGTTCTAGTTGTGTTTTCATGGCTGTTTGTGAAGACACTACTCGATATAGGCTAGATGGAGGAGGATATATTACCTTTCTTTTGAATTGGCTCAAGGTTGATCATTTTGCTACTCTCAAGTAGCATGTCTTGATGGCTTCCAATACCCTCTCTTTAGAATGTCGTTATAACCTTACAATACCCTAAGATGAACAGATGATGGTGATAAAAATGACTATTACGTGGGAGCCTTGATTCCAAACTCAATGTGCATAAATGCCTTCATTGATTTATTACCAACAGATGCTCGAGAGCTGAGATGTAGTGGAGTGTTTCACAATGTTTATATTCAGGTGCTCAATATTTGGCTTACCGGTGTAAAAAATCACTTGTTCTACTGAGGTACTCGGTCAATTTACGATAGATGGTCAGAAGTCAGAACAGAAGCATGCTACAGACTAACAGTGGATTAATGAATTTTCACCCGTGGAGGGCCAATGAATACTCACTCATCGATCTATTGATCTACGGAGGGGTCAATACTTTCGAAAGAACGTTAAAAGGGCATTTCGAAGCCCCAACAAAATAATTTTTTCTGATTTTTAACTCTTAATTATTTACCAAAAATACTTTAAGTACGTGGCACAATCCTATTTGCAGCGAAAATATTACCTCGTCACCCAAAACCACCACAGATGTCCACGTACGCAGACGCTCTATTTGCCGTTGGATGTAAAATCGACGGTCACTATTTCATTCCTCGCGTTTAATTTTCAATTTTTCAGTCCTCCTCACGACACACACTCTTTTCTCCATCTTCAGAAATCCAGACAATCTCAGTTCGTCGCTCCCGTGCTTTCCCAGGTAACTCCCTCTCTCTTTGAATTCCATTCAATTAGAGCAACCCAATTCAAGTTCCCCAAATATTTTCGAATTTCATGGACTCCAATTTTTCTTTCTCACCGGATCACGCTTTACGATCTAGGTTTTGGGGGGGTCCGACCACTTTTGCAACATTGACCTGTGTGTTTCTGGGCAAAAAAATTTCAGATGGATTGGCAAGGGCAAAAGCTAGCGGAGCAGCTGATGCAGATACTGCTGCTGGTATTTGCTGTGGTTGGGTTTCTGACTGGTTACCTGATGGGGTCGTTCCAGATGATGATGCTGGTGTATGCAGGTGGTGTGGTTCTGACCACGTTAGTCACTGTCCCCAATTGGCCCTGGTTCAATCGCCACCCCCTGAAATGGTTGGACCCAATCGAAGCCGAAAAGCACCCCAAGCCTCAGAAGCAGCAGCAGCCGGTGAGTTCCAAGAAGAAAGGCTCCAAAGCAAAGTAGGTCAATTTCAGTCATGAACTAGCATTGAATAGGTTTCAGTATGTCATACCTGTTCTAAAGTTTGCGTTTGGATTATCGATTACAATGTAATCGGGTTTTATATTTCAACCTTTATGCAATGACCAGAAGATTTTCACTCCATAGCAATTTTATGTGATCTTTCGTTCTGTTTTTGGGCTATAAGCCTCCTTCCAATCGAAAAAGTGGAAGAATATGTTCATTCAATAGATTGTTTTTGCATTAAACCATGAAACCCCTCATATATGCACGAATCACCAGTACCTGTGATTATCATTACCGACTGGTTACATTTTCGGCTCTTGGTTATATTGGTGGTACCTGTTTTGGAGATGGCCATTTTCTGGTAGAATGTTTCAGTCACATACAGTAATTGAGAAAATTCCGTTTTGTGTGCAGTACACATGCAACACAATCAACTAAATCAAGGTTTAAGGATGATCAAGTCTAAACTCTAAAGATCTCGGTGATTGAGTTCACTCCCAACTTAGAAACTTTTGCTTACATATCAGATATCAGAAGAAAGAAAAATGACTCGAGAGATTGATTATTTTCACTCTGTTATCTGTACGGCTAAGATCCATCTAACCTCTTGTGTCAAGATGCAGTTCGAACTTGCTATTTACAATGTTTTGATATGAAGCAACTTCCTACTAGTCCTTACTCCTCATTGTCTTATCGGTTCACCTCATCTAGTAAGTCGTCGTCGTCGTCATCAAGCTCATCTAATTCATCTAGTACTGATTGGTTCATACTCTTGCGAGATACTCTCCTATGCTTCTTACGCTCCAACCTTGGTTCAGCTTGTCCATCCTTGATCCTGCAAATAAACGTGGAACTTTTGAGTTTCAGCAAGAAAACTAAAACAGAATGTGTGAGATAGGAAATCTACAGGCTCCGGACAAACTTAACTACATATTTTGGGTTTGAGTTGAAATATGGAATATCTGAGATATGAAAACTTTATCCTAGAGATACTGGATTACATTTTGGGTCACTAATGTTTGATCAGGGAAAAATGGAATGCATTAGGAATGCAACCCTTTGCATCTTATGTTTTGGGTCATCATCAGAAGTGGAAAATGAATAGGAAACACTATATGTAGGGTAGAGAACTGTGTCTCCAATAGCAAAATTAAGTTAATAAAAGCTACCAACGCTAAGCTGCCAGATAATCATTAAAATAACTGCATACTGGTATGCAATAACATTTAGACAAAGCTTTTCAAATTATTGAAAGAGAGGATTGAAAGTGAGGGCTGCTATCATACTATCACTATGTTTACCATAACAACCATAGTAGTGCTATTTCCACATTCAAATATAATATTCTTGAACAGCAGAAATTGAACTATTTAGCTCAGTAGACATGGACACTGAACAAATAACCAGCTTCTTATAATTCAAACATACCTTACATCACCCTCTTTTTTGGTTCCAAATGTCCTTAACTGAAATTCCTCTCTGATTCTGATCTCATCAAGAAGTTGGAAATAGTACGGGTATCTTTCCCAGTCAGTCCCTACAACGCAACCTTTTTCACCCAAATGCAAGCAGTCACTGAATGCGCATTTTGCAGCTTCACTGTCATTGAGCATCTTCTGTATCTGAAGAGAAATAAAGACACTATCATTAGAACAGATAAACTTAACATGTGCGAAGACTGGGATCAAAATTAACTTATACACAAGAATGAACTACATTGTATGATGCAAAGTACACACACCTCGGGGAAAGCTTGTGCCAGAGATTGCTTTGTTACTTTCATTAAACTAGGCTGGCTGAACCCAGGAGTATCAGCAAGATACCCTCCTCCAGACAATGGAAGCAAGGAAACGTGGCGAGTGGTATGCTTCCCTTTACCACTTCTTACTGAAACCTCTCCAACACGCTGATCCTCCAACCACTTGCTGCCTGAAATCTGAAATAAGCACGTGGAAATAAGAATCGGAATGAGCATCAAACTTGCACAAACAAATGATACACATTAAAGAAAAAGGAAAGCAGAAAGAGATAAAAACCCACTGGATCAAGCCGATTATCCACTTCTGCAGCATCAAAAGCATGATGGTCGCTATTCCTCAAAGCATTGATCAGACTAGACTTTCCAACTCCACTTGGACCCACAATTACACTTGTTTGATCTCTCAAAATAAAAGCAAGAGAGTCGAGTCCAGATTTAGATTCAACGCTGCAAAATAGTGGCTTGTAGCCCCACTTATGTAGCCTAGACTTCCATGTAGCCTTTGTCTGCATACTTCAACAAAGGCTCGCATGCTTAGGAATCAATCGATTATCAAAAGAGAACAGATGCAGTAAAAGTATGATACAATTCAATAATCAGCGCAAAACCTTGCATTAAGTTTCACTCTAGCACTACTTATAGGTGCACTTGCACTACCTCACCATAACAAATTCCAAGAAGCCATTAACAATATCAAGAAACAGCTCAGTGATTCCCAAATTGGCGCAACTAAAGTTCCATTCTATTTCAGTAATATACACAAAGAAACTATTAAACAGCTTAACCAAATGTGTGGAGCATATGTATGAAAATTCGAATCATGCTTCAGAAACTTAACCATTAAACACAGTGAACCAGTAATTTCAAGCTAAGAAGCCAAGCCGAACATCACCTAAAGAAAATCAAATAAGAATCGGATTCGAACCTCTTCTTCGACCAGCTCAGACTTGTTGAGAGCCAGAGTGAGTGGAATTCCAGTGGACTCGGCCTCAACCAGAAACCTAGTGAGCGCGAAGGGGTCAAGCTTGGGCTGCTCCAGAGAGAAAAGCACTAGCAGATGGTCCACATTGGCCACCGGCGGGTCAAGAATCTCGGAGCTCCTCCGGTACACATTCTCGATCATTCCCCGGCGGTCCACCCAGTCAATGGACCCCACCAGCACCTTGTCCCCAACCAACACTCTCCTCTTTATCTTCTTCAACAACGCCCTCACCACACACAGCAGCTCCACCTGAAATCCAGAAGACGACGACGCCGTTTCGTCCGAGCTCTTCTCGAGGCTTCCAGGAGGTTCGACGATGACGCGCATGAAGTTGGCCTGAGCGGCGGCGACGGTGCCGACGGTCTGGGATTCCGAGAGAGGAGGCTTGTCCTGAGGAGAGAGGACCGGGGCGAGGGAGGAGTAGTCCTTGAAGGTCTGTTTAGCTCGGAGGAGCTTCTTGTCCGGCGGCTGCGATTTTCTGGTGACGTTAGGGTGCTTTGCTGCTGCGATAGGGACGCATCGGACGGTTGAGAATCGGCGGCAGAGGTCGTTGAAGGTGGGGAGAGTGACGGTGACGGTGGCGGTGACGGAGCGGTGGCGGAGAATTGAGATGGAGGCAATCGGCATGGAGGTGACGACGTTTGGTCACGGAGCTGTGACTGTGAGTAAACGGTTCTGGGTTTTGAGAAGAGAGAGAGTGTGTGACTCCATTTGAGAGTTTGATGAGTGAAGAGGATTGTACAGGTGGTGGTCGCAGACTACGAAATGGAATACAAGGGAAGAGACGGTGACGTGTCGTTAGGCTTAAGGCGATGGGTCAATGAGAGTTTATTGATTCGGCCCAACTATGGCTGGCCCAAAGTGGAGAATCAATGATGAGGAATGTGGTCTACTGTCGAAAAGAGTGGACTTTGGTCTATTAAGTTTGGCCTACCATTAAGGAACTGACCTAAAGGCTTGGGTCCTAACTTTAAGAATTCGTTTGAAACTGTTTCTGTCTTTCTGAAAGGCCTAAAAGGCTAAAAGCGTTGTTTAAATTTAACAAAAGCGCTTTAAACGAAAAGACAAGTGCTTCTCAAAGCCACCATCAAATGCTTCTAAAACTACCGAAGACACATTCTATATTTTTTCCAATTTTTTAAATATAACTAGTTTTCTTTATTAACTAACTAGAAAGTGCTTTTGGCCTACCCATAAGTAATCCTAAATAAACCCTACATGAATCTGGTGTCTCAGATAACATAAATTTTCTCCACAACTTCTTAAATTTATACTTGCGCGCCAAAAAATTGGGATTCAAATTTGCTCACCACTATACCTTAGGTGGTTATACCGCCACTCAATAAGAAGTTGTCATGTGTGATAACTTATAACCATGGTTGACCATGATTAACTTAATTACCATAAAAGAGAAAAAGAGGTTTAATAAAAATAAAACTCTTATATTTACCCAAAAGAAAGAGCGGTTGGCAAACAGAAGAATCTTTAGAGAGCATGGAGTCAATGCCTTCTTTGTAGCTATAGCATGGCAAAGATTCTAAAAATGAGTTTCTTCTTGGCACACCTAATTGGGAGTGGCTGTGAGTAGGAAAATCCCCCAAGCAAAGTTCATTACAGCATTTGTTGGATAAAGTTGTGGAGTGCTGAATGGTTAAAATGTTGCGCCTGTTATGTGATATGTTTAGACACAAAGAACACATTGTAGTACATTTGAGTAATGCTAGCTAGTGAAAGCAACAGTGAGTATGCAAAGACCTTATAAACTAAAAATCCAAACTTTGGTAATAAAAAAGAAATGCTCCTAAACTTGTGGGTATATGTTCCAACTGAGGCTTCCTTCGGCGTTTGTTGTGTCCAGCAAGACGCCTTATGCAGCTTTTTTTTCCTTCCTCAAACTCTTCTGATGAATGGAACCTTAATTGGTAATGTAATGACAAGATGTTAATAGACTTGAGCAAGGAAAGAAACGAGGGTGATGCAGAAAGAAAAACATCAACTGACCTATGTCCAATTAATTAGGGATATTTTAAAGAATCGCTATTGCAAAAAAGCAGTCTTACTCATTCGCCTATAATTAGGTGCTCGAGACCTAATTATGAAAGGAATCAGATGGATTCTAGGAAATGGCAAGTCAATAAACTTTTGGACCTTCTGGGTCTTTGATCACCCACTACACATATATGTTGTTGAGGAAAAGAAGCACCTCATCAATTGGAATGAAACAGTGGAGGACTACATGAGCAATAAAGCTTGGAACAGAGGTAAACTTTCTCAACTACTGGATCAACATATTGTGAAACAAATAATAGGAATTCCTATCCCTACCTCTGAACAAGAGGGTGAATTCGTTTGGAGGCCTTCCTCAAACAGGCTCTTCACCATTAAATCAGCTACATGGCTTCAGCTCAATAACATGGAAAAGCATAGTCAAATAACTCTTTTAACAAATATGTGGAAGCTTAATGTTCCACCTAAAATAAAAATGTTTGCCTGGCTTCTCCTTAGAGGAAGATTAAAAACAAGGGACAGACTTTCCAGATTTGGGGTAATACAAGATAACTCTTGTCCTTTGTGCAATACTGACAATGAAACTGCAGATCACCTATTTGGTTATTGCAGCTTAGCTACGAAAGTTTGGAGACTTGCAGGTTCGCCTCCCTCTCTAAACTGGAATGATGGGTATTTGCAAGTTT
This sequence comes from Rosa rugosa, assembly GCF_958449725.1. NCBI lineage: Eukaryota > Viridiplantae > Streptophyta > Magnoliopsida > Rosales > Rosaceae > Rosa > Rosa rugosa. The sequence goes on along the minus strand of NC_084824.1, from coordinate 10,700,460 downwards.
TTCATGAACTTTTATTATCTGCCACCTTTGATAGTAAACTCTTTGAAAAATTAATTACAATTTGCTAGCTGGATCATCATATTTCATTTGTCCAGACGCAATCTCCACTTTCATTTTGATACACAGTTTAGTGGGCTTCGGTTTGGTCTGCGCACAGATATCCATCTTTTCTAGTGGTTTTAGTGGGTTTCAATTCGGTCTATGCACTTTGTGCCTTTTTTTTTTTTATTGTTCTAATTTATTGGTGTCTATTTTGTCTATGCTTAGCATGAACCTTTTTTTTTTTTTTTTTTTTTAAGGAAGCGGTGTAAGAGCTGGCTCAGCATGAACTCATCTATGAGCATTCGTAGAAGTATTTGATTCTAGCGTACCACAATTACATGTTCGTCGTTTGGAATGAAGTAGAATATATTACCTACATACTACTCTGTGCGCAAAATAGTGTTAAACGGAGTGATCTCTTTTGTACTATTGTATACCCAAAGTATGGTCATATATGAAAGTCTACGAATCGTTAATTTCAAAATAAATTTACTTTTATTTTTTTAAAGAACTTTATCACTATAGTTATCAGTTTCGTTACTAGTTGTGTAGCTATCAATATCAACAAATCTAGATACTATAATAAGCGAGGAATATTGGAATTTCAGGATTCAAGAATAACAATTCTTTTTTAATTTGGAATTTTGGATAATTAGGTGCGTGATTGGTAATTGTGTAAAGTCTTCGATTGGGAAGGGAAATGAAATTTTCTAAGAACTTTTCATTCTGATGTTTAATAACATTAGGAAAGTTTTCAATAAAGTTGTTAAAAAATTTGTAATTAATGGAATAAAATAAAGTATTGTGAGTAATAAATACAAGGAAAGAAGAGGGAAAAGTGATTCATTATTGCTTCAGGAGAGTATTTCCATTACTTTTGTACCTCAAACGCAAGAAAAAGGAACAAATTTCCTTTATTGATATTTATTTTCTACGAACCAAACGTGGCATAGAAGTATTTTAATTCCCAATATATGGATAAACACATGAGTCGACTAAAAGTCTAAAACTCAATGACTCCCATTCCTTTAGCAATTAACAAAGTTGCTTTTACTTTGAATTAGTAGAATGATATCAACTTGTAATTAAACAAGAGTAAAATGGTTGGCAAGTGGATTTGTAAACAATAATAAGAAGCTTAAACCCATGATTTGTTGACCAAAAAAATAAATATTCACCAATGTTCTAAGGGCCATTTATTCATAATAGACAAATTAATTCAATGTCCATATATAGGTCAATGATATTATTTTATCCTGGTTATGGTAACCTAATTTGATTTTACACATTATCAAAGATTGAACAAGTTCTTATCCTTTCTAGGCTTAGTACAGCACAAACTTACGTTTCATGATAAACATGAACATCTATGGTCATCAAACTCATCACCAAGAAGCCATTATCGGATTATTTCAAATCAGCTCTGACTAACACTAAGCTTGTTAAGGTCTTAGGGATATGTCTTGCCTGCCCCGTATAGAATAATAAGTCTTGTATACATCTCTTAATCACTTAATGCTATGAAAGGCCAGATCAACAAAGTTTGGCCTTAACCCTTGGAATGCCATTGATACTTTTCTCTGTCAACAAGCTATGACAGCTAAGACTAAGAGTAATTATGTTGTGTTCCGAAATATCATAGAGCTTAAGTTAAAAAAGAAGATCCAAGCACCGTAATGAAAGAAAGAAAACCAAAAAAAACATAATATAACATACTTTGAAGTAGTATAAAAGATATGAAAAATGTAATACTATGAGATTCCAGTGGAAATGAAAAAGTCCATTGTGTCTCAAGTGACAAAAAAAAATGTGACAAAAAAAGTCTTATTGAACAATACTAATTATTGATCGAGTCAAATTATTGTGTAATTTTGTTTCCCTTTTTGGTGAATTAGGATGTTAAAAATAAGTACAGAATGTTCGATGAAATGTCTTAAAAATCAATATTTCTATCTACTGACATTGCAACAATCTTATTTATCCGTTCATTGTCGATAGCGTGGGCAGCAAATCGCCACTAGTCACCACCATGACAAGACACTTTTTTAACTTCTTCCCAAAACTGGATTCCAGCTCAAGCGAGGATTAGAAGCTTGATGTATGATAAAAATAGTAACTAGTTAAACAAATTTGGCCACAAAAAGCTTAGCTTCAAGGAAGTTTCAATCCTGATTAGGTTAAATATGGTCACCAAATTAGAAAATATCATGTATAGATTCTCCACTAATGACAAGCCGACAAAATGTCCGCCAGCCCTTTCCGACGAACAGCTGTGACAATAAACACCAGCCGTTGACCTGAGCCACACCACACCACCCTAACAAGCTACTGCATATTATAACAAATGGGCGGCAGAAATGAATGCTAATGCTATCAATCTGTAATCATATTCGTTGTAGCTAGAGATGGACTTTCTGGTAATACTAATACATGCACGCTTTCTTTCTTTCTTTCTCAATCCATTATTGTTTATGTTCCCTTATATCAACTGTCTTGGAGTAAACGTATGCATAATCGTTTGACTTTTTGTTATGAATTCTATTGTATAAATACTCACTTATATTATGTGTAATATTGTATTTCTCAAACTTCACTTGTGATTCTGATTTTGTAATATTGTATTTGAGAACTTCTACCATGTTTTCTAGCATTTACTGTTTTAAAATTTTCAATCATTAAATTTATAATTTTACCAAATTTAATATTTGAAAATCTCGAATAATTACAAATTCTGAAATAAGAGAAATTCTTGATTGTTCTTTTCTCTATTATAAATACGTTGCTTTGACTTTGCGATACATTGGTTTGTGTTTTGTTGAATCTCGAACAAAGCATTCATATGGTATGTTGATAATTTCTAGTGGTTAGTGATAGATTCATTTTTTTTTTGTCATTTTAAGGTGTAGTTCATGTCTTTGCAAATTTTCGGCCAAATTACGGCATTGATTAATCAACCCTTTGATTCATTGGCCCTTAACCAACACCTAATTCTGATGCGCAATGCGTGATTGGATGAATCAATTATAATCTAAACAATGTTTCATGTTTTCATCAAAATATAAAAATAAAAGAGAAAATTTTAAAAAGAGTACCCGAATTAAGGCCCATTCTAAACTTTAGTACCCGACTATTCAAAACTATCACATTGGTACCCGATGTTTGAAATCCGACCCAACAATCGTACACGCCGTTACTAACGGTGTTAAGTAGCACATTTTGAGGGATATTTTAGTCATTTCATGTCTTAATCCAATTTTTTTTTTAATTAAAAAAATTTATGAGACCAATTTTTTTTGTTTTTTTTTTTTTTACATATGATGCAGTTGTCTCATAAATGGGGAGAAAATCAAGGAGAGAGAAACCAAGTTGCAATGAATAAAAAAAAAAATTGGATTAAGACATGAAGTGACTAAAATATCCCTCAAAATGTGCTACTTAACACCGTTACTAACGGCGTGTACGATTGTTGGGTCGGACTTTAAACATCGGGTACCAATGTGATAGTTTTGAATAATCAGGTACTAAAGTTTAGAATGGGCCTTAGTTCGGGTACTCTTTGTAAAATTTTCTCAAAATAAAATGAGAACCTTTCCAAAATGATATAAGAATCCTAATGTTCCAAATAATAAAATAAAAAATGAAGTGTATGTGACGCTAGAGCCAAAAGGCTGCCCCCAAAATCCATCCGTCCGTCGGCTTCACCTCCCCTTCAACCGTGGGTCCCACCCCCATCCGACGACTCATGCGCCGTCGTCTTCAACCTCCAATCCCAACTGACAGCTACCTCATCCCGCCAGAACACAAATGCTGCAAATCCAAACTGAAATTACGACAATGCCACCAGGAAAAATGCAACACCGTCGATAATGGAATCTACAAGGAGTCAAATCATAGCCATGAGATTCGGACATACCCGGAATACTGGGATTCTGTGGTTTTAACCAAACAGGTGGCGGAGGATTTTGAAATGTTCTGAAATCTGTGGCTTCCAATAGCGGTAAAGATTGGGTCATGGATAATGTTCTGAAATCTGAATTGACTGTTGGATAAGCTCATAAAAGAAATCACACCACCACTCCACCACTTTTTGTGGCGCTTGATCGTTGATACTTGAGATCCTCAAACAGTGCAAATCAATTGTCCATTTCAACCTAGGTGTTCAACTCAAGCATCTTCTAGATTTTTTTTTTCTCGCGAGAATGATGTTTCAGTTTTATCCACATTTCAATTTTAGCTACTCTAATGTGTAATAAAAGCATATTGAATAAAAAACAAGAGTGTGTGTGTTTAGTTACATGGTAAGACAATGACTTTCTATTTAGAAAGTTATATATTCGAACCGATGTCACATTAATTGACTCCACAACTCAGGCAATCTGTAAATTAAAGCTGGCAGAAGCGACAATAATTTAATAAGCTGATGTCTAAGGTCTTTATAAGATCATTCTACCAAGTACCTACCAAACTTTATTAGTGTTAAGAGAATTGACCATTTTAAAATCAGTAAGAATCGAATTTGGGTGGCCGCAATTATCCTGTTACTATCCTTTTGAGATTATTAATTTGCTCGTTCGTGTTAAAAGATCAGTGATGAAAAACAAACCCCGCCTTTTGACTTGTTGATCGTGAAACACGAAATCTACACTTTCCCAACAGATGGAGGTTAGAACTTAGAACTACCCATGTGTCCACTTCGGACAGAGAAATATAAAGAAAAAAGGAAAAAAGAAAACCAAAAGGATATATATATATATATACACGAAAAATAATCAAAACTGTCTCTTATCTCCTTTGTTTCGGGAACATAACCAAGGTCGTCGATCCCTGTCTCTCTCTCTCTCTTTCTTTCCCGTTTTGCGCCATACCAAATCTCATCCTGACGTGTTCTTCCCGTCCCTTCTCTTTCGGCTTGTTCATCCACCTATAAGAACCCCATCCCTCCACCAAAATCCCACACCACCGCTGTGGTTAATCTCCTTATCACAGGTTCTCTATTCTCTTCATTCTACTTTCCCTTTCTGTTGAACTTTCTCATTCAGATTCACCCCCCATTTGGTGTATGCATTTGTTTCTTTTATGAGTCTTGCCAGTTTTACTGATACCAAGTTAGCTAGCTTGTATGAAAGCTGGCAGGTTCAGATTTGATTCGTATTTGCTGATGATGAAAATATATGACCGGTTTTGATACTCGCGGCGAGCTGGAATTCTTGCATATGTGCATGTATTTTCAGTCTGTCTTCTTTGTCGGTGTGGGATTTTTTTTTTTTTTTTGAGAATGAGTGTGGGATGTTGATATGTGTGAAGTTCTGAAACTTTTCGCAGCAAAAGAAAAAGAAATCAAAGGGATTTTTTTGGTTAAGATCAAGTGTAGTTTATGTTCTTATCGATTCGATCCAGTAATACTGAGTTTATTTATTAGATCTGGTTCAGCACGATTTTTGCTGTATCTGGATAAGGATTCTAGCCCAGGTCTAATTATAATGATTGAGATTTGGAAACTGGAAACCGGTGGTTGATCTGTTCATGATGAACTGTTTTATGTGGTGAAAATTGGTCATTTCATGACCTATATATCCTTTAAGAAGTTTAGGCTTATAAGTTAGTATGCTAAATGAATTGTTTCTTTTATAATGGTGTCCACGAGGATGATAGTCAAATGGAATGAGAGTGCATTTTGTGTGTTCTATTGCTTCTTCCTGCTGCTATCTTGGCGGTGATTGCCTTCCTTTTTATTTGCTACAATTCTGCTACGATAATCTCTGAAGCTAATTTTTGTTGTTTATGCTTCGTTCACCATCAGGTGATTATCATGGAAGTTACAGGGGGCTAAAACCTGCCAAGTATATGGCATTGACTGGTATGGTTTATGGCCTATCTACTTCTACTAACAACTGATAATTCATTGCTTTTTTTTATTACTATTCTTGTAATTAAGTTGCACTAATTTTGCACTGTGATATGCAGACACAAAGGTCATGTGTGGAGGAACAAACAACTCAGAAAGCAACTACTCTTGGAGCAGAATTTTTGTTATGGAATTAGGACCTGACTGGCCAAAACATAGAAAATTGCCAGCATATACTGCTCATGTGATGCGTTCTGCAACATTTTTTATGCCTTGGTCTTGTAAAATTATAGGTGACGGATATCACGAACTCCATTAATCAAATGTCTGCTATTTCCGAGTATGCAAATTTGTGGGCGAAACACAACTGATCATAGATGAGAGTGATCTGCATTTCTTTTTATGTGCTCATAGCTTCTCAATCTAGAAAATGCCTGATTTTGTGAGTGGAAAGAAGAGATTCAAAGAACCAAATATGTGTTTAACCACTTTGCTCAAGCAAGATACACCAATCCATTCAAAAAGCTATCGTAATTTGAGTTCTGAAGCCACAGATGATTTCGACACCCCCATTCTACCTGGACTGCCAGATGACATATCGAAATGTTGCCTTGCCCTTGTTCCTCGTTCAGACTTCCGTTCTATGAGTTTTGTGTGTAAGAAATGGAGGCATTTTATTCAAAGCAAGGAATTTACAACTATCCGACAATTAGCTGGGTTGCTTCAGGAGTGGCTCTATGTGTTAACCACGGATTCTGAAGGAAAGGAAAGCCATTGGGAGGTTATGGATTGCCTTGGACATATGCACCTCATTCTTCCTCCAATGCCTGGTCCAACAAGATCTGGGTTTGGGGTGGTAGTTCTCAGCGGAAAGCTTGTTATTGTAGGTGGTTTTTCTGTGATCAATGGGACTGCTGTGGCATCATCAGAAGTCTACCATTATGATTCTTGTATCAACAGGTTTGTCTTTGTGTTCATTTCTCTGCAAGATTTGGAATTATGTTTGATCTTTAACATTTTTCTATCTCGACTAGTGAGAAAAACTATTACATTGATAGATTGAGTTATAGAGGTTAGCAAGTTTGGAAGTTTGGGCTAGTTATATTGAATCTTCTGCTCATTAGGAATTTTGTATTTTATATTCTTATTATTCATTCTCTGGAAAAGGCCGTGCCTGATTAATTTAGATCCTTTCTTTATGATTTGTTCAAATAAAATGGCAGACTAGGGATCATCTGATCCACTGCACAACTTTCAAGTTTAAATCACTTATATTTGAGTGTTTACTGGTTTAAGTTGTATTGAATTACTTTAAGCTCAAGTTTAGAGTTAAAAGCATCTGGATGTGATATCTTAGCATGCAGTGATTGTCTTTTTACTTTTCCATAGTTGGTCTTTGTATGGAAAAACATTAGCACCTTTTTTTGATCTCTGGTGAAGGTTAGAAGCACTATGTTTGTTTAATTGGTCCTCATTAACTGCTGCTGTTCATATATTTTTATTAGAGTACCCAGAGTTTTGCCTGTCCAATAATGAATATGGTACATGACTATAAGTTGAACATTGCATGTTTATGTGGTTCTCTGTACAAGCTTAGCCTTATAATAATCGGCCTGTTTATTTAGTTACTTTGTCGTTTGTGTGACATTATAGTTTGCAATTGTAGGTGGAGCAAATTAGCAGAGATGAATGTGGCTCGATATGACTTTGCTTGTGCAGAACTATCTGGCCTGGTTTACGCAGTTGGAGGCTATAGTACAGATGGCAACATCCTATCTAGTGCTGAGGTGTACAATCCTGAGACTGATACTTGGACCTTGATAGAGAGTATTCGCCGGCCAAGATATGGTTGTTTTGCATGTGGATTTGAGGGAAAGCTGTATGTTATGGGTGGAAGGTCAAGCTTCACTATTGGCAATTCAAAGTTTGTTGATGTCTATGATCCCAAGACCCACACATGGTGTCAGATGAAGAATGGTTGTGTTATGGTCACTACTCAGGCTGTGCTGGAAAAGAAGCTCTTCTGTATGGAGTGGAAGAACCAGCGGAAACTTTCAATTTTCAATCCTGAGGACAATTCCTGGAAGATGGTGCAAATTCCACTGACAGGAAGCACTAGTATTGAATTTCGATTTGGGATACTGGGTGAGAAACTTCTACTGTTCTCACTAGAGCAGGAACCTGGTTACCGTACTCTGATGTATGATCCAAATGCAGCTCCAGGATCAGAGTGGCAGACTTCAGAGGTAAAGCTGTCTGGTCCGTGCTTGTGCTCTGTTAGAATCACGGTGTGAAAGGTGTGCCTGAAAGTTAGAGAACCTAAATAATACTCTAGAAAACATTCGGTGAACTTCTTGAATCGAGGACTCTAGTGATTTAGTTTTTGCGTTGCATGGATTTGGATTCTGATAATAACTGTCTGTTCTGAACTTTTTGCATTGCCTGGATTTCATTTTACTTTTATCATTTACTTTTGGTTTGGGGCTTCTCTGTTTATCGATTAACTTGTTCTACTGGGATTATTCCGAATTAGTGAACTGTAATCCTGTACACTTTTGGGCTTTCTTGCTTATAACTTTCTTCAGTTATATGGAGAAACTGGTTGAGAAGGTATTTGATGTTTGATTTTAGTATTATGTGCCTTATCTTATTGAAAGGACCGGTCATAACATGTAATATGTAATAAGTACATATTAGTAATCATGACACTAAAAATTGTCCCAAATATTCAGATTATATGACACGTTAAATTGAGGTGGATTTGTGTTTGCACTGTTTAATACCTTGACGCGACTTGAACCTGACTTGGTACCACTCCAAATTACTAAAATTCACTCCAAATTGTTTGGACCCAAAATGAACATTTTGGCCTGACAAGGCATGTGTTGGAGAAATTGAGCCAATGTTAGTGGCTCAAGCTATATATTGTCGACAAGCTCGAAATATATATTTAGAGGCTAAATAAAGCCTACTATGGAAGCATGAAAAGTTAACTTTAGCACATTTTCCTACTTCGGCTAGGAGAAACCGAGCTAAACAAGGAAGGAGGGGCGGCAGACTAACCAAATGAAATCTAAATGTGCTGAAACTTTCCAGATCCATTCTAGACAGCCCAAGGATCATTTCTTATGAAGAGTGCAAGAGCTTTTTTTGAGTGGAAGGCCTTCAAACAATCAGCCCAATTTTCTACAGAAGCAAAACTGGAAAACTGGACCTGTAAGAGGTCCAGCAGCATTTTCGGCCCAACCACATGGAATAAAAATCTGAAAATTTGTCAGGATGATCTAAACTCATAGTGGAATATTTCATATGAAGAAGTCGAAGGCATATAATGAAGTCTTGTTGGAGAAATAATTGAAGGAATAAAGGGGCAGAAACTGACCTAAAACCAGCTCAATATTCACATGTTCATGTTTCCTACCCACATGAAGAAAGCTAGATGCTTTTCTCTTTTTCCTTGGATATATTTTTCTTCTACAATCTCTTTAATAGATCACCACTTCCATGTTGCTGCACCTTCATGCTTTGCTTTCATTTCATCTTTTCTCTATCTTTTCCATATTTTACAAGTGAACTTAGATCTACTTTCATTATTTTTCTTCCACTCATCATTTCACTCTTCTTTTTCTTCCCTATATAAACACCTTCTCCTCTCATTCTAAGACACACATTCACAACACAACAACATCTCTAAGATGATCTAAGTTCTCTCTAGAGCAAACCTCTCTAAGAGCAACTCCTCTCCTTTTCTTTCTCTTACCGGTGATCACACTCCTAGTCCTAGTCTTCTCAGAAGCCGACTTTCAGTGCCACCAAACCCTCTGTCAACGTACTTCGGTCCTAGTCTCCTCGGGAGCCGACGGTAGTGCCGCGACCACAACGGTTACAGAACCAGCCAAGCAAGGGTAACGCCCTAGCAACCCAGCCAAGCTAAAGTCACGCTTTAGCAAGATCTCAACATTTCCCGGTGATGTCGCTCTGCTTGATCTACAATATTGAGTATCGATTGTGTTAACAAGAAGAAAGCTCAGCAAAGTCCTCACCACGAGGCAGAAAGAATCCCACGACGAGGTTGGTGCTCTCCTCGTCTACAATCGCTTGAAAGAAGTCAGGTCAAGGGACACCCCCGACGACCGCACCCGAACGGTGCTGGCACGCCCGCGCAAGAAAAGAGACTGTTGACCAGCTGCAGCAAAATTGGAGCCAAACACAAATTACTGACAAAGTCTCTTATCTTAATAATAGTATAAATGTGTCTTATCTTATTGAAAGGACTGGTCATAACATGTAATATGTAATAAGTTCTGTTCTTAAACATATTAGTAATCATGACATTCTAAAAATCGTCCCAAATATTCGGATTATATGACACGTTAAATCGAGGTGGATTTGTGTTTGCACTGTTTAATACCTTGACGCGACTTGACCTAGTACCACTCATTGATTATCCAAATTATTAAAATTCACTCCCGATTTGAGTATAACGACATTGTTTGAGACCTATGAATTTCAAAAGATTATGTCATATTGGATCATGTGATTAGGAACACAGTTAGAAGCATGTTTTAGGTTTTCTAATATTTGGATTCGATTAAAAAGTAAATCTAATGAGTGAAAATTGAAAATTCGAAACATCACACACTCTGAAGCGATTGATAAATTTTTTTTTTTTTTTTAACATTTGAATTAGTGTTCATAAACCCCAACAGTCCCCTCAAAATCAAAAGAGGTAATAGAGAGCAGGCAAAACGTCCAACACTGCTAGAGAGCTGCATAACTCTGCACACTCCTCTTAACAGTCCTCCAATGCCGCTCTCTCTGGTTCAGAATTAGGGTTAGGGTTTCTACTCTACCTCCACTTCCACACTCTCTCAACCCTCACCACCATCAGTCACAATGTTCGGAGCTCAATCGTCGTCTTCTCCCTTCGGAGCCCAAACGTCCTCTTCTCCCTTCGGAGCCTTCGGCACTCCGTCTTCAACCTTCGGCACTCCGGCTTCGACCTCCGCCTTCGGGACTCCAGCCTTCGGCACTCCCTCGACGACCCCGTCCTTCTTCACTCCTAGTTCCACCCCCGCCTTCGGAACTCCCACCACGTCGTCGTTTTCCACCGGCGGCTTCGGGGCCTCCTTGTTCTCCAGCGCCTTCTCTACTCAGACTCAGCAGCAACAGCAAACGCCGTCGTTTCAGCAACAAGCTCCCTCCACCGGTGGATTTGGGACTCAGAATCCGTTCGGTACGCCACAGCAGCAGCAGACGCCGTCGTTTCAGAGTCCCTCCTTTCCTACTCAATTGACCACTCAGATGGCTCCCGTGGCTCCTCTCCCTTACTCTCTCGCCGATCGTGACATTCAGGTGAGGGTCTGCTCTTTTCTGTTTTTGGTTGTAAATTGCAAATCCCCAACCCTAGCTCTATCAATTTGGTTTAATCTGAGCCTATTTGATTTTTTCTGCAATAGGCAATTGTTGACGCTTATAAGAATGAGCCTGGTAACCCTAAATATGCTTTTAAGGTTCGTTTTTCTACTTTCTGTTCATTTTTTTGTTATAATTTTCCAATGCATTAGTTTCCCGACCTACATTTCTGGTTGTTTGTCTCAAATTATGCTTGTTTTAACCCAGCTTCTTATTGTCCTGTTACTTGTGAGAATCTATATGTGAGAAATGAATTGACTGTCTTGATTTTTGCAGCATCTGTTGTTTAGTGTAACTGATCCGCAGTTTAGGGTGAAGCCTGCTGGTGTATCGGATGTGAGTTTATTGTTTCTCTCCCTTTTATTTTTCTGTTTACTAGTGCTGTTATCTGGTTTTGTTTTTGTTTTCTTTTGTTCCGGCTAAGTTTGGAGAATAGTTTTTATTGCCAGATAATGTGGGCAGAGGCTATGGGGAAGCTTGAAGGTCTATCAAGTACTGACAGGGAACGGCTGTGGCCTGAGCTTGTTCAGGGTTTTAAGGATCTTTCACAACGCCTGAAGGTAATCGTTGTTAGTTTGAAGCATAGAGATAAGTCTAATACTTCTGTGTGTGTTTTTATTGTTGATGCTGAACCTCTGATAAAATAATACTAAAGAGTCCATGTTAGTTATATTTAGTTTTAGTTGAAAATACAATGATACTTGGTATCTATCAATGTCAACTTTGATGAAGATGCTATAGTGGAGGGTTTTGACTAGCTTTGTGCCCACTGAAACTTGGGATAGATACTATAAAATTGTAAGCCTTTATAAAAAGATTGCGGTTGAATTACCATATCTTTTGTTGAAGCTGCTGATGCAACTATTGAGCTAAAATGGTTCGAGTAGATAGTTAGGTTTATAACTGAATACAATTATGAGGAGTTAAGAACCATGTGATGATAATTCTTAAAGATGGGTGAAAAGAAAAATGCAATGTTTTTGTTTTGCATGGTGAGAGTGGCGTGCACGCATATATAATCTTATTTCTGGCTTCAGTCTCTTCAGAGTTTAGGGATAGTTCCTTTTTTGCTGTTTCATAAATTGGAGAGCTGCAGTTGTCTACTTTCTTAGAGTTTCTGGTTTGGTTTTTGTTGTCTGTGTTTCTTGTTGTTGCTTGTTTGTTTTGCTGTAGCTTTCTGTGTTTACTAGAGGATTGCTTATCCATTGTTCGATACATTCTTTGTTTCTGTAATATGTATTATATAGAACTTACTGATTACAAAGTATTGATTTTAAATTGACCGATTGAAATCCACTTAGACGGTGAAAGTATAACTATAAAGCAAATGTTACTCCTTAACGATTTTTCCCTATTTGGTTTTCTGAAATTTGGGGAATATCTTAGTTGGATATAACTGTTTTGGCCTATTTTTTCTGTTTCTCCTTGTCACTGTTACTGAAGTTTGGGTTGTCAAATTGAGTTGATGCAGCTCCAAGATGAAGTCATACTTTCGGATGCTGAGAGACTGCAAATGACCCAAAGCAACGTGAAGATGGTACCGTTAAATAGCTTCAATTTTCATCTACTATTATGCATCTAACTTTGAAGAAGGCTTTATTATGTTATATTGTTTGCAGCTTCAAAGACATTTTCAAGCTGACACTATTCCTCGGATTGAAAGAATGAGACAGAAGGAGCAAGGTCTTGAAAGGCGCCTGTTGAGGGTGGGTAACACTAGTTTGGTTATTAATTTATTTGGATAGAGATTTAGGAGACTAAAAATTAGTAAGATGGATTTCATAAGTAGCTTGAATTATTCTAGTTCCTTCAGCTAAGACATCATATATTGATGATAGACAGTTGTGAAATGAGGTTCACATTCATGGTGCTATGTTTTGCCTCTGTGGTTTTTATTTACTTAGATTGAAAATACCTTGCAACAGCACTTGACCAACATCTGGTTGCCATCAGGCGTATGGGCTGGATGAGCAATGTTTTGTCTATTTGGGTTGTTTAGATTATTCTTGTGTGGATTGGTTATCCATTCATTAATTTGGTAAGTGTCTTGATATCTTGTTTCCTTCTGGTATCCAAAAGGTAATGAGAATACTGGAGGCACTAGAGGGCAAAGGTTTCCGATTGCCTTTAATGAAAGGGGAAGCTGAGTTGGCTGAGAAGTTAGCTTCAATAACTAGACAGGTATTTTTATGACCCTTCAACCTTTTCCTATACATTCTACGTTGGTCAGTTGAAGGCACTAACAAGTAAATGGAACTCCAGTTGAAAGGACCTGGAGCTGAGCTTTCTAGCAGGGTACAAAACCTGCGAACTATATCCCGAGTCCAGGCAAATTCTATTGGTGCTGGTGGTTTTGTTTCTCTTCCAGGATCAACCAAAATACATGAACAGAGTCTTGCTGATATGCAAGAGGTGAGTTAAATTTTTGGAGAACATCATTTTGACTTCATTCTTTGATTTGAAATGCCTTCTGAATTATTATGTTCAATCTTGAAATTTATATAAAAAAAATATACAATATTGTTGAATTCTGTTAAGAGTTTCCTATTTTCTGGGATTAAATACTGGGTGGATTGCTATTAGAGTATTAATTATTGCTTTGTCCTTCAAAATAGTTGACAGCTTATGATGCATAGGTTGGTTAAACGAATGGTCTTTTGTTTTTGGGGGCAGGTCTTACAACAACAGACTGAGGCTATTGCAAGACTTGGCAATGTTTTGAAGCGTGATATTAGGGATATGGAGATTATAATGGCTGAGGAGCCAGACACTACAGATAATATGTGTTAGAAAGGCAAAACGACAAGAGTTAGGATTTTAATTGTAATATTTGATTGTTATTATTATTAATTGAGTTTGATTTTGTACTTGGTGCGGCCCTTTATTTTTCAGACTTTCGAATGAAATTGTGGAAATCATTTTATCTGATCAAAAGGGAATTAGAACTAATTTTTCTGATGACTTTTGCACTGAATATGCGAACTTTTCTGAAACTTGCAGAGCTAGATTGTTATTTGTCAATGTTCTTTTCATCATATGTATGGCTGTATGCAATAGATAAATTAGTTTAGATCCTCGGTGGAGCATTTTCCATGTCATAGTACCTCATTCCAAACCAAAATAGGTTCTTGGTTAAATATACTTTGCTTGCATATTTGAGTCATATCTTAATGGCTGGTTAATAATTTAGAAAAGCACCAGTACTGGCACACTAGACTTTGAAATCATTTAACGTGGGGTCTTACAAAACTTAAATGCCTCTTCAACTTAGTCATTAAACACAGTTTGCCGCCTCAAAATGCACATATATAGTTTAACTCAGAAAAGTAGGGCTGATATTAAATGGTCGTAACCTAATAGACTCTTGCATTGCCAATTAGAAGATCAAGTGCTTGCCTCTGATTTGCGACTACATATAATGCACACGGCATTTTAAGTGATCTGATCCCACCACATGTGCACCTTGTGACATTTTACAAGTGCAGTATCTGCTTTAATAGCTATACCTCGGGGAAAATTTCAGAAACCAAAATTCGGAGTCGATTTTCATGTTCCTCCCTGTATTAATTGATCTGTCCTATATTGTGTGCTCCAGCTATGGGTAAGCTTCTGCCATGATTAACAAGACAAGAGATGTCCAACCAGTAAATACGCGTGCCCCCTTACCCTTGCCATTTCTCTGATCAAACTGTTCCCAGAAGAACCCAGTTTTGTGGTAATTCCGAACCACATTTCTGCAGCACAAGTGGTAAACCAATTTAGACTGAATATAATAGATAAGCGCAAGCAAATAAATAGGCATTAAATGAGTTATTTCAAATACCTAATCAAATTGCCTCTCAAGTCATCATAGATGGTTCTTGCCTTTTCTCTATATGGCCCATCCTCTGAAACAGAAACAGTAATTAAATGAAGATATGAAGCTTGGTTGGGCAATTCTTTCTGTTTTCTTTTTGATAATGACAATTTCTTGATGTTATTAGTTTTTTTTACATTGCTAGAGGGGTCAGGGTACATACCTGTGGAGTAATGATAGAGTGATGAAAGAATCATGTAATTCATGTTCATCCATATTGGACCCCTCCAATAAGGAGCGTCATGCTCTGTGTTATGTTTCATATAGATGGAGCTATTGCATAAAAGAAGAAATATTTAGTGCTTAGAATTAAATGGTCCTCAGAAGTCACAGAAAATTATCTCCATCAAGAAAACCAGCACAATCGATTTAGATGTATACAGATACATGATCACCTTGTTTTTGCAAGAGAACGCAGTCCAAAATCTGTCCACAAGATACTCCGGTTTGATATAAGATCTAGCTGTTTCGCCAGAATCCACGAATCCTGTGCAGTTAAACATAGAGATTTATAATCAAACAGGAGAGAGGGGGGTCAAATTGGTAACATAACAAGAACAAATCTTTGCATTCAGATGACATATAACTTACAGCTGGAATAATCCTTCCCATGAAGGGGAAAAGACTAACATAGCCAATGTGAGGAACCAGTCTCAGCTTGGGAGTTTCCAATACTTCCCGTAAAAGCTCTCGAGTTGGATAGTTGTGTCCCACCATCATTTCCTTCCACCTTAAACGAACCTAGAATGATGGAACAAATGCCCAAAATTAACAAGACATAATAAATGCAGAAAAGAGAAGAGGCTATCCACCAGGATTTTTTTTATGTCATGGACATTCGATGTAGAAGCAAACCATCAATAGTACGGCATAAAATTTGTAAAAACCTATAATTACATGACAGCACATACTATGATGTTATAAAAAAGCATTAGCCCCAGAACCAATCATCATTCAGTTTTGTGAAATCTTCAGACCACCTTTTATCCAACATATCAAGTTATCAATGACAATCATAAGGAAACCATTTACCATTTGCAATCAATGCCACAGAAAAATCAGAACAAAAAAGAAGATGAAAAAGAACTAAAAGGATTATATATGACATGCAAGCAACATACCTTTTCTGTATGATTCCCGAAATCAAAGTAAGCTCCATACGCATCGTCATAATGCATCTGTTCAAGCATCAAGAACATAGGAGGTATGCATATCATTATACTACAACACTCAATTAAACTTGGTAAAAAGTCGTCTTCAATCACCCCGCACCACAATAAAACATTAAAATAAGATAGCGAGAAAGTACATATTCAAGTAAATATATGTTAATGTACGCAACATAAACTTTAAAAATGAATGTGATACAAACTAAAACTAACCTGATTCAGAATTTCAAAATCCGAGAGCATCTTAACTGTAGTATCATACTCCTGCATCAGTTTTTTAAAGGTCAAGTGACTGGTAAACTTGAGAGGTGTTTCCTTATATATTTCTTTTTCTTATTTATACCTTTCCAAATTTGTTATCCTCCTCAAAAAGCTTCGAAATGGAATGCAAGCAATCTGCTGCAAGAAGCATCCAGCATCTAAGATCTACATGACGTTCATCCTCACTTGGGTGAGAAGCACGAGGATAATCATCAAACCCAGATGACAGTGTCTGGAGAACCATAATATCATGTCAGTTTATGTGTATTTAACAGAGAAATTTTCCTAATCTGATCCAAATTAGAGCAAGATTGCCCAAGATAATTACATTCTTACAAAGATAAAAAGAAAACAAAATTTGTTTAATGTCAAGCCTTTAATAGAATAAGAAATCCTGTGATACAGAACCTGCGGATTTAGTTGCCGCGTTGTTGTATGGTCTCTTCCATGCCAGTAGTAGGTGCCGATTTCTTTTCCTGTTTTCACACAATCTCCCTCCATATCAGTCAAAAGGTCAATTGTCAAATCATGGCTCCTGTTCCAATATAGAAAAATGAATGGTAGAGACTAAAGGAAGGAGAAACCTTACATACCTGACTGGGTAGTGTTGAACCACTGAAACCATGCTTCTAGGCGAACAAAAGCCTGTTTTAGGAATGAAGAGATCTCATTGCTTTCAGGAGCAGTAAACTGATTTTTCTTTAAACCATGAAGTAGTTCTGGAGAGACCAAGTTTCAATCGCATTACAAATCATATATAAATCACGACAATAATTTTTCAAGCAGACAGCATACCACTGCGGGAGTATCAAAAGACACTATGAAGTCATTATATAACGATGTATCACAGCATATTATCTTCATGAACAATCTAAACTTGGAATTTTAGGGGGATAACCACGCAAAAGTACTTAAATGTAATGTACAGAGAGATTAACAAAAGAAATTTAAATATCATTACCACGTAATACTAAAAATAGAGTTGGTGGATTTCCATTTGATGGAAGCTGAGCAACAAATTCCTTGGGGACTTTACTGCAGGTGCATAAGAAAACAGTTTCCAAATTACTTGCACTGATGGAATCTAAGATCTGACCTTATACAAATATTTGAACAAGCATATCACCTGAGAGCTTCAGCACCTAAAATTTGCTCACGTGGAATCCATCCATCAATGTTCATAAGATCTAACCAGTGTCCTAAGATGTCCAAGGAAATGCGTGTATCCCAACGCCTGCTCAACATGAAAAATTAATATATGAAAGACTTGACATTTGCCAAAAATAGACAAACAGTACAATATATTTCGGTTGATCTTTGGGTCATCTAATGTTTTGAACAAAAAGAATGAGACGGATAGTACATATGTATTTTGGCTGATTTTGGGTCATCTAATACAAGCTTATTTTCCGAGGAAAAAAAAAATAACACTGTTCAGTAAGTATGCAATAAAACCTCATGTTTAATATTTTACGACTTGCAAATGATCTGTAATCCAGGCATGTAGAGTAACATGTAGGTTGAAAACCTTTAAACAACTAACCAGATCAAGAGCTGATGAAAGCCTTCATCCCACAAAAATCCCCTTGGAAAGAAAGGTCGACTTGGAACAGCTGTGTAAAGCTCGGCAGGCCAATATGAAATAGAATTATCCTGACTTGCCAGCTGCACGAGGAAATGGCCGACTGTATGATTTGTCAATGTATAGTTGTATACATGGATGAAGATTGATATTAAGTAGAAGGAAGTGTATTTCTAGCTCCAAAGATCAGCCAGAAGTTTCACACAAGATTGGTCACAGTCAGTTTATGATTCTATTAAGGAACCAGCCAGAAAACACTTATCATGATTCAACCTTATCTTTCTAATATCTTATTAATCTTAAGAACACCCTTGTTTGTGATTCTTGTATTAACTCAGCAGTAAAATCATTAATCACTAGCATACTCATGTAACTGGTTAAGATAACTAGCATACTCATGTAACTGGTTAAGATAACTTTGTTTCCATAGAATAAGAACAACAAGAGGATAAAGTGAAAATAAGAAAATAATTTTTTTTTTCCTTCTCTTTTTTTGGCAAAAATAAAGGAGAAGTGCAAGGCATTGAAGGGGAACTAGTAGTCCACAAAAGTTGTCAATGACTTACATTTACATCCCTAGGGAGGGCAATTTTTGACTGGCCAAAGAAATAGCCGATGCCACCCAACAAGTTTCCAATAGCAGCCTTACCAGCAATAATAGATTCAGGATCAACCTACAAGAATAATACCATGAGTTCAGAAGTCTGTTGCAGAATAACAAATAAGCACATCAAGTGAAACTTTTTCAAAGTTATATGAATTCTCATGATGCACATGTATTTATCTAAGTTTAGCATAATGTTATAAAGCTGCTTGCAATATAGAACATCAGCCGCCACTATCAATTTGTCATGCTGAATTTTAGACATAGGCTTCTCAAAACTAAATATCAATCCCAAAATCAATGGAAGAGTCACAAAGCTAAAGGATGTGATAAGGCACCAATGAAATAATGACTTCTTTTCTTGTGACCAAAAATAGAACAAAGCTTAGACATGTCCCAGATATCACAGAAAGAGATTCAACAAATGGAGTTACTCATCAAATTAAATCACATTCAGGCATGAGCTTAACCTTTTCACTATGCTATGCAAAATAACAACATTATCATTGAACAATACTATATGTATTTTCACATAATTTTGTGTGAATATATATGATTCTTTCAAGAGAAATATTTCTGTGACTATGTACTTTCAACTAGCCATTCCAGGTCATTCTGCATGCAATAATTTGTAATAAAATGCATTATTCTGCAAATAATATCCAAACACCTTGTCAGCTAGGTTAAAGGTCTTCTCAAACTTCGAGTCAAATTCTCTTTGCTTCTCTTTCAGTTGGCTGGTTAGCGAAGTACCTTGATATCATAGAGTACAAACAAAAAGTTAAGCAGAGAAATAACTTTTCAATTGGGACTCACTTCAGAGGTTAAAGAAAAGCAGTGTAATCTTGACAAAACCCAAGGTTGAAGGCAAAATTAGCTGTAAGACTCTGGCAGAATAATCTTGGTTTCAACCATTACTTCACAACTATGAAACATTGATTCCTGATTCAGTACTAGTGACCCCTTAAGGGAATCTTTCTACAAAGCTGGAACTTTGGAAGTGGCTTCAGTTTTCCTAAGCTTATCATATTGTGTATCAGTAGATACCTGTGTGTTTCTATCTTTATTTCTTATCAAGATTATGAGGGACTAGAGGAAGAGGTACCTGTAAGGCTGCTGACACGTTTCTCTACTCTTGAACTTTCCAAACCAGTTCCAGATACGAATGTGATATCCACCTTGAAAGGAATCTTAGCGGAAATCTGCATAAGGATGGGAAAGCAGAGGAGAGAGTAGATAAGAAAGTAAAACGGGGAGACAAAAACAGTGATCAGCGATTAGTCAAATTAGTATGATGTTTTCCCAAATACCCTGTACTCTTTACTGCCATGACTACCTACCTGAAAAACCAGAATACTTGGATAATCTTCAGATGAGTCAGGTAGCTGCAGTCGATTAAATTTCCTTACCTAGAAACCACATCCAAGTAGTCAGGAAAAGAATCAGAAGAAACAATCAACAGCTGAAATTTTGTTCTTGGCTGTCTAATGAAAAAACACGGTACAACAATTTGACTTACTTGTAGTCCAAGATTTTCCTGGACAAGATCAGATAAGTTGTGAATATGAGGCGTCTTAAAACCAGAATAATGAACTTCCAAATCATCCTGGAGATGGAACACAGAATATGAAGGCTTTCAGCAACATACAACAACCGAAAAATAACCAAGAACACTGATCGGGTGGAACTGACACTGAATCAGTAATAGAGATATGAGATCAATTTTTTCATTTATGGTGGGCTGTATGAGAGCAAATGGTTTTGTCCAGAAATGTAATGCATACTCAGGTTATTCATTACTGTTGGCTAGTTTCTAAAATGAATACCACAAAGAACATTGACCCGATGGCAGCATTTGTTCATTCTTATGCGAAAAAAGTGGACCAAGAAAACTTGGTGGTTCATGGTAATATATTTCCTAGTGTCCTCCCTGGCATGATTCATTCAAAAAGTTGTTTATTATTTAGATCATAGCCTTACTTCTGATTTTAGATGCAGCTGCCAACTTCCAACGTCCATACGAGAACCAGATGCAAGGAGGGAATTCTCATAAGTTCCCAATGTGTCTTCTCCTACAGTTAGAGCATTTCCCTCTTCATCAGCCAAATAGAAAAAGAGATGTGCGCTTCTCGAAAGTTCATCATTGCCATTAGATCTGTGAGTGAAGCGGCACGATGAAAAGAGTCAATATAAGATTGATAGGCTAAAGAAGACAGCCTAATTCTGTCAAGTTCCATGCTGAAACACACATGCATAAAGTATGAATAAGTAAATTTCATCTAACCTTAAAAAAAAAAAAGCTGCCAACGTCTCTTAACAAAGAAAATTTAAGAGAAGATCCAGGGGTTTGTTACTCATTATACATTTAAGTACAGTACACAATCTATCATTTCAATGAAATATCCCCATCAGACTTTGTCCATACCCCATGTATTTGATAAAGCAAATTTTATAGAACAAAGTCATTTCATAAGTGTAAATTAAGTCAGGCTATTTACTTGTGGTTTTGTACATCAAGTCGAACTGCCCAGTCTCCCCCGTAACCACTGTCTTCCCCCTTCGATTTCAAGAAACTAGTGGCAAACTTCATTTCCTGGTCAACAATGACTTGATGTCCATAAGTGCGGCCATCATGATCTGTCCAACCATATTGGGCCAGACCATCAGAATCTTGGCAAAAATGCCGCAGGGAATATCTCCCGTCCTGTATACCCAGCCACATTAATCCAGCAATCAAAGACCGAGGAGTCCTGCCAGATAAAACATATATAGTTACCAGCACATCATTTGCAGTAGATGAATAAATAATGGATCTGCGAAATACTGGAATAACATCAAGTGAAATACTTATTAATCATGTGAGAAATTGCATAATTTTAGTGATGCAGAGACAAAAAATTTACTCCCAAACAGAAAAGTATGATCAATATCCCTGAAAAAGTGAAAATACACAATGCATCACAACAAAAGCAACAGACAAGCATGCACTAATATGTAAACAATTCAAGAAAATACAACACAAACCTAGCTCGGATTCCGAGATAAGCATGAGGCCGATACGTTCCCCAATACAAGCTCTCCTTATGCTCACCTTGAAACTGCAACAACAGGCAGCAAAATCAATCCCTAAATTACACACAGTAATAGTAAAAGTAAAAACAAAATCACAGCGAGTCAAAATTCGATACCTGAGGGAGGTCCATGAGCTTCGGAGCAGGGAATGGCGTGACGACCCTAGGTATCTGAGGCTGTGCGACATGGTTTATGAGGTTATAGATGAAAAAAAAAATGACGAAGAAGGCCACGACGCTGAGCCCTAGCACGATTTTGAGATCGACGTTGAAGATTCTGATCGAGCTGTCGTTTCGGCGGCGGAGATTGGGCCTACTACGACGGCGGAGAGAAACGCCGTCGTCTTCGTCGTCGTTGGCGTGCTTGGACGGTTTGACTCGGCTCCGACTACTAGTGCTTCGTTTTCCGGTTCCAGACATTAGGACTGAGAGAGTGAAGAGAACTGAGAGACAAGTGTAAGAATCGGAGGGGGATTGATTCTTTCTTCTCAGAGAAGACGAAAGGCGGGGCGGGTCTTGACTCTTAGATTGTGCCCGGCCCAATATGCAGTTTGGACTCTCACTACTTTTGAAAATTTCGCTCCAATTCGCGGTACCCGGTTATGCCACGATGCCACGTGTCCTTTTTATAACATTTTCAATTTTTTTTTCTTTTGCCAATATTCAGTTCAAAAAAAAAAAAAAAAAAAGGAGCCAATCTCTATTCTAATTCCTTATTTTTTAAACCAACAATGGATGACTGAAGAAAATTTGAGTTTATTTTGGCTCACACGATATTAGAGAGAAATGTCTTACCACTACACCAAACACTAACCAGAAACTATATTTTAGTTAAACTAGTTTAGATATTTTAAAATAAAAGGTTTTTTTATTTTGGAAGTTGGAACTAGTACCCCAGAGTTGCTATAAGCTAGTTTTGTTGTGAGTTTAGTTTCTAATGCTACTTTCATGAAGGCTTGAAGAGGTCAAGGTTTTTCTTTTGGCCATGAAACCTCTCTCTTTCTTTTCCACGAGTTTTGAATCCCAAATCGAGTGGTTTATAGACCAAAAGTGGGATAGTAATACAAACAAAGGTGGTGCACACATCAAACTTAGATTGCCGCATTTCAATCTTGTTTCTTACAAAAATTATAACGAATGTTCTTCTTCTTCTTCTAAATAAGTTCCACCCATCTCAAGAATAAACGCTTAGAGTGTAGTCTGACTTCACAGCCAGTTAGGAGACAAACACAAAATATTTCCAATCACACAATAGTAAATGTGAACTGTTGATCAACACTTGTGCCTGTGCATTCACATCTATGAAGGACTCAGCATCTCTTCCTCTGACTGAAGCTGATGATCTGCACCAACTTTGGCAGGAAGCACTGCGCAAACTGTGTAGCTTTTCTTGTCCTGGCACCCGAAACTAAATTTGCCACCGAATAATGATAGGGGCTTACATTCGCTGAACTTCGTGGTAGGTCAGATAGGGAAGATTCAGCTTCTGACCCATAATGCATCTGTTGATGGCCACCGGCCTCATCAGCGGCAAAGCTTTCATTAAACAATTCAATCAGTTGCTTAACCGGTTGAACCTTGGATTTGTTTTTGTGGTTTATCAAGTTGGGGGTTTCCACTTCTATAATTTCACTGTTTTTGTGGATTGGAGTATCACTTCTAGATGGGGTAAGATCTGCATGAAATGAAAAAAATAGGTTATAGGTTCTTGTGTTTTGATGACAGTAAAAATATGATTGATAGAGACAAATTTAAGTTTGATATTACCGTTGTTAACACTGAAGAAATCTTCAACATCAGATTCTACCCAGGGGTCGGAACAAAAATGTACATCCTCTTCATCACCTACAGTGTAACAAGCATGCTTAACTCACAGTCACTAGCAATAGTATACTGTATGTAAATCAATCAGTGAATCACCATACTTAGTTCTGGAAAACCAGTCACATGCGGCCTCGGTGTACAGTCTGCGGTTTCTTGAATAGGCTTTTGAATCAGGACGCATTCTGTCCTCGAATAGCTTGAGCATCGGAGTTTTGAGGCCGAGTCTTTGGACTTGTGAACCGGAACACAATTTCCCATCTCTTCAAAAAGAATGGTACACACTTTTATTTTCCATAGAGCTTCATCTTGTGTTTTCTGAATTGCTATAGCTGTATGAAAGATGTGAACTGGAGTTGGTGCTTTAAGGAAGTAAAGGCTTTCTGCTCAACTAGAATCTGGTGAAGTTTATTAGTCTTGAAAGCAAAGCATTGGCATTTTAAGAGATCGGTCCCCACTGTGTATAAACTTTGGGATTTCCGTTAGGATCTGAGCAACTGCCATTTACTTTTACCGGTAGACATCGCAAGTTGGTAGAGATTTGCCAACAGTAGCGGGCACAGGATATTTAGAACAGAACTATATGTAAATGTGAGCAAGTTTAATTTGGTTAGTTCAGTGTTAGCTACCAATATTATTATCGATTTCTTCAATTCTGGTTCATATAGAGAATCAAAACGCATCACGTTTAATACCTGATAGTTACCCTTATGTTTGTATACGCTGATAGAAATCAGAGATTACTATGCACATTGTGGTTTCTTCACCAATGCATAATTGATAAAAGTTACTTTCAAGTTTCAACTAATTAAGGCCTCAAGTTTAGATGTAGAAAGTCCATGCATACTTGGACAACCCATCCTACTATAAGGATATAATGCAAACACAATTCATCTCAATACATATCATCTATACGGCAATTAGAGTCCTGCCCACACTGCCTTCACAAAAACAGCTATTGTCATTCATTCAATAAGATTGTCACTAAAATAATCACAAACTAAAGTCGATACACCTAAAAATATCCTCTATTTACAGTACTTGAAGAACAGTTTTCCGGTTACGACAATCCACTTGACAAAATCAGATGTTTGCTGCTGCAAATTTCTTCATAATAGAATTGGATGGAGCTACAAATCACAGACAACGCCATTAAAGGAGAATTGACACGCCCATTATGAAGCAACCCAGGGCCACCCAGGGGCTTAAGCGCTCACCTGTTGCAGCAACCACATGAGTGTCAGCACCTCGGGTATTAATAAAAGGTAGCAGAGGCAATGAGAGATTGCATATAAACAGATTTCATCACCAGAAAACAAAGTTCACGGTTAGCAATAATGGCCTAGCTTCGCATAGTAGTAGACTGGTTCAAAGTTCAAACAGGGTGAACAAAACTACAAACATTTTTAACAGTGATAAATGAAACTTGTCTGATTCTTACGACTTACCTATTCTGGCCGCCTTCCAAAATAAACCACGGAACCTGCATTAGCAATGCAGCCATCAAATAAACAGCCAGTCAAGTTAAGTTTTCCGGAGATTTGAGGGAGAATGAAGTAGCTACTTGATACCTTTATTGGTTAGTTTAGCTACATATATCATACAAGTGCACCAGAGAATGATAAATCTATGAAATAAATTCATGCAAAATCTAGTCTCCATTAGCATCCTAATACAGTGTCTAAATTGATAGAAGGCTGATTACGCATGAAGTTTGAGATATACAATCATAATGTTTCAGAAGTATATACCAAATTAGATTAATCTTGAGATCATTGTAAACTTGCAAGACAATCATCTTAATTGCAAATAAACATCAAATGCATCCTTAAGTCACCATGAAGCAACTAAATCAGAATCTAAACATACCCATCTTTCTTTACAAGAAGTGGCGGATATGCAATTTTCACATAGGTGCAGGTACAGATTACCAACAGCACCACTGCTAGAAAGCCATGAAAATTGAAGAGTGCCGACTGAAAACCCAACATTGCCCATGTCAGAAATCAACACCACTCCAATAAAATCTATAAGACCTCAGCAAAGTTCAAGGCTTACCATGTTGGTATTCTGCACTCAAAGTCAGTTGCTTTTACTAATTCCTTCAGTTGCTTCAAATCTAACATCAAAAACAACTTTATCAATAAATTAACATATAAAAAAGTAGAGCTTCAGATACTGAACTGGGGAAGCATGACTACCCAGATTGAAGTCTTACTTGACAATCAATCTCCCGAGGATTTCATCCACTACTCCGTAAAATTTTGGTGCTTTCAACTAGTTTCAACTTTAAGATCACATCTTTATGAACCCTACTAGCTATTTGTAAACTTCAATGAGCAAACCCAACAAGAACTAACAATGAGAGGGAAGAAAATAAAGAATAAGAGGGGAAGTTCTTACCAAAACCCAAAATGAAGAACTGAGATTGCCTGAGAGAGACAGAGATACTTTTCTTCTTCTATAGTCTATACACTGTACTCGTCCTGATTTGCTCACTCAACATATTATGATGCGACACGTGTAGTTTGCTTCATTTTTTAAACGACATGTCGTGTACATTTATAAGTTTTCTAATGATTTCGCAAACAATGTCGTACTTCTTGGCAAACAAGTGAACAACGTTGTTACTTGTTAGTTGTTACTGTGTGATATATGGCATCATGGCAGAGATGACCATCGCCGGAGGATTTAACGAGGCTAAGAATCTAAGATCAAGAAACTCTTTGGATTCTTTTCTATTCAAACATGTCTCCTTTTGGTAACAATATCGCCTATTATTAAACTCAAATGTATGCACGAACAAAATCTCACCAACGACCACACCAAACAAATCTCGGATTCTAAAGCTTCAAGCTTCTCATGCACATATTAATTTAAAAATCCATTTTTTAATGGAAAATGAGTACCTAAAGTCTCAAGCTTTCACAACTCTACAGGCAGCCGATGCAAATAAATTGTCATTGTGGAATACAATATCAAGAAAGTATCCAAGTTCATCCCCAAAGTCAGTCCAGTGACCGGAGTTCGGGGGCCGGTGACTAGACTCCGGCAAAGTCTCCTATGACTTATCTCTCTCTCTCTCTCTCTCTCTCTCTCTCTCTCTCTCTCTCTCTCTCTCTCTCTCTCTCTCTCTCTCTCTCTCTCTCTCTCTCTCTCTCTCTCTCTCTCTCTCTCTCTCTCTCTATGTAACAAATGGGTGAGGGAAAAATAGTCAATAAAACAAAAACAAAAAAACTTAATTGGGTATTAGGGAAGACCTTATTAGAGTCTTTATGAGTAAGTGGGAAAAAAAATAAGTGAATGGTGTAAGGGGGAAAAAAGTTCCTAGAATTAGGGTAAATGGTCAAAAATTGTTGGTGACGAAAAATTCCATGGAGAAGTTTGACTCACCAATGAATGCGGACTGGAGCAGGAGCTGGCCGGGAACAATCAAGAAGCTTCCTTTGAACGTTGACTTGGAGTTTGACCGTCGGCTTGAGGAGGGAGGGGGGGGGTACCTGCAGAAAATCCTCTGATGCCTAAGTCAGTACGTTTCTTAGTAGTGGAGTAGAAAGAGTTGGAATGAAATATCTTACTTGGTCAGTGTGTTCCCTATTTATAGGTGAAGGAGAGCTTGCCTCACAAGTCGCGTTTAATACCTGTTCTTACTAACACCATCACTCCGCCGTTGACATGCATTTCCCACGTGGGGTCTTTCCACTCGGTTTCAGCGATGTTGGTTGGGAAATGACATTCGACCAAGAAATCGGCAAGTTTCTGCCCTTTGAGTGCCGATCTTGGTTTGTATGTGATATCGAATTCGCTCAGCTCAATGGCCCACTTTGTCACACCCCCAAACTTGAGACCAATATTGTACTGAAATATGGTACCCGAATTTGGGATGTGAGCCAAACTAAATAAAACTTCCTTTTTGAAAGAAAGTAAAAGACTATATATAGATATACCTGAATTGTACTTTTATTAGAAAACGAAATTGTTAAAATATTTACGTAACCAAAGTTAAGCAAAATTCAAATCAGTACAGGTATTCACTTGAAATATATAGTAGTAGAAAAATATTCTTTTATCTAGTAGGTTCTTCCCTTTTTCCCCATGCATCTACTCGTTACCTGAAAACATGAAGGTGTAGCATCATGAGTAACACAGACCCAGTAAGTACATCTTACATTCTTATATTAATGTGTCTTATAAGAAATCAAAACTGAACAACCAAGTAAAAATGTACCGAGAACCATTTATATGTTCACACCAAATCTTAAGTATGTATTTGTATACACACAACAGACACATATATCAATATTTGTAAAACTCATAATAATATCACATAGTCACATCTCTTTTATCGAATCAACAAATACTGCAGCAATAATAGGTGCAAATAACCTCAAAACAATGCATGCTCGATTCTCTTTTCACTTAACACCATAACATATTAACAATATATCACAGATAGATATTTGATCAAAACAATATAAGTACACTTTTCATTTTAGTGAATTCTCGGATTAACTGGTAACAAATCATAAATCCACGTGTTAGGGTCCATAATACCAAAACACGGGAAAGCCAGGTTGACTGGTAACAATTCATAAATCCACGTGCTAGGGTCCATAATACCAAAGCACGGGAAACCACATGCTAGGGTCCATAATACCAAAGCATGGGTAAGCCGCAGCATACCAGGGTCCAACGTACTATACCCAAGTATGTATACTCAAAGTAAGCAACCTTCCTAAGAGTATAATAGTGCACTATCTGAAGGGACTAGGGCCTAGGCTTAACGTCTCATAACACCAAAACACATTTACCAGTAATTCACTTAAGCACGGGGTTGTAGATAACACCCGGCTTCACAATTGTACTTCTCAGACATAATCAAATTCACAAAATACAATCTTTATAAATTATAGATCATAATATATGTATATGTACACACACATATAGAGACATGCATATATTCAGGAATAACCTCATCTGAAAACATATGTAGCATAATTATATAACACAAATAAGTAAATATAACTGAAATTGTGTGGACAAATTAATATAAATATATATATATATATATATATATATATATATATATACATATATATATCTATAATTAAACTTGAAAGTAATTGTGCAATAAAGGTACTGCAAATTAAACTTGAAAGTAAATGTGCAATAAAATAAAGGTACTGCAAATTAAACTTGAAAGTAAATGTGCAATAAAATAAAGGTACTGTAAATTAAACTTGAAAGTAAATGTGCGATAAAATAAAGGTACTGAAAATTAAAAGTAGTAAGAGAATATTAGTTAGTAGTCAAAGAGTCAGTAGTCATTTTTCCATAGTATTAGAAATCTTAGTCCGAAGTGTCCATTCGTCAATCAAAATAATAGTACCAAGTACTGTCAACTTTCTGTTTTTATAACTTGTTCAATTCATGTCCGAAATAGTCAAGTGAGGACACCAAGTCATAGGATTTTTCATAAGGAATTCAATGGAATAAGTCATGTAGTCCAGATCAGAGTGATATAGTCCATAAATGGTAAAAGAACCATAACAGTGCTGAAACCGATATTTTTGAAACTGACCTTTAATGTTTAAGTCTTTAAGTACTGTGTATTTTACCATTACTTCTCAAACTTTTCAGAATAAAAGTAGAGGTCCTAAGCTTCAAATTGATATAAAGTTTGTAGAAAATGGATAAGAAATGAGGGAGATATGAATTTTTGAAGTTGTGATGGCGGTATGAGATTTCCAGCGAGTTTAAAAGTTGAAAACTTTGATTAGCCATAACTTCTTCATTTCTTAACCTTTTTTAGTGATTCAAAAGCCTAAACTGAAGGATTTTTCATGAAGAAACTGAAAATATAATTAGTTTTGACAAGATTAACTTTTATCAAACACGAAAATATATGACTGCAGCAAAACAGATTCTTTTCCATTTTATCATCGGTTATGCACTTTGATAAATCTTAAAGGCAAAAGAATATAGGAATGTAATCATGTACTTACTTAAGAAACTCAGAAGTGAAGTGAAGATTTTGGTCTTGAATCCAAGCTTGGACTTCTTTGAGAAAAACAAAGGGAGTTTCTTGAAAGAAAAGGATGAAGGATTTGTGAGGTGAGTTTTCTCTACAACTAAGACTTCCAAATCAGTTTTGCACTTGATCTTAAGGCTTGAAGGAAAATGATTCAGCTTCATGTTTATAAAGACTAGAAAGATGCATTAAAAGTTAATCTTTAGCATCTTACTTGTAAGTCAAAAGTGAGTTGAAAGTCTACAAAGCATTTACAAGGAAATTTCCAAGAAATTTCCAAGGAATGTTATGGTTGTTAGAAAGAAAAATCAGATTAGTTCTTCTAGATGTATTGGCATTTGAATCATGTATACATATATACACATAGATACACATTTTCTCAAACTAATACGAAGATTGATATGTCATTTCGTAAGATTCAAAATATGTGTTAGCAATAACTAGTACTAAAATGACATGCATCACAAAAATAATATAGGTAATAGTATTGGGCTCAATAACAAATATCGAGTGTACACAAGAAATACGAACTAAGGTATTTTAGTAAGTTCCTAGAACTCTATTATAACTTGTAAGTATAGCATGTGGTATCATCGGTTTCTAAACGGGAAAATAAATGCTTAGAAGATACTTGGATTATTTCTAAGTTTAAGGTATCTTAGAGTGCTCTACAGTGATACTAAGTTTCGGGTTATTACACACTTGGTCATCCTCCCAGAGGAATCGGGCTTCGAGAGGATGGCGCGGATCGGCAAATTCGTATATACCGTCATTGCGTGGCCCTCAAAGTAGTGTCTGAGCTTACGCTTAGCAGTGGCTAGGGCGAGTATGACTTTTTCAAGCGGTGAATATCATGTTTCGGCGTCGAGCAAGCTACGACTTGTACCCTTATAAAATGTAAATTTTATTTGTGCTTATAACATGGACTAGAGCACGCTTATGCTAATTTAGGGCAACATGAAAACCTGAAAACAACAACTGCCGATAGGATGAGGGGTTCATGTTTGTCCGAAATTAACAAAAGTATGATCTAGTCACTTTCTATCCTTTTCTAATTTCGGTGTAGTCTAGTTAAATTTTAGGTTCAACAAAATGGTAAAAGAGTATGTCATAAAATTAATACATGGTCTCATCCCTTTTTACAATTTAGCGATGGCCCAAGATCTCTTTCAATACAATCGCTTTCTAATTTCTATACTTCAATTTATGCCATACATTACCCAATGAAAAAGTGGTCATTATGGGATGGGTCATAGGAGATGGCAGCAACTTACGGAGCAAATCACCGTTATAGTCCACGTTGCACTTGTAGGAGTCAAGAGTGGGCATCGATGGGAGTTCGATTCAAGCTCCAGAAATCGGATAAAAAAGATGCGCTATTACTTTCTTGTTCCAATGTCACTGCATCATAATTGCGGAATATGAGACAATTATCATGGATTAGGAACAATTCAATATTGCAAAAGTAACACATACTCGTTTGTCACCCTGAACTTCTAGTAAGAAATAAAACGAGTCTATCATCAATGTTCATCGTAAGTTTCTATCATGAACAATGCTCAAACTGCAATTGAAATCGAATGTCTTGAGCTGTAGCACTTCTCTAAATCAAATGAGAGAACAAAATATCTTTCTTTATTAATCGATTTGGTTAAAATAACATATATGCTAATTTGGGTTTCAACATTGCTTTCCTGGAATACATCTATCATGGCCGGATTTACCCGGCCTTGTTCAAACTGGTTATTACAAATTGATCTTGTTGTTTGGATTTTTTCTCTCTTTGCTGGTCCTAACTGTTTTCTCTTTCTTTTTTTTGTCTCTTTGTGACGTGCTTTGAAAAACAAGCCCCTCCAATCATGTCGATCCTCTTAAAGACGACTATGGTATTTGCCCGACAAAGTTCAGAACCTTCGAAGTACTCGCTCGTACTCCATGCAACCATTACTTTCACAATGATTGCTTCAAGAACTCATACATAGAGTACCGCCGCGATTTGTCTTGGATCCCTTCACAAAAAAGCACATCAACTTCAATAACGCCAACCAATATGGCTTTACTACAATGGAGCACTTTCATACCTCTTTTTTTTTTTTTTTTTTTTTTTAAATGAAGGGCGGGTGCGGCCTTCAAGCTTTGATTAATGAAACTGTCTAATATAATGGGGAACATTGAGCCTAAACCCTTTATTACAATAAGCATATAGAGAAACTGTCGAATACAAGAGGGAGACATTGAGCCTAAACCCCTGATTACAATAAGCATATAGAGAACGTCCTGAAATAATAATAAGAGTCTCTACCAAATAAATGTATTCAACCAGGCACCAACTAGCAAAGAGTGCTCCACTAGCTACTCTATTTGCTTTGACATAGCGGTGACATAACGGAAAGATAACTCGATATGTAACCCGATTACAACTTAGCATAATTACCATAAGCACAGCTTTCCCACTATGTTACCGCCGGAGAGTAAACCCGACGACACTTAGTTTCATCCTACCACTAAGAGGTTGCGACAATTTAATAATGGATCGTCGCCTTGCTAGAACAGACAAGGCACATAGAGTGCACACACAGGCATTTAGCCCAACTAATCCTACATGATACCTGCAGAGACCTATTACACGTCAAAGGCGAGACAGCACTAACCACATATAATAAATTAAGTGAAAAACAAAACAAAACCCACCAGCCCAGGCTGGGCCCAAGAAGAGGGCTCAAGCCCAGCAGCAATCCAGGTCCCAAGCAGAGATCACAGGTTGCCAGCCAAGTGTGGCCCAATCCCACCACCGACAGCCACCATCGCCGGATCGCCGTCCACCTTGCTCCATCCCCGCCCGGAGAAGTGCTGCCCTTTCCACCCATTCCCTTCCCCATGTCGAAGTCAAACGTCAGGACCCAGAACAGACAGTTCCAATCGAATCCAAACTGGATCGGGTCAGTCCAATCCGAGCCTTCGTTCGCCGCCACGATCTCATCCTCTCCAGTCCACCTCCGAACCCGCGACACCGCACCCCGCCGCCGACCCACCGATCCTAACTCCGGCCAGCAAGAGAGGAACCACGAACTACCAGCCGCCTCGATCTCCCCTACCATCTCCTCTGATTCCTTGTGAACCAGATCGAAGGTGCTAACACAGGCAACAACCCAACGCCAACAGCACCTGTCCGACGACAGCGTCACCGGACGCACCGCAGGACGGAGATAAGCGAATTTTTTTTTTGAAAACCTAGCGCTGTAAGGCTCCTTGGGGTAATTTTATAAATTAATTATTTCATACCCCATCTTTAGCTTTTACAAAAATGACTGGTTTCAAGTCGGTGTGTAGGTTGGTGGTAGTATAGTCACCAATTGATTCATATAGTTACTCTATATGTATATAGATATTATCTACAAACTACTTCCCCCAGTACAATTAAAATTGGAGCGACCATATACCTTTTTTTACCGATTTCATTAAAATCTTGGCTTCAAAATATGTTTTTCTTCCAGAACTGGTAAAATAGACTAAAAGAAGTTATTAAAGCAACAAAATAAGCAATTTCATTCAGCATTGTTCCACAGTTCTGCAAAACATCTGCTCAGGGATGTCAGAAATAAGCAATTTCGCGAGATCTAGATGTTAATTCTAGTCCAATGAAAGTCTTGTGTCAAAAATCATGAACAGGAATAAGGGTAAAAAGAAAGATAATGACAGCAAAAACAAGTGATAAAACTAAAATCTAGAAGCTAAAGCCCCCATCTGAGTGAAGATTGCTTATAGATGGGGAGGAGACCTCAGCTGGAACGCTGAAGGTGAAGAGGACAAATGATCTAGGGTCTATAAGAGAGGCAGTAGAGATGAGAAAACTGGTAGGGTAACAATGGAGGTGGAAATCCGAAATCCCCTGTAGTTGGGTTATTGGGTAGCCATCATGCGTGGTTCATGACTGTTCAAGTTTGAAGCTACACTAGGGAGTATGGACAATTGAACATACACTTGAATGGTCAGTTGCACTACAGATGAACCCTATAAGCATCTGACTGAACTCAGACTCGGCTATAACCATCTGACCTGAACACGGACTCGTTAGGCACCCTGACCATGTATATGAAATCAAATGAGTATATACCATCATATCATCATCCTTCATCTACCAAAGTTCATCAGAGGCTTCAGTTACATCTAAGGTATTATTAATACTATCAAGCCGCAGCTCGTCTCCAAGTCAAATATCTCTCTTCATTAATCAATCTTCTGTTAAAAATGTGAATATGGTAATTTTGGGTCGACAACAACATTGCTATCCTGCAGTCTGCAGAATGAACCGTATGTACAGTAATATTTACATTTACAAGCCGAGTTTCTTTGGCCTCAAATATGTAGAAGAGCGCTTGTTCAAACCAGGCATTGAAATTTGCTGCTGCTGCTTGGATCTTTTTTCTCTCTCCTTCTGCTTGTTTTCTATCTCTGCCTCTGCTTGAGCCTTTCTCAGATTCTCCATCTCTTGCTCCATAGCTGTCTTCTCTTCCTTTTGTCTCTTCTTATGCTCCAACAGCGATGTATCTGAATCCTTCACAGAGAAGAACATGGGCCCCAACTCCGCCAACCACTGTGGCTCCACTGCAGTGGCACACTGCATGTACTCCTTCGTAGTCAAAATCAGTTCATGATACACAACATAGTCTGGAGTGCATCCCATACCATAGAGAGCACTGCTCGGATGTAGATGGCATGGCATCCCAGTTCTGGAATTAACATACTCCCCCACACCCTTCAATCTAGCAGAATTGTGGAAGTATGCAGAGCAGATAGCTTTTCTAACAACATCAGTGTCAGGCCAACAAGTCGTCAGGGGGATTTTCAGTGTCTTCAAGATCTCTAGCAGCTGGGATCTCACCTCTCTAGCCTTTCGTAACCCTTTAACATGCAAGTAATGGTCCCCACACCAGTCCCCTCGATACTGATGTTGTTTCCACTGCTGGTAAACGTTATACAACGTCAAGTGATCGGATTCAGGAATAGAGAATTTCTCTCGTGCAGCATCACTCTCCTCTGCCCGATCTTTGGGCCTAAAGAATACTGATGGCACTGAGAGCATGGACACAATTGTCAAAACCTCGTCCAAGCATCCCAGCTCAGCACCCATCAAAAGCATTTTAGCAAGTGGAGGGTCCAATGGAAACTCCACCATTTTCCAGCCAAGGTCTGTCAAGCCGCCCACGTTGTTAAGAGCACCCAAGACCCACAACTGATACATAGAATTGAGAATATTATCTTGGGGAGGTGGATCCATGAAATCAAAATCCAGAAGGTTTTCAACCTTAAGTGACTTGAGCAACAAGACCACATTACCAAGGTTAGTCCTCTGGATTTCCGGCACAGGACTTGGGAGCATTTCATTCAGGTATGCATTCTCCGTGTACAGCCGATAACATGTTCCTGGACCAGTTCTACCCGCACGCCCAGCACGCTGGTCAGCAGCAGCACGACTAACAGGGAAAACTTGAAGAGCATCCATACCCATTCTAGGGTTGTATACTTTCATTTTGCCATAACCTGTGTCAATGACGTAAAAGATTCCATCAACAGTCAGAGACGTCTCCGCAATATTGGTTGCTACAATACATTTGCGAGCCCCATCTTCAGCTCTTTGGAAAATCTTCGCTTGCAGGTCAGCAGGCAGCTGTGAATATATAGGAAGTATCAACAGTTTTGGCACCGCTTTATTAGAGGAGGAGGTAAGTTGTTCCATCCGCTCTGCAAGGGAATAACAGGCAGCCTCAATCTCATCTTGGCCAGTCATGAAGATGAGGATGTCACCTGGAGGGCTGGTGATATGAATGGTCATGGCCTGCTTTACTGCACCTTCCACATAATCTTCGCATGGTGTTTTACTGTACAGTATATTAACAGGAAATGTTCTCCCAGGAATGTGAAAAATTGGTACACTGCAACAAAGTAAATAGTCATGTTCAGCAAGCAGATGCAGAAGATCATAACATAAGCGTAAAAGACTTGAAGATTTCTACCAAAAACACTTGAAGACTACCTTCCAAAGAAATTTGAAAACTTTTGAGCATTTAGAGTTGCAGAGGTCACAATGAGCTTGAAATCACGACGTTGGGCAACCACTTTTTTTAAAATTCCAAACAGCACGTCTGTGTTTAGAGACCTTTCATGGGCTTCATCCATCACAACTATACTGCAAAAGCAACAACAATCACAGTAAATAAATTTTCTTTAAATGTAAATTACCAGTTAAATGCAGAGACTGTTATATAACTGCTCATACCGATACTTGTCAAGATCAGAATCCCTTAGAGTTTCGCGCAAAAGAACTCCATCAGTCATGTACTACAAAATTGGATAAGCAGATTTAAGATACAGTAATAACAGGACAAAATTCAAGAAAAATATCAGTATCAAAGCAGGAGTAAAAGGGTTATAGAGAAGGGAAGATTGCAGGATTTCAAACATATAGATTTGACAAGCGAACATAGCAATCACCTTTATTATGGTATTTGGCCCAGTAACATCCTCAAAACGAATAGCATAGCCGACTTTATCACCAAGGTCGGTCTCCATTTCCTCACTAACTCTTTTTGCAACACTCATGGCTGCCACACGCCTTGGTTGAGTGCAACCTACTATACCATTTACCGTGTATCCATCTTCATGCAGATACTGTCAACAAAATCCACATGACCAAAACCAGATAAGTTGCCCCTCGCAAATTTCAAAAAGATTTGATGAAGACATATAAATAATAGCAAAAAGTACCTGTGTCAGTTGAGTTGTCTTTCCAGAACCGGTTTCTCCAACAACAATGATAACTTGATTTTCTCGAATCACCTACAATCGATATTAAATGGGGTCACAAAACTAAAATATTTAGAAATATAGATGGATATAGACAAGAGTGAACAACTAAACTCCATATTTAAGAAAAAAAGGTACTGATGCATTAGTTGAGTTGTCTTTAGCTGATCTTTTAGATGTTATGCACATATGTGGTAAATACTATACCTGCAACAAATCATCCCTCACAGAATATATGGGCAAATACTGCCGTTGCTGTGAGAGGGTTTTTGACTTTGCAAAATCACTGACAGCTTCCCCATTCTTCATATGTTGGGCAAACTTAGCGTCTTCTTTGAAATCAATCTCCCCATCCTCACCTACTTTAGCAGTATCTGCATCAACCTGGCATCAAAAGCAAAAGCGTTAGTCCCAAAACTGCAGTGTAAAAGAAAAATTCAGCTTTCTTTCTTAAGTTTTTACCTGCTCCTCAGTTTTCTCAACACCAAGGATATCCCCAAGTTTGGAACCAGCAAGCTCCCAAAAACGTTGGCGTGATTTGTTAGAACTTTGCTTCTCATGGATTTCCCTAACCAAAGTAGACCCTTTGCGTGATATTATGGCCATATCAGATGTAGGATCCTTTATTGGCATTATAGGCTCTGCTTGCTTGGTATAAACAACTCGGCCATCCAGGAAAGGAGGTTTTGTATCTGTGAAAATAGAAAGTAGATTTTAGAATAGTGAGATCTCAGTCTTCTATTGCAGAAACACCACATCATATGTATTTCATTATTTAATTGATAGTACTAGCTATAAAATTTCCTCACCATGTACAAGAAGAATAACTTTGCGTTCGTCTTCATCATCAAATTCAGTCTGCACCTCAGTACCTCTAACAGCACCCGATCTCAAAAGTTGGCGATCCTCCCACTGCGCATTATCAGCAGTCATCTGAGACATCTTTTTGCTCTGAGCAAGGCTCATCTTAGTTCCATCTCTTCGAACCTGTACAGAAGATCAAAACTTTAGTGAAGGTGACAAATATATGAGCACAGTCAGGAAATATGTAATATATAAGGCACTAAACAAGATCTCCTACACTGAACTAGATTACAGGAACATAGAAGCATGCAAACTTATTTATGTACACTGCATGCACTATAAAGAATCATATTTAGCATGTTGCCAAATAAAGGTTGTGAGTTTGACCACCTAAATGACTGCAGCATTTAGTCTATCTGTCAACCAGTTAAATGTGAATTGACAATTAGCATGTTATACTTACTAGCTTTATCCACATTAGGAAGCAGTCACAATAAGAAGTAAAAAGAAGAAACCTCCAGTTATTTGGTCAAATTTTTTATTACAAATTAAAACAATATAATAAATATTTATCAACCAAAACTTAGTTCAGATAACGAAAAGAAAAAACATGGAACATACCAGCCTTTTTGCCAACTCTGCTTCCTTCTTTTGAAAAGAAGCATCATCTCCGAAAAACAATGATGAGCTATCACTCGTATCATACATTGTATTTCCTTCTTCTCTATCATACCTATACAACAAAACTATTAGTCAAATAAACTTCACTACCAAATAATATCATGAGTTCCAGAAGGAAATCTTGTTCAAACATATATATCAATGAGCAGTGATTAAATTAAAATAAAGAATTCCTTGGCATAGCTGCTACTTAAGGCCAGACATCCTAGTGCAAATTTCCAGTTCGAAGAAAACTACATTAAGAAGTTTTACTACTTGACAAAAGAGTCCTGAAATTTTATGAGTCATCTATATATTATTATATTTCATTACCATGCCCGATCAGAATTGTATTCCATCTCTGCACGCATGCTTTCACTAATTTCATAATTGTGTTCTCCAGCCGAATCAGTATTAAATGCTTCTCCACCCTGCAGACAAAATTATCAATCATCATTAACATAACCAGAATAGGAAAGATCTGTAATATCAAACCATCCAAGATCTCCAACCAGAACATGTATACATACCTGGAATGATTGTGAATTTTCCGAAGAAAATGTGAGCTGATGGGACCTTGCACCAGGTTTCAAACTTGAAGATCTGGATGAGTATCCAGACGCACGTATTGGAACTGGAGAAGGAGATATGTGATCCCATGGTGAAGCAGCAGAACCTGTTGAATGTCCAAGTAAGTTATACCATACCTAATGATTTTACCACAAAGGGAGATCATAGCCTTTTAAATTTGATCTTCACAGGTAAGCTCCATGTCTAAATAGCATACCAGAATGAGGTGTATTCCCACCCAACCAAGGAGATACTAGTCGTGCATCAGGTGAGGCCCCGAGTAGCATAGGGGATCGTGATGGTTGATGACGCCTACTGGTATTAGAGTAACCATCACGTCGTGGTGTCTCCTCCCATTCCCATCTCCCATCATCCCAGTCAGAGCGGCCTGCAACATTGGCAAAGTATGGTGTTAGGGGCAGTAATATCTACATAAATTTTTAACATGACTTAAGAGATTCATATCAATTAGGAACAATTTAAATCATTTATATATATGCCAACTTGTTCTGTTACATTTCTGATAACGATTTCTGTTCATGCTCAAAAAGTTTTTCCTTGAATGAAACCTACTGAAATTTTTTTCACTTCTTCACTTAGAAAGATAGAAGGTGAATATTATATTCAATAAAGAAAAGAAATGAAAAATTACAACATACCGGGTGTCCTCTTTGAACCTTCGTATCTACCCCGCTTTCTTTCGTATTCTCCACCATATTCTTGTTCATATCGACCACGTTCTTCTCTTCGACCATAATAATCCTTACTATCACTGCCATATCTTTTTCTCTCCCTCCAACTATCGCCCCTACTACTATCTTGGTAATCTCTTCTCTCACTATCATTGTCGTCCCTGTCAGACCTACCCTTGTGATCTCTTCTGTCACTACCACGATCATCCCTATTATATGAACTCTGAGACCTAACACTGTGGGAACTTCCACTAGGAGTGGCCAAAACCTTTCAATCAGAGGCATGGTAGTGCGCGTCAGAATCTTTTGAAATAAAACATGAAAAGAGTAAAATTGCAATTCTACAAATACTAACGTAAACATGAAAACCAAGCAAACTGAAGAACCAGGAAATAGATAAAATAAGAGTATATAATCAGATGAACCACTCAAAAGCCTTGAGTTCTAATTCAAAATCCATGACTTTTTCCGCTAGTATAGATCTGGTAAAGCAAAGTGGCTGAAATAAGCCACTCAAGACATGGGCACACGTTGATAATATATAAAATGAATAATATCCCCCAATTCATTTCAACTATGCGGTTCAAAGTCCAAGACCTTCGATTCTAGGTTCAAAAATGGTATTACCTGGACTAAAGGGTCTGGTAGTCAGATACTAAATGCTCTATGGCAAGCCTCAGAACATAAGGAAGATGGCTAATTTCAACTAATATTTTAAGATCACTCTCACGAGATTCTTTGTTTTACCAACTCACAGCACTAGAGTGCTAATACCAACCATGCATGGTCCATGCCAAATAGAGCTATAACATATCTGCTTCTAACTCGCACAGAATACAAACTGAGAGTGTTTGTAGACCCTAAGACCATACTCAAAATAAGCAATTACTCTTAACAAATACGCATCAGAATTACTTGCAAACTGTTTCCAAATCAAAAAAGACAAAAAATAGAGAAACATAAAAAAAAAAATATATAGACGATTAAAGTATACTTACATCTGTCCGAAAACGTTCACCAGAATAACGAGACTTGTACCTATCATCAACTTGTCCATCTTCCGTTACCGTACTTTCTGCAAAATGAAAATTATAAAGTGGCTTTAAGTAAAAAAAGCATTCAGTCAAGAAAAGCAGAAGGACAAAGTATGATAATATAATAAACATTAAAAAGGTTACTAATATATATCAAGAAGATGTCTTGAGAGCTCTTGACAAAATTACTAATACTCAAATAAAGTATGGTCTTTATAATTACAAAAACACAAGTCTCTGATGATATTATGTGTTTTCTGATATCACAATACTAACAGAAAATAAATAAATATACAATTGGGAAAAGACAAGCATTAGGCATGTCTAGGCGTGGTGCTACCCACGTCATTGATAATTTGTTAAATCCACAGATCAGTTTTCATGATGGCAAAAAATCATTTACATTGTATTATAATTCATACAATTATTAAAGGATAATTATCTGATGGAATCCATTGGTAGACAACGTAAACAAAAGAATACCTGTCCGAGGTGTATCACTTGCAGATATTCCACGATATCGCCTCTTGGAATGACTGCGTACACCAGTGGATATATCACTCCCTGTTTCATCTATTACACCAGACTCGGAGTTTTCCTCCTCCTCTAGAGATGCGACAACCGATGCAACTCTTTCTCTTGGGGTTTTGAATCCACCCTCAACCTTAGACTCTTCCCGTTTTGCAATGGCAAGGACATCTAAACCTGTTAGATCATATATCAACATCAGAAGAAAGGACACTACGTAAGAACACTCCCACATGCATTTGGAGAGAGACTTGGCACTGTTTCCACAATTAACAAAAATTTAAGAAACACATGACCAATGGTGCAAACTGAAGAATTGATTGGGTACAACTCTTAAAATGAGCAAAGTAAAAGTTAACCAACAGAAAGATAACTGAATATGTTTAGTATCCAATACTATGAAAATCGGAAACAGTACACTAACTATTAAGGCATGTGCAATTGCAGTTTCAGAAACGGCAACTTGGCAATAACATTGTAGCAAAATGTAATGGCTAGGAAGAGGAAGACCTATGACCCTCCACCAAATAACTATTACCGCCCTTATTGCTTACTTTTCAGGTGGCTTTTCAAGTGGATTCGCTCAAATTTCTCTAAATTGACAAGTATCAACACTAGAACAATCGAAAAATGGTAATGAAAATCTTACCTAAGAGAGATTTCCTCTCGGGAGGTCTATACACAACTCGATCTTTCCCAGGAACAAATAATCCCCCACCACTGCTATTCTCGGGTTCCAATGTCGTCGTCGTCTTGTCCAGCTTAATAGCTTCACTGTTTCCTCCATTCTGTACATAACAATAAACAACATCAACATAATCAAGCAACACCATAAGAGCAAGAAAATGCCAGCAATCGAAACAAAGCACTAACCTCCATCGCAATTAGTGATATAAAACCCTAACACCGAAACGATTAACAATGAGGCCGCCTGAAAGCACAGTGAGGAGTGAAATCAGAAAAACAGATTACAAGAGCCTAATGCTGTAAGCTGCGGGAACAAGATTGCGGAATTTCAAAAATTAGGAGAGATTGGGCGAAATCTGAATCTAAATTAGGTCAAATCCACCCCTCGAAACTGGGCCTGAGGTTTCTTGTTCGAATTTTGACAACTATATCGAAAGCGATTCTGGATTGATAAAGGATTGGGGGGGGGAGAGAAAAGAGAGAGGGACGTGTACCTGTGTGGTAGAAGAGTGGGATTTCTTCGGAGCTTTGTTGACTTCAAAACCAGAAAAAAAAGGCGGTGATTTTAGGAGCCAACTTAACCGACTTTGGTTGAGGCTCGAGAGTCCTCAATGGT
Organism: Rosa rugosa; assembly: GCF_958449725.1. Classification (NCBI taxonomy): domain Eukaryota; kingdom Viridiplantae; phylum Streptophyta; class Magnoliopsida; order Rosales; family Rosaceae; genus Rosa; species Rosa rugosa. Next base: position 10,658,368 of record NC_084824.1, on the reverse strand, counting down.
TGAAATATGAAAGTGGCCTCTATTTGGGAGGAGGGACAAGGGTGGGTCAAACTGGACCCGATCCAAGGACGGGTTGAACCGTTTCAGCCCGAAACCCTTTTTCTTCACAATCATGGGTCGCCCCAACAAAATGGGATATCGAACCCTCAGCTTGAAGTTAAAAATTGGGCCGAGCTGATCTGATGTCCCGAACGAAAGAGGTCGTCCCCATTTAGGCAATCTCCAACCCAAAGGGCTAAAAATAGCCCTGGGGCTAAATTTTAGCCCTGAATTCTGTATTATTCATTGATCTGACATCAATCGTCTTCAATCAGTCAAAACTAAATTATAGCCCTAAAATATATTTTAACATTATATATATATATATATATATATATGTTCTTATTTTTTAAAGTCAATTGACTTATAGTAATTGAAATAATTTTTATGATAAAAAATATTCTTTCGGTTGTATTTTTTTTTATAAAGATAATTAAAAATATCTTTAGCTAATTTTGAAATGGAATAAAACTGGAATCATATTTTTAATATTTATTTTATTCATGACAAAAAACATTTAAAAGACCATCTTCCGATTGACTTGTGCCATTAACGGAATTTTGGGATACTTTCACGAAAGCAACGGTGAGTGCTTCATCTTCCAACGGTGACCAATTCACACTTCTTTTCGACGAACTAGCCATTTTTGATAAAAGTAAAACAAATGAGAGATTAAGAATAGAGAGAAAATGAAATATTTAGAATAGAGAGATATATATGAGGAAGTAGAAGGAAGATGTGAAAAAGAATGTTGAAGTCATATGTATTTATAGTGTAAAAGTTAAAAGTAAAAAAAAAAAAAAAAAACCGGCTAGCTGACTTCAGCAACTAGCTGTTGCTGACGTCATGCTTTTGTCAGCCTCCACTACCAAATGTGGACCAGCATGCTTCTTATCCAATTTTTGTCAAGGGCCAAAGGGCTCTCCTTAGGGCTATTTTTAGCCCTTTAACCTCACATTTGCCCCTCAAATTGGCACTTTGCCCCTTAACCTCATGGGTTGGAGTTGAATTGGGCTATTTTTTGCCCTTTTAGCACTTTGAACACATGGGTTGGAGGTGGCCTTACTTCTCGATGGACATGACGAACAAATGGCGAATGAGGCACAATAGCCAAGGCCACCTCAACCTATAACATAGATGTAACCCCGTATTGGACTAGCCAATGTACCCTAACAAACTCCGCTAGCATACGGCAGATTCGTATTCATGACCGAGTGCACAATCTACGTTAAGCTTCGCAGTAGCACAGTAGCACTAGGAGGATGCTGACATTTTGCTTCAGCCTACGTCATTTTCATATCATGCTACGCGAAAAATTCATCTTATTAATTACAGTGTACTAATGAAAAAATGTAGCATTATATGTTTATATGGCATGAGCCGCATGACACATGTTTGAGCACATAATGGAGGAAGAGTAACATTATTACAAAATATACAGAAGGGATTGACAAAAATTTCAAATACAAAATCTAGCCGACTCTTAAATACTATCAATTTATCACAATGGGAATCAAATTACAAAATTATGCTCTTCGAATTTGCTCTACTTCGAGTCTTCGAAAGTAGAAAACATATGAATAATTGAATATATGTGGTTCGTCAGGGACGATTTGGATCTTTAAAATAAATCTAGACGGCGGCAGTGAAAAGATTGATCTAAATGCCACCACAACCTAGCAAAATTCACCATGAGAAGCATTGAACCAGGAAATTCAGGTGAGTTTTCTTTGAGTTCATGACTAGAAAATGCTGTCATCTCATGATCCAACCCTTTCGAGATTCTCGGAGACAGTTTTCATCCTCGGCCTAACCTCAGGATCAGGCTCAGTACAAGCAAGTGCTACATGAAAAGCTGCTAGCACTTCCTTTTTGGCATGAACTTCTTGAAGCAACACAGGGTCTACCATATCCGAAAGAGGGTTTTCATCCTCAAATCCTTTCCTCACCCACCTCACCAAGTCCGGTATCTCTAGGGAAGTTGAGGTACTAGTTGGAGATAGCTCTGGAGACTTTCCTGTGAGCAACTCCAGCAGGACAACTCCGAATGAATAAACATCCCATTTTTGAGTTGGTTTATTACTCGGGACTCTAGCCTCCGGAGCTCTGTAGTTGTTGGCTCGCTCCGTTTGGCTAGATTTCATGTAAGGGAGAGCGCTACCCATCAAGCCACCCGAGGAGGGGTTGTTGCCAGTTATGGTGATCAGTCTGTTGAGTCCGAAATCCGAAATGTAGGGTTGAGATTCGTTGTCGAGTAGAATGTTGGAAGGTTTGATGTCTCCATGGACAAATTTTCGGGGGCTGCATTCGTGGAGATAGGCCAAGCCTCGCGCTGTTCCCTTTAAGATCTTCAGCCTCGTTGACCATGAGAGGCTTATAGGCTGACCATTTCTCCCTGCCAATATAATTCCAATTTTTCAGTTTCGATCATCAGCTCAATTTTGTACGTAGTTTATTCTTGCGTAACTAATAAACAAACTCTTTGTTGTTGCCAAAAGTAGAAAGATTGCAATACAATTCTAGGTAGTTGTAGTGGCTTGCCACCATGGGAAACGTAAAAGAAACTCATGAAAGGATGATGATCATTTCAGGGGAAAGATAGAGGAAAATCCGCCCTTTAAGTTTTCCCTTCAGAAAAGTGTGCAAGAAAATGATGAAATGATCCAGAAAAAATCAACCCCTTTCTTCTATGAAAGTTTCAGTTTTTCATCATAGTGGAACAGAGAAGAAAAGCAGCCATCAGATCATTGCATCCAACTAGCAAGGACAGAATGGAGTGTAATGGTTCGCACCAAAGATGAGACCATGTCATCGATGATTAACCTGACCTACCATGTTGTGATTGAGCTCCACAAATGGGCAATTAAGCCCCACAGCAGCAGTCACTACATGCCTCCCTTGCAACAATTATTCATTATGTTGCATGGAATGTGCTGTGTGGACCGTTAGTTGGATCTCAGCAAGACAAGGTGAAAATTGTACAATCAAATTTAGCCAATACTAAAAATATGGTACAACCTCTTACCCGATAACAGAAAAACCATTGGAGAGACAAATAGCTTCTACAATTTTCACTCTCAAAGTTCTTTTCACACACACAAAACATATTGTATATTGTTGTTCAAAAAGTCTTATATTCACTTTCAAAACAATGAAAAATAGCATTTTACCGTAAGCTAGTATACAACAGAAGTACACCAATCACTTCAGTCAGTAGCAAATACTATTATCGGTCGAGAAATTTTATTAAATCATACCTAAATACTTAATACACATTCTAATTTTTTTACATTTAAAATCAGATTATATGGGTAAATGAAATGACTGAAAAGACATTCATATTAGAAAATGAACTATAATTGGAATATGTTTAATAGCTTTTAATAATGTTATAAATTCAAGTTGAAATCTTGGTCATGAGTTCATGACAAGCTTGATTATTAGCAATTATGCATTATTACAAAATTCATATGATCATTCATATTGTTTCTTGGTAATTAATAGAAAGAAAATAAAACCTAGTATGATATATATAAACCCTAATTGGAATCTTCTTCTACAAGCTTGACTACTAGCAATTTTCCATTACAAAATCCTTATGATTGTATATGTTGTTTCATGATAACTAATGGAGAGAAAATAATAACAATGTAGTTATAAACCTAGTTGGGATCCTCTTCATGTGTTCTTGATTATTTTTCAAGAATTTTGACTACTAGCAATTTTGAATAACAAAATTGTTAAGATTGTACAGGTCTCATGATAATAATTGAAAGAATATTAAAATTATTATGATGATTCTGATAATTAAATGCATTTAAATTCATTATGATATATATAGAATGTTGTGATTATGATTAAGTTTAGCATGATGATTTCAATATTGATTTATATATAGTGATTTTATATAGAATTTTGAGATTTGAGGATAATTTAGGTAGTTTAAGTGGTGTATTTAATAAAATGATAGAATAAGAAATCAAATAGGTGGTGTATTAAGGAAGATGTGTGTATTAAGTATTTAGGGATGTGCGAATAAAATTTCCCTTATTGGTCCCAAAAAAAAATATAAAAAAAAATTAGTTTTTGTTACTCTCAAAATAAAATCAATACTAAAATTTTTGAGGTGTAAAGTGAAAAATCTTATAACTAGAGGTCTACAAATATAATTTCTTTGAAACGATGAAGCTGCTAACTTTAACCATAAAGGCCGATACTATTCTCAAGAATCGTCAATGGCTTACTCTTTTTTAGTCAGCAATTGAATGCAATAAAAGTCAGTACTATTGTGGATTGAATTTTCAAAAACATCTAACAATTAAAAGATGAAAATATAAAAAAAAATTATGTAAAGAAATTGATAATGGACTGGGGTCCACCACCATTAGTTGGGCAATTGTGTAGGAAAAATTGTGTATTGGTTGGGCAAGTGAGAGTGTGAGACTCATGACTAGTCATTTCACTGTTCACAAGTGAAACATTTTGAGAAATAAGTGAGTGTGAGACTCATGGCCGGTCATTTCACTGTATACAATTGAGAAATTCTTAGACAGGGATTGGGCAGTCCAATCAAAATTAAGAAAAAATTTTGCATATTCTGAAATTAGTCATTTTTTGAAAAAATAGTATACCCAAAACACTCCCTACAAGATCCACCACGTAGTACAGCTACCCTACCTCTTCGTCTTATTTTCTTAAATGACAAATAAGAAACCTATTGGTAGCAACCTATTAAGTGCTCACTCCGGTGATAATTACTTCTCATTTACGACCCCAAATCTAATCCATTACTAACGGGGGCCCACATGCATTCACTCGCCCTCCCACAAACGCTATACACCAAAAACGACAACACAGAACAACAAACGACAAAACTACGTACAAAACGACACGAAGTTTCGGGAATGAGAAAAACAAAAACAAAAACTCACCGCGAATCGCAGAGGCCAAGTTCCCATGCGAAATAAAATCACTGATCAAGAGCTTCTCGTCGGGGGCCCAATAGTACGCCCTCAGCCTCACCACGTTCGGATGCTTCACTCTCCCGATCGCCTGAACCTCCGCCGCGAACTCCTTGTACCTCTGATCGCCGCCCTCCCCCAACCTCCTCACCGCCACGGGAATCCCATTCCCCAGCACCACCTTGTACACAATCCCCAACCCACTCTTCCCCAGAACATAAGCCGACGCTCTCAGCAGCTCGTCGAGTTCAAATGTGAACCCCTTATCGATTGCCACAAGCTCTCCTTCGCCTCTTCCTCTCTCGGGCGGGTCGAGTTCGGAGTCCGAGTTCCCGAACCCGCCGTTGATGCAAGAACAACAGAGTCGGCTTTTCTCGGTGTTCGCGCCGAATTTTGTCTTTCCGGTACATGAACAGCCGTTGGCATTGTCCTTCTTTTTCCAGTAAATGTAAACTACGACCAAACCGATGAATGCGACTGCGGCGGCGTCGGCTACGGAGATGAGGATGATCAGACCCGGACTCAACCCCTTTTTCGGGTTGTTGTCGGATCCGGGCGAGGAATTCGGGTTACCCGGGGAACTCGGGGCCTGGTCTTTGCAAGATTTCTGGAGCGGAAACCCGCATAAGAGAGGGTTGTTGAGAAACGCGGTCGGGCCCTGGTTCGAAAACGACCCCGTTTGGGGAATTTCGCCGCTGAAATTATTGTTGCGGAGATCGAAGCTCACCGTCACCGGTAAGTCTCCCAGCGATTTCGGAATCTTGCCGGATAAGTGATTGAACGAGAGGTTGAGCGTGCCGGAGAGAGACTTCAGGTCGCCGAAATCTTCCGGCACCGATCCGGTGAAACGGTTGTCGGAGAGGTCCAATTGGAGGAGGTTTTCCATACCGGACCAAATTCCGGCCGGGATTTCGCCGGTGAAATGGTTTCCGGCGAGTATCAGTCTCTGCAATTGCTTACAGTTGTTGAGGCCCTTGTCTAACGAACCGGAGAGGGAGTTGTTGGAGAGGTCGAGGTTCTGGAGGCGCGGGAGGTTACAGATCGACGGCGGGAGCTGACCGGAGAGGTTGTTACCGTAGAGGAAGAGGCTGTGGAGTGACGTGGCATTGAAGAGCTGAGTCGGGATGGCGCCGTAGAAGTTGTTGCTGTGGAGGTTGAGCCGCCGCAGATAGACTAAGTTTCCGAGCTCGGAGGGGATGTAGCCCCGGAGATTCTTGCCGGAGAGCGCGATCCCGACGACGCGGGGGTCGGGGAATCCGGTGATGTTCATGCAGGAAATGCCGGTCCATCGGCAGGGCGAGGCGTCGGAGTCGGCCCAGTCGGAGAAGGCGGAGCCGGCGGTGGACTGGTCGACGGCGGATTTGAGGGAGAGGAGGGAGAGGCCGTCGGGAGTCAAAGAGTCAGCGAAGTCGCCAAAACAGAAGAAGAAGAAGAAGAAGAGTGAGTAAACAGTGGAATCCTTCATTGTTGAAATGGGAGAGACTAGAGAGTGAATTGAATGGAAATGTAGGGGGTGTTAATTGGAGTCCATAGCTAAGAGTGGTTGGGTTTTTGGTGGAGAGGAGTCAGAGGACTGGTATTTATGAGAAAGGGACTTTGAGGAAATGGGAGGGGGAGGTTTTTGATTGGTGGGGCCCATCTCCCGCCAAAAAAAAAAAAAAAAAAAGAGAGAGAAGGAGGGGAGTAGAAGAAAAGCAATGCCCCCCCTCATTTTTTAGGATGTGGCTTTGGCTTATTATATCGTCTTCAAGTTACATGGATGGTGATGTACTGATGTTTGTGTAAGGATTAGAGATAGGTCCTGTTCTGAGATTTGATTTCACGAGTCATAACATTCCCTTATTTTCTGGACTCTAGCTTGGAACCAACTCTGACAAGTTAACAACCGGTCACTTCTTTGAGGAAATCTTGGCATTTGTCATCTTCAATTACCAACGGCACAATTTCACAACTGATCATTAATTTGGTGAGAGGGTGATAGAGTTTATCTCAGCAATTGTCATTTTCAATAACCGACGGTGTAGTTTCATAACTGGTCACTTGGTAATAGAGTTATAGAGTTTATCTCGACATTTGTAATTTTCAATCACCGATAGTGTAATTTCATGATTTGAACCGTTTATCTTTTAAGTTATTCTGCTGATATGATTTTTGAAGAAATGAAAATCAACTCAATTGAGAGTTGTTCAGTTTTTCTAACTATTAGAGTGTGTTTGGATGAGGGAAAAAATGATGGAATTTAATTGAAAGTGAGGATTTCATAATTCCTACAAGCTAATTCCCTCGTTTGGCATTATCAGATTGGAAATTTTAAATTTCTCTGTGGAAAAAAATGAAGGAATTCATTGTTTAAATTCCCCACTTCAATTTCCACCAAAATAGGTGTCATTTACGAATTCCTTTGCAATATTCATTTTTCATTTCCAAAACAAGGCTTTTTTCTATTTTATTTTTTTATTTATTTTAAACTTTCTTAATTTATTACACATTTCAAATCTTAAATAGATACACCCAAACAATAGAAATTGCAATTAATGGAATTTTAGATTGATGGAGTTAAAGATTCCATTATTTATAAATTCCTACGGATTTCATAATTTTCTCATCCAAACGCACCATTAGTGAATTAATCAATAATTTTGTGAACATATAGATAATTACTATGCAGATTAATTCTTTTCTAACAAGTACATATAACTAGTTTTTCCGTAGGATATTCAAATGATGGATTAAAAAACAAACCGTTTGTATTATAGTATGTTAACAGTACAAAATAAGAAAATCCGATTATGTAGACGAAATCGGAAAACTTACTACTTTGAGTACTTTCTACAAATTGCTAGTTTCTCTGGCATGCAGTTTGAGTTAATGCTATTTTTAATTAAGCTGGTTAATTATTTCTACCAAGTAGCAAGCTAGAAGAAAGATACTGTCTTTATGCTTAAAAGATATGTTTAACTAGTACCTAGATTGAACCTTCTGCTGGCTTTGTTTTTCATTTTTCTGGTGAATGTCTTCGTGATCTGATGCAATAGTTTATAGTAAGTCTGTTTAGATGAAAGGGGACCAATTGTTGATTCCTACTATAATACGATTTTTTTGGAACTTAAGTAACTATATATCAGAATAGAAGATTAAACACATGCATAGTCACAGTCTCTCTAGCTGGTTAGGTTGTATTGGTCATACCAAACAGCAACAGGCAGTGTCTACAGATGAAGCAAACAATTAGGTTTTATATTCTTGCTGGTTTGGACTCAAAGGGATCGTCTTCAACTCAGTCTCTGATCTAAGCTGACCAGAATAAAAAATAAAAAAAAGAAGTCCCTCATTAGTTCCTTCCCCCCCCCCCAAAAAAAAAGTTTTTAAAGTGTCACTAAAAATTGTACTTTAGTTGGATTTGTTTAAGCATTTTGCGGTGCTAGAAATCGCCTTAAGTACATATAGGAAACTGAGAAGCAGTTGAATTTTATGTGTTTATACCAATAGTTTCTACTATCGAAATCGCTACGGAGCAGAAAGGCTTCAAGAACTCTCGGAGAGGCCCTTAGGGTCGGGTTTTAGTGACTTTTGTCAATGTCTTGAACTATTAGTTATCAAGCAAGGTTTAAGAATTGACAGCAACCAACCAGAGAGAGACATATCAAATAATAGAGGAAGCTAAATCACAGTTGCACTAGTGCTCTGAATCATGTTGATATAGAGATTAAGGACTATAATACCATGTCTGCTAGTTTGGTGTGAAGAAGGGTCAAGTCTTAAAGAGAAGATGGTATTGATTGGTTTGTTCAGGAATATGAAAATTTCCAGCAGGAACCGGTTATTTCCCAAGGCCTTTTTTTCCATGCAAATCATGTAAATCTAATTATTTAATTGTTCAGTGGAAGTTCGTATAATGATTATAACTCATTCTCAAATCTCAATCATGAAAACATGCTTAGAAGCTAACAAAGCACAAAAAGATGGAACATGTTTTCTCCAGCTTGTAAATACCGTTTGATTTTCCATCTTGTTATTCTGGTAGATATCATTCTCATTTCGGTGGAATACGTACTAGAAATGATTGACATAAGTAAAATAATTATAGTTCATCCATTAATTAGTTTTCTAAAAATGGGAGACTCAATTAGTACTCCCTCGATCAGAAGCCTTTGGGTGTTTGTATTCTTAATGAAAAAGTCATTTGAATTCAAGTTTAACTAGGAACATAATTGCTAGGGTGTAGTGACAACGGGACAAGTCATTTGTTATATATAGGATAAACAAATAATAACCCAATGCTTTGTACTTAAGGGATCTAAAGGATTGTGCATATATGAATTGTAACCAACCCTAATTAGGCTTGGTTGTTCAACATTGCTCATTAGAACTGAGGAAAGAGTAGGACCCATATACCACACAAATTGAAATTGGTTCTTGTTTATGCTCTCTCACTGGAGCACGTTTGACCGAAGTTCTTATTTTAGCAAATTACCACAAATTACAAACTCAGCCCAACTTTTTTCAAGTGCAGGTCGTGTTTTGAGGAAATCCATGCGGTATTGTAGCTTACCCATACGCAAAGGCCAAGCCCATGCGGGCTAACTTCCGTTTTCTTTTAAAAAAATTTAATAAATTACCACTACCTACACTTTTAGCCCATAAATTACCATCAGCAAGTTTTTTTTTTTTTTTAATTCCCATATGCTAGTGTGCAAGGCCAATGTGCAAGGTATTATCCCTTGCGGTCAGATTCCTTCCTTTTTTGAATTATTTCTACTGACAAGTAAATTACGAAACTGCCCTTGTGGTTTGGATAATGTGAATTAAAACTGCTGAATATTAGTAGCATTATGAAGAAAGAATATCTCTACATTCCATCTTTGTTTTTCTTAGAAACAAGTCATTTATTTAATAGGGAAAATATCAGGAATGGTCACTGAGTTTTGACATATTCGACACTTAACTCACTGTATTTTCAACAATATCACATAACTCACTCAATTTTGAAACCGTCTATCACATAACTCACTATCGTCTAACAACGTTTATTATCCGTTAAATCACTGTTTGGGTGTTGTGTTCTCTTTTTTTTTTTTTTTTTTTTGGGTTAATTTTCCGTTAAATCACTGTTTGTTTGTTTGTTTTTTTTTTTTTCCTTTGGGTGTTGTGTCCTCAGATCTTCTTCTTTCTTTCCCCCGCCCCCTCCCTTATTCATGCTTTCTGGGTATGGTTGTTGTGCACCAAATTACAACAGATTCATTAGACAAGTATATTGTTGTGGGTGTGGGGCGAGACGGAGATGGAGCGGCTGGGGGAGGTAGGGCGGTCGTGGAGAGAGAGCCGGACGGACTGAGCCGACGGGGAGGATCTGGCGAGGCTCACGTGCGGGGGAGAGGCGACGCGTGTGAAGAAATCGCCGGCGGAGGGGGTGGAGAAGCTGGAAGTGGAGGAGGCGAAGTCGGTGGAGGAGGAGTGGGAGGTGTAGAACCTTCCGGAGAGTGAGGATGAGTTTTAAAGAGAGAAAGTGAAGGAGTTTCAGAGAGAGAAAAGGTGGGAGGAGAGAGAGGGAAGAAGAAGATAAGAAAGAAAAGAGGGAGAGAAGAAAAAAATGTTTAAAGAAAAAAATAAGATAAAGGTTTAAGATAGTGAAGAGACGAAAATACCCTTTAAAATATGACCATGTAGACGGTAGTGAGTTATGTGATAAACGGTTTAAAAATTGAGTGAGTTATGTGATATTGTTGAAAATACAGTGAGTTAAGTGTCGAATATGTCAAAACTCAGTGACCATTCCTGACTTTTTCCCTATTTAATAATTCCAAAAACTATTTGTACATATTACAATATGAAACTTGAACACTATCATTTATATCTGGCTTTGCTGCTTTCACATACAAGCAGTAGTGTACTGATCCCCAGTAGTATATCACCTCCAGCAGTATACTGACCCTCAGTAGTGTACTGATCCCTAGTAGTATACTAGCCTGGCCTTCTCGCGTTTGCTCACTTTAACATTGCTTTCATTAGCTCTATCCTGCAAGTCAACCGACAACACAGAGCATAAGGGATGATAAAGTGTGTGCCCAAAAATGCTTTGGCGATTACAACTCTAATCTTTTCTCTTCACATATGTTGAAACAACTCTAATCCTTTCTCTTCAATAATCATAGCATTCAAACACATAAGAACTATCACTAAACATAGAGCCTAATCCTTATAGTTTCTTCCATTTCTTTCTGAGTCAAAAATTGGAAAAGAAAAAACAAAAAGAAGTAGATGATACAAGCAGCAAATTTTGCAACTAATCCATGAAATTGCAATAACACAGAACCAAAAAAAGCAACAATTTTTTTGTCAAACTAACATTACACAACACCACCAATCCAATAAGAAAGTACCATAAACACAAAACTAAAGCATTACACAAAACCACCAATCCAATAAGAAAGTACCATAAACACAAAACTAAAGCTATTGACCCTCAATACAAAACTGATAATCAGACTATAGCTACTGACCTGCAAACGAAATGTTGCTGAGTCCTGTAGAAATAACAAACAAATTAAGATCCAATAAGAAAGTACCATAAATACAAAACTAAAGCTACTGACCTGCAATACAAAACTGATAATTAGACTATAGCTACTGACCTGCAAACAAAATGTTGCTGAGTCTTGCAGAAATAACAAACAAATTAAGATCAGTACAGCTCCACCAAATTGCAAAAGCCTCAAAATTTCTCAACCAAAATTTCTCAGCTAAAGCTACTAAGCATAATTGAATTTCGACAGTGTTGAATGCATAATCAGACTATAGCTACTGACCTTCAAGACTATAGTTACTGACCTGCCGGTGTCGAGCCCTTGCTTCGCCGCCGGGGTCGCTTGCTTGTTTCTCCGCCGGGATCGCGCCCTTGCTTCGCCGCCAGAGTCGCGCCCTTGCTTCGCCATCGGGGTCATGGCCATGCTTCTCCGCCGGGGTCTCGCACTTGGTTCGCCGTCTGGGTTGTGCGCTTGGTTCTCCGCCGGGGTCACGTGCTTAGTTCGCCGCCGGGGTTGTTCGCTTGGTTCTCCGCCGGGGTCGCGCGTTTAGTTCACCGCCGGGGTCGTGCGCTTGGTTCGCCGCCAGGTCGCGCACTTGCTTAGCCTCTAGGTCGCGCGCTTGCTTCCCCGCTGGGTTGCATCTTTGCTTTGCCGCCGGGTCAAGCCCTTGCTTCGCCGGAAACCTAGATGTTTTGATTTTCAGACGGTTTAGATTTTGGGGTCGCTTTGATATTGGGAGAAATGGTTTATATTAGTCAGTGGCATGTTTCGTAATTTCTTAATATTTGAGTGTTCTTTCTTTATGATGGGCTAATGGTTGTTGACCGCACGGGCTCCATGTTTTGGAGTCTGCTATTGGTAAATAATAGTGTGATATTGTAGTTATTGGTCATTAACTCTTTAAATTTTCTGTTAAATAGTATTTTACTAAAATACCCTTCGCTTAGACCTGGATATGTTTTTCGTTTAGTTCAGTTTGGTAGATCTAGTTTCCTCTTCGTTCGAAACGAGCTCTGATTCTCTTCATTTTTGAATTGAATCAGTTCTATCTTCATGAGCAATCAACCCATACTTTTTTCTATTTATGCTCATGTCATTGCTATACAAAATAGTATTTTTTTTAGGTTGTGAAATATACAAAGAAACAGAGAACTATTACATTTCATCTTGACTTTTCTAATAAACTACTCATTTATATAATAAAATCCCAATCTAATAAACAAAGAACTGTCTGTAATCCGGTCTCTGTGCTCTTATCTTCTTTGTTCCAATTGATACATCCTTTTGGTCTATTTCAGCAACCATCCTCTTTTGCCATTGCGATTAATCTGTGTATTATGAGAAATGCAAATATATGAGTACTGACCCTCAATAGTTTACTGACCCTCAAATATTTGATTAAGAAAATATCCACAAAGCAATACTACCAGCAATAATAAGGTCAAATATCCACAGAGCCTATAGGTAGACATAATTGCAATGATCTTCTCATAAAGTAAAGCTAAGAAACCTGTCTAAAAATGCAAGCTCAATTGAACCGATAATAGAATCGAGTTGAATACCTCATGCAATCAAGCGAATGCACTCATGAAGCTAAAGCTATTGATCCTCATAAATAAACATCAAATGAGGTTGCAATACACATAGGGTTATTGACCTAATAGCATACTGACCCTCAATAGCAATACACATGGTTCTCTAACTTCAGTTACACCATTCACAATCTCAAACCTCTTAAATCAACCATCACATACAGAAAGGCACATATGTCATCATTGCATATATATATAAGAAACTTAAAGATGTCACTCAGAGAATGATCTTGACATGTTAATAAAGTAATCATTATGGAACATAAACTAGATACGATTCGGCACCATTATTTATCCAAACATTTTAAGACCTATCTAAGTAACATCATAATGACTCATAACAACATTCTCCAACAGAGCATGTCAATTATGAAGATCACAAAAAAATAGAATGAATCAGCCTCCCTATTCTACAAAACTCCAGCAAATATATGAGTACTGATCCTCAGTAGTTTACTGACCCTCAAAAGTTTACTGAACAGCAACATCATCATGCCAATTCAAAACACTCAACTACGAAAACCAGAACCAATAGCTATTCTTCTAACACAAGTTTGAGGACAATAAACATAGTGTTAGTGAAATCATGAAGCTAAGACTACTGACTCTCAGAAACTAAAGCTCATACAATTCATTTTGTACTATTGAGTCACAAAACTCATCATCTTCCATCAAAACAAGCAAATCTCATAAACAAAAGCTACTGAGCCTCAGAAACTAAAGTTAATGATCCTTAGAGGGTCCATATAATCATAGATTGCACATATTGCAGCATTTTAATGCTACTGACTCTCAATAATCATATATTGCACATGTTGCAAGCATTTTAATGGTACTGACTCTCAATAAGCTCATACAATTCATCATCAGTCACATAAAATCAAGTTTTGTTGCTTAGCAACTCATCTTAATTGATACTGACCTCACTCTTCAGTGGATTTGCAGGCTGAGAACAAACCTTAGCTTCGCCGAGTTCCTTGCCGGTAGATTTGCAGGCCAAGACCAAAAAATAGCTTCTCCGTCTAGCTTCGTCGCCTCGGTTCTCTGATCACTTCGCCGCCTCGCTTCTCGGCCTAGCTTCACCGCGTCGCTTCTCCAATCGCTTCGCCGCCTAGGCGCCTAACTTCACCATCTCGCTTCGCTGCCTAGCTTCACCGCGTCGCTTCTCCGATCGCTTCGCTGCCTAGCTTCACCATCTCGCTTCTCCTGCTAGCTTCGCCGTGTCGCTACTCCGGTCGCTTCACTGCCTAGCTTCATCGGAGCCCTAGATCTATAGATCTAGAAAGGATTTTGATTTTGGAACTGTTTTGATTTTGGGAGAAATGGCTAATACAGGTGTTAATGGCACATTGCGTAATTTGTTTAAACTTCGAGTGCTATTGCTCTCATCAGGTTTAGATGGGCTAACAACCCGTTAACATGTTTGGCCGCACGGGCTTCCGGAGTATAGAGCCTGCTCTTGGTAAATATATGTGATTATTTGTAGTTATTGGTAAAACGCTCTTTTTATTTTGATAAAAAAGAAAACACCTTCATTGATGACCTCAGTCCACAGAGCAAGAAAAGCATCCAAAAAAGACACATCCAAGCTACACGAGGCCAAACCAAAAGGCCCAAGACAACTAGAACAAGTAAACTGGCTTCAAGGACCTATGCTTATGATTTGGAGATACCCAAATTGGCTTCAAGGACCTAGGCTTATGATTTGGAGATACTCAAATTGGACCTACTACGATCCTTTATATTTTCCATGTGGTGATAAACCACATATGCCTATTATGGTCTAATCCTCGTATATTTCCCCAATTCATGAAGCTACGTAATAGTCTTCAAGGGTCTAGCAAAGCAATGATCTTCACTCACCATCCTGATGCTTAAAGCCTTAAACCAATGAAGCATGAAGCTTACATAAAGGCCATCACATATGATGTTCCAAGCTTATATGAATTATGATTTTAGTGACTTTAATTATAGGACAATTCCAGTTCCTGGTTTGGTTGCTGTCAATTCATTATCTCTTTCCATGTCTTCGGATACAACCCATAAGGGTTTGCCTGCAGTCCTTTGTGCACAGATCCTTGTGATGGTTCAAGCTTGTGTCCATGGCCTTAAGTTGTTCCAATTCGTCCTCCATGTCCTTGACCAAGTTCAGAAAGTCTCGCACATTTTTAAGGTGTTGTATTTCTTGATCCCAGTTGTTGCAACTGGCTAGTAGTTTTCTTAGAAGAATTCTGTTAGACTTATCCGAACTTCAAAAAAAAAATTGGTTCCAGATACAGTTAGACTTGGTGGTATAATCCTCGATCAATCGTTGATCGTGTACTTAAAGCAAAACAAATTATACATTGAACTTATCATAGCTGTAATACAAATATTACAATTGTGACCCTGTATTGAGTAGAAGTAGTACTCAAACTGGCTGCGTAATTCCTAAGCATAGCTGCACATCCCAAACGCACAAGAACCACCTCTCTTGCAGTGGTTGTCGCAGCTCCCGCAGTGTTTCTTGTCGGACATTGTGTGCACAACATGACCGTTGCAGCATATCTCTGCGTGCTTGCATTTCACCCCACATTTCCCGCAGTTGAGTCTGTCCGTCTTCACGTCCACACACTTGTTGTGGCAGCAATGTGATTTTGGGCTGTTTACGGCGGCTCTACAAACCTTAGGATTTTTGTCGCATGATGTTGTCGTCACTTCCCTAGAACCAAGGAAGACGCTGCTTGTTCCCCTCAAAGAGGTTTTCCCTTGGCTTTTGGCATCCAATGGAAGATCATCATCAAAGGTTTCGTGATCATTTACAGCCTTGGTTTCCTTGTTGGAAAATAGTTCTTCTTCGACTAGTGTTGCAGAGAGAGTAACGGCTAAAGCCATCAACATCGCTACCACTAATAAGAAAACCTTGAGGGATTTCATATTAAATAAGTTTCTTTGGTGTTGGTAGTATATGTATAAAGAGAGACTAAAATGTGGGAGGAAGAAGATTAATGAATTATGAATGCTTTGGATGAAGAAGCATATGTAAGGTTGGACAAGTATATATAGGCAATGGAATGAGCACGATAAGTCAATCAGTTGATCGAGGAATATTGCATGAGCTTGCAATGGATGCTCACTTTCATTGAATTCATTTTTTTTAATAAATTGATTCAAAGGGCCAAAGCAAAACGTTAATTCAGTGAACAAATTTAGGCTTCCGAGAATTAATATATATGTTATCTGTAAATTAGGTGAATAGGAACAAGAAACATGCATGTAAACTACGAGCTTATACTATATATAGAAAATAGGGAAGCTTTTTATCTATTCTCATCTGTCTAATATCCAAACTCACAGAATACAATTTGACTCTGCAATTTGGATCGATGTATATAAACATTAATATTAATAATCGATCAGCTCAAGCCCGCCTTCACATTTCAAGCTTCCAAGAAATTAACTAATAATTAGTCTAAGTAGTCCAATTATAACAATGTGTCATCTCTGCTCTTTTACTAAAATATTTTTCTATTTTTTACAAATGGTCTTGGCTAGCTAATTTGTGGAAAATTTGTCATGTTAAGCTTGACTATGAATATTGTTTCATTGGATTATATAGTATTTGTTAGAAGAATTCTTTTCTGTTATACTTATTCTATTAACTTTGTTCCAGTACCCCCATATATATATATATATATATATATGCACACTTATTGTATATTCGATTAGAATCAATAACTAGCCAAAGAATGTTGTTAGCTAGGTTAATTTAATTAGTACATGTACTTGATTTCGACCGATTAACTTTTAGTACAGCAAAAGTATTCTGCGAATTTTCATAGAAAAAAAAAAGTTCTGCATATGTTGTTTTAGCAAAATATAATCAAATCATTCTTTCTTCTTTCCAGTTTTCCCATTGCAGGATTAATTGCTGACTGCAATACTTTATACTTGTCTTCTAGCTTGTTCATTATACGTGGATGACTCCTTGTGTAAACTGAAAAAAAAAAAAATGCTCAACTACTCCATATGTATTCTAGAAGATCAGTACAAAATGGAATGAGACTATATATACGAGGGATTGTTTGATGCACAGAAGGAGCAGCTTACAAGTAACATGAACGAAGAAGAATTTATATATTAATTGTTCTTTATACAACAAATAAAAGACAAAGCCAATGGGTGCTGACTAGCTCCCCTTATTCCTTGCACACATTACACATAAGTACACAAATTCATAGCCTTAATTTAAACTTATTCCACAGTTCAAGTACTTTATACTGAATTTGAATTAGACGAATAAATAATGAATTTAATAAGTGGGTGTGTGTGTGTGTGTGTGTGTGTGTGTATATAGCTGCACAAGCGAAAGTAGTGTCATCCTTATCATGCATGGGGTACGTAGAAGTTGGTCTGCTCATTTCTATGCATAGCTGCACATTCCGTACACACACGAACTGCCTTTCTTGCACTTGTTGTTGCAGCTCCCACAGTTTTTCTTGTCAGCCATTGGATTCAGACACTTGCCTTTGCAGCATATCTCCGAGTACTTGCATTTCTTCCCACACTTGCCGCAATTGTCTCTGTCCGTCTTCACATCCACACACTTCTTCTTGCAGCAATCTCGCCCCGCACTGCCTGCAGCCTTACAAACCTTAGGGTTTTTGTCACAGGTAGTCGCAACAGCCCGAGTGGCAAGGAAGCGGCTTGCTCCCCTAAGGGAAGTTTTTGGTTGGCTTAAGGTCGCAGGGAGATCATCGGATGGTTCATTTGGAGTATCATTTTCCTCATCGGAGAACCATTCCTGTTGATCTTCTTCCGGGGTTGATGCGGAAAGAGTAATGGCAGCTAAAGCCATTAGCATGGCTAGCAGAAAGAAGACTTGGATGGAGCCTTTCATGTTTTGTTTTCGTGTCTAGGAATAAATGAGATATTTCGAAAGGGATCGGGGGGATTGAAGTAATAGGATAATGGTGAGATTATATGAATGTGTTTTTGATGAGGAAGTATGCAAGTATATATAGAGAACAAAAAGGGCTAGTAAAGAAGGGGATTGCATGCATAAACTGTGCGTGATTGTCGGGAACTTAATGGGATGGTCTAATTCGAAGGGCTGCAATTCATGTAAGTAAACAAAAGTTAGGCTTTCCGAGAAAGATTATATTAAATTAGGTGAATTTGCAGAAGAAACAGCTAGAGATTACTATCTATGTTGGGCAGGTTAGGCCAGCTCATCCTTGGGGTTCTCATTCATATGTATATGTAGTTGATTGCGTAAGCAGATGCTCTCTTCTTGTTTTAAGAGACTCCAAGAAACCAAATGCATGTTCTATACTCCAAACCGGGTAAAAAGCCGTTATAGAAGCACTACAACCAGTACTGCTTGCTTTGCATAGGATGATCCCATGGTACTCAGAAAACAAGAGGACCATAACCAACCTACTCATTTTGATCCGGTAAGAATTGCTTGCTTCATTGCCCATTGCTATTTATCTCAATTCTTACACAGAAATAAGGTTTGACCGCAGAATAAAAAAGAAATTTGATAATGGGATGAACATAAGAGAGACTGCACATCAACACCAAATTTGCGCAAAGGCTCTAAACCACAATTCTCAAACAACAAACCACATCAGAGCATAAACAGAAATAAGGTTTGACGGCAGAATAAAAAAGAAATTTGATAATGGGATGAACATAAGAGAGACTTCACATCAACACCAAATTTGCGCAAAGGCTCTAAATGCCTCTAAGACCATCCACAAGTGAACATAGCAGTTCCAAGCAAGAATACATAAAGGGAACGTAATATTCATGTCAAGAAAACAGGATGTAATATAACAAGACATGACCAATCTAATAACATCAGCATCATGCTAATTCAGTTGAATAATAAGAAAAGTAGCATCCCACTGCCTATGCCTTGCTTTCTTCAAATCCCTCTTTGCCTGCCTTTTCCATTAGCTAGTCCTCTCTCTTAGGCTGCACCTACCTCCACCATTTCTTGTTCCACGGTCTCGGGGGTTACAGGATAGTATGTGTAGTGAAGTTCCCCGACATCATCTCCAGATAGCTTTTTCCACCCATTTGGACCGACATGGTAAACTGATTAAGAAACACACAAATTACAAACAATGAACAGTTAGATCATGAATGTGCATAGGTGATAGATATATATACACACTGTATTGAGAAAGAGAGGAGGGGGAACAAAGGGATTACCGCTAGCAACTCCACCACTAGCTCCATCACGGAATGTTGCATGATATATGGCTCTCCTAGCTAACTCAGCAGCTTCTTCAACTGACATATCATAGCGGTACCTGGCATATGCAACCACGGTTAGTACACATATCATGTACACAAATAACTCTACAACACTAGGAAAAGACAGAGTTAACCCTTTGGCACTTATTGAGAAAGTAAAACACAATGCCATTAATCAAGTTTTTGCAGGAAACAGTTATGATTGATAAAAAACAGAATTGTTACAAAGCAAAAGAGAAATCATGCTTTTGCTGCAAACACAGCATCAAGGCGGAGTACATGAATCAATTCATAATCCAGTCAAAGATCAACAGGGCCTCACCTACCCCCCCCCCCCCCCCCCAAAAAAAAAAAACTCTCTTCCCAGGGTATCCAAACTATAGAATTGGTTTTTCTTCATTTTCCTTCTTTTTTTATTTCCACATTCTTGTAAGACCTTCTCTTACTTAATCACATGTACTTTTGTTCTTATTTTTAATTATGACAAAAGACTGCTTGTTACACATTTTGTATGGATGATCATTCAAGAATACAAAAGTTGCATTCTTGAAGAAAATTGCAGTTTTCAGAAACAACTTAGAAAATCATTGCACAAAATGGCCAAACTGAAACATGAATAAGTAAAAAAAAAAAGGGGTGAAAAGCACATACCCATTATCCAGGACACCATAAGCATATGGTGAACCAGATCCAACTGAAAACCGCATCCCTTTCAACCTTCCTCCCTCACTGTCCACATAATAAAGTCCAGGACCCTGCACCAAGGAAGCATACGTAGTAATTAGATAAATGCCTGATAATATTAATCAAGATAAATGCTTGCAAAACGTTGTTTGACAAGATTCGAATCCATTACCGTTTCATCCCACCCAGCTATCATGGTCCCAACAGACAGACCCATGCCACGGTAAGAGTACAAAATGTTGGCCAAGAGCTTGGATGCACCTGTAACTGAAATTCTGCGCTTGTTTGCCAATTCGTGAAGTCTGCACTGAGTTATATCAAACAATTGTTTATCAGTAATCCATACAAGAGAAAAAGAATACACATTACACACCCTGTATTCAATACCTACTAATGCCTCTCAGAGAAAGGATGATGCATAGACTTGGCAAAAGATGGCTTGTGAAAAATATGTCAAAATCCTATGCGTACAACTATCTGATTTGCACGCAAGAAAGTGATTGTATGTATCAACAAAGCATGTTTTTTTTACAGCTTATTGACAAAATAGAGGGGTCCTTACAATTGTACAGGTTATCACTAAGCCAAGCAACAGGCAACAACTATAATACCATTAGTAGGTTAGTCATATTCTCATGGTAAGTTTTAACCATCCTCTCTTCCATTGTCCGTGTATTAGCAACATGGAAAGCATAGCACCAAAATAGTATACCATCACCAATTCAACATTAATCGTATCTGCCAAGTTTCACTAATTTGAAACTATGAACACAAACTATGTATAATACCTTAATCCCCAAATTCCTATGCCAAAACTGACAGTCAGCAGCTCCACCAGCCATAGTTCCAAGCATGTAAGGATTGATTTCGATAATCTTCTTCACAGACTGAGACGCTATAAACGTTAAACAAACAACATCATGAGCATAAATTCCAACATTCACATTCCACATCCCAAAAAGAAACAAAAAAAAAGCTAGAGCATTACATATATATCCTCCCATGCTAGCTCGAGAATCAGCCGCCACCATAACACCATCCTTGAAAATAAATGCAAGGGTTGTAGTCCCCTTGGCCGGCTTCACCATCTGGATAGCCTCTTTCTGAAACCCATCAAACTGAAAAAACAGTACCAATAAAACCTCACAATCAGCCACCGAAAACCTAAACCGAGCATTAAAAATCCACACAAACACTAAAAAGCCCTAAAAATCAAAGCTTAAACCAAGCACACGGAAACTCACGTCATCAGTAACAGGGACCTCGAACGACGGCGCAGCTGAAAACCCACCGCTGTCGCCGAGCAACGGCGCAGTGGTTTGAAGACTGCTGAAGTCGAACTTCATTGTCGTAAAGCCTCTGAAAATCAAAGTAGAAATTGCGCAGAAATTAAACCCTAGAAATCAAAATCCTTGTTCGATCTGTTACTATTTCGTAAATCCGTTCATGAATTTCAGAACAAATTGAAGTGAAGATGAGGAGGTTGTGAGGAGTACCTTGGCGATTGTCAGCTCCGGAAAACGAAGACGATGAGGAACGGAGAGTCTCTTCAAGATCGAGAAGAGAAATTTGAGTGTGTGTTTTAATTTTAATTTTTTTTGGTCCGACTGGTTATATAGTCTGGGTTTTTGTTAACTTGTTCAGGAGGAAAAGGGAAACAGCAAGAGTAGTGTAATGGGCTTTGATTTTGGGTCAGTATGTATGGGCCGTGTGGTTTAAAAAGTTTAACCGGCCCAATAACTGATTTTGAAGAAGAAAAATATAACGGGCTCAATAATAGATTTTGAAAATAGTGTATCTATATTCATACCTCATTTTTATTTTGACCCCAAACATCCATTTTTGCTCTTATTTTTTCTTTCTACACCTCCTCCTCTTCCAACCTTCTTACCAATAACTTGACGATGATATCCAATACCTCTGCTACTCTCTCTGGCACAACAATGACGACCTTCGCTGCCCAACTCTCTATAATCCTCTCCATACATTTATTTGTTTATCAGCATAAATTGATTGCATTTTTTTTTTCCTTCAATCAGTTTCTAGATTTTTCAATCAGTTTCTAGATGGATTAAGTTAACATGATTATATAAGTTTATTAAGATACTGATGTCCGTTTATGGATTAAGAGGAAAAAGTAGGCTTGCCAACTATCAACTTAAGTAACACTTTGAGGTTGCCAGGTTGGAGTTGCATCTCGTTAACCTTAATGCTTGCTAACTTTTGTTTGAATAAGATTTGTGTCAGAAAGATGAGTATGGAGTAAGTTATTTTTTCATTAGCATTACAAAAATTGAATTTAAAAACATTCAAAAATATTAGGAGGTCCATATATTAGATTTCAAAATATGAATATGAATAACCCCTTTGAAAAGTAAAAATAAAACAAAACAAAACAATAAAATTGCTGGCTATGGGGTTCGAACCCATGCGCACTTATGTGCAGCAGATCTTAAGTCTGCCCCCTTAACCTCTCGGGCAAACCAGCTGTTGTTGTTGGATAGGACATTGGATTAATATATTAACTGTTCCTTTTGTGCATATCATTATGATGCCGTTGGTGGCACGCTGGCTTTAGAGCCTCATTAATTGTTGAAGTAGTTTTCATGCAAAGAACGCGGACATTGCAAACACTTTGAAGATCACATGCAATTTATGACCCACCAATACATAGGATAATTAAGCCTATTTAATCTACTTCATAAGTTCATGTAACATAATTAAGTTTGTTTGATGAAATTGTACACTTTCCTACAATTAGGGGAAGCCAAATTGGTTTCATCCTCTTCCAAATAGTGTAGTAGAATTGATGAATCGCTAATCGGACTTAAAGACAAACTTATAAGATATTTAAACTTATCCGAAACAAGAATTTGAATTTTATATCGAGAGTCAAATAATATACGAGGAATGAACTATGTTCAAGACATAGTGATGCACTGAATATCACTTTCTAATTCAAAATGCATTGTACATACGCATCATTGCAACAACTTTAAAATTTAAAAATCACTTTTCTATTTCAACGTGAACAAAACTTCTTGTCAATACTGGCTAGCGAGCCTTAGTTTGATCAAAAAGCTATACAGCAATCCCACATTGGAGTACTATTGCACCGAAATTGAAGATAACTCAATCATGGCAACAAATAATGCATGGATGTTCATGTAGACACCAGCTAGGTAGCTAGCATGGTTTCGAAATAAAGCGAACGTGGTCAACCCCAAAATCAATCATATAAATGGGGCACGATCATTAGGACCATCCCTAATGATGATGGTGTCTTATTAAGCTAGAAAAGACGTGTATGGTTTGTGATGATGAGTAAGTTGTACATCTATTCTCTCAAGCTAGCTCTTCCTAGGTTATAATAAATACCTTTTCTCATCCTCTAACCCTACACATATGTTTAAAATTCGAATAGCATTTGCCCACCTATATATGTCTAGTGGTATGCGTACTAACCAGCCATTCGTGTATTCTAAACATGAAGAAGATGGCCTTGTGCTTAATAATCTGTCGGCGTTTAACTTTGACTGATTTAACATTCGATATCTTGATTTTGTAACATCACGTTTTGCTTACCGTAGAAACAAGAAATGAACCTTTGCCTTTTACCTCTTAGTCTTAGGGTAGTAATAATAATTATGATGATCAAAGCCATAATTATTATCCGACTTTGACTTGCAAAGGGATGTGGCTTGGACGGTTGGTCGTCGTAACAGTTTTGACCCCACATTCAGAAGATCTTCCATGCATATGCGGTGATATGCCCATAACCTAGGGCAGTATTATTTTGAGTATTTTCCTCATTTTATCTGATGCAATTTAAGTATTCGAGTCCAAAAATACGCAGCATAGTACTAGTATTGACTATATATAATTACATATTATATATATGTTCTTGTTACTATTGGACGATTTCTAGTATATGTACCTTATCATACCTCAGTACATGTAAAGGTCAGCTACATATTTTGAATTTCAACATAATACGTCGTCAATGAACTTTAGCTAGGGCATCCGATAGAAAAGAGAGAATCAAATAATTCAGTAGAGTATGTACATCTTATATAATCTTATATAATTAAGCTAATTATTGAGAGAATTGTTAAATTTTTGAACTACTGTATATGCCCTCACATAATATAGATATTAATAAACAAATTATTTATTTATGAGGATAAAATAGTCAATAGATTATATAATGTTTGAAAAAAATTGCTATAACTTTTTTTAATTTAAAAAAATAAAAATAAAAGTCGCACATGTTAAACGACTAGTATATAATGGATGAGAGAGGTGTCAAAAAATAAAAATAACACATACAACATAATATAGGTTTACAATAATATTGTGTATTCAACAATTTGGAGCCGTGAAACTTCGGAGACGTAAATAGTTCGATTAATTGGGGCCACAATGCATTGACCAATCTAACAATTTATGCATTGGTCATCATTTTCTGTAATTTTAAGACTTTAAAACACAGTAGATTAAACTTTTGTTTTTCATTCTACAAGTATTTAGAACAAAATTTGAGAAAGTTTCGTTTTATAATTTTATGGTGATTGATCATCATCCCCTCCTTAATCTCTCGATGTGTCAGTTTTCAAATGAAAACATCGAAGTATGTTGCAAATACTAAAAGAAAAACATTATAATAATAGAGACTCATATATGATGTATGTTGTTTGATCTACACCAAAAAAATTGTGAATAATAATAGAGATCCACGGGACTGACGGGAGACACGAACATGTGCTCTCATTTCAACCCCAACATGCTCCAAACCGACCATTTCATATAGCTCGATCTAATTAAGCATAAATTGATAACCTTGGATTATATTCACTAGGAAAACGAAAATGTTGGATTTTAGCAGAAAATTCAGACTATATAATAGGAGGATCGATCATGCATGCGACCAGAGCCAGCAGCGAAGAATTAATGTCAAAGCTACATGGTTGCCCCGCGGACTAAATATATTGACGTGTATGTACGTTCCGGTGTACGTTTTGTCTACAAGCATATATACAACCTGTGGCAACTCAAGACTCTTACTATTGTTTTATCTTTCCATAATTATTTTGTGAGAATATTTATCCAAGAAGATTTATCTTTTGACCGAGTAATATTTCCGGCGTTTTTATCAATCTGGTATATCTATACTATTATTAAGAGAAGAGGGTTTGTTAGCCAAAATTCAAAATTTTGACAGAAATGACCCTAGAAAATTAATAAACTTTGAGAATTAATTAAATCACAAGGACAATTATGACATTTATAAAATATAAAATATATTTTATTAAAAAATAAAATAAAAATATAACCCACAACCCACTTTTCTCTTCCATTATCTCTTCTCTACAATAACCGTTTTCTTTTTTATTTTCAGAAAAAAAAAAAAAAAAAAAAAACTTGCACATGCAGAGCATGTGTAGAGAAAGACTAGTATCTTTTACCAGGACTTGTTTACGGTGCATTAATTACTAAATGAGTCAACATAGTAATTCTTTTGGAGCTTTTCAATTTTTATATTGATATATCAAATCGATTAATTTTGATATAGTAGTATACCGGAGCCAGATAGGAGGTGAGCCGGAAGAAGTGACCTCCTCAGGCCCTAGTCATTTTGCATCGGAAAATAGACCCAATTTAAAATTGACTCCTATAATAATATTGTCTTGTGTAAATATGTATTATGAAATGTAGTATGTTCATCAGTAAACACAAGCATTTTTTTCATTAGTGGTTGAGAATTTGAATCCCATATAGCACCATTTGTAGTATGTAATTATTTTATTTTTATATTTAGGCCTTAAATCTCAAGTTTAGGCATGTGGTAAACCGACTGCATGTATTTTGCTATGCTATAGCTTGATATGATATTGAGTTAGTCTACAACTTAAATAGCATATTATTGTAGAGGTGGTATCTGTTAATTTCTAATTAAAAATTTATTTTGTAAGCTTGCAATAGAAGGAACAATAAACTCTCATTTTGAAAAAGTGAGCATTGAGTTTTGGATTGACTGCGCATATTATTGCACAAATTAATCTAGAGTTGTTCTTAGTTCTCTGTCAATCTAGATCATAAGATTGACGGCTGCTATTGGTCTACGTGTTACAACCAATCTTTTTCCTCCTTTGAAAACCTATGTACGTGTACTGTTTTTTTTTTTTTTTTCTGGTCAAATACATAAATATTTTTTCTCTTGAACACACAGAAAAAACAAAGACTGTCATATAACTATATATAGGTCCTTCCAGAAGAAAAAGGAGGAAGACACATCCTAATTAGAGGTCAAACAAAAACTACACCTTAATTCCTATCCCCTCTTAGTTTCCTTTTATGATTAGATTAAGACAACACAAAGTCTGGTGTGATGACATTTCTTATCACAAAATCAATATATTTGACTTCTAAGATTGTGATATTTTGAGAGGATATTAATCATGTTATGCTACTTGTTTTTAATAGACGTGTAATCCTCTAATGTTTTTTTTCTAATTACTCATGATCTTATGCTCTCGATCAAGGGATCCATGAACACCACGTACAAATGATCCGAATCTTAATGCATATTATTAAACAATTGAAGTTCGATCTGGTACCAACAATATGAAAATATCTATGCTAAATTTACTTTTATGAGACACACTGGATTTACTTAAGAAGTTGAGTTATTTCCACTTACTGTGAATTGATTAGATATAAATGTCTGTATTCTTCGTGCTATTAGAACAAACTTATCACACGTTATGTTGCCTATGGTTGGCTATGCAGTCAAATAAATTTATCATGGTCTGGCAAGAAAAAAAATTGTTTATGCATCGAAAACTTTTTTGCTTTACTTGTAACTTGTTTTGAATAAATTTGAACTTAATAAGCTTATCTCATGAACTCATGCTAGAATTACTCGTTTTAACAGGTTTATTCGTCACACACTCTATGTCAATCAATTTAGATAGTTCACCTTTAACTCGAGTCATGTTAAATGTAGTCATACGAGGTCGATGTTGGCGGTTGCTTCTCCAGTAATTTAAAATTTTAATTCAGAAACATTTTACTCTATATATTCATGTGAATCAAGTGATCATAGAGATACCTTTTTAACCCTTCTTACCGCGATTGGGTGGAAAACAACAGTTAAATTCCCGCGAATGACGGATCTAACGCGGGAGATTTTTTTTTTGACTTTGTCAAGGGGAACCCAAAGGCTTCCTAGGCCCAAAATAAACCCATTCGGCGCATGTGAAATGCTCCAACTGTGCATTGCAGCACAGTGCCTGGCCACTTTGACAGCTTCGGGGTTCGAACCTAGGTTGGGGAGCACACCCAACTAGGCAAGAACCAACGCGGGAGATAGCAAGATTGGGAAGAGACAGTTAAAATGTGTGGGGAAAAACAGCACCATGTGGAACGATTCCGAGCCTACATTGTTTATAATCACACATTTGACGTTTCTCTGTTCCCGTACTCCTGAACGGAGACATCCGCTGCCAATGAAATCACTTCAGTCCTCAATTTACGTAACTGCCCCCAAGCTGCGGTTGGATTTTTGACATTGCCATTGCCATTGCCATTGCATTCATATTCCTAGTGCATGCATATTTAGTGGTTAAATTGGAGTTTGAAAATATAGAGGTGCTTAGCTTAGTGTGGACTGTGGAGTATGAGTTTGATTCAATTATGGGACCATCAATAATTCACAACTTTTGGAAGCAACTAAAGTATCTATCAATTTTATACTAAATGTGGTTGCTCCTACACACCCTTTTCAAGAGAAAAAGAAATCACACAAAATGTCAATGTTGCTGTAGTTGTCATAGACTCATAGGCACATTGCATGAACAATCGTGCACTAGCGTGTTATCTGTTTTGGCGTTCCTTTTTTTTTTTTTGGTTCATAAATGAACTCCTTGTTTGTTGATTTGTAAAGTACTTGAACAATTCAAAGTTACATAAACATACTGATGTTAAAATTCAATAATGGAAGCATTGAGCAATAAACTAAAACATCAAAAAATTCCTACCAAAATTAGAAATGAACTAAAAAATAGTTGAACTTAAAACGATCACACTACAACTTACTTGTAGACCAACTTTCGTTTAATTTAGAACTAAAATAATTGAAAGTTATG
Organism: Rosa rugosa; assembly: GCF_958449725.1. Classification (NCBI taxonomy): domain Eukaryota; kingdom Viridiplantae; phylum Streptophyta; class Magnoliopsida; order Rosales; family Rosaceae; genus Rosa; species Rosa rugosa. Next base: position 10,630,175 of record NC_084824.1, on the reverse strand, counting down.
AAATATAGATAAGAATTTATACTAATTTTGGTGTGTATCAGTTTCTCTTAATCATATAGTGATCAATCAGAACTGCTTTCTTATTGATAGATTCTCAGGTCCCTATGTCTAAAAATAAATATTTAAATTTAGAGAATGAAATCCACATTTGCTAATTTATAATTTCTTTTTTTGGTTGAAACTCTTATAAAAAGATAAATTTAAGTTAATAAAAACAAAATTTAAGTTACTAAAAAAAGGAACATAGAGTGTGAATTGTAAAATAAGGAACGTGAATTTCATTTTCCTTAAATTTTATATAATCATATTAGAAGATACTAAACATGCTTCTCGGTCTTATCTCATTTATCTATCCTCTTCCAAACTCAACTATTTTTGGTAATTTAACGTTACTGATAATAGAGTGCATGATAACCAAAAACTAGCTTTTACACAATACTATTTGCCAATATTTCAATAGATACTTGATTTTTTCTCCGGTGTTTTTGTAGAGTATTGGAATTGTTACCGAAATCGAAATTTCAAAACCTCATTTTGAACTAATTTGAATGATTTGATTTAATAAATTTGTACAGTTTCAAGATTTTTTAGTGTCTATATGTCCAATCAATTCTTAATACATATCAGTAGGGTTGGTACGCGCTCCACGCGCTTGGAAAAAGCTTGAGTTTTATGTGGTCGACGGTTCTCGTCTGGTGGCGCCCTCATTCTGGCGCTGGCTTCTGGCCGTGCTGGTGTGTTGTGGTTGCTGCTAGACGGGCTACGTATGGTTCCTGGTGGTGGGGAGTTTGGGTTGGTGCATTCGGTGTCTCTATCGATTGGGTGGCGGCGATGATTCTTTGGCTTGTCTTCTTGCTTTGGTTAAGGCTAGGACGGCGATCATGGCTAGCTTTCTCTAGTTGGGCTGCGTCGGGTTTTGATCAATGGTGGAGGGGCTCTCAGTGGCCGGATAGTTGGTTATGTGATTTGCCCAGATGGGGCGGTTCCTGTTTGCCAGATCTCTGTGGTGGATTTTGGGGGATTGCAGTGGGGTTCATGGGAGCCTGGGGGTGGTTTGGCGGTTTGGGTTGGAGAGTTGTTCATGGGTGGGGGCGAGTCTCCATCCAGCTAGGGTGGAATTAATTACAGAGGCGAGCTCGGGTTGGGGGAGGCTCCAGGCTTTGGTTTCGCTATTCAGGGCCCACTACGGTTCAGATTTGGTATGGGGAGTTTGGTCACCGATCTCACTATTCCGGCAATGGGGATGTCCAAATGGTCAGGCCCGTTTACTCGGCGACGACACATGGTTCGTGACGACAATCTTTTGGTTTTTAGTAGGGTTTCTGTTTTGGTTAGGTTAGTGTTAATAAGTCTCTACTCTTTTGAGATAGGATTGAGTTCCTACTCCTTTGAGCTAGGATTAGGTCTAGGTCTTATGCCATGTAAATGGCGTCATTCCCGAGGACGAGGACTTGTTGGTTCAATTCTGGTTTACTTCTGGTGTCGATTCGCTGACGAGCGATCCTTTACACATGGTCTGGTACCTTTTGGACACGGTGTTGAAGAAGATGCGGTCTTTTTTGCGGTTGATTATGAGGTATTACTGGAACATTCGGGGTCATATGATCAATGTAGCCTTGAAAATGGCGTATCGTGGTTACAGTTTGGGCCAATTAGCTTAATGATATCTGTAGCTGAGGTTTCTTGGGGTTTTGGTTCATGTCCCCCCCATTGTATGCTTTCAGGTTGATTAAATGAATATCTATCGTTTTCTCAAAAAAAAAAAATCAATTCTTAATACAGTACAAGATATACGAGTACTAATGATTAATTACAAAGTAATACTCTAATAGCTTTAAACCTTTAATCAAAGTGTTGAAAGGATAAGGTAATAAATTACGCAAAGAGCATACATAATCCAATCCCCCTATTTGGAATGTCATTGCAATAGGATTAAAAGTTAAAAAAACCAATCATACCCGCCATTAGTGCTAAGTACACAACCACAGTACAAACAAAACCCATGGGCACCAGAATTCAATCGTGATGGCAGTGGCAATTTCGTCATTCCACTGCATTTATGACAGATCTGCTAACCGACAAACGAGGAGGTCGGCAACTGTCGGCCGGTGAACCGGGGAGACAAATGCGGCGATAAAACAATAAACAATTCATTTTATCATCGAAATATACAAAAAAAAAAAAAAAAAAAACCCTGTCAAGTCTTAAAAATAAACAACAACCCCTCAATATTCTGCTTCTCAAACTATTTCTATTTTATTCCATTTCCCAAAATCCTCAAAATTCGCTCCTATATTTTCGAATCCGTAAACCGGGACTCTAATGAAATGGGAAAGTACAGATCATCGCAGAAACCCTAGCTCTCATTTTCATTGTCGGAAATTCTCGTTTATGAAACCTCCCTAGCTCCCATGACCAACCCTACCACCACTTCTCCCCAATTTCGTTTGTTTTTTTTTTTTTTTTCTGTTTTTAGCCCTAAAAATCGAGCTGTATAATTTTATTGCGCCCCCTTCCGTGTTTAGAGTGGTTCCGTTGCGCATCTGAATCTTGTTTTGTGAGCAATTGGCGCGTTGCCGTTGGAAACTTGGTTGGAGAATTGGGGTTTCTATAATTGCGGGGGGAGTTGTAATCATTTCAATTGACTCATTGACTCGTGGAGGTGGATTCTGATTTGGGGGGGGCGGGGGGGGGTTTGGTTTTCCGACAATGTCATTTTCCGGTGGCTTTTGATTATGAGGTAGGAATGGGAAATGGAGTTTTTGATTAATCGGTGAAATGTCCTAATCGAGATTCTTGAAATGTCGAAATCGAATTGTTTTTATTTTTATTTTTATTTTTTCAGTGGGGTTGATATTGTATGGTTTGGATCAAAGTGTGCATTCTTGTTCTTGATGATTACATTATTATACCAATTATTGACTCTGTGGAGGCTTTCTCTATTACCTGTTTTGAAATTTTACTTGGAATCATTGAAAGCCTGCGAAAATGGAAACGTGATGTTGGGAATGTGTTTTCCTATTTGCTTCTGTTTAAGCACCAGTTTCCGAGAAACCCAGTTTTCGTAGTTGGTTGAGATGAATCAAAACTTGATGCTGTTGCGATTTTGGTTTATGTATGTGTTAATGCTCAAGATATTGAAACGTGAAGTTTGTATTTGCCTTTGCTAATATTGTATTACGCTCGTTTCAGGCAATGCAGATGTAAATTTGTGTCATAGTGTTCCAAGTCAGCTTGAATCATGGATATTACGGAGGTGGAAGAAAACTTGTTTGCTGCAAGTGATGCCAAGGTATGAAGGAGATATGGGTGGGGAGTGCATTTGAATTACTGCTATTTACTTTCCTAAATATTTGAATTGAAATAACTGTGACGCTACCTTTTAATTTTTTTTTTCAGACGTTTGTATTACCAACTTCTGATATCGTGTTTCATGAAATTATATCCCCACCGATTGTAGGTAAGGGTGGTTGATGGTTGTTGACTCTGTTTTGTTTCATTCTGTAGTTGCATGGAGAAATGTGCAAGACGCTCTCTGCAATTTATTGCAAAGTAATGTCAATATTTCCTTCCTTGGAAGCGGCTCGGCCTAGGAGCAAATCTGGCATCCAAGCTTTATGTTCATTGCATGTAGGGCTTGAAAAGGCGAAGAATGTGCTTCAACACTGCTCAGAATGTAGTAAACTTTACCTGGTAGGTTTTCCCCAATATTGGATGATCATAACTGTTACTCTGACTCTAAGCAGTAACAGCTAAGTGTATATACTTTAGTGCGTATAGTGGCTAATTATCTTTTGTCTTTCAGGCTATAACTGGGGATTCTGTGCTCTCAAAATTTGAGAAGGCAAGAAGTGCTCTCATGGATAGTCTCAGGCGTGTTGAAGATATTGTTCCACAATCTATTGGTTGTCAGGTAATTGTTCTTCAAGTTCCATATCATCGTTTCCTGGGGGCTGGTAATTGCAGCTGAATGTTTCTGATATCCTAGTACTAGATTAGTTATGATGGTTAGTCAGTATTCTAATTGGTACAAAGAGATGGAAACTTGTCATGCCAGCCATTAGTAACCTTGAGGTCTAACGAGTTGGGCTGTTCAACAATTTTGTATCTGATAAGTTTAGTGCTACAATAAAAAAGGCATCTTTCTTCTTAATTTATCCATAGGTTATTCTTTTTTACTTGTTAATAATGTTAGTTTACTTGAAATTGTTTGAAATTAACTGGGTGATGCTATAATTCCAAGGTGGGATGTTTAGTGGTTTTCTCATACTCTTGCCTTTTGGCATGTCACTTGGGGTTGTTTTTAACACTATTATTCTCAAACTTGTTCCAGATTCAAGAGGTTCTTAGTGAACTTGAGTGTACTGTCTTCTCACTTGATCCCTCAGAGAAGCAAGTTGGTGATGACATAATTGCTCTGCTCCAGCAAGGGAGAAAATTTGACAACTGCAGTGACATTAACGAGCTAGAATCTTTTCATCAGGCTGCTATCAAGCTTGGTATTACGTCTTCTATGGCAGCTCTTAGAGAGAGAAGAGCTCTAAAAAAACTCATCCAAAGAGCCCGTGCTGAGGAAGATAAGCGGAAGGAGTCAATCGTGGCTTATCTATTGCATCTTATGAGAAAGTACTCCAAGTTGTTTAGAAGTGATTTCTCAGATGATAATGATTCACAGGGTTCTGCACCTTGTTCTCCCACTATTCAATGTTCTAATGAGGATACTGGGTCTGGGGGTAATGGTCAAGCATTTGACCGACAATTGTCAAAAGTTAGTTCTTTTAATTTCAAGACCTCTTTTAGTTACAAGTCGAACACTAGAAAATCAGGTCAGATGGCTCTTCCACCTGAAGAATTGAGGTGTCCAATATCATTGCAGCTTATGTATGACCCGGTCATCATTGCTTCTGGTCAAACCTATGAAAGGATTTGCATTGAAAAATGGTTCAGCGATGGGCATAGTACTTGCCCAAAGACTAAACAAAAGCTGAGTCATCTTTCTCTTACTCCCAATTTCTGTGTCAAGGGTCTCATTTCTAGTTGGTGCGAACAGAATGGAATTTCCATTCCTGATGGCCCCCCAGAGTCGCTTGACCTTAACTATTGGAGGCTGGCATTTTCTGAATCTGAGTCCAGTAATTCAAAATCTATGGGTAGTGTTGGCTCTTGCAAGTTGAAGGGTGCCAAAGTGGTTCCTATAGAGGAGCGTGGTACAATAGAGGAGGCTGTTGGAAATGAAACAGAAGAGTTGTCTCCGGCATCAGAAGAGTCCGAGCCTGATGCTTTTGAGAGTTATCAGGATCTTTTAACTGTCTTGAATGAAGGGGAGGATTTCAGGATAAAGTGCAAGGTGGTGGAGCAAATAAGGCTCCTGCTGAAGGATGATGAGGAGGCCAGGATGTACATGGGGGCTAATGGGTTTGTTGAAGCACTTCTACACTTTCTTAACTCAGCTTTGCGTGAAGCAAATGTTTTGGCTCAAGAAAGTGGAGCTATGGCTCTATTCAATCTTGCTGTGAATAATAACAGGTATTGTTTTTTAACGTTTTCAGATTTTAAAAGAATCAAAATGTCACTACTTGCTTTGGATGGTAATATTTTTAGTTCAAATTAAGCATCATTACATAGCTGGCTTACTAAATGCTTGAAAAATTAGAGGCAACATTGTTAGAAAGAAAGCTGTGTGCAGCATGGGGTATAGTTTTCTGCATATGATATGCAATTGAATCATGGGGGAAGAGAATTTGCATTGTCCTTCAACTTTGATGGGACTTGGTTTACTTCTTTCATATAATTTTCTTGGCTGTAAATGGTTTTACATTCCCAGAGAAGTCTCTTATTTTATTTGGGGGAGCAAATGAGTTGAAGGATATCTGACAATCAGTTTGGTGGGCTATGTATACTACCTTTTCAGCAGGATTGATATCAGTGTTAATATGTGCTTCTTAGAATGCCTCGCTGAATGAAGACAAACTCTAGATTAATCGTTGTTAATGAGTGCTTGGACTGTTGATTGAGATAAAGGAAGGGTATGGGGTGAATTGTGATCATCTCTGTTGCCCTCTTTTGAGTTGTCCATGAACATTTATGCAATGGTCACTTTTGGTTCACTGTTTAGATTTTGAATGTCCTATGCTGTGCAATTTTATAGTAACATGTAATATTCTTTTGGTTTAATATCACACTTCTCCAATCCTGGGAAATTTTCTAATAACTATAAAATGTTGATATTTTTTTCAGAAATAAGGAGACAATGCTTGCGTCAGGGGTAATTTTGTTGCTGGAGGAAATGATCTCCTATCCCAGTTCTCATGGACCTGCGACAGCCCTTTATCTGAATCTCTCCTGCCTTGAAGAAGCCAAGCCTCTAATTGGCACAAGCCCTGCTGTCCCTTTCTTAACCGAACTCCTTCAAGCTAATGCTGAAACCCAATGCAAGCTTGATGCCCTCCATGCCCTATACAACCTTTCTAGCATTCCCTCAAACATTCCAAATCTTCTTTCAGCCAGTATCATCAGTGGTTTGCAATCCCTTCTTGCAGACTCTGGTGAACATTCATGGACAGAAAAATGTATAGCTGTTTTGATAAATTTGGCTTCAAGTAATTCTGCGAAAGATGAAATGATTTCAAATACGAAGCTTATCAGTGCACTAGCAGCACTTCTGGAGGCTGAGCAACCCATTGAGCAGGAGCAAGCTGTCTCATGTCTCTTTATGTTGTGTAATGGGAATGAGAAATGCAGTCAGATGGTCCTGCAGGAAGGGGTAATTCCTGCATTGGTGTCGATGTCCGTTAATGGAACATCAAGAGGAAAAGAGAAAGCTCAGAAGCTGTTAATGCTGTTTCGTGAGCAGAGACAAAGAGACCAATCACCTCCGGAGGAGAAGGTGCAACTCTGTGAACAAAATGACAACAATCCCACACCCGCTCCAGAATCAAAGCCGCTATGCAAATCCATCTCAAGAAGAAAGATGGGCAAAGCTTTTAGCTTCTTATGGAAGAGCAAAAGCTATTCTGTTTACCAGTGTTGAGTCTCACGGTGCTGTAAATGTCTGTTGTATCATCTTTTCTTCTTCTTTCGTCCTCTTCTTATTCTTAGTTATTATTTTTCTTTTTCAAAGAGCAGAATGTACAGGCCCCCTGTAATCTATGGATTTTGGTTTTGCACTTCTCTTTTGGCTAGGAATACATGTATTAAGAAGTATCATAATCCAAGTGGTTAGTTATTATAGAGTTAACCGAGTACCGTTTTCACACAAAGCTCTTCCTACTCTTTTCAGGCCATATCTTGAAAAATGCAAATTAATGTAGAAATAATTGCTAGTTTGTAATATATATAATTGCTTTTAGGGACCGACTATGCACAACAAATGAAAAGTTGTAACTTAACTGCAAATTGATATTGGCAGAATTGAAATACACATTATTCAACTGATGCAAATGGATTTTATGAAGCAAACTGCCTAGTATTCCTTTAGTTCATTATTTTCTATTGTTTTTTTCAACGTTGGCTTCAGCACTGCAGTTCATCTCTTTCTTCTTCTTCAGGAATGCAATGAGTCCTCCCAGCGCTATATCGGTGTCTTCACTTTTCATGAGTTCTTCTGCAATCTCTGCTGGAGTCGTATCAACCTCCTTTATGAATTTTTCAATTTCATTGAAGAGATGATGAGTTTTTACTTTAAAGTAGTTATGAGCAAGGGTTTTGAATCCACATGGTGTGCAGTAGGACATGTGAACATGCATATCCATTCGGCCTGGTCTCAACAATGCAGGATCTAGCTTGTCCTTGTAGTTGGTGGTAAACACAATTATTCTCTCATCTCCACAGCTTGACCATAAACCATCAATGAAATTGAGCAATCCGGATAGTGTCAACTGCCAAAAAGAAAATCATTCATACATTTGCGTAGTTACACTTCTGCATATTTATAAATGTTCTGTTGCTAGGTATTATGCTATCAATATACCTGGCTGTCACTGGGGTTGGTTCCTCTAACTTGTCTGTCATTCAATTCGATGCTGCAGTTAATATCCTCAATCACTATGATTGATCGATTTGCTGTGTAAATATGTAAGCTCCAAATCATAGATATCAAACTTGAGGTGATTAGCCATGGCTGCAATCAAGCTCGACTTTCCTGTGCCAGGAGGACCATACAACAAGTACCCTCGTTTCCATGCCTTGCCTACTCTGCCATAAAATTCCTTTCGCTTCACAAACCTGTCCAAGTCAGCAATCACCTCGTTCTTCAGCATTGGGTCCATTGCCAATGTGTCAAAAGTTGATGGATGTTCAAAGATGACTGAACCCCAGGGACCGATCGAACATTCTCCACCAAAGTTTCCAAGTGCATGCAGCCTCACCACCTTGTTTTCCTCTTTAATTGCTTTTGATCTTTGCACTACATATGGCAGGTAAGTTTCTAATACCTTTTCTCTGTTTGCTTGTGGAAACTGAGCTGAATTGACTTATGCCCTACTACCTCTGTTGATGAGCAATAGCTTTCATAGTCCATATTCGCCTGTTTCGTTTCAAAACAACAGAATTCCCACCTCAACTGCATTCCTTCGAACTCGTCAGTTAGCTTCTCGCCTTTGTTTATGGTAACAGAGAAGTTGTTTTGGCGTGGGGACTTGGAAACCTTAAGTTGATCAATTGAGGCAGTGATCCTTGTGCTTAAGTAGAGTTCTGAATCCTGGTAAACTTCATTGATAGAGAGACCATTGCTTTCATCAATGATAAGAGTCATTTGAGAATTAGGAAGGTTACCGAATAGGCCTGCAAGTGTGGCAATGATTTTGTCCTGGAGTTTTTGAGGTATCAACTGGCCGACCATAGTCTGGACCTCACTGATCACTGTCCTGATCAGCATTGCTGCAGCAGCAAATGCGGTGTAGGTTGATAGAACTGATGTTGTTGAAGGCATGCTTGTTAGAGAAAACATCTTCAGTGTGAGACTACGAAAATCGAATTTGTTTTAATTTTTGGGTAGTGAAGGAGGCTTTGTGTGTTTTGCTTTGGCTTGTTGAGATGGAATGCAACTGCAAATCTAGCTAGAGGAGTTTTATAGGATAGAAATGGGAAATGTAGCTTCCCCTAGAAGTAGTTTGAACAAGTATGCTATGCTCTATTAATTACTAATATAGTAATATTAGAAAGCTTGTACCAAACCTTTCAGGCCTAGTCAACCAAGTACTGTAAGAGAAAGTTATTAGTGAACACAATCTTCTGAAGCAATCTTCACCAGAGAAAAGTATTCAGGGCCCATTGAATCTGTGTAACCAACATTTTCCCCCATCCCTAAATTCTTTTCTGGATAGTAGTTTTTATTATCTTTTTATTGATTCAACAAGCACTAGTCGTTTTCCTAATTTAAATATAAAAAAGAAATCAAGTGTCATTGAGCTGTTAACAAATAAATGCGCATTTGTAGAGCATTGGTAAGTATCCTGCGGCTCCTGCCTAACCATTTGACATACTAGTTGCTGGCTCTCTTAGCAAGCAAAAGCTGTTAGTTGCTGATCTATAGTTCCTTACAAGTTTTTTGTACCTCTGTGTTTTCAATCATTCAATCCAGCTTTTACTATATATCTGACATAGACATGATAGAAGTAGGGCAGGAAGAGGAGCCAACCTCTCTTCAAGCCATAAGAGACGGAATTGAACCTTTTTTCATAGCTGGATGATCGAGGATAGCAGAGGATTTGCAGCCTCTCAATATATATCAATAACCAAAGAGGGGCAATACCTCCCAGGTCCCAATAACGTAAAGTCGTAAACGAAATAAAGGAATACCTATAATGTGGCTATTAAAGGAAAACTGTCCCTTCAAATCTATACCACATGTGAAAAGATGGTCAATAATTCATATACTAGCTCAACTCATCCTATAAGTTAAGCGCAAGGGGAGTTGGAGTTCTGGTTGAAGCTAATTTGTTTAGTGAGAGATGGATTTCTTGTCTAGTATACTGTTGTGTTTGTGCTTTATCTCCTGGTTGTTAATCCAAGCCCTCCATAGAAGAACCAGAGTTAGGCTTCCACCAGGACCAAAGCCATTTCCATTGATTGGAAATCTCTTTGAGCTTGGAGACAAACCTCATATCTCTTTGACCAAGCTTTCAAAACAGTATGGCCCCATAATGTCTTTGAAACTAGGCCAGATAACAACTGTAGTAGTTTCTTCATCAACCATGGCCAAAGAAATCCTCCGAACCAATGACCAACTCTTTTGCAACCGAACAATCCCAGATGCGCTGCGAGACATTGGAGAGTACAGCTTGCCTTGGATACCTGTATCAACAAGGTGGAGAAATCTTCGAAAAGTATGCACCTCCCACCTCTTCAACACCGAAGTACTTGATGCCAACCAAGAAAACCGGCGAGTGAAAGTGCAAGAGCTCATAGCTAGCGTCAACGACAGCATGGTAAAGGGTTTGGCAGTAGATATTGGAAAGGCTGCTTTCAAAACTACACTCAATTTGCTGTCGACAACTATTTTCTCGATGGATTTGGCTGATGACACGAGTAGTGGTAGTGAGATGACTAGAGAATTCAAGAAGATTGTTAATGGTGTCATGGAAGAGGCTGGGAAGCCGAATTTGGGGGACTATTTTCCAGTGCTTAGGAAGATTGATCCCCAAGGCATAAGGCGGCGCTTTATGAATTACTTCAACAAGATGTTAGGCTTGATTGAATCAGTGATCAGTCAAAGGTTGGAATGTAGAAAAGGGGATGATTATGTAACAAGTAATGATATGTTGGATACTCTTATAAACCTCGGTGAAGAGAAAAATGAGGTGGATTTGAAGAACTCCGAAGTTGTTGAACATTTGTTTGTGGTTAGTTTCTACTCTCTATCTACTACTTTCTGTTCTTCTTGGATACTTACTTCAATAATGCTAGGCTTAATTACAAATTATTTGTCTATTAAATGATAAGATATTCAACTAAATAATGATTCAAAGTGCAATGCAGTGCAGTGTTACTTTCTAAACAATTAGTAGTAGGCTCTATTCGTTGCGGGGACAGATACAACTTCAGCCACATTGGAATGGGCAATGGCGGAGCTACTACACAACCCAGAGAGTCTTTCTAAAGCTCAAGAAGAGCTAGATCAAATGGTTGGAAAAGGAAAACCAATTGAGGAATCCGACATTGCCAGACTCCCTTACTTACAAACAATAATCATGGAAACCTTGCGGTTGCACCCAGCGGGTCCATTGCTACTGCCACGAAAAGCTGAAACAGATGTAGAAATCGGGGGCTACATTGTCCCGAAGGGTGCACAAGTTCTAGTTAATGTTTGGGCCATAGGCCGAGACGCCGACATTTGGGACAAAACTCTTTTATGCCAGAGAGGTTCTTAGGATTACACAACCAAATTGATGTTATGGAAAAAAACTTTGAGCTTATTCCATTTGGTGGTGGGAGGAGAATATGTCCAGGTTTGCCATTGGCAATGAGAATGTTGCACTTGATGTTGGGTTCACTCATCAACTGCTTTGATTGGAAGCTTGAAGATGGGGTTGTACCTGAGACTATGAACATGGAAGACAGGTTTGGCCTCACTTTACAAATGGCTCAGCCTCTCAAAGCTGTTCCCTACTCATAATTGGTTTCTACTCTGAATTTTAATGGAATGATGTAAAATAACAGTGGGCTGAATCAAGTAATTTTCTTATATATTTCCATGAAGGTTTAGTGAAATTTCTTTTCTACAAGGAAAAATAAAATTTGTGATTAATATATTAGTTTGCCATGAATTAACTTACAGTTTATGACTTAAACTATTTGGTCTGTGCCTTGTTGCCATTAGTATACCCTTCTTCATTTGTATTAAACACTTGAACCCACATAAGAAGCTCTGTTCAAGCGATCATTACTTTTACAGCATTCCATCAGCATCTATGAAAATCACAAGTCATAGACTTCAAGTATGGCTAATTTTCCCTACTCAAAATGTTTTTATCAGCATTTCGAGTTTTATGGCTAATTTGCTCCATATCTTATCTCTAGTTTGGCCTCAGTTTGAACGGACTAATGCCCACTGTTAGGTTGCTTGTGGTAAAAGGCCCACCAGTCTGAACTTACGGCTAGACTTACATGGCCACCAGTCTGAAGCCTGCTAAACTTCATTATTGATAAGAGGGGCTTTCATCTGATAAGAGTCATTTGCGAATAAGGAAGTTACCAGAATAGACCTGCAAGTGTGGCAATGATTGTCTTGAAATTTTTGAATGAACTGGCTCACTAAAAAGTAAAAACTCTTCAATTATTGTAGGCAAATTTCTAGTTTGCACAATAAAACACATAATTTGGTTGACATTAAATTTGATTAAGCTGTTTCCTTGAACATGAAAGCAGAGAATGGTGATTGAGTATCCTACGACACCAGCTGCTTTACTAGTTGAAACTAAGCTAGCTGTACCTCTAACTTAATTGCATAATCAAGGTTAACAAACGAGATACTGTAGTATCTTTCAAATCTAGACAGCATTTGAAAAAAGATGTCATTAATTTATGCCAATGGCCAACAGATCTCAAGTCATTCTATAAATTAAGGGCCAAGAAGAGTTGTAATTTTCAAGTTAAATTTGTTTTGTGAGAGATGGATTTCTTGAGTTGTATAGTACTCCTGTCTCTGTGTTTTGTCTCCTGGTTCTTAGTCCAAGCCCTCCATAGAAGAGCCAAAGCTAGGCTTCCACCAGGATCAAAGCCATTTCCATTGATAGGTAGCCAGGACCAAAGCCATTTCCATTGATAGGTAATCTTTTCGAGCTTGGAGACAAACCTCATCTCTCTTTGACCAAGCTTTCACAACAATATGGCCCCATAATGTCTTTGAAACTAGGCCAACTAACCACTATTGTAGTTTCTTCATCAACCATGGCCAAAGAAATCCTCTGAATCCATCAATTGTTTTGCAACGAACAATCCTAGATGCGCTGCAAGCAGTGACAGACAGCTTGCCCTGGATGTCAGTATCACCAAGGCGGAGAAAGCTTCGCAAAATATGCAGCTCCCAATTGTTTGCCACCAAAGTTCTTGATGCCAACCAAGCGAATCGGCGAGTGAAAGTGCAAGTTGAGAGCATGGTACATGGTGTGGCAGTAGATATTGAAGAGGCTGCTTTTAAAACTACCCTCAATTTGCTGTTAAGGACTATTTTCTCTTTCGATTTGGCTGCTACGGAAAGTAGTAGTAGTGAGATGGCCAGAGAGTACAATGAGATCGTTTGGGGCTTAATGGAAGAGGCTGGGAAACCGAATTTGGGGGACTATTTTCCTGTGCTTAGGAAGCTTGACCCGCAAGGCACAAGGCGGCGTTTTACGAATTACTACAACAAGATGTTAGGCTTCACTCAATCTGTGATTGATTAAAGGTGTTGAGAATATATACATCCCACATGGAAAAAATGGAACCTTGGCTATGAGTTTATAAGGTTTTGGGCCACTCCATCCATTGCCAATTGGTTTTGGATATTGTAACGCCCCAATTTGCATTTCATCAAATCGAGTACATTACAGTGCCGTGTATCCTTAGAACCTAGACTAAGAATTTTCCTAACTCAAGTCCTAAGAACCCGCAAGGCGTAAGAAAGAAATTAAAAGTACTTTAGTAAATCCATTAGGAAAACTTGAGCGCGGAAGCATTTGTTAAAGTGAGGTGAAAGCTATAAATCATCGGAAGTCTTTTAAAGACAAATATAAATAAGACCTGTCACGCAGATCTAACTCCGTCGATGACACAATTGAAGTACAGGGTAATTAAGCCACATTTAGCATTGTCCAACTGTCCCGTCTTCGTACACAGTACCTGCATCCACAAACTGTTGTAGGGGTGAGCTTTCGTCCTCGCTGCTCAATAAGACTCTACCCCAGCTAGGTGTAAAACAATTTAAAATACAGGTGCCGGCAAAGTAAGTGAGAAAACAATGCATATAGATAAAGATGTTCGAAACCACAACCGTAGTTCGTTTATAAAAGTATAGTAGGGTCCAGAAGAATAAAACAGACCTGATGAATGATCGCTATGCCTACTACAACCTTACCATGATTAATATCGTTTACACCGGCAAGGTGTAGCGAGAGTGTCCACTTACGCCGTATCACCTAGAAGCAGTGCCACACCTCAAAGGATGTCATACACTCTTCAGTCCATACAGCCCCTCCGGAGGTATAGGGGATCGAAGCCCAAGGAAATCGCTATGCTCCTCTCACTCTCAGGTCATCAAATATTAACTCATAGAAAAATCGAAATACATTTTTCATGCATCAATAATTTCCTTAAAATATATGCATCAAAATTACTAATTGAGGCGAGTCCAGAATCCCCTACCTGCAATATCGCAACTTTGACTCCATTCGCTTTTCTAGGCCAACATCACCACCTTTCCCATTTTGGGTAACTGGAGCCCCTAAGCCCGACAACAATAGTATTCTAGTGTTAAAACAAAATTCCATTCAATAACACACTGCAAATACTACCAAGTCCATTTAAATTATTTTCCTTCAAAATGAATTCCTTAATTTCCTTATCGGGTGTCATCCTTTTTATTTCTTAGGACACCCAAAACTATTTACCCTTTTACACCACTCTTCAGTTTAAGCCAAACTTGAGTGATAACCCGAGTTTTACTTGGTGACAATTTCGTATGAACCCAAGTTCTACGTCATCCATTAACACACAACGTATATGTCTACTTAGAACTTATGTCCAGTATCACAATTAATGACAAACAGAGTGTACTGGAAACTAGCATATACCAGATTAACTAACAATCTATACACATCCATCTCTTGGTTTCATAGTCTCACTAGCAAATGGTATAGAATCCAAATTTACAGTCATCATTCTTTTCCTTTTCATTCCACGTTTTTAAGACCAATTAGTCAATACATGATGCAGTTACCCAAAGGATATGATATATATATATATATATAAAATATCAACATTCGATTCCTAGTCTTTACACATCGAGCAATTTATGCTTTCCACAACTTGTGTTTTGATTTTTAGTCACCAAGCACATATCAATTATCAAGCAGACAACTCACAATTAAACCTTATAATTCACCACCAGCCCAAATTGCAACGTCAACAAGTCCAAAAGCACACTGTACTTCCAATAACTTGATTACAGCCACCAAGACTGTACCTTTAACAAATTATGCAATTAATATACTCCCAAACAAATCAACTTCATACTCCAACAATTTCACAGCAATTCTATCTATTTTCAGATCATTACCTCTGGTGAAAATCATAGTAACCACTCTCATTCTAGAGTTCCACACCCAAGTTTGGTCCAGCTCCACAAAGTCCCTTCTTGCGGCCTTCCACTCATGAACTTGACAGAGACAAACAAAAATCATTTTAACCAAGTTCTAATCATCAGGTGATTAACCAAATTTTCATGTTTCAATATCATCAAAGGAGAACCCAACTAACCTCGACTCCAAACAAGACTAAAACAGATGGGGTTCACTCCTTTGACGAAGAACACAGTAGCTGGGAAAAACCCTTTCTTTGCTCACTCCTCCACAATTTTACCCGGCACATAACAAGCCGGGTAACAAACTTCCATTCCAATAATTTCAGGCAGAAGACTTGAAGATAAACACAAAACTGATTTCAATTCTCCATGGAGAAATAGCTCACCTTGTTATCTACTGGAATTCCCAGCAGCGAACGCCAGCGAGCTCTCCAACCAAACCGTTCCATGAATTGAACATAACCGAGCTCCAATTCCAGTTCTAGGACGAGAATTTTTGGCGGGAATGAACCCAAAAACACAAGAAAGCAGCCGTGAACAGTGAACTCCGACGAAGTCCGATGATACCGAAAAACACAAATCATCAATCCGTCAATACCCAACCGAAATCGAAAACTAATTATACGGACATGTAGAGCTCGAAGAGCAGGTCACACTTCATACCTCATGCACGACAAACGATCGCCGGAAAATGCTGCGGAACCGCCAGAAAGTTGGAAACTTTCGAGCCTCGATTTTCTCTCCTCGCTCCTTGCATGGACGATCCGTGACAAGAGGCACGTCGGCGTCGTCAAGACGAACCGAACGGTACCGGTGCGCCGCCCTATCGTCGCCGAATGGAGAGGTTCCGGTCGATCACTACGCAGTTCGTCAGGTCGTGTAAACGGGTCGAGAGCTCTGGGCTTCTCTCGACTTTTTTGAATTGTCGATCTAATCTAGTCTATATATACTTTGCCAAAAAAAAAAAAAAAAATCTAGTCTATATATATGGTACTTCCTTGAATGATTTTCAATAGCTCTGATTAAACAAATACGGCCAAGATTGCACCGGAGCATTTTCCTTTTCCTTTAATAATTTTCTAAATTTCAGAAATTCGTAATAAATAGCTCCCATATCCAAAAAATTCCAGAAAATTATCACGAACTCGTCGTGAAGTGTACTTTAATATTAACCTTTAATTCGAAAGCTTCACCTCAAGGACCTTAGCAATTACTGAGACTACAGATCAAATATCGAACTGTTTCACTTTAGCTCCTTGAATATTTCCGAAGCTCACAGATATGAACCCCAGATTACTTTATAATAGTATTAAAGCGGGTTATCCATGGGACCTTGCCTATGGGTATGGGTTTGGACCACTCTATCAATTGCCAATTGATTGTGGAATGTATATACATGCTCTATTTGCTGCGGGCACAGATACAACTTCAGCTACATTGGAATGAGCAATGGCTGAGTTACTACACAACCCAGAAAGCCTCTCGAAAGCTCAAGTTGAGCTGGATCAAGTGTTTGGGAAGAAGAAACATTCCGGTTACACTCATCAGTCCCATTGCTACTGCCACGATGCTTGGGCCATAGGCAGAGACCCTGGCATTTGGGACAACACAAACTCTTTATGTCGGAGAGGTTCTTAGGATTGGAGATCCAAATTCATGTTACGGGAAGAAACTTTGATCTTATCCAAATTCATGTTACGGGAAGAAACTTTGATCTTATTCCATTTGGTGGTGGTAGACTCTTTTATGCCGGAGAGGTTCTTAGGATTGGAGAACCAAATTCATGTTACGGGAAAAGACCAAAGTTTCATTCCATTTGGTGGTGGGAGAAGAATATGTCTTGGACTGCCACTAGCAATGAGAATGTTACACTTGATGTTGGGTTCACTCATTAACTGCTTCGATTGTAAACTTGAAGATGGAGTTGTATCTGAGACTATGAACATAGAAGACAAGTTTGGCCTCACTTTACAAATGGCTCAGCCACTTCGAGCTGTGCCCAATAAGTTATAATTGATTTCTGAAAGCTAGTTTAATATCTAGTAATTTTCTTATATATTTCCTTGAAGGTTTTATGTTAAAAAATAAAAAATAAAAATAAAAACTTTCAAGCTAGGTTAAGATTGTGTGGAAAGAAAAGGTGGGCTTAATCCTAAAAGGTGGGTGTGCTAGGAGACTACTAGTTTGTTTGCTCTTTTAGTTAGTGGTGACTTTGTAGTAGTTTATACGGAACGGTTCTTTTTGTCGACCCCATAGGGTGGATTGTTTTTGTACTGCTTGCTAAATTACATAATGGGATGACCTCTTTTATTTTTTTTAAAAAAAGATTGTGTGGAAAGAAAATATCAAGACTCAAGAGTGGTTGAATTTATGGCTTCCAATAGTTGGCCATGAACTTTGAAATTATGGCTTGCTTAAACTAGCTATTTGGTCTAGGCCTTGCTGCCGTTTGTGTACTCTTCTTCCTTTCTTCATTAAAATTTGAGAATTTCTCAAATAAGTAGTCAAGTACAAAGAAACCTTATTGGGTAGCTTTTTAACCACTGCAAGTGGCCTAGTGGTTCTTGCCTAGTTGGGTGTGCTCCCCAACCTAGGTTCGAACCCCGAAGCTGTCAAAGTGGCCAGGCACTGTGCTGCAATGCACAGTTGGAGCATTTCACATGCGCCGAATGAGTTTATCTTGGGCCTAGGAAACCTTTGGGTTCCCCTTGACAAAGTAAAAAAAAAAGAAACCTTATTGGGGTTTTTTCTAAACTTAATTAAGCTCAACTCTGGCTCGAATGATTTCTTAAAGTTCGAGCTCAGTTCGATTAAGGGATAAGTTCAAGCTTAAATTTTTGACTTATTTGACTCTAAATTCAATTGAAATTATGAATAACTAGAAGGAAAACACACACTATGTGTGTGAATTTTATTTTGAAAAAAAAAAATATATTTTAAAATAATGAAACCAATTTTTAGCAGTTGAATGTGAGGAACAGTTGAAGTTACTGGGTGATAGTTTGGGAGAGCAGATGGATAATGCTTATTTTTATATTTTTTTAAGCTTTTTTATTTTGTAATTTACAACTTACTTTATCCTTGCACATTTAAACTTTCTTAAACTTTTTTAATATTTGAGGGCTATTTCAGTAAAAAAAAAATTGTTTTGGCTAACAAACCCCTCTTCTCTTAATAATAGTATAGATAAGAAAAATTTAAAGAATATAATAATTCAATGAGAAAAATACAAATAACATAACAATACAATTTTGATACCTAATAAGATGCCTGACTTTTCGTCTTAAAATAATGAATACATGTAAACTTACCAATTCCAAATTAGGAATAGGGAATTTCCTTATCTATATTGTTGGCGTGAGTCACTCTCCATAATTGTAGGAATTGTAGTATAATTAGGATTGTATAGTTAAGGAGAATATTATGTAGTTAATGGGAGAATATCCACGATGTAATTAGTTTCATATTAGGATTGTGTATACTTTGTATATATACTCCATCTTTGAAGAAGATCAATAAATAAGAAAATTCCCAATCTCTTTGGTATCCAAATTATTTCCTAGTGAAGAGGAAATTTCTATTCATAATGCAGCGAGGGCTAGCTACATTAAGAACAAAAGGCAGAGGTTCCAAATTATAATTCCTATCGCAAAAGGCAGAGATCCGAATTTCATTGATCGATTTCTCCTAAATTTTAATTCATTCATACAAATTAAGAACGAAGAGAAGGCAATGGGTGCAAAGAAGAGGGCAATGGGTGCAGAGAAGAAAGGTGCGTCGAGGGGTTCCGAGGACTCTGAGGAATTGGGACATGTTCCCCTGCAGGCCATCCTCTTAGCCGATAGTTTTACTACCAAATTCTACCCCGTCACCCTTGAACGCCCCAAAGTGCTTTTGCCATTAGTAAATGTCCCCATGATCAGCTACACCTTAGCTTGGCTCAAGTCTGCTGGAGTCAAGGAGGTCTTTGTTTTCTGCTGCGCTCACTCCAAGCAAGTGATCAATTATCTAGAGACTTCTAGGTGGTTTTGTCAACCTGGCTGCTTCGCAGTCACCGCAATTGAGTCA
The DNA here is from genome assembly GCF_958449725.1 of Rosa rugosa. Classification (NCBI taxonomy): domain Eukaryota; kingdom Viridiplantae; phylum Streptophyta; class Magnoliopsida; order Rosales; family Rosaceae; genus Rosa; species Rosa rugosa. The sequence goes on along the minus strand of NC_084824.1, from coordinate 10,610,830 downwards.
CATGCTTCTGCTAGTGCTGGAGATGCTCTGCGTTTGATATACGAGCGCGATGTGATCCATGGAGATTTTGTCCTCATAAGTGGGGATACTGTGAGCGACATGTCGCTTACTCAAGTGCTTCAAGAACATAAAGAGAGAAGAAAGAAAGATAATAATGCTGTAATGACAATTGTTATCAAACCTTCTCAAATCATGACCCACCAATCTCGATTACTTGGCACTGGTGAGCTGTTTATGGCAATAGATCCTAGCACAAAGCAGCTTTTGTGTTACGAGGAAAAGGCAGACCATACAAAGGAATCTATATTTTGTCTTGATAAGTCGTTGCTTGTTGGTAAATCTTCGATTTCTCTGCATAATGATAGAGAGGATTGCTATATCGACATCTGCTCTCCTGAAGTCCTCAGCCTTCTAGCATACAATATCGATTACCAAGATCTTCGTCATGATTTATTGAATGGATTGCTTGACGATGACGTTATGGGATACAAGATATTCACACATGAAATTGACTCTAGTTATGCTGCTAAGATTGACAACTTCCGAAGCTACGATGCAGTTAGTAAGGACATCATTCAGAGAGGGAGTTACCCCTCGATGCCAGATATTAAGTTTACAGAAATCGGACATGGCACCAAGATTGCGGACAATACTGAAATTTTAAGTTCTGTTATTGGGGAAGGGTGTTCTATTGGGTCAAATGTTTCCATAGAAGGTTCTTATATATTGGACAATGTCACCATCGAAGATGGCTGCAAGCTAAAGCATGCTGTGGTTTGTGATGGAGTGGTCATCAAGTCCGGGGCAATTTTGGAACCTGGAGTAGTTTTGTCTTTCCAGGTTGTTTTAGGAGAACAATGCACTGTTCCTTCATACTCAAAGATATCGTTACTTCAACAACCAACCGAACAAGATAGTGATGATGAGGAGCTGGAGTATGCAGACGATTATAGCAATGGAATTGCAGAAATTTCGCGGCATATTAATTGTAATGTAAATAAACCAAATGAGCTTGGTACTGGTGGGGCTGGTTATGTTTGGTCAATTTGTGATGACGAGTGGAGAAATTCAGTTGCTCCCATTCCTGCAGACAAACATGCTGAGGTGATACGTGCCACGGATGGAAGCAGTCTCACATCTTCAGGAGAGGTAAAACTTGAATCTAGTGATTCTGAAGACAGCGATGAAGATACTTCTGACTTTGAGAATGAGGTTGAAGCAACCTTCCTAAGAGCCGTGCATGAAAATATAAAACTAGAGCATGTCGTCTTGGAAGTGAACTCGCTGAGATTGTCATCCAACAAGGAAACTGTAATTTGTGCTGGAGCTATCTTTTACTCGATGATGAAATTGGCATTGGAAGCTCCACATGACTCGGCAAGCGAATTGGTTAGAGCTGCTTCTAGGGTAATTTCAAAATGGAAACACCTGCTCAAGAACTACCTATCAGACATAGATGAGGAGATAGAAGTAATAATGAAGTTTGAAGAAATGTGTTTGGAGTCTGCCAAGGAATTCTCCTCTGTGTTCGATAAGATACTGTATCAACTGTATGACCAAGAAGTTATCCAAGAAGAAGCTATTCTGAGGTGGGTTGAAGAAAAGACAGATGCAGATGAATCAGACAGAATTTTCGTCAGGCAGGCGGAAACGTTTGTCCAATGGTTGAGAGAGGCAGAAGAGGATGATGAAGAGTAAGAAGAAGGGAGATTTATATAGCTGATCTAATTCGGTGGCGGGATGCTTTATTGATTGATAGATATATTTTTGAACTTTAAACAATTTTTGCTCTGACAATTTGGTATAAGATTTATTATGTCCATGAGCTTGAAAATGGGATTTACAAAAGTTTCTTGCTCTTATATGTGTGTATGATCAATTGTCTCCCAAACCGACAGATTTAGATTCAGAGTCTTTTATTTCAAATCTACATAAACAAAGAGGGCATTATCATAACTTCTGCATATGCACATTCTTTTAATCAATAGAGTTCAAGAAGAATATATGTATAAATAAGATGCGTATTGCAAAGTTTAATCTTTAAATGATTTTGTAGTTCCTTTAGAAATCTCTTTTAATTTTCTTTATTGTTTTTTACTTTCATTTCGCAACTTTGCCATTATGTTTTCGTTCAGAAATTTAGACTTCTATGTCCCTCTTGTAAGATCAAATATGGACATAACACATATCATCATAAAGTAATTCACTATGCCAAAAAACCCTTCAGACGACAGACTTTGACTGTCGTCTGATATGAAGAAAATCTGTCGTCTATTAAGCTGATATCTGATTGGTGTTCAGACGACAGTCAATACCCGACGTCAGAAGGTGACTCAGACGACAGTCACCAAAAATATATCTGTCGTCTGAATGTTGCTCAGATATGCACAAAATGGTAGTATATGTGGTTAAATATGATATCAGACGACAGTCAAATGTTGTTGTCGTCAAACTCTAGCAACAGACTTTACAAATAATCTATTGTCTGTTTTAATGCGAGACGACAATAATATGTCGTCTGAATGTGTAGAATTTCCATGTTTCTTTGCCAAATCTGTTGTGTGAACTTTATTAAAACAACATCCACTATTAGTTATCTATTGTCTCTCTTGTTGTAAAAGGACATTTAAATGTCCTTTGAATGTGTAGATGCTTGAAGTATCTTTGATCTTTCTGTTGTGTGTACTTGTTTCAAACCATAGTTGTTGGTAACTTTCTATTGTTTGATATTATTTAAAAAGACATATAACTTCCAATGTATTATCATATATCCCAATGATGAAAATCATACTCAAACCATGAAATAGGGTTTGTTAACAGCAGCATAAACTAATCTACCCCATTGATAAAAGTTTCAGCACGTTGCTCCAACCTCCTCAAAAGGTCCTTCATGAAGAGTGTACTTGTCCCATGAGAAATCAGCAGTGTATCTATTGCGCAATGGTCAAAGACTTCACTATTTGTTTTCTGCTTGCCTTCTGCAGACTACGTATTGTCTCTGCTTCCTATCAATTTCTGCCCTGCTAGATCTCTGCTTCCTAAGTGAGGACTACTTTTCTGTGACAACATCAACCAACATTAGTTCAGTTACCATTGGGCTAAACACATGAAATACAAGTAAAACTTTTATAGTCAAATTGCTTGATTAACAGTATCAAGCAGAAAACTCATTGACCACTCAATCGAGATGCAAATGTATAGTTGACTATACTTCATGAATAGAGGTAACAAAAAAATTAACAGGGGAAGGTAGTAGTGAGTATATACCTCAGTCCCTACTTTTATCTTCTCTTCCAAGTCAGCCTTGTTTCCAGCCAAGAACATTATTAAAGTTGGATTTGCTAATATCAAACGAGAAGTAAAATAAACTTGACTGAGTTAGTAGTCTTGAAGAATATTAGTTACTCAAGCTATATCAATTATCACCCCCCTGCATATACGTAACACGTTCAAGTCCAAGACGGAGTGCACACTTGATCAGCCTGTGGTTAAATTCTTATTTATCCAGAAACTAGACCTATGAATTCTTTAGATTGCATTACCTTATTAGTAGAGCATAAGTAATTAAGAGGAAGTCAAAAATACCTTGGGATTATCTTCAACCACAGTTACTGCAAGATGGATCCTTCCTGTTTTTATATTCTGAAGAGGCAACCACATGTCATGCCTCTGGCCATCTCTATACTCACCAATGTTAATGGAGCAGAATCTGGATACAGAATAAGGTAAGTTAGACCGGCAAACAAAAACTGACTTGGGAAAAAACTTAGTCAGGCAAAACAAAAGTAACACACAAAAATTCATTAACATTGGTTAAAGCGATGATTCAAGACTCAACAAAATAATATGAAAAGCTTTGTAGTGACAGCAACTAAATCTACAGCCTGCCCATATTCTGGTATCCCTAAGTCATTCAATTCATCAACTTCTGAATACTGATCAATTAAATAACCTCTAAATAAGTTCAGAAACAAACCCAAGGCAATCATCAACAAATCGGTCCTTGTCACGAACTTCAATAGATAGCACAGTAGATGAATCCCATGTAATAATGGGCATCTTGAATTCTTCATGCCATTTTGGAGCCAGTGTTTTCTTTTGTGTCTTCGTCCTGAACCGGTAAAGGCCCAATTGACCCTTAACATAAGGGTCAGATAATCCTTCAACTATGTATCGTATCAGGCAGGGAAAATGAGACATACAATCATTACTCCAGTTGCTGCACCACCAGCTTCACCAAATATCGCTGTTGCAGCCTCTGTAACTAAAGTAGTTGCTCCAATATTGACAACACTGAGTACACAAGTAAATTCTACAATAAGAAAGAAATGTTCAACTTCATGACGAAAGAAAGGTTAGCTCACTCGCATTCTTTCAAATCAATGGTTTGGATCATTGCCATGCTTATGAAGATTCTAAAGTGTGTAAATTCACTGGATAATGATACTTTCCAAAGACAACACATTATTTAGATATAGGCATCCAGAAGGCCAAAACCAGTAAAAGCTCATACATTCCGAGGCAAATGTGCTAATTGAAGATTCTAATAGGTTAGTTACTCACATTCTTTCAAAATTTTAATGGTTTAGATCATTCGCATTCTTCCAAGATTCTAATGCAGTCTATCATTCACTAATTAGTTGATACACTTCAAACACAGAACTATATCAAAACATAGGCACCCAGAAGGCCAAAACACATAAAGTTCATACCTTCCAAGGCCATAGCGTGGTAATCGAAGTCTCTGCCATTGAGAAAAAAGCCGAGAGACCCAAAAGCGCAGCCAAAATCAAACCCTGCTCTTTAAAAACTTGAAGAACCAGCAGCGTCTTCGGCCAAGCATTTCTGAACATCAATATGCACTTGTCAACAACCCCATAACTTGCATTGACCACACCCTCCACAGCAAAAGCTCTCCTAGACCCATACACCAAAACCCCACAAACCATAGCTGCTAAAACAACTCCACACTTCACCATTACCCTAACAAAATCAAAACTCGAACCCAAAACAGCATTTGTACCACTAGAACTCTCACTATCTTTACCTACAGCTCTCAAACGAGCTCTATTAGCAAACAAGTCAACTCCCTCGCATCTTGGACCTAAGAACCTCCGAAAACCACAAGAAAAATAAAACAAGGGTGAAAAATTCAAGAGCTTTACATTGCTTGGTTGAGCACCATTGGAGCTTGAGACTTTAGCAGCTGCACTAGTACAGAAACCCTTATGTGAAAGTTTCAATCTGTATGCATTGTTGACAAGCTTTCTTCACATGACAACAGATACCCAACATTATAGAAATCAAAGCATAAACCAATAGAGCAATATAGAAATCAAGTAAAATTGTAAAGTAAAGAAGTCACTCACCTCAAATCCTAAACAGGACCAGAACTAGAATGAAAACAAGGCTCTAGAAGTTCTGCCCAACTTCTTTCAATTCTTCAACATCCGGAATTTCGATGGTGAAATTCCAAGATCATGAGATCAAATTCTCACATCTTCCTAGTTGCAGTACCCGAAACTCCTAGACCAAAATCCTATTTTAGAACAGAAACTATCCATAAGACCAACTCATCATCGAGCCCAAAATCTCTATCTCTTTCTCCCTTCCCATCTTCTTCTTTTCTTTTCTTTTCTTTTCTTCTCTCCCTTTCTCCTCCTCCGTTCGTTGTCCTTGTTCCTTCTTCTTCTTCTTTTTTCCTTTCTCGTCTAATCCCCTTCATCCCCAGTTGACAACAACTCAAAATCAGATTGAAAAAATCAAGGAATCAGATTAGATTAGGGTTTAGAGAATTAGGGTTTACTTACCCCCATTGGACGATGAAGGACTCGTAGTCCCGAAAATCCTTGCGGCGGAGGACGTTGATGTCGACGGTGACGCGAGCTTTAGACATAGCTGCGAGATTAGGAGGTGAGATCTGAGTGGGCTTGGGTTAAAGGAGAGAAACCAATTTGTTTTTTTGTTATGTTGTAATAAGCAAGCTAAGAGGGAGTTCGATATGGGTGAGGAGGGAATCTGAAAATTGGATGAGGAGGGAATCTGAAAAATGTGCAGCGCGAAACCATTCTTTTTGGTTTGATAACTTTGTCGGGGAGAGAGAAATCATTAAAAGTTTGGAACTAAATTCCTTCATGTTGTGCCAAAAAAAAATAGTTCCAACAAAATCCAAAGCCAATTTACTCCTTTGACGAGACGACATATATATGTTGTCTGAATACAAACAAAAAAAAGAAGCTACAACCCAAAACGAAATCAATTTATCTCCTTTGACCAGACGACAGATAACTGTTGTTTGAAAATAAACTTAATTCTCAAAACTAACTTACCATGGTATGTTGCTATATTCAGACGACAGTTTTTACACTGTCTGTCGTTAAATTATATCAGACAACAGAAACCAACCTGTCTGTCGTCTAAGCTCTATCGTCTGAAGGGTTTTTTGGCATAGTGATTGATGATTAGTTTAATATCAATCCTAGTTTAACATGGATACAAACAGTAAATCAATACTAGTGACTTAATGAAGTAGTGTATCAATTCATTAAGGATAGTAATCCATTGCTTAGTCTACAAGAAAGGCTACAAGTTGTGATACATTAGGAATCTAACAGTGAAACCTAAACTGACAATGAATGCTTTAATGGGAAGCTTCTTGAGGTTTAAGTCTCATATATATACAGATGAATTGGTCCCTGATTACTACCCGACGTTTTGCATATTGTTCTGTCCATTGAGAAGCAAGTTGGTAAGTAACAGAAGGCCATATTCAGTGATCGTGTTGTGCAGTTGCAGAGATGGAATCCATGCCAGTAATTGCTGAAGGTAAGCCTTAATCCCTTTTATGATTGTTATGCATATGTTGTGAGCATGTAACTATGGTTTTACAATTGGTATAAGAGCATAGGCTCACAAATATGAAAAATCGTTTTAGGGTTTTGCAAAACAAACATAAATTTTTTTTGTAAGGGTTTTTGCTTTACGGGTCAAGTAACTGATCAGGTTACTGACCAAGTCACTGGTCATGTAACTGATCAGGTACCTGACCAAGTAAGTAACTGACCAAGTAACTGGTCAGGTACCTGATCAAGGTAAGTTACTTAAGTCGACTACTGCATCTGGTTAATTATAAAATTCACGTTTCCGCTATGATTTTTTAGCAGCAAATTGGGAAAAAAAAAAGCAAAAAAAAAAACAAGTTTTTCTGTGAAATTGATTTCGATTCATAGCATGATAATTGAGTTTTTTTATTGTGCTCAAGAACCCTAGTTGCATTCCCGGCGTGCGTTAGGCTAGAGTAGATGGTGACCGGATGAAATTTACAATTTCTTGATTGTTCTGTGGTTTCTTGGAATCGAATCAATTTTGGTTATGCTTGAATATGCATGTTGAATTGATTGTTGATATGGTATTGTATCTGTGATTGTGTAAAATTGTATGAAGACCACAAATCTCCCAGATTTTGTTTACACGTTGTTAAAGTTGACAGATACAAGAGCTTAATTTTCTTACAAGGATGAATCTGGATAGAATGTAAAGTAAAAGAGCTCATATGTTTTGTGGTTTTCTGTTGGCATAAATGATTATGATGCACAAAGCATCCTTCATTGATGTTGGCAGAAAACATTGATCAGGTACGTGTAACTGGTCAAGTAACTGACCAAGTAACTGTACCTGATCGAGTAACAAAACTGAAATTGTGTTTTGTGTTTTAAAACTATGCTTCAATTTTATCTTCCAAAGAAGTGGTCAAGTGTGGTTTTAGAATACAAAACAGCAATATGCATGCTTGATGAAAATAAATTCGGATACTTAGAAATTTTTCTTCTGTCTAAAGATGTGGATAAATTTCTTTGGATAACTTGTTTTCATTGAACATGGCATATTGATAAAGAACTCCAGGATGTTATGCTTCTGCTCAAAAGTGTTGCTTAACATTATTTTTGGTTATGGACTGATATGAATGCAAGTATGGATTGTTTAGGTTTTCTGTATGTTTTTGTTTTGGTTGCTTAAAGCTAAATAAAACACAGAAAACTTAAAATTAATTTTCTTTACAAAATTGAGAACTCACATGAATTTTGTTTTGCTCCTTAGGTAACTCTTACATGAACTTGAACAGTGTCTTGATGTTAACTGGAACAAATTATAGAGCTTGGCTAGACTCTGTGGAAAATTATATGGGAATGCATGAGAACATAGACTATTGCTTTACTGAGGATAAGCCTGAAGAGTTAAATGAAAAGAGCACCAAGAAAGATACTGACCTTTACAAGAAGTGGCATAGATCAAATAGAATGGCTAAGAACCTCATCCGAACATCTATGTCTAAGACTGTCAGGGGAAGTATAGAAGAGCCTGAGCTAGCATCAGATTTTTTGGAGCTCATAGGTGCTAAGTTTAAAGAAAGTGAAAAAGCAGAAGCAGCTAGGCTAACCAAGGAGTTTCATGATCTAAAGTACATGGGTTCAGGGGGAGTTAGAGAGCATATTATGAAGATGATCAATATAAATGGCAGACTCAGAGTGCTCTTGATGGGGGTTAGGGATGAGCAGGTAGTGCATTATGCACTACATTCCTTGCCTAACAGTTTTAGTCATCTTAGGACCAGTTACAACTCTCAAAAGGGAAACTGGACTCTAGATGAACTTATATCCATCTGTGTGGATGAGGAATCTAGGATCAAGGAAGAAAAGGAACCTGCTACAACCATTAACCTCATTGAGAAGACTAAAAGGAAAAAGCCCCAGAATAAGCTCAAGCCTACCAAAGCCATAACTAAGAGTTCAACAGCTGCAGTGGCCAAGGAAAACAGGCCATTCAGGTTCAAGTGCTACTTTTGCAAAAGAGTAGGACACATGAAAAAGGACTGCACTGGCTATAAGAACTGGTTAGCCAAAAAGGGTAAGGCTTTTTATAATACAGTTTTTTCCTTAGAAATTAATCTTATAAATGTTGAACCACAGTCTTGGTGGATAGATTCAGGCTCACCTATTCATATTACTAATTCTTTGCAGGGATTCATAAGGAGGAGAATCCCAAAAAGTGATGAAGTGAACCTGTGTGTAGGCAATGGCATGAGAGTGACAGTCAAGGCTATTGGAACCTTAAAGCTTGTACCTACATGTACGTTGCAAAGCATAATTAGCTATAATCACACACTCATCGTACCGCCAGAGATACCAACTACCGTCAAAGGAGTAACCAACAGATAGACAGCCAGGCGGGCCACGGCCTGAGCACAAGCGTTCCCCGGGATCAACGCTGACGCGCCGCCACGCACTCTGCCAAGACGGCATCAGAAGCTACTGGAACTGGGAAACTGAAGCATATCAGTCCCACATCGAAAACAAGGAGAAGATCAGACCTCTCCTCACCTATAAAAGGTCCTCTCTTCTCCCTTCATTACGGACGCATTAACTACTCATTTATTATTATTGCCTATATGCATCAACTGACTTAGGCATCGGAGAAGTGAAGACCGCCCAACGCGGTCTCCCTCTGACGCCCTGTCTTTCATTTGGCAACCAGCAGGAATCACCAAATATACAGAGTAGCGGTCCGCCCGCCGGACCCGCGTTAAACGAAAGCTTGGCTACCGCCAGACTTTGAGCATTAACATTGGCGCCGTCTGTGGGAATCCTTGAACAAGAGGTCATCCCATCACAATTACCATGACTAGCGGTAGCGGGGGAAACGCCCATGAGCAGGCAGACCAGTCCGCCATCCCCCAACCATCCAATCCAGCGGTAGGTGTTAACCGCGCACTATTCAACACCCCAACTAACCCTGGCGGTGAGACGGATCCAGGCAGCAGCGGCCCACCAGGCCAGGACCTCGCCGCCATGTACGAGTTGGCACTGGCAGACCTTCACAAGGCAAACAGAGAACGTGAAGAGGAGCGCAGAGAAAAGACCGAGGCCCAAAAACAGGTGGCTGCGCTGATGTCACGTTTTGATGACCTGAAAAGGACGTTGGAAAGAACCGCCAACCCGGTACAGAGCGAGCACTCGCATAGCACAAGGCGTAGTCATCCCAACGCTGGTACATTGGGACCAGAGCCAGTCGTACAGATGCAGGTCCCGCTGGACCCCCCCCGAACTACTAGGGATGGGACCGCCGCCCGTTCCCCAACTCATGTTGGAGCAGGAGGCAGAGTCGGTACCACGCACCAACCGCTCGGAAATTAGGGCAAGAACTGAGGGTGATCCGCCTGCGCCAAGGCATAGGCAGACCCAGCGGAGTACATACGCCGGACCCGCCGGCGACGCAACAGCCCAAATCCTGGAGAGGATGCAGCAGTTGGAACAAAGGTTGGTCCGGGCAGAGTCGGGCGCCGCGCCGTCAACTCAAAGTCCACTTTTCACGTCCAGACTAGGGCCCTTCACCGCTGCAATCCTACAAGCTATCAGGCCTGCGTACGCAAAAACTCCAAAGATGTCGCATTATAGCGGTACAACCGACCCCTTCGTCCACATGGACACCTTCAAAAAGGTCACCAACAACAAGGGATTTGACGACCCCACCCTCTGCCACTTGTTCAGCGAAACACTGGACGGAGAGGCAATGAATTGGTTCTTCGAATGTCCGCCAGGATCCATTGACTCATTCAACGCACTGTCACATACCTTCCTCTCCCGGTTCATCTTATTGTCCGCCGGACATCATAACACGAGTCAGCTGTTCAGCGTCAAACAGGGAGAGAATGAGTCACTCAAGGCATTCGTCACAAGGTGGCGAGCGGCGGCATCTCACTGCCGCGATCTGGACAAATCGATGGCATCGGCGGCCTTCAAGCAAGGACTCCTCAAAGGGCCGTTCCTTTATCACCTCAACTACAATCATCCAAATGCGGCATATGACCATATCATGAGTGAGGCGGTCATTCACGCCCAGGCGGAATTCATTACATATGGAGAAGTCCCACCGCCACCGGTAACGCCAGCAAAGGCCACACAGCCTACCTCCAGTCATGAAACCGTTAATAAGGCACCCGCCGCATCACCAACTGACAAGAAGAGGGAATGGCCACAGGGCCACTACCAGAACAAGCGGCAGAAGGATCAATACCACAAGGGAAACCGCCCAACCCAGGAAGATAACCGCAACAGACAAACGGAGTCTTCTCAACGGTATGCAGTGTCCACGGTCCTCACAACCTCGTACGAGGAAATATACAATCAGTGCAAGGATCAGATCCCGCCACCTCCTCCAGCAAAATACCCAAGGATGGGCAAACCCAAAAACACCGGCAGATGGTGCAAATACCATGAGGACAGCGGCCACAATACCAACAGCTGCAACGCACTCAAGACGGCAATTGAGACCTTGTACCGTGAAGGCAAGGTGGAACAGTTCAAGGTGCGCCAACCGCCACCAGTGATCGCCAACGTAGAGACGTTGGGCCGCATTAACACAATCGAAGGCGGTGCTCCAATCACGGGCTTGTCTCACAGAGCCAGGAAGCGTTACACACGCATTAATCACCCAAAGGAAGTCTGCAATATCCGTTACGAGAGATCCGCCAAAATCCCAAAGGTAGGTTGGGAACCTATTACATTCTCTGAGGAGGAAGAGCGCGGGGTGCACCTACCCCATGATGACCCCTTCTTGGTCGACGCCATTCTTGGTAGGTTCTCAGTGGGGAGAATATTGGTAGATAGCGGGTCCGCTGTCAACGTCATCTTCAGCGGTTGCTACAGCCATCTCAAGCGGAATAACAAGTTGCTCCAGGATCATGAGCCACTGCTCAGCTTCTCTGGTGACGTCACACAGCCGCTCGGTTCTGACTACATGCGGTTGACTATTGGCACTAGTCCGTGTATGGCGGAGGTACATACAGAATTTATAATCGTTGATTGTCTCAGCTCATATAATGCCATCCTCGGACGACCGGCGCTCAACAAGCTTAAATGCATTATCGCCGGATACATGCTTCTCATGAAGTTCCCCACACCTAACGGCACAGGCAGTGTGAGGGGAAGCCAGCAGTTGGCACGCGAGTGTTATTCAACGACTATGGCGCGGTCAACACGCCGCCATGATGTCCTAACGGTGGGAAACCAGGCACCGCCACCAAATATCTTCGAGGATCCTAGGGATGAGGAGGAGAGGTATGTGAGGAAGGAGCCGGTCAACCCGGACACATCCTTGAAAGTTGTCTGCATCTCGGACGAGCACCCTGAGCGGACAGTCCGCATAGGCGCCCAACTAGATCCAGAAGTAGAGGCAGAACTCATTCAATTCCTACGTCATAACGCCTCCGTCTTTGCATGGTCCTACGCGGACATGCCAGGTATCTCCCCTGAGATTATCACTCATAAACTGACCATCAAACCCTTTTTTTATCCCATCAAGCAGAAGCGGAGGGCCTTCGATGAAGAAAAATACCGGGCAATAGGAGACTAGGTCGCCAAACTCCAGGACATTGGATTCATCCGCCAAGTCATCTATCCCCAGTGGATCTCAAATTTGGTGATGGTCAAAAAGCCCAGCGGCAAGTGGCGGATGTGTGTTGACTTCAAAAACCTCAACAAGGCATGCCCAAAGGATAGTTTCCCGCTACCCCGTATTGATCAGCTGGTCGATTCCACCGCCGGACATGAGCTCCTCAGCATGATGGACGCCTTCTCCGGGTACAATCAGATCAAAATGCACCCCAGCGACCAGGAATGCACAACCTTCACCACCGACAAAGGCCTCTACTGCTACAATGTCATGCCTTTCGGTCTGAAGAACGCCGGTGCCACCTACCAGCGGTTGATGAACGCCATGTTCGCGGAGCATCTGGGAAAAATCATCGAGGTCTACGTGGACGACATGCTAGTTAAGAGCATAAAGGCCGGCGGACATGTGGCAAACCTCAGGATCATAGTAACCATTCTCTTGGCCTATGGTATGCGCCTCAACCCGGAAAAATGTTTCTTCGCAGTCACCGCTAGCAAATTCCTGGGATACATTGTCAGCGAGCGGGGCATCGAGGCTAACCCAGACAAGGTCCAGGCCATCCTTGACCTGGCGGACCCTGAGTATAAGGTGCACGTCCAGTGCCTCCAGGGCAAGTTAACCGCCCTTTCTCGGTTCATCTCTCGACTCACTGATAAGTGTGCCCCATTCTTCAAACTCCTCAAAACAACGCACAAGAAGGTCATCGACTGGAATCCAGAATGTCAGGCGGCGTTTCAGGGCCTGAAGGAATATCTGGCGGCAGTCCCACTCCTCTCCGTCCCTGTCCAAGGAGAAACCCTGTTCATATACCTAGCGGTATCCGTATCAGCGGTAAGTTGCGCAATTGTCCGAAGGGAAGGCCAAGATGAGCTCCCGGTTTTCTACGCCGGCAGTGGCATGAACGGAGCGGAGACAAGGTATCCTCCCTTGGAACAACTGGCCCTTGCACTTATCGTTGCCGCCAGGCGCCTCCGCCAGTACTTCCAGGCCCACACGATCCATGTGTTAACAAATCAACCGCTGAGACAAGTAATGCAGAACCCTGAACACTCGGGGCGCCTCAGCAAGTGGTCCATCGAGCTCAGCGAGTTCGACATAGAATACAAACCAAGAACCGCCATGAAGGGCCAGGCAGTGGCGGACTTCATCGCTGAACTCACCGACCGTCAGCCTGAACCCGGTGTAGAGATGGTACCCGGAGCGGAAGTGATAACCGTCGGGGAGGCAAATCCCCAGTCGGATTGGAACCTACATGTGGACGGATCCGCCAGCGCCAAGGCCAGCGGCGCCGGAGTCATCCTAACAGGACCCGGGGGACTGAACGCGGAGTACGCGTTGAAATTCAACTTCAAAGCCTCAAACAATGTGGCGGAGTACGAGGCACTGATCGCCGGTCTATTTCTCGCCATTGACTCAGGGGCTGACAGCGTCAACATATTCAGCGATTCTCAATTAGTCGTTAACCAGGTCAACGACAGCTTCCAGGCCAAGGACCAGCAGTTAGCGGCATACTTGGGATATGTCAAAACGTTGCTCAAAAAGTTCAACTTTCACACCATCACACAAATCCCCAGGGAAAAGAACGCCAAGGCTGATTCCCTGGCGAGACTGGCAACCGCCCAGCCACATCAAAGTCCAGCGGACACAAAGGTGGAATGCCTTGACAAGCCAAGCATCACGAAAACCCTAGCAGAGATCTTCAACATTGAAATCAACCCCAGCTGGATGGACGAGATCACTGCATACAAGCGTAGCGGCACACTACCAGAGGATAAGGTCAAGACACGCCAAATTCAGCGGAGAGCAACCCGCTACAATATCCAGAATGGCAAGCTTTACCGACAGGGGTTCACTCACCCCAACCTCCGCTGTTTAACCCCGGAGGAAGGAAAGGTCGTGTTGGCAGGAATCCACGGCGGGGAGTGCGGAAACCACTCGGGCGCCAGATCCCTGGCCAATCGTACAATGCGACAGGGCTACTTTTGGCCTACGCTTGGTGAGGACGCCCGGCAGGTGTCAAGATCTTGCCACAAATGCCAGCAGTTCGCCGATCTCCCGCACGCGCCGGCTGAACCACTGTCAGTCATCATCGGTCCATGGGTCCACTCTACATGGGGCCTCGACTTGATGGGAAAATTCCCAACCGCCAAGGGACAGTTCAAGTACATCATTGTCGCTATCGACTACAACAGCAAGTGGATAGAAGCAGAGCCACTGACGGCCATCACTACCGCCAAAGTCATTCACTTCCTCTGGAAAAACATTTACTGCCGCTATGGTGTCCCACACACAATCATTACAGACAACGGCACACAGTTCAACAATGAGGAGCTCATTTCATTCACCGCCAATCTGGGCACCAGGATGAGCTTTGCCTCTGTCGCCCACCCCCAAACCAACGGCCAGGTCGAAGCGGCAAACAAGATAATCAAGAAGCTGCTAAAAAAGAAACTCGACACTGCCAAGGGCCTGTGGGCGGAAAAGCTTCCAGAAGTGCTATGGGCCATCAGAACGACTCCATCCTCCGCCACTGGTGAAACCCCCTTTTGTATGACGTTCGGAACTGAGGCCGTTCTGCCTGTCGAGGTAGCTCAACCCACCGCTCGGGTCGAGTGCTACCACCCAGAGACCAACGGCGATGGCATCAACCTGGACTTGGACCTCCTCGAGGAAAAACGACACAAGGCCCATTTGCAAAACCTGCAAAACAAACAACGAGTTTCGCGTTTCTACAACGCCATAGTCAAGGCCCGAAACCTCCAACTGGGTAATGAAGGAAGTCATTCCAGCACCAACAAAACTCCGTCCAACTTGGGAAGGTCCATATAAAATAGTAGAAGTCGTTAGCCCAGGCACCTTCTACTTAATGGACAAGGATGGCGTCACTACGACCCACCCTTGGAATACCGAACACCTTCGGTATTACTACAAATAGTCATGTCGCTACCCAGGAGCATCTTGACTTAGCTAAATTTTTGTTCAATATTTAGCTAAGGGAAGCTACCCAACGGGTACATCCCCACTTTTGTTAACGCTGACCAGTCAGTTATCAATGAAACGAGGAATTATTCAAACCATTGTTACCAAGTCTAGCACTGAGGGCAGCTGGCAACGCCGGCAATCGTCAGCGGACCTCGTCCGCTACGTTGTGCACTTGGACCAATCTTAATTCCTTTAATTTTTCATTGATTGCAAAAGAAAATCCCAAGTCAAAACTCTAGCGGTATAGGCATGTCATCACACAACGTCAAAAATCCCATACTTCATATATTCAGGGCTGGGACTCCCCACCCAAAAATTGTTCCTTACATTCAAAAAAAAAAAAACAAAAGTACATAATATTTTCAGCCTCAGCGGCTACAGTCAAAACAGAGCACGTCCGGCATGTCAGGGGTTGGCCCCGGCGTCGCCTACTTCGGACTGCGACGGCTGTCCGCAGCTTCCTTGGTCAGTCCCACGAGCGGTGGGACTTGGCGTCTCTATGGTCCCATCCGCCGGAGTCTGATACCCGCTGCCTGAGCTGCCGCCACCTGCTGGGGGACTGGGTACTGGCGGGGGTTTCTTCGTCGGCGCTGCATTTTTTGCTTGCGGCGCCTTGGGCAGGGACGCCTTGGCCCAATCAATGGCACCCTTCGCTCGCAACATCTCGACATTCGCCAGGGCGCCGGCCTTCGCCGCTTCATTCATCGCATGTTTGTATTCCGCCGACTGCTTGAAGCTCTCCACAGCGGCTCGGCTTCCATCGTCCCTCAGCCGGGTCACCTCACCCTCCAGTCTCTTCACTTCCCCTTGCTTGGCGGCAGACTCCCGCTGCAGGATGTCAATTTTCTTCTCCTTGGCGGCCACACGCTCTTGCAGCAAGGCCTTGTCTTGCTCCAGCTGGGAGACTTGATCATTTCGTTCTATGTCCCGCTGGATGGCCACGTCTAGCTTGCCTCGAGCGTCCGCCGCGTCACAGTCCGCCTTCATCAGGCGTCGCTCCACATCCGCCAGCCTGTCCTTGGCCTCCGCCAGCTCCCTCTCCAGCCTCTTAACCTCCTCCCGGAGCTGTCCCTCAATTCGGGGTTGCTTGGAGGCCGCCAAGAACATTTCGTTCAGCCCAACCACCAAGTGCCCAAAGGCTGAGCTAAAGGGCGACTGCTCGATCGCCGTTGGCCGCGTCATCCCTGCCAGACCGCCGAACCCCAGCCGCTCGCACAGGTGATAGAGAAACTCCCGCTCACTGTCGGTCATGAACTCGGTGAAGGCAGCGAAGGAGTCCAGATCGCTCGCGGGCATCTCTCTCTCGGCCGTCACGGGGGCCTTTGACGGGTCTGGTCGGCTCTTCTTCTGCCTGTGGACCTCGAGGATCTCGTCCTCATCCTCCTCCCCGGCCGAATCACACTGGCGCCGCCTCCGCAGGATGGACCGGGTATCTCCAGTGGGCGCAGCCCTGGTCCCCTTCGGCGGTTGTCTCCCCACCGCGGTAGCGGCAGCCCCCACTGGCGCCACGACCTTTTCTCTCTGTGGCCCACGTCGAGTGGTAACCACTCTTTCCTTCTGCGGCCCGGAAGAGGATCCCTTTTTCCCCCCGCCCGCTTGTCCATCCGCCTGCACGCTGGGCAGACCGTCGGCCCCTAGGTGCGAGTGGTGCGGCATGGGCAGCGTCACCGGAACCTCGGATGCGCTCACCTCCAGCGTCTCCGGGTTCACAACTGTCATCTGGGCCGCCTCGCCTGAAGCATACATTGTCTCCAGGAAGTTGTCTATCTCCGCACGGTCCATGGCTTTGTCAAAGGCGTCGCGGCTCGCTTTGTTGCCTGGCGGAGTCTCTGAGAACATGCAAACACCTGTCAGCTTTAACCAAGTTATCAAGAGATACAATGTGGCGGGGGTCTCTTACCAATGGCGCGCGTTAGCTGCTGATCGACCAACAGCTCCCAGCCGGTGAGGAGACGGAAGTCCAGCAAATTGCGGTTCTTCCAACAACCTTTGATACGCGCAACCCGGCACTCTTCGTCACGCGTCAGATTGTAGCGCAGGCCCGCTGTAAAACAACAGAATGTGTCAGTCAAACGATTGCAACATATATACCATAAACCGCCAACTATGTTCAGCGGAGATCGACGGACAACCTCGGATTGGCTGAAACTCCGACTTAATCCTAAATGTCGGCTCCCCCTGGTTGGACTCCGCTTGATACTCCCACCCCGTCGTTGCCACGCAAAACGTCCCCCGCCAGTAGGACATCGAATCCCTCAAATTCTCTATCAGCTTGGGCGCTCCCTGCCGGCGGCTTAAATTTACTTGCCCCCTACAACCTTGGCGATTAATGTACACCAGTTCGTAGAAGTGCAAAACCTCCGCCACCGTCGGCCCCTCGCACCCGGATAGCCGCCACAAGGAGTTCATCGCCAGCATCAACCGCCACATGTTGGGACAGATCTGCCCAAAGGCGACGCCAAACTCGCACACCAGGATCTGGAGGTTGGGTACAAGCGGCAACGTCACTCCTTGGCGGAATATTGCCTCGTGAACGGCGGCGAACCCCGCTGGAAGAATTGAGGCCTTTTCGTCCGCAGTCGGTTGACGCAGTTTCACCACTCCCGGCAGCCGGTATGTCCGTTTCATCCGGTTGACCGCGGCGGCAGTCATCCGCCCTCCCGCCTCGTCAACGGGGGTCCCATCCGGGAGCACCCACGCCGATTCTGTTTCCTCCCCCGTCACGTTTCCCCCGTCAGCAGAACCACTGGCGGCACTATTACTTGCTAGCCGCTCCTCACTCCTCTCCCGCGCAGCAGCTTCCTCACCCGCCCTAGAACTCTCCGGACGCGACGTACGGCCCATGACAACTTCCCAGGGTATGGTTTGCAGCGGCTCGATGTCTAACGGCTCTGGCAGTGAGGTTCCTGCACGGGCAGACGGACGCAACGAGTCAATAAAAACCCTATCCGCCGCACTGATTGACACGTCAGACCCGGAGTCCTCACTGCTCGAGATCTCTACGACGTTGGCCATCCCAAAACCCTAAAACCCAAATCAGTTAGCCCACAGAAGGATCTAACCTATCCCTATATCAGGCATAGCAAAGCACCACGAACAGCTACCCAGAAAATACCAAAACATGAACAACCCCCCCCCCCCTCAACCCAGATTCAACCATCTAGCAAAACCCTAACTGTCAACTCTCTGTCAAAGCACCGTAACCTACCTCAAATCTCACCTTACACCCCCGACGAGCATCAAGAAACCCAGTTCACACACCAATCCCAGACACAAATACCAAACCCACAAATCAACAAAAACACAAAACTGAAGAGAAGGACAACCAGAACACTAACCTCAGTCGTGAACTCGCCGGCGTACTGATGCTCGCTATGCCCCGACGACGGAAATTTTCGTCTCTCCGACCACGAGAACTCCACCAACGCACGGCACTCTCTCTGCAAATCTCGGCTGGGCAGAGCTTGAAGACGACAAACAGTTCGAATGAATTTTCTGATGTCCCTTCTCAATACGTTCCCCCCCTTTTATGTCAACGTCAGAGGCTTTTGGGCCGTCCCCTAGAAAACGACATCACACCCCAGCCGTACACGTGTCCCCTGTTCGCACTAACCCTCCGGGTTAACCGAGGCGTCGCCTCGGTTACGAAATCCATCATTACTCGCATTAATGACGAGAAGACGGCCGGACTGAGGAGACGCGTCTCCACACGCTAACCCTCTAGTTCTTTGCCACGTGTCAAGGCGTATCACGGAAGCAATCCAGGGTACGCCCTTCTCCAAGTGACGGTCTCCGCTGAGCGAAACTCCGCCAGCGGAACTTCTCACTTGTCCTTCTCCAAGTGACGGTCTCCGCTGAGCGAAACTCCGCCAGCGGAACTTCTCACTTGTCCTCTCCAAGTGACGGTCTCCGCTGAGCGACCCCGCCAGCTGAACTTCTCACTTGTCCTTCTCCAAGTGACGGTCTCCGCTGAGCGAAACCCCGCCAGCGGAACTTCTCACTTGTCCTCTCCAAGTGACAGTCTCCGCTGAGCGAAACCCCGCCAGCGAAACTTCTCACTTGTCCTCTCCTAGTGACGATCTCCGCTGGGCGGAACCCCGCCAGCAGAACTTTTCACTAGCTGTTATTTACGAAGTCTCCTAAAAGCGGCACTTCTCCCTTGTCATCATACAAACGGGGCACCTTCCGCTACGCACCTCTAGCGGAAACCTCTTTTATCTGGCAAGTCGCGTACTTTATTCAGCGCGGTACCGCTCAATAAAGTAACGCCAAGCACGTCCACTGGACGCTGTTTACTGCTATGAACCAGCGGGGGGACTCCCGCCAGCGGCGGATCCCGAGGCCACGCCTCATTCTAACAAATGACCGCCACGCGGCATTCCAGTCAGATTGTCCCTACGGGACACGGGGACTAGTCAACAGTCTACGACGACCCTGATCAGGTACGTTGACCCCTGTCACTCGGGTCCTAAAGATTGGGTTCGCTACCCAACACCCTCTGCTCCGTGCAGCTCCCCCTCACCAAACAAATTTTGCGACCATTCGGAGGTCCATCTTAGCCGGGGAGTGGGGGACTCCCTGGGGGGCCTAGCAGGGGCCCACCCGAAAGGGTATAAAGCGTTTGCTCAGTAATATCCATGGTTGACAACGCACTGACGCTAATTATGCTTTTGCAAAAGTCTAGCGGAAGAGAACGCTTCACACCGCCGATCAACTCCCCAACCAAGATTGCCCTCCTTGACTGGGGACTTGGGGGACTTGTACCTACATGTACGTTGCAAAGCATAATTAGCTATAATCACACACTCATCGTACCGCCAGAGATACCAACTACCGTCAAAGGAGTAACCAACAGATAGGCAGCCAGGCGGGCCACGGCCTGAGCACAAGCGTTCCCCGGGATCAACGCTGACGCGCCGCCACGCACTCTGCCAAGACGGCATCAGAAGCTACTGGAACTGGGAAACTGAAGCATATCAGTCCCACATCGAAAACAAGGAGAAGATCAGACCTCTCCTCACCTATAAAAGGTCCTCTCTTCTCCCTTCATTACGGACGCATTAACTACTCATTTATTATTATTGCCTATATGCATCAACTGACTTAGACATCGGAGAAGTGAAGATCGCCCAACGCGGTCTCCCTCTGACGCCCTGTCTTTCATTTGGCAACCAGCAGGAATCACCAAATATACAGAGTAGCGGTCCGCCCGCCGGACCCGCGTTAAACGAAGGCTTGGCTACCGCCAGACTTTGAGCATTAACAAAGCTCGATTTAGGATTAGGAAAATTGTTAGTTTTGGATAATGTTTTTTATGTACCTTCCATGAGAAGGAATTTGGTTTCAGTTTCTCTTTTAGTAAAATCTGGTTGTAGACTTGTTATTGATAGTAATGGAATTCTTATTTCTAAAAATTCTGTTCAAATTGGTTCTGGTGTTATCTCGAATGATTATTTACAGTTAAGTTGTTCAATAGCTCAACAAGAAATTTTACTTGTTGAAAATAACACCAACAGTACTAGCACTTTAACAGGTGTTAAAAGAACCAAACTAAATGAAAAGTCTGCATTTTTATGGCATAGAAGACTCGGCCATGTTTCAAAAGAGAGACTGAAAATTTTGGTGAAAAACAACATCCTAAATGAACTTGATTTTTCTGATCTAACAGACTGTGTTGAATGCTTTAAGGGAAAAATAACTAATACTAGAAAGAAGACTGCATATAGAAGCCAAAATTTATTAGAACTCATACACACTGATATATGTGGACCATTTAGGCATCAAACTATCTGTGGGAATGTGTATTTTATCACATTCATTGATGATTTTTCTAGATACAGTTATGTTTATCTACTTTCAGAAAAGGCACAAGCATTGAAAGCTTTTCAAATCTTTAAGTCTGAGGTAGAAAATCAACTAGAAAAGAAAATCAAAACAGTAAGATCAGATAGAGGGGGTGAGTTCTATGGCAAGTACACTGAATCCAGCCAACAAAAGGGTCCATTTGCCTTGTTTTTGCAAGACAATGGAATTAAAGCTCAATATACAACACCCTATAACCCACAACAGAATGGTGTTGCAGAGAGAAAGAATAGGACTCTTTTGAACATGGTTAGATGTATGATGTGTACAACAGGTTTGCCTAAATTTCTGTGGGGTGAGGCTTTAAAAACTGCAAATTATATTTGCAACAGGACCCCTAGTAAGGCTATAGAAAAGACTGCTTTTGAGCTTTGGTGTGGCAGGAAACCTAGTCTTCATCATTGCCATGTTTGGGGATGCCATGCAGAAGCTAGGATTTATAATCCAAGCTTGAATAAACTTGATCCTAAGACAGTTAGTTGCTATTTTATAGGTTATCCAGATAAATCTAAAGGCTATAAATTATATTATGCTTATCATTCACCTAGAATTTTTGAAACACATCAAGTAAAGTTTCTAAGTGAAAAAGTTCACAATACAAACCTTGAGGATTTATCCTCAGATTTTGAGGAAATTGTGTCGGATGAGAATATAAGTGTAACATTGCCTTTAGAACAAGAAGTAACTGATCAAGTCACTGGTCGAGTAACTGATCACGTACCTATAACTAGTCAAGCAACTGACCATGTCACTGACCAAGTAACTGTCACTGGACAAGTCACTGACCATGTAACTGGTCAAGTATCTGACCAAGTAATTGTACCTGGTCAAGTAACTGACCATGTAACTGTACCTCAAAATCCTCTAGTAGCTCAGCCTAGAAGATCACAGCGAGCAAGAAAACCAACTTATGGGGGGGGGGGGGGGAAGAGAGTGACTACATTGTTTATCTGCAAGAAGCAGAAATTGAAATGGACTGTGCAGAGGACAATGATCCAATTACATTTAATCAGGCCATTGAAAGTAGTGAATCTCATCAATGGCAGCTAGCAATGGAAGCAGAAATTAATTCCATGAGTCAAAATGCAGTTTGGGAATTAGTTGAACCTGACCCAAATAAGAAACCTATAGGTTGTAAATGGGTTTTCAAAACCAAAAGAGATGCAAATGGCAATGTAGAGAGACATAAAGCAAGATTAGTTGCCAAGGGTTTTACATAGAAGGAGGGCATTGACTTTACTGAGACTTTTTCTCCAGTTTCTACAAAAGACTCGTTTAGGATAATCATGGCTTTAGTGGCTCACTTTAATATGGAGCTACACCAAATGGATGTTAAGACAGCTTTTTTGAATGGTGAACTAGATGAAGTGATTTATATGAAGCAGCCAGAAGGTTTTGTGCAAGCTGGAAGTGAAAATTTAGTGTGCAAGTTAAGAAAATCAATTTATGGCCTAAAACAAGCTTCTAGACAGTGATACAAGAAATTTGACTCGGTGATTTCTACTTTTGGATTTACAGAAAATCTTGTGGATGAGTGTGTTTATTTGAAGACAGTTGGGAACAATTTTATTTTTCTGGTACTCTATGTGGATGATATACTTTTGGCCAGCAGTAACCTTAAACTGCTTAAAGACACCAAGAGCTTTCTGTCAAAGAATTTTGACATGAAAGACTTAGGAGAAGCATCCTATGTACTAGGTATTGAAATTAAAAGAGATAGGGCACAGAGACTACTTGGTTTGTCTCAACAGAATTATATTACCAAAGTTTTGAAGAGATTTGGTATGGAAAAGTGTGCAGCTGGAGAAGTTCCTATGTCTAAAGGAGATAAGCTAACCAAGAAGCAAAGTCCCAAAAGTGATGTTGAGAAAGAAAATATGGAGTCGAAGCCTTATGCAAGACTTGTAGGAAGTCTCATGTATGCACAAGTCTGCACTAGGCCAGACTTGTCTTTTGCAGTAGGGATTTTATCGAGATTCCAGTCTAATCCAGGCCATGAACATTGGGTAGCTGGGAAGAAAGTGTTGAGATACCTGCAGAAAACTAAAAGTCATATGCTAGTTTATAGGCAAGTGGAGGATCTGAAACTTGTTGGATTTTCAGATTCTGATTTCGCAGGGAATTATCCAGACTCCAAGAAGTCAACTTGTGGATACGTGTACATGCTAGCAGGAGGTGCAGTTGCTTGGAAAACCATGAAGCAAACTCTAGTTTCAACCTCCACCATGCAAGCTGAATTTATTGCAGTATATGAAACTGTGTGTGAAGGACTTTGGATCGGGAATTTCTTGATGCAGACCAAAGTGTTAAGTCACATTGTGGCAGACACACTTGTGATTTATTGCGATAATGAAGCAGCAGTTTTCTTTAGCAAGAACAGTAAAAGATCAAATAATTCTAAGCATATTGATTTAAAGTATTACAGTGTTAGAGAAAGGGTTAAGCATGGTGAGATAGCTGTTTTGAGCATTGACACGAATTCACAGCTAGCAGACCCCTTCACCAAGGCATTGTCAGTAGCAGCATTCCAGAAGCATACACCCAGCATTGGAGTTTTAGCTAATCTAGATGCTTCGGTTCAGTAGAGAGTTAATCCAGTTGGAGCATTTAAAATTCTAAGTGTTAATGTCTAAAAGTCCGGCGGTAGCTGAACCTTTGTTAACGCTGATCCGGTGGGCGGATCGATACTTGTGGTGCTCTCAAAGTTTCCGCTACCTGTCAAGTAAAATACAAAGGGCGTCAGAGGGAGACCACGCTGGGCGGTCTTCAACTCTCCGATGCCTAAGTTAGTCAATGTATTTATGTTGACAAAGTAACAGTAGGTAAGTATTGAATGCGTAATTAATGAGGAGAGAGGAGAGAACCTTTTATAGGTGAGGAAGAGGAGGTTCTTCTCTTTGTTTTCGATGTGGGACTAAAGTGCTTCAGTTCCCAGCTCTGGGAGCTACTGATGCCATTTTGGCACGGCGCGTCGGCGGTGATCCGACGCTGAGGTTGTAGCCCGCCTGGCGGTGTATCTGTATGTCATTCATTTGGTTGGAATTAGTACCTTTAGTGGTACAATGAGCGTGGCCCATTATAGCTAATTATGCTTACAAATGTACATGTATGTACAAGTCCCCCAAGTCCCCAGTTAAGGAGGGCAATCTTGGTTGGGGAGTTGTTCGGCGGTTTGAAGCGTTTTCTTCCGCTAGACTTGCAAGAGCATAATTAGCGTCAGTGCGTTGTCAGCCATGGATTTTAGTGAGCAAACGCTTTATACCCTTTCGGGTGGGCCCCTGCTAGGCCCCCCAGGGAGTCCCCCACTCCCCGGCCAAGGTAGACCTCCGGATGGTCGATGTTGATGTCTAAAAGTCCGGCGGTAGCTGAACCTTTGTTAACGCTGATCCGATGGGCGGATCGATACTTGTGGTGCTCTCAAAGCTTCCGCTACCTGTCAAGTAAAATACAAAGGGCGTCAGAGGGAGACCGCGTTGGGCGGTCTTCAACTCTCGGATGCCTAAGTTAGTCAATGTATTTATGTTGACAAAGTAACAGTAGGTAAGTATTGAATGCGTAATTAATGAGGAGAGAGGAGAGAACCTTTTATAGGTGAGGAGGAGGCTGACCTCCTCCTTGTTTTCGATGTGAGACTGATGTGCTTAAGTTCCCAGTTTCAGAAGCTTCTGATGCTATCTTGGTGCGGCGCGTGGCGGAGCGTCGGAGGCGATCTGGAGGTGCTTTGACGCTGAGGTTGCAGCCCGCCTGGCGGTGTGTCTGCATGTCATTCCTTTGGTTGGAATTAGTACCTTTGGCGGTACAATGAGCGTGGCCCATTATAGCAAATTATGCTTGCAAATGTACATGTATGCACAGTCGGCGGATTGTTTGTTGAGGGGGAGCTGCACGGAGCAGAGGGTGTTGGGTAGCGAGCCCAATCTTTAGTACCCAAGTGACGGGGGTCAACATGCCTGATCAGGGTCGTCGTAGACTGTTGACAAGTCCCCGTGTCCCGTAAGGACGGTCTAACCGTAACGCCGCGTGGCGGTCGTTGTCAGTGAGGCGTGGCCTCGGGATCCGCCGCTGACTGCAGCAGGAAGCAGTGTCCAGTAGACGTGCCTGGCGGAATTTATTGAGCGATATTGCGCTGAACAAAGCATGCAGCTTGCAAGATGAAAAGGGGATTCCGCTAGAGGTGTGTAGCGGAAGACGCCCCGCTTGCAGGATGGCAAGGGAGAAGTTCCGCTGGCGGGGTTTCGCTCAGCGGAGACTTCGTCACTTGGAAGATGACAAGGGAGAAGTTCCGCTGGCGGGGTTTCGCTCAGCGGAGACTTCGTCACTTGGGGGATGACAAGGGAGAAGTTCCGCTGGCGGGGTTTCGCTCAGCGGAGACTTCGTCACTTAGAAGATGACAAGGGAGAAGTTCCGCTGGCGGGGTTCCGCTCAGCGGAGACTTCGTCACTTGGGGGATGACAAGGGAGAAGTTCCGCTGGCGGGGTTTCGCTCAGCGGAGACTTCGTCACTTGAGGGGATGATAAGGGAGAAGTTCCGCTGGCGGGGTTTCGCTCAGCGGAGACTTCGTCACTTGGGGGATGACGAGGGAGAAGTTCCGCTGGCGGGGTTTCGCTCAGCGGAGACTTCGTCACTTGGAAGATGACAAGGGAGAAGTTCCACTGGCGGGGTTTCGCTCAGCGGAGACTTCGTCACTTGGGGGATGACAAGGGAGAGGTTCCGCTGGCGGGGTTTCGCTCAGCGGAGACTTCGTCACTTGGGGGATGACGAGGGAGAAGTTCCGCTGGCGGGGTTTCGCTCAGCGGAGACTTCGTCACTTGGAAGATGACAAGGGAGAAGTTCCACTGGCGGGGTTTCGCTCAGCGGAGACTTCGTCACTTGGGGGATGACAAGGGAGAGGTTCCGCTGGCGGGGTTTCGCTCAGCGGAGACTTCGTCACTTGGGGGATGACGAGGGAGAAGTTCCGCTGGCGGGGTTTCGCTCAGCGGAGACTTCGGACGGTTGGTGAATTCATCCCAAGTGGTTACTTCCATCAGACGCTTCGTCTGGTGGTGGTTGACACGTGTCCAACCCGTAGAGGGTTAGCGTGCGGAGGCTTGTCTCCTAATCCTGGCCGTCTTCTCGCCATTAATGCTAGTAATTATGGATTTCGTAACCGACGCGACGCCTCGGTTAATCCGGAGAGTAAGTGGAGAACTGTGACACGTTTACGGCTGGTGTGTGGTGTCGTTTTTGAGCGAACGGCTTAGAACGCGTTGATGTTGACATAAAAGGGGGGGAACTTTAGCGAGATTTGACACTTTGTGAAAACTTCAAACCTGAGTCGTCGTCTTCAAGCTCTGTGCAATTTGCGAAGAGAGTTCCGGGGGACGAAATTTGTTGAGTCATCGGATCTTGGGGACGACGACTCTACCTGTGAAGACAAGCGCCTTCAATCACACCAAAGATTTCACCTTTGAGGTTGGTGCTCTGAATCTCATCCCTGTTCCATTGAATTTCTGTGTGTTTGCTTCTGTCAATTTCTGGGTTTGTTGATTTTGGGGTGTTCTATTCTGGTTTAGCGTGTTCTGAGTGTGTAAAGTGGGTTTTGGGGATGGTTTTTTGGTGTTTTTGACACGGTTGGGATTTCGGGGTTTACTAGATGGTTGAATCTGGGTTAAGTGTTTGGGGGTTGTTTGTTCTTGTTTTGGTGTTTTCTGGGTAAACTGTTGCTGATGTTCTTGGCTATAACTAATGTGAGAATAGGCTAGATCTGTGTTTGTGCTAACTGGTGTGGGTTTTAGGGTTTGGGATGGCTAACGTCATAAAGATTTCGAGCAGTGAGGATTCCGGGTGTGACGTGTCGTTCAGCGCGGCGGACAAAATATTTATTGACTCGTTGCGTCCGTTTGCCCATGCAGGAACCTCACTGCCAGAACCGCTAGAGGTTGAGCCGCTACAGACCATACCTTGGGAAGTAGCCATGGGTCGTGCTTCACGTCCAGAGAGCTCTAGGACGGGTGAGGCCGTTGCGGCCAAAGCTAGGCGCGATGAGCGGTTGGCAAGCAACAGCGCTGCCAGCGGCTCCGCTGGGGAAGAAGAAACAGCGGGGGAGGACGCTGAGTCAGCGTGGTTCCTCCAGGATGGCACCTCCGTTGACGAGGCAGGAGGGCGGATGAATGCCGCCGCCGTCTCTCGGGTGAAGCGGATGTTCCGGTTGCCGGGTTAAGTGAAGCTGCGCCCGCTGACGGCGGATGAGAAGGTGTCGATTCTCCCAGAGGGGTTTGCTGCCGTTCATGAGGCGATATTCCGCCAAGGAGTGACACTCCCGCTGGTGCCAAATCTTCAAATTCTGGTGTGCGAATTTGGCCTTGCCTTCGGTCAAGTTTTCCCCAACATGTGGCGGTTGATGCTTGCGCTAAACTCTCTGTGGCGGTTGTCCGGATGTGAGGGGCCTACTGTGGCGGAGGTGCTGCACTTCTACGAGCTGGTCTATGTGAAGCTCCAGGGTTGCAGAGGGCAAGTGAACTTGAGCCGCCGCCAGGGAGCGCCCAAGCTGATCGAGAATCTAAGGGATTCAATGTCCTACTGGCGGGGGACCTTCTGCGTCGCCACAGAGGGGTGGGAGTATCAGGCTGGGTCGAATGAGGAAGGGCCGACGTTTAGGATTAAGTCGGAGTTCCAACCCATCCGAGGTTGGTAACCGGTTTCCGCTGAACGTAGTTGGCGGGTTCTTGTATTTGCAGACTTGTATTTTTACTAACGACTAGTGTTTGTGCAGCGGGACTGCGGTATAACCTAACGCGCGAAGAAGAGTGTCGCGTAGCACGGATCAGAGGTTGCTGGCGGAACCGTAACTTGCTGGACTTCCGACTTCTGACCGGTTGGGAGTTGCTGGTCGATCAGCGGCTACTGTTTTTTCTTTTGTAATAAGTAGCCCAGGCTGACTGGTTGTTTTTTTTTTTTTAGAACATCCGCCGGGTAACAAAGCGAGTCGCGACGCCTTTGAAAAAGCAATGGACCGCGCAGAGGTAGATAACTTCCTGGAGACTATGTACGCCGAGGGGCTGGCGGCGCAGAAGACTGTGGTGAACCCTGAGACATTGGCGCTGAGCCAGTCCGAGGTTCCTGTGGTGCTGCCAATGCCGCACCACTCCCATCTCGGTGACGACGGCCTGCCTGCCGTCCAGGCGGGGGCCTCCGTGGGCGTGGTTCCCAAAAAGAAAGAACGGTGCAGCCGGCGGAGACTGTAGCCGCTACAAGGGAGGAGCCGCCGGCGAGGGTGACGAGGGCCGCTGCCGGGAACCCAAGGGCGCTGGAGAGGAAGCGCCGGCAGATTGACTATCCCGACGAGGAAGAGGGGGAGGATGTGGAGACAATCGGGGTCCGTTAGCAGAAGAAGGCCCGTCAAGCTCCGTCGAAAACTGCCGTGGTGGAAGGGGAGGCGCCTGCCGCCAGTGACCTGGACTCATTTGCCGCGTATGCGGAGTTTATGACGGATGGTGAGCGGGAGTTCCTCTTCCATCTCTGCGAACGGCTGGGGTTCGTCGGCCTAGCGGGGATCTCGCGCCCCACGGCGATTGACCAGTCGCCCTACAGCTCATCGTTTGGTCAAATATCAGCAGGGCTACACGACATGTTCGAGGCGGCAAAGAAGCAGCCGCTGGTCGAAGGGGAGCTTAGGGAGGAAATCCAAAGTCTCCAGAGGGAGCTGGCGGAGGCGAGGGAGAAGCTAGCGGAGGTGGAGCGTCGTCTGGTAAAGGCGGAATGTGACTTCGCGGACGCCCGCGGCAAGCTGACGGTGGCCATCGAGCGGGACTTGGAGAGGAATGACCGCGTCTCCAAGTTGGAGCAGGACATCGCCCTGTTGCAGGTGCGGATAGCCGCTAAGGATAAGAAGCTCATTATCGTGCAGCGGGAGTCCGCCGCCAGACTAACGGAGGTGAAGCGGCTAGAGGGTCAGGTTGCCTGCCTGAGGGTTGAAGGGGATACTACCGCGGCCGCCGCTGTTGAGGCATTCAAACAGTCGGCGGAGTATAAGAAAGTTCTGACCGAGTCGGCGAAGGCTGGGGCCCTGGCGAACGTAGAGCTGCTGCAGCGGAAGGGCGCCATCGACTTCGCAAAAGCGTCCCAGCCCGATGTGCCACCGGCGAAGAGTGCCCCGCCGGAGAAGAATGTCGTGACTGCCCCAGCGGGAGGTGCCCGCTCAGGCAGTGGAGAAAGTGGCGCACGCCCAGCGGAAGGGTCCCAGCAGACTCCTCCTACCCAGTCGGAGGTGTCACGTGCTGGCTTCTTGGCGGCGCACACCCGGGCGGACGGTACGATAGAAACTCCAAGTCTCACAGCCCGAGGGTCTGATCAAACGAGCCGTGCCATTGCACCGCCGCATGCTGAAGCAGAAGATGCCGAGGGCAACCCCTGAAGCTGGAGCCTCACTATGTTTTCTTTTTCTCTTTCTTTTTGTAGCCGCTGAGGCATAACAATTTGTAACAAGTATTTTGCAATGGAATGAAGTTTTGAATTTGCGTTTGTTATGATGTGTTTGTACCGCTAGTACTTTGACTTAGAGTTTTCTTTTATCAATTAATGAAACATTAAAGGAATTAAGATTGGTCCAAGTGCACCACGTAGCGGACGCGGTCCGCTGACGATTGCTGGCGTTGCCAGTTGCCCTCAGTGCTGGACTTGGGAACAATGGTTTGAATAATTCCTCGTTTCATTGATAGCTGATTGATCAGCGTGTACAAAAGTGGGGTAGTACCCGTTGGGTAGCTTCCCTTAGCTAAATATTGAAAAAAAATTTAGCTAAGTCAAGATGCTCCTGGGTAGCGGATGACTATTTGTAGTAATACCGAAGGTGTTTGTTATTCCAAGGGTGGGTCGATGTGACGCCATCCTTGCCCATTAAGTGGAAGGTGCCTGGGCTAACGACTTCCACAATTTTGTATGGACCTTCCCAAGTTGGGCGGAGTTTTGTTGGCGGTGGAATGACTTCCTTCATTACCCAGTTCCCCAGTTGGAGGTTCCGAGCCTTGACTCTGGCGTTGTAGAAACGCGATACCCGCTGCTTGTTTTGTAAGTTGTGCAAGTGGGCATTTTGTCGTTTTTCTTCTAGGAGGTCCCTGTCCAGGTTGATGTCGTCCCCGTTGGTCTCTGGGCAGTAGCCTTCGACCCTAGCGGTAGGCTGAGTGACCTCAATAGGCAGGACAGCCTCTGCTCCGAACATCAGACAGAAGGGTGTTTCGCCGGTGGCGGCGGTTGGAGTTGTCCGGATGGCCCATAGAACTTCTGGAAGCTTCTCCGCCCACAAACCCTTGGCGTCGTCGAGCTTCTTTTTTAGCAGCTTCTTGATTATCTTGTTTGCTGCTTCGACCTGGCCGTTGGTTTGGGGATGGGCGACAGATGCAAAACTCAATTTGGTGCCAAGGTTGGCGGTAAAAGAGATGAGTTCCTTGTTGGTGAACTGCGTGCCGTTGTCTGTAATGATTGTATGTGGGACACCATAGCGGCAGTAGATGTTCTTCCAGAGGAAGTGAATTACCTTGGCGGTAGTTATTGCCGTCAGTGGCTCCGCCTCTATCCACTTGCTGTTGTAGTCGATGGCAACAATGATGTACTTGAACTGGCCCTTGGCGGTTTGGAACTTTCCCATCAAATCGAGGCCCCATGTGGAGTGAATCCATGGGCCGATGATAATTGACAGCGGTTCTGCCGGTGCATGTGGGAGATCTGCAAACTGTTGGCATTTGTGGCAAGACCTCGAAATCCGCCGGGCGTCATCACCAAGTGTGGGCCAGAAGTAGTCCTGTCGCATTGTGCGGTTGGCCAAGGATCTGGCGCCCGAGTGGTTTCCACATTCTCCGCCGTGGATCTCTCCTAGAACAACCTTTCCCTCCTCCGGGGTTAGACAGCGGAGGTTGGGATGGGTGAATCCTTGGCGGTAAAGCTTGCCATTCTGGATGTTATAGCGGGTTGCTCTCCGTTTGAGCCGTCTCGCCTGGACCTTATCCTCCGGCAATGTGCCGCTGCGCTTGTATGCAATGATCTCGTCCATCCAGCTGGGACTGACCTCAATGCTGAAGATCTCCGCCAGGGTCTTTGTGATACTTGGCCTGTCAAGGCACTCCACTCTTGTGTCCGCTGGACTCTGATGTGGCTGGGCGGTTGCCAGTCTTGCCAGGGAATCAGCCTTGGCGTTCTTTTCCCTGGGGATTTGTGTGATGGTGTGAAATTTGAACTTTTTAAGCAACGTTTTGACGTACCCCAAATATGCCGCTAACTGCTGGTCCTTGGCTTGGAAGCTGTCGTTGACCTGATTAACGACTAATTGAGAGTCGCTGAATATGTTGACGCTGTCAGCACCCGAGTCGATGGCAAGGAGTAGGCCGACAATGAGTGCTTCGTACTCCGCCATATTGTTTGAAGCTTTGAAGTTGAATTTCAGCGCGTACTCCGCGTTCAGTCCCCCGGGTCCTGTTAAGATGACTCCGGCGCCGCTGGCCTTGGCGCTAGCGGACCCGTCCACATGCAGGTTCCAATCTGAGTGTGGGGGGGGGCTGCTACTTCAACGGTGACCATTTCTGTTCTGGGCTCTGTCTCGGTACCGGGCCCTGGCTGACGCTTGGTGAGTTCAGCGATGAAGTCCGCCACTGCCTGGCCCTTCACGGCGGTTCTTGGCTTGTAATCGATATCGAACTCACTGAGCTCAATGGCCCATTTGCTGAGGCGCCCCGAGTGTTCAGGGTTCTGCATCACTTGCCTCAGCGGTTGATTGGTTAACACATGGATCGTGTGAGCCTGAAAGTATTGGCGGAGGAGCCTGGCGGCAACGATGAGTGCGAGGGCTAGTTGCTCCAAGGGAGGATATCTTGTTTCTGCTCCGTTCATGCCTCTGCCGGCGTAGAACACTGGGAGCTCGTCTTGGCCCTCCCGCCGGACAGTGGCGCAGCTTACCACCGATACCGAGACCGCTAGGTAGATGAACAGTGTCTCTCCTTACACAGGGACAGAAAGGAGAGGGACTGCCGCCAGGTAATCTTTCAGGCCCTGGAACGCCGCCTGACACTCTGGGTTCCAGTTGATGACTTTCTTGTGAGTCGTTTTGAGGAGTTTGAAGAATGGGGCACACCTATCAGTGAGTCTGGAGATGAATCGAGAAAGGGCGGTTAACTTGCCCTGGAGGCATTGGACGTCCACCTTATACTCGGGGTCCGCCAGGTCAAGGATGGCCTGTACGTTGTCCGGGTTAGCCTCGATGCCTCGCTCGCTGACGATGTAACCCAGAAATTTGCTGGCGGTGACTCCAAAGAAACATTTTTCTGGGTTGAGCCGCATATCATAGGCCAGAAGAATGGTTACTATGATCTTAAGGTTTGCCACATGTCCGTTGGCCTTTATGCTTTTAACTAGCATGTCGTCCACGTAGACCTCGATGATTTTTCCCAGATGCACAGCGAACATGGCGTTCATCAACCGCTGATAAGTTGCACCGGCGTTCTTCAGACCGAAAGGCATGACATTGTAGCAGTAGAGGCCTTTGTCGGTGGTGAAGGTGGTGCATTCCTGGTCGCCGGGGTGCATCTTGATCTGATTATATCCGGAGAAAGCGTCCATCATGCTGAGGAGCTCATGTCCGGCGGTTGCATCGACTAGCTGATCGATACGAGGTAGCGGGAAACTATCATTTGGGCATGCCTTGTTGAGATTTTTGAAGTCGACACACATCCGCCACTTGCCGCTGGGCTTCTTGACCATTACCAAATTGGAGATCCACTGGGGATAGACGACCTGGCGGATGAATCCAATGCCCTGGAGCTTGGCGACCTCCTCTCCTATTGCCTGGTACTTTTCCTCATCAAAGGCCCTCCGCTTCTGCTGATGGGATAAAAGGAGGGTTTGATGGTCAGCTTATGAGTGATAATTTCAGGAGAGATACCTGGCATGTCCGCGTAGGACCATGCAAAGACGGCGGCGTTATCACGCAGGAATTGAGTAAGCTCTGCCGCCACCTTTGGGTCTAGCTGGGCGCCGATGCGGACCGTCCGCTCGGGGTGTTTGTCCGAGATGCAGACATCTTTCAACGACGTCTCCGGGTTGACCGGCTCTTTCTTGACATACTTCTTCTCCTCATCCTTAGGATCCTCAAAGATGTTTGGCGGCGATGTCCGATTACCCACCGTCAGAATCTCATGGAGGCGCGCTGAGCGCGCTATAGTCGTTGAATAGCACTCCCGAGCCAACTGTTGACTTCCTCTCACACAGCCGGTGCCGTTGGGTGTGGGAAATTTCATGAGAAGCATGTATCCGGCAATGATGCACTTGAGCTTGTTAAGCGCTGGTCGTCCAATGATGGCGTTGTACGAACTGAAACAATCGACAATTATGAATTCCGTATGTACCTCCGCCATACATGGACTAGTGCCAATAACCAGCCTCATGTAGTCCGACCCCAGTGGTTGTGTGACGTCGCCGGAGAAGCTGAGCAGTGGCTCGTGATCCTGGAGTAGTTTCTTGTTCCGCTTTAGATGATCGTAGCAACCGCTGAAGATGACGTTGACAGCGGACCCACTATCCACCAAGATTCTCCCCACAGAAAATCTGCCAAGAATGGCGTCGACCAAGAATGGGTCGTCATGGGGTAAATGCACGCCGCGCTCCTCCTCCTCTGAGAAGGTAATAGGTTCCCAACCTGATCTTGGGAGTTTTGCGAATCTTTCGTAGCGGATGTTGCAAACTTCCTTTGGGTGATTAGCGCGTGCGTATCGCTTCCTTGCCCTGTGGGACATGCTAGTGATTGGGGCACTGCCGTTGATGGTGTTGATACGGCCCAAAGTCTCAATATTGGCGATCACAGGTGGCGGTTGGAGCACCTTGAACTGCTCCAACTTGCCGTCAAGGTACAAGGTCTCAATGGCCGTTTTGAAAGCATTGCAGCTGTTGGTATTGTTGCCGCTGTCCTCGTGGTATTTGCACCACTTGCCGGTGTTCCTGGGTTTGCCCGTTTTTGGGTACTTTGGAGGGGGTGGCGGTGGGATCTGATCCTTGCACTGATTGTAGATATCTTCATACGAGGCCGTGAGGACCTTGAACACTGCATATCGCTGCGAGGAATCCGCCTGCTTGTTGCGGTTATCCCCATGGGTTGGGCGGTTGCCCTTGTTGTAATGCTGGTCCCTTTGCCGCTTGTTCTGGTGGTGGCCCTGCTGCCACTCCCTCTTCTTGTCAGTTGGCCGTGCTGAAGGGGTCTTGTTAGCGGTTTCCTGATTACTGGAGGATGGCTGTGTTGACTTTGTTGGAGTTGCTGGCGGTGGCGGTGGGGTTTCTCCATATGTGAGGAATTCCGCCTGGGCGTGGATGACCGCCTCACTCATGACGTGGTCATATGCCGCATTAGGATGATTGTAGTTGAGGTGATAGAGGAATGACCCTTTGAGGAGTCCCTGCTTGAAGGCCGCCAATGCCATTGTTTTGTCTAGGTCACGACACTGAGATGCTGCCGCCCGCCACCTTGTGACGAAGGCCTTCAGTGATTCGTCCGCCCCTTGCTTGACGCAGAACAGCTGACTTGTGTTGTGATGTCCGGTGGACAATAGGATGAATCGAGAGAGGAAGGCGTGTGATAGTGCATGGAATGAGTCAATGGACCCTGGCGGACACTCGAAAAACCAGCTCATTGCTTCCCCGTCCAATGTTTCGCTGAACAAGTGGCACAGGGTGGCGTCGTCAAATCCCTTGTTGTTGGTGACTTTCTTGAAGGTGTCCATGTGGACGAAGGGATCAGACATTCCGCCGTAATGCGACATCTTTGGGGTTTTTGCATACGCTGGTCTGATAGCTTGCAGAATCGCAGCGGTGAAGGGCCCAGGTCTGGAAGCGAAAAGTGGATTTTGAGTTGGCGCTGGGGCGCCTGACTCCGCCCGGATCAACCTCTGCTCCAGTTGGTGCATCCTTTCCAATATCTGGGCGGTTGCATCGCCGGCGGAATCAGCCTGAATATTCCGCTGGACCTGCCTGCGCCTCGGCGCAGGCGGATTGCCTTCAGTCCTCGCCCTAGCTTCCGAGCGGTTGGTGTGCGGGAGTGATTCCGCCTCCTGCTCTAACATTAGTTGGGGGATGGGCGGTGGTCCCATCCCCAATAACTCAGGCGGGTCCAGCGGTACCTGCATCTGTATGACTGGCCCTGGTACCAACGTACCAGTGCCGGGTCGACTACGCCTGGTGCTATGTGACTGTTCGCTTTGCGTTTGATTGGCGGTAGCTTCCAGCGTCCTCTTCAGTTCATCAAAACGTGACATCAGCGTAGCCAACTGTCTTTGGGCCTCAGCCTTTTCCTTGCGCTCCTCCTCACGTTCTCTGTTTGCCTTATGAAGATCCGCCAGTGTTAGCTCGTACATAGTGATGAGATCTTGGCTCGGCGGGCGGCTGCTGCTTGGATTTGCCTCAACGCCGGGGTTGGCCAGGGTTGTGAATAGTGCGCGGTTAACGCCTACCGCTGGGTCGGAGGGTTGGGGGATGGCGGAATGGTCTGCCTGCTCTTCAGCGTTTCCCCCGCTACCGTTAGTCATGGTGATTGTGGTGGGATGACCTTTTGTTCAAGGATTCCCACAGACGGCGCCAATGTTAATGTCTAAAAGTCCGGCGGTAGCTGAACCTTTGTTAACGCTGATCCGGTGGGCGGATTGATACTTGTGGTGCTCTCAAAGCTTCCGCTACCTGTCAAGTAAAATACAAAGGGCGTCAGAGGGAGACCGCGCTGGGCGGTCTTCAACTCTCCGATGCCTAAGTTAGTCAATGTATTTATGTTGACAAAGTAACAGTAGGTAAGTATTGAATGCGTAATTAATGAGGAGAGAGGAGAGAACCTTTTATAGGTGAGGAAGAGGAGGTTCTTCTCTTTGTTTTCGATGTGAGACTGAAGTGCTTCAATTCCCAGCTCTGGGAGCTACTGATGCCATTTTGGCACGGCGCGTCGGCGGTGATCTGGGGGTGATCCGACGCTGAGGTTGTAGCCCGCCTGGCGGTGTATCTGTATGTCATTCCTTTGGTTGGAATTAGTACCTTTAGCGGTACAATGAGCGTGGCCCATTATAGCTAATTATGCTTGCAAATGTACATGTATGTACACTAAGGTTTTTTGAGTTCTTATGTTTTAGTTGTGATCTTTTGACTTTATTTATCACAACTTATTTGTAATGACAGATTTTATTATTAATAAATTTTGAGGTATTTTCAGATTTTGGTTATTGCTGCAGTTTTTTGTTGAATATATGTTCTGAAAATTATCGATTATGTGTTTAAAGTTATACTTGCTATCAGATGGCTTATCATGTGAAGCATGATGATAAGGTTCAAGCAATATTTTTAAGCCATCAGTGTTCAGTGAATTTGCTTGAGTTTCTGGTTTTAGAAACATAAAGTAGGACCTAATATATGTTTACTTGTTGATACACATTAACATATATTGTATCACTTCTGGTTGAACATATGTGGATTGCAGAAGCTTGTGTTAGTGGTTTTGAAACTTTGCATTTTTGTTAAAATGTATACTGTTTCTTGCTCTGCATAAGTAACTGTGATCTGACCATGTTGGAATGGATTTTCGATTTGAGTTTGTCATCTGGCGCGCACTTCAGTAAGTTAAGTAGGTTTTGATGTTCTCTGGTGAAAATCATCGAGCATGATATGTGTGAGTCCAAGGGGGAGATTGTAAGATCAAATATGGACATAACACATATCATCATAAAGTAATTGATGATTAGCTTAATATCAATCCTAGTTTAACATGGATACAAACAGTAAATCAATACTAGTGGCTTAATGAAGTAGTGTATCAATTCATTAAGGATAGTAATCCATTGCTTAGTCTACAAGAAAGGCTACAAATTGTGATACATTAGGAATCTAACAGTGAAACCTAAACCGACAATGAATGCTTTAATGGGAAGCTTATTGAGGTTTAAGTCTCATATATATACAGATGAATTGGTCCCTGATTACTACCCGACGTTTTGCATATTGTTCTGTCCATTGAGAAGCAAGTTGGTAAGTAACAGAAGGCCATATTCAGTGATCGTGTTGTGCAGTTGCAGAGATGGAACCCATGCCAGTAATTACTGAAGGTAAACCTTAATCCCTTTTATGATTGTTATGCATATGTTGTGAGCATGTAACTATGGTTTTACACCTCTTTTTCTCTTTCTTTTATTTTCTCTATTTTCTCATTATCTCGTATAAACTTTTCAGGATATTGTTCGTAGACAAAATGCATTTGACTACCCACAGTTGTATGGCTGACAACATGCACATAAAAACACATGAGTCAAAAAGCATAGCAAACCCCTATTTGTAATACTCTCCTACAGGCCACAAAGTGAGAGGCTTCAATTTATCTTTCACCAACGAAGAAGGAACTTTAATATTTGTCAAAACAGAGAGGAGAGAGGAGAGCTTTGGTTCAAATTGCTCACGTATAGATATAGTGCGAACACCGTCCAAGGTTTCGAAAACAGAGTTTTTCGTTTTTTTATTTACAAGAGTTTCGGAAACAGAGTTGATGATGACATTTACATTTAACAAAGACGTGTTCAGTTAAAGCACATTAATTGATGAACACGTTAATATCCTTCCTACCTAACGATCTGTTCTGATTCTGTTAGCAAGCGAGAGCTGTCAATTGCTGCAATGTAAGCCTTGCATAGTTTTTATCTGCAAGTCTTCCAGAGCCTTCCCTAATCCCCACCCTCTATGTTTTCATTCAATTCAGCTTTAAACATATCCGACAACTAGAACAGGCAGTTAAGAGCCTGGCCCCATCCACATATATTCAAGCTCAAATTTGTGTAGAATAGAGCAAGCTAGAATAGATCTTAGTCATCTTACTAGTCCTACCCAGGACACATCTGAAAAGATTGGTTCATGTACTTTAAAGCAAGTTGAAATCTTCAAGATAGTGAGAGATGGATTTTTTCTTGAGTTGCATACTCTTGTCTTTTTGCTTTGCTGCCTCCTGGTTCTTAATCCAAGCCCTCCATGGAAGAACCAGAGTTAGGCTTCCACCAGGGCCAAAGCCATTTCCATTGGTTGGGAATCTGTTTGAGCTTGGAGACAAACCTTATCTCTCTTTGACCAAGCTCTCACAACGCTATGGCCCCATAATCAGTTTGCAACTCGGGCAAGTAACGACTGTTGTAGCTTCTTCATCAGCCATGGCCAAAGAAATCCTCCGAAACCATGACCAATTCCTTTACAACCGAACAGTCCCGGATGCACTACGAGCCTTTAAAGACTACAGCTTGCCTTGGCTTCCAGTATCACCGAGGTGGAGAAACATTCGCAAAATATGCAACTCCCAATTGTTTGCCACTAAAGATCTTGATGCCAACCGAGCAGGTCGGCGAGTCAAAGTGCAAGAGCTCATAGCTAGTGTCAAGGACAGTATGGTAAAGGGTGCGGCAGTAGATATTGGAGAGGCTGCTTTCAAAAGCACTCTCAATTTGCTATCGAGGACTTGTTTCTCTATGGATCTAGCTGAAACTGGCTCAGGCAGTAGTGATACGGCTAGAGAGTTCAAGGAGATTGTTTGGGGTATAATGGAAGAGGCTGGAAAGCCGAATTTGGGGGACTACTTTCCTGTGCTTAGGAAGCTTGACCCCCAAGGCATAAG
This sequence comes from Rosa rugosa, assembly GCF_958449725.1. NCBI lineage: Eukaryota > Viridiplantae > Streptophyta > Magnoliopsida > Rosales > Rosaceae > Rosa > Rosa rugosa. The sequence goes on along the minus strand of NC_084824.1, from coordinate 10,571,907 downwards.
GCGACGCTTCGCCAATTACTTCCTGAGGATGTTAGGCTTCATTGGATCTATTGTCAATAAAAGGTTGGAATCCAGAAAAGTGCATGATTATGTCACAAGTAATGATATGCTGGATACCCTTATAAACATCAGTCAAGAGAAAAATGAGGAGGATATGAACAACTCCCAAGTTGTTGACCATTTGTTTCTGGTTAGTTTCTACTCTGTTCTCTGTTGTTCTTGATTACTTAACAATACTATGCATGCTTACTAAATATTTTGTTCAGTACATGATGATTTTTACAATTACGTTAGACAGAAAGTGCTCTAGAAAATATTAGTATATATGTATAGTGTCTAAATAATTAGTGAACTATTGTGTGTATATAGGTTCTATTTGCTGCGGGCACAGATACAACTTCGGCCACATTGGAATGGGCAATGGCTGAGCTACTACACAACCCAAATAGCCTTTCTAAAGCTCAAGAAGAGCTGGATCAAATGATTGGAAAAGGAAAACCAATAGAGGAATCCGACATTGCTAGACTCCCTTACTTACAAGCAATAATCAAGGAAACCTTCCGATTGCACCCAGCGGTTCCATTGCTACTGCCACGGAAAGCTGAAATAGATGTCGAAATTGGAGGTTACATTGTCCCTAAAGGTGCGCAAGTTCTTGTCAATGTTTGGGCCATAGGCAGAGACCCGGGCATTTGGGACAATCCAGATTCTTTTATGCCGGAGAGGTTCTTAGACAACCAAATTGATGTTATGGGAAAAAACTTTGAGCTTATTCCGTTTGGCGGTGGGAGGAGAATCTGTCCAGGTTTGCCATTGGCAATGAGAATGTTGCACTTGATGTTGGGTTCACTCATCAACTGCTTTGATTGGAAGCTGGAAGATGGAGTTGTACCTGAGACCATGAACATGGAAGACAAGTTTGGCCTCACTTTACAAATGGCTCAGCCTCTCATAGCTCAGCCTCTCATGCGGGAACTTTGATGCATGTTAGGGGCAGGAACTGCTAATTCCTTTGGAGGAGAATACTTACATCCAAATGAAAAAGGAGACAGATATATTAGCTAATCTGTTTTGGGCTACAGCTATTCGTCAATCTTTATTTACGTTGGGCACCTATATAAACTTTATTAATTAGGGATAATGACCACCTACCCAGAAAATACCAAATACTACCCCATACACTCCACAAACTTATTTTCAACCCCATTCACACAAAAGTTTTCTTTTTTTCTCCTAACTATTCCTTTCACCTTTTGTTAATACCATTAGTACCCCTCTTTCCCTCCAATTCTTGCTTTTACTATTACTTTGTTCCCTATTATTTTCCTTTAATGAAACGTGGTGGGCCCATATTGAATTTATTTGTCTAAAGATAATTTGCAGCTAAATTTCATCCTCTATATTCGACGGTAAACAGTATTTTACTATTCATAATTTCGATAGTTATAGTTGACAGACTTGAGTTAAATGTTATTTGTCAAAATACTACAAAAGAATTGAAGAAAGAAAGAGAAAAATTGAGAAAATTGAAAAACTATAGAGAAAATCTTAAGAGAGACACTCCCAATTACTGGGATCTCATCTTTAGCATCCAAACTAGGATCTATAAAGTTGAGCAGGAGATTGAAAATCTCTTAGATACTCTTAAAGAGGAATAAAAACCTCTTGATTATTTGAGCATTGGTTAGATCCGCACATCACTGGTATCAGAGCTTGTAAAATAGCTCAGCAGGGGAATCCCCAATGGGGACAATGTCTGACTTAATAATAGAGAGACTGAATTCTCTATTAAAATCTTCTGATGAAAAATATCAGATCATGCAGAAAGAATTATCTAGATGTCAAGATCATCTAGAAAAAATACCTGTTATAATCCACCAATTAGAAAAATTGGAAAACAAACTGGATTATATCAAGGAACTTCCAAAAACGGAAGAAGAAAAGCTAACAAGTGTTAGTAGAAAAATCAATGAACAGCAAAAAACGCTGGATTCTATGAAAAATATACTGAAGGACAAGAAAGTGCCTACAGTAAAAACAAAGAAAGCTAATTGTCACGCCCCGGATTTTGAATAACAAATTCAAATCCGAAACATGAATTAATACAACTCACATAAATACAACCTGGATTTTTTTCTCAAAACAACCACACCTCACATCGCTCGATATTACATAAACCAAATCTCAAATTTGTTTATTACAGCACACTCTCACCAAATTATATTGTAAGGCTCAAATGAGCATAACTCACCTCACAATTACAATTGCTGTAAAACTAAAACAAATTCTCTAACCCGCACGATCACCATCCTGATTCTCCTGACCTGTAGGATTACCCGCTACACAATTTGAATAGTGTACCGGGATTGCAACAACACAAACCCGGTAAGCTTTTGACAGCCCGTATGAGTAAACAAGGAATTGCACGATTTTAAAGTAACAATTCAATTTCAGTATCTCTTAGCATAATAATTGAAGTGCACAACGTCACTTCAAGCATCAATCAACACACGTCTCATCATGACTACTCAAAAACAAACAACTGTTTACTCAATATATACTCACAGGCTTATGATTAAATATATTAATCATGCCATACCGTATATTATACTCACGTCTCAACATGACTACACAAAAACAAACAACTGTTTACTCAATATATACTCACAGGCTTATGATTTATTTATATAAATCATCCCATGCAGTATATTATACTTACAGGCTTATGATTAATTATATTAATCACCCCATTCAGTACGTATATCATACTTACAGGCTTATGATTAAATATATTAATCACCCCATTCAGTATGATGGCAGACAGACTAGAGCTCTAACTGAATCGTAGAGTGTCACATTGGCCAAGGTTCACCCTTACGAAAATATTTGCCTCAAATCACTCGACTCCTCATTTAACTCATCTCAACGACTCAACTATAGCACTTTACTCAATTACTCTTTATCACACTCAACTCAACCTATAAGATAAATTATATCTTCTAGAGAGTAATGCTCGAATTGTAAATCAATCGCATCAATTCCACACTTCACCAAATACCACACGTTCAATATATATTCCACGTAAATATATATATACGTAGTCACCCACACAAGAATGACCACTAATACCAACTATAGTTCAAATGCATTTAAAAATCGATAAATTCATTTTTATACTTTAAATACATTTTACTTACCTATGGACCGTAGTCTATCAAGTCCATATAATTTAAAACAAATATTGATTTTCTTAAAACAGTTTTCACAAAATCACTATAGAATTCAATCACTGAATTTCAGTTCGTAAATGAACCATGTGCGATTTTACTCACCTCGATATTCTCGCTGCGTCTTCAATTCAACACAATACACACCGAAATCGCTCACCCAAGGGAGACCGTCAATCACCTAATCACACATGACCTTAACTTAGCCAATAACTCAAAAACATATTCAAACGACAATCCAACGGTCGGATCGAAATTAAATGATGATCCAACGGTCGGATCCTCACGGATCGCCCTTAGGATCACCCTCCAAAAATCATCACGAAGATCCAACGGTCGGATCTTCCTGAATCGTCCTTACTAACATCTTCACAAATTTATACGAAAATCCGACGGACGGATTCTCACGAATCGCCTCCCTAATCACTGTTTTGCATTTATACGAAGATCCAACGGTCGGATCTTCGCCCATGACCACACAAAGCCACTGGGACAGTCATAAGATCATCCTATCAAAACTACAAGTCCATCTGACGGTCCTAACCTCACAGATCACAAATCTAACGATCGAAATCGATCGAAACTTAAAAATTCATAACTTAATCATACGATCTCCAAAAATTATGAATTATATATTCACACGATCGTATCGACACGTAGAACACAAAAATGGACAGAAGCTGCCCTTGGAGTGGCCGGAGGTCGCCGGAAACCACCATCACAGTGGCGGCGCCGCCGCCCATCTAAAGTCAAAATTTGATAAAACTCACAACATGAAAGTCCTTCATCTCAACTCCAATTTCACTTTTCATAACTACGACAAAGTCAGATTATAAGCCAAAAGATTGAATTTTACCTTGGAAGTCGACGGATCCGATGAACCCTAGTTTCAAAACTCCAAAATTCGATCACCACGGATCAAATCGCTGCAAGCCTTCTTGGGGATAGCTTCTACTTCCTCTGGGCTAGAAAAGCCCTCAAAGAACTCGAGCTATAGTGGCCGGAACTGGGAGAACCAAGGTGGCGAAGGAAGACGATTTCCAGCTCGGGCTGTGCGGCTTCTCGGTCTTCTAGCGGCCACCACGATGGTTATCTCAAGTCGATGTCTTCTGGAAAGTTGTAGAAAACTTCACGGTGAGAAAAATTGCTTTTGGAATCAGGTCGATCGGAGGCCTGTAGAGGAAGATATGGCCAGACAAAGTAGAGCCCAGAAAAAGTGGGGAAGAGCGATTTCGTCTCCGACGAGGCTCTCTTCTCGACCTTGTAGAGCCTCATACAGCTCGTATTTCACTTCGATTTCTTCTACAAACTCGTAAAGGGGGTCGAGACCAGAAAACCCCACTTTGTTTCACATCAATCGGTGGCCGGATGAGGAAGAACGAAGGTGACGAAGGGAGGGGGTCGCGGCTGGGCTCGGGAGAGAAATGGGGAGAAATTTCTGGAGTTCCAGAAATTCTGTCCTCATTTGCAATATTCGGATTTTTTTCTCATATTTATAGAAAATCCCAATTTTCAAATATTCGTAACTTATTCATACGAACTCCGAATATTGCGTTCCATATGTCCACGAACTCGTATCGACGCGCTCTACAACTTTCATGAAGGAAGTTTTCCCAATTTCCCAATGTATAAAAAGTCACTTTTTGAGACCCCCTAAATAACGTTAGTTTTCAAAAATTAATCGTTCGAACTAATTCCACAACTTCTCCGAGCCTCGTACTCGCTCCCACTATCGTGAAATCATTTCTAAAAATCCACGGAATTTAATTTGGATTTTTCGGGGTATTACACTAATGGATTCAAACCATTAGAAAGACCAGAAAAGAATCCTGTTCCAAATATGATTTTTCTGGATCCATCAACTAATTCTACTAGTATTCGGTATGAAAATCCGAAAGAAACTCGAGATGTCAAAATGATGAGCATCTTCGGGAAAAAGAAAGGAGTACAACTCCTAAATGCTGAAGAATTCGAATACAACAAAATCGAGCATGAGGTAAAAAATGTCTCAATTCCAAAGCTAGATTTCAAACAAATCTACAAAAGAGGAACATTTGACCTGATGGATAGCCATCACTTCAAATTATTGGAATTTACAACCCCTTTCCACAACAGGAGAAACAAATCTCTTACTGATCACTCCTGCTGAAGTTGCCCGAGCAAGAGCAAAAAATTATCAATTTATGCACATTGGAGCAGTCCAAGTTGGCATAAAACTTCTTGCCCGAGAAGGCATAAACTGTTCAGTTCTATGTGTCTTACAAGACAATAGACTAACAGATTTTCAAGCTAGTCTGTTGGGAACCCTTGAAGCATCCTTATGCAATCAAGTGGCATATTTTAACTGCTTCCCAAATTTCTCAACCAGCTTGAAGGATGCAGCTCACTGTCTAAGACTGAGAGTCAAGACAGACGACATATCTATGAAAAATGATATGCAGGAACTCGCAATAGTATACAGGATATACTATAAACTGATGAGTACCACAGTAGAGCCAAAGACAAGGATATCAAACATCCCTGGTCTTACTACTGGATTCCTCACCAGTCAGAAAAACCATTCACAACAGATTCACAAGGTTACTTGGAATGAAGTAACTTTTCCCATTGAATGGAAATTATCTGGTCCGAAGCTACCAGCCGAAAGTGTAAAAGCTAAAATTTATGAAAGCAGAAAGACTGGAGAAATCAGTCTAAATTTTGACAATCACAGAAAAAGTGATGTCTGTCCTGAGAACATCAAGATAAACAAAAATCTTCTCAGAAGAAGCTACAGCACTAGAGAGGCTAGTGTTAGTGGTACAAAAAGCTCTGAAGAACCCTCAGAGTCCATCACTGAAGAAGAATTAGAAGCTGATCTGAACAGACCAGTTAATATGCTTAGAGCACAAAAGCTCTTTGATCTCTATGTTGAAGCAGAATCTTGCGAAAATCCTGAACGATTAGAAAAACTAATTGAAGAAATAAAAAAGTTCAAACCAGGAAAGGAGAGGAAACTCCTACCATACCAAGATGTTGAAATGGAAGAAGGAGATAGCTCCAATTCCAAAACAGTCATCATTAGAGAAAAGGGAAAGATAAAACTCCCTGTACAGAAGGCCCCTACGGGCAAAAATGGAGAAAGAAATTCTCAAAGATTTGTCCCAGAGTACCAATTTCTTCTCATGGTATCTGGCTAAATCTAGACAAAGCTCTAGACAAGAGAAAAACTCTTGACCAATGGGTTGATAGCCTGATGATGGCTTCTGCTCTTACCCTTGGAAAATTTGAAGCACCAGATCTTCAAATATACTATGAAACTACTCTCACCGGAGTAGCAAAGAAATACTATTTCTCTTTTAAAGAGACTGCCAGAGGAAAAGACTGGCTAGAAAGTATCAAAGATTCAAAATCTCAGTATGATTTTGCAGTACCCTTGTACGATCAGTTCTGTGGAGATCTCTCAAATCTGAGTGAAAAGGCTAAAGAAACAGCCAAATCAAATATCTATGCACTAAAGATTTGTGACATGAGATATTTTGAAGAATACTTGAATGAATTTCAAGAATATTACTGTACGATTTGTGAACTAGAGAATACTGATCTAGTCAACCTGTTGCACAGGAAACTCCCTGAACCATGGAGAACAGCTGTGCGAGAAAGCATAGCAGAAAAACCAATTGAAAGATTTTCAGTTGGAGGAATTGCCGACAGAATCCGGCAATTACTGAAAGAGCAATGCAAAGCCAATCTTAGAGCAAAGATGGCCAAGAAACAACTCAAAGGAGTTGAAAATTTCTGTTATGGAATACTGGATATGTCAACCAACTGGGGATGTCATGACTCCAAGTTCCACAGAACAAAGAAAGAAAAATATTACCCCAAAAGATTTAACAAGGGTAATAAGAAAAGAAATTGGACATTCAAGAAGAGTTCCAATTACAAGAAAAAACATGATGAAGATCCTAAAAAGAAATTCTTCAAGAAAAAGAAGAATAATCATCAGCATAAACAACAACCCAGCAAGAAAGCTTGCAGATGTTGGTTATGTAAAGCTGAATGGCACTATGCCAATGAATGCCCCGAAAAGGGTAAAAGATCTACTACAGCTCTCTTTGAAGAATATGAACAGATAGTAGAAACTGCAAACATGAAAGGCTACGAAATAGCCTATTCTGATGATGAAGAAGACGACAGGTCAGTCTACTCTGCCTGGTCTGAAGAAGAAGAATCATCTGATTCTGATGAAGATTATGAAGTAGAGTACTTCGAATCCAGACAGATGAATGTTTTAAAAAATCAAAAACTGGGAAGAAAGCAAGACAGAATCATTAATGTCTTCTTATCAGGTGAACCCTGGTACATTCGTTTGTGACTACTGCCTATGTCACGAAAATGATGGTCTCCCTATGTTTTGTGAAGAATCAAAAAATACTTATCACAAAGAATGCTTCATAGCTGAAGCAAGAAGGAAAACCAAGAATGGCCTTGTCAGCCAATTTGTAGAACAAGAATATGAAGAATATTTCTCTGATCAAAAAGAGAAAAATGTAGAAGCCTTGTCCCAAGAAATCATGGAATCATCTTCCTCAAAAATAAAGGAAGAAATCATCGATGAAGAAAAAATCGATGAAAATGTTGAACTGGTTGAACCACCAGAAATTGTTCTAGAAGAATGTAAACCATTCATTCCAAAAGAACAAGCTCAGGAAAATGAGCTTCAACAATCGAAGGTCGTCTCTACTAGTAGATACAGCAACTATATAGAGATTGGACTAAAATTCCCTGATCACAAAAAATATCATATACATGCCTTTGTAGATAATGGATCGGGATTTACTGTTGCAAAGAGATTTGCAATTCCAGACGAACTCTGGAAAGAAGATAAGAAAAGAACAGCTACTGGTGTAACATTTGACGGAAGTCACCTCACCATGAATAAAGTAGCAAAAAATGTTCATATCACCATTGGTGGAGGAACATTTATCATCCACAATGTATGGCAATCTGAAGGCCAAAGATCAGATTTCTTGTTGGGAAATGATTTTATCCTCCAACAGAGATTTATTCAGGATGAAGAAGTGATAGGCTTCAGAAAAGGAGAACGGGTGTTCTGGGCAGATAGGCTTACTCAAGCCAAAAGTGTGGTAGGTCCACACTTTACTACTCAATATCAGAGATCGCAACAGAATAGTGGTGAGCTTACCCCTACAAACCCAAATTTGAACCCATACTCCAAATCAAACAACAAGAAGAATTACTTGTTGAAGAATCTTCTGAAGAAGAAGAAACTAGTGAAGAAGACGAAGCTAGTTTCATCCACGAGCATAACCTCAAGCACTTTCAGAATAAGCTTGAGTCTCAGAAAATTCCCACTCTTGATAAAATCAAGAAACTACTCGAGCAAAATATCGATGTAGATCCCCAGAAGTTTTGGAAAAAAGACCCAGTGGTCTGTGAATTAAGATTACATGATATGAATGCCATCTGTCATGTCAAAGCCATTCCTCAATACAAAGAGGAAGATAAAAAAGAATTCAGAAAAGATATTGCAGATCTCCTGAACAAGAGATTAATTCAACCTTCCACTAGCCCTCATCATGCTCCAGCATTCTACGTGAGAAATCATGCAGAAAATCTAAGAGGAAAAGCTAGAATGGTAATTGACTACAGAGATGTCAACAAAAAGACTGTCAAAGACGGTTATCAAATTGCTCAAGTAAGAGTACTGATCAACCAGCTCAGAGGAGCTAAAGTCTTTTCAAAATTCGATGCAAAGTCGGGTTTTTGACAAGTCAAGATGCATCCTGAGAGTGTACCTCTCACTGCATTCGGAACACCACAAGGTCATTACGAATGGTTGGTAATGCCTTTTGGTTTAAAGCAAGCTCCCTCAATCTTCCAAAGAAAGATGGACAACATCTTCAAACATGTTGTGGAGTTCTGCGTCATCTACATAGATGACATCCTTGTCTTCTCCAAAACCAGAGAAGAACATATGAAACACCTCCATGAGGTTGTAAAGCTAATAGTTCAGCATGGAATTATCCTAGGTGAAAAGAAGATCTTCTTTATCCTCGATGAAGTTGATTTCCTAGGACTAAATATCAAAAATGGAGTGATAAAACTCCAACCTCATATGCTTTAGAAGATCTGGAAATTCCCAGATAGGATTCCTGATGCTAAGAGTCTAGAGAGATTCCTTGGTGTCATAAATTATGGGAGAGATTTCATTCCCAAAATCTCAGGGTTAACAACAATGTTATCTCCTAAGACAAGTTCCAAAAGAAAATGGAACTTCACAGAGGATGATGAAAAAATTGTGAAGCAGATAAAAAATCCCTGCAAAAACCTCCCTCCTCTTCAACAACCAGAAGAAAATGATGAGATTATCCTCCAAATAGATGCGAGTGATAATTATTGGTCTGGTATAGTTCTGGCAAAAACGCCTGGAACTAACATTGAAAAAATCTGCAAATTTTGTAGCGGCAAGTTCAGCCCTACAGAACTAAATTATCCCACAGGGGAAAAAGAAATTTTGGCTGTCAAGAAAACGATTTTAAACTCCCCAGCTTTTCTTGGAAAACCCTTTACTGTCCGCATCGATTGTGCTAGAGTAAAGAATTTCAAAATTTTAAACTTGATAAAGCTGCTGATAGAGGAAGATTAGCCAACTGGCAATTGTTTCTTAACCAATATGATTATATTGTTGAATTAATTGCAGGAAACAAGAACTATCTTCCAGACGTCTTAACCAGGGAACTGGCAATGTTCAGCCACAAAGATGACGACGAAGGTCGCAATCCCAGAAGTAGAAGAACAACTGGGAAAGAACATGAAATCCAGGAGGATCCCAAAGAAAAAATCCTCAAAAGATTTCTGCTAGGTCCAAGAGGCTTAGCCCTAACTGATCAATCCCAGGGTAAAGGATTGGCTAGCCCGTCTCAAACGGCAGACGGTAAAGGCTCATCAAGACCGTTGACGGCTGTTGCTTTGCCAAAAAAGCAAACCTACTCCAACTGGAGTAATAAATGTTTTTAATTATGAACTTCAAACGTTTGATACTCCTGTGTTTCGAACTGGCAGGAGACTAGCTTACCATCAGAAGACAATCCTGGATAATCTTTTATTTGCCTTTCAGGAAAGAAGTAGTGGTCTAATGTTCCCAGCTCTCTTTGCCTTAGCTGAAGGACTATATGAAAATGCTAGACCACAGTTTGAAGAAACTTATACACAGTAGAGTGCTGTTAAGAAAGAAAAAATCCACTTCCTTGAAGATCCAGAAAGTGCTAGGATCCCTGTTATAGCACTGAAAGAATCAGACTGGTATGAATTCCATTGTCTGATAGGAAGTCATAATTCTGAAGATCGTATTCCTCCAACACTCTTCATAATTGCTGGACCTTATGTTGGACGATACCTGGTTAATGTTCAGAGTGAACATCCTCAAGAACACAAGCTGGGGCTTGTTGAAAATGGTTTTATTCATAATTTATGGAGCAAAACTAATGATGATCTCAAAGGCCTGCCCCCCATCATTGTTAACATAGTCAAAAATATCAGAAAAAATGACTGTACTCTAAGACTGAAGTTCAGGTCAACTCCACCAGAATGGATTCAGAAAACCAACGGTGAGGTTGAGTATATTTCTCCATATCATTATGTGAGAATCATTCAAAGAAGATATCTTCAGCCTGCCTGTGTTGGGTACAATGGCCAGCCAAATTCAAGCATCCCATGGATGAAGGCTATGTCCCTTGAATACATCAAAAAGATCATCTCTGAAGACACAGGGAATACCTTCCTGGCAGCAGGAGAAAAAACAATTATCACTGCATACGATCACCCTGACGTAGTCAGCAGTGACCTTTTCCTATCTCTCACCAGAAAAGAGATAGACTCGACTCTGGCATGCTTACGGTGGGTTGAAAGACTTGAAACTGACAACCACTACAAGATGTATGTTGATACAGATGTCGAAGACAATGCAAGAACTGCTAGAATGACCCAGGCAGATAATGACTCCTTTGTCCTTGGCCACAATTCAGAAACAGACGAGAACATGTGAAGCAGCAGGTGTAGAAAGCACCTAAAGTACTTTTGGACTTTTCCCAAAAGTTGCTTTTGCTTTTCAAAAAGCCAGGTGAAAAACATTTCACCTAAAAGAATATGCTTTTCCCCATCCGACCTCCACCAGCAGGAGCACTCAGGAAAGCAGGAAATCACGGAGTTGGTCTGTACATTTTTATGTTTTGAATTGCAGTTTGAGGTCCGCTCCCTATATAAGGAGCTTTAGTTTCATTTGTAAGGCATTCGAAAATTGAGAGAGAATCAGATTCTCTCAAATAAGAAAGCCATAGTAGCAGTGTGCTCTTTCTTCCTATTCAGTGTGAAGTAGTGTGCTTTCATTACAAGTAAGTACTGTAATCATTCTTATGGATAGCTAAACAGCTTCTTAGCTGTTTACCTGAGAATGAGGCTCTGAATTCTTAGCTTATAATTATGTTTAAATAAATACTTTCAGTGTGTTCCCCCACTTCATCAAGTTTTAAATTAATTAGCAAGTTATCTTATGTTTCTATCAATTATGTTCGGCCAATATCATATACTCTCTTTAAGTTCAGATTCCTTTTGGCTTAGGAAAATTTGCCTCAGCTTAGGATAGAAACAAGCAGCAGTGATTCCGCATGTTAAACTAACCGTTAGGAAGGGAGCCGTTAGGTGAAAAACTTGGGCATGTTGAAGGCTAGTTTTGTTTTTCTCAGAAGTTGAACAGTTTTTGTTAGGAAAAAAGTGAATCTTGGACCCAAAAGTCAGCATAGGATACACTAGGCACTACTTTAGAATGACTACCCTTATGAGTCTTTTCTCCTAAAAGTTGTGCAAATGGGCAAAATACAAGGATGATGGATTGATTGGGCAAAATACCATGAGTTTTTGGGCAAACGGGCACAACCCCTATTAATTATTGGTTGCTGATGCTTAGAGGTTGTTGTAATTGTTTCAGCTGCTTATATCTACACTATTTCCAGTGGGCCAAAAATGATAACTCCGTAATATTTGCATTAAAACTCTACAGGAAATGCTTAATTTTGTTCAAGTAAATCCAGAATATGTGTCTGGCCCAAACTCGAGGTTACTTGTTCTAGTTAAAATAGGGTTTATATTAGAGATATTCTCGGAGAATCTTAGGAGATATCCAATCAATGTATGATTATGTTTCCATGTACAACTCTATCTCTATGCTTGTAATCCTCTATATAAAGAGACCTCTATTATCAATGAAAGCACGACTCAATTCTCTCCCAATACAGTTTTCCTTAAACATGTTATCAGCATGAAGCCCTAACCCTGAAACCCTAAAATCGTAGCCTTCAAATCCAAGCAACCACCGCAGCATATATTGAAGCCCTCAATCCTAGGAGTCCAGAACCGGCGGCGCCACCCCCAGAACCGGTCGGAAAATACCCGAACTGGCTGCAAGAAGAGAACTATAGTCCCCTGACCGTTCACACTCTTCTAGTCTGCCTTCCACCTTGAAACTTTTCCATCACAGCCTCCCTAAACCCAGAAACTCGGAACCGGTAAAATTACGGCCAAAACCGGCCGGAAAGTTCTTGAACCGGCCGGTGGAACCACTGCACGTATTGAACCGTCGTTTTCATTCCCAGAAAAAAAAAATAAGGGAAGAAAGAAGGCCCAGAAGAGAAGAAAGAAGGCGCGGCCCAGAGAAGAAGAAGGCTGACGTGGCCCACTGACGTCCCTGGCCCACTTCCAGTTAAGCCTAGTTTCATCACCTAGTCAGCCTGCCACATCAGCAGCCAGTCAGCACGCCACGTCAGCAGCCGGACTCACTACCACGTCAGCAACCGGACCCCCACTGCCACGTCAGCAACCGGACCCCACTGCCACATCAGCAGCGGACCCCAGCGCCACGTCAGCATCGTTCAACATTGGTCAACTCCAGTTGACCGTTTCTGGTCACATTTTCGGCGACTTTTTCCAGTCAAATTTTCCGGCGACCTATTTCGAGATATTTTTTACTAAAAGTTCCCGTTTTTGAAGTTTTTATTTCTTTTCTCTTCTTTTTCTCGGGGACTTGCAAACTCACTTCTTCTACCCCCCTTTCTTCATCATAGGGGAGACCTAATTAAGCCGAACTGTGGGAGTTCGTGCTCACTCCAAGCTTGGAGCTTGTTGAGATATCCAAACTTAGAGTTTGTAGAGAATTTATGATCGACCACTTACGTCATTGTTTCGATCTAATCCAATACCTCTTGGAATTGAATTTCTTGGAAGCGATTACGCTTAGAAATTCCTAATTTCTTGGAAGCGATTACGCTCATAAATTTTTATTGTTTTGTTGGTAGCCTTTTTCGCTCCGAAACTAACCCTAATTTCTTGTTCTCTTTCAGGATGAGTAACCTGAACAAATTTGACTTTGCTCCATTGGGAACAACTGGCTCTGGATATCACAGGTGGGTTCGTGATGTCCGCCATCATCTCAAGGCCGATGGAATCCTGGATACGATTCTCGAGCCTAGCCAGGACGTGCTAACTGTTGAGCAAGCTTTGGAAGCAAATAGAGCAGCCTTAGAGGCAAATAAGGCGAAAGCCATCATCCTAATGACTCGTCATATGGATGATTCGCTCCAGTACGAGTGTATGAATGAAGAACACCCCAGAAGGTTGTGGGTCTCACTCGAAGAAAGATTTGGCAACGTTCGTGACTCCCTGTTTTCTGACCTAGAAGTGAGATGGCATAGCCTCCGCTTCTGTGATTTCAAGTCAGTTCTTGACTACAACTCGGAAGCACTTCGCATTAAATCCTTAATGGAATTCTGTGGTAAAGAGATCACAAATGCGATGTTGATTGAGAAGACTTTCTCTACCTTCCCCGTCTCTGCATTGATGGTTGCTAAGAACTATCGAATCGATGTTACTGCAGGAAGGATCACAAGGTTTCATGAGCTCATTGGAGCTATGAATGTTGCTGAAAAGCATGACAACATCCTTGTGAAGAACTATAATTTGAGATCTGTGTAAACAGAGCATATTCCGGAATCCAATTATAGTCGCGCCCCTAAGAGAGGGCGCCAAGAGCGAAACCCTAATCTTAGGGATACTTCTGGACGTTCTGGTCCATATAATCGCTCTACTTGGGAAGGTAACTGCCAAAATAGGGGAAGACGGAACCGAAGAGGTAAACGTGGAAAGAGAGAGTGAGGCAACGCCTCTGGCCATGTTGGTGGCGCCACCAACACTAAGAGCCATCTAAATGACGCTTTCAAAGCACCTCAATCAATGGAGTCTGAACAAAGAGATGTATGTTCTCGATGTGGAGTATCCGGTCATTGGGCACACATTTGTAGAGCTCGTGAAGAAATTGTCACCGCCTACAAAGCATATTGTGAAGCAAGAGAAGCTCACGATGTGGAACAAGAAGATCAAGAAGATGATTTAGAGTGAAGGGTTGAAGACTACAAATCTGGCTGGGATCAATAGATCGCCAATTCTGTTTAAGTCTTTATTTTTCCAAGAGATGTAATAGGCAATTGACATATAGTTTGTAGTAAATGCCATTGGTTTAGTTTTTCTTCACATAGGCTCATCCAAAATGAGTATGATGTCTAGGAAGGTTTTGAGATAAGTGGTACTTAAGCGAGCTTTGCTCCACCGACATCTCTCTACTCACCTGGTCATATTTATTTTGGAGTTACGGAAAGAAGTCAAACGACTACCTTTGTTTTGCATTAGCTAGCATTTGGATTAGATTCTCCTAATGGTTAAGAGACAATGATGTACTCTGTTGGCTTATGAATAAAATTTCGAGTTCTTTTCATTATGACTCCATTTTGATTTTGAGCATATTATTTTGTGACTACGATGGCTGGGCCATCAGTGTTAATTCAAGGACATGGAATAGCCCAAGTTCCCCCTGCCAAATGGCACATTGATTATTGTCACAGAAACTCTCTACGCTCCTAAGGCAAATCGCACTTATGAATAGCCAACGGATTCCATGCGAAAACGCATGTAAAGAACGGAAATGAGTTCCTTTGCAATACCTCTAATGATTGCAAACAAATGTGCATCTTAGAGAAGTTTATGTGTCTCTCTAGTGGACTCTATGTCACTATTCTAGCTATTAAATCCAATAAAGTCATGGGAAAAGATCTCTTGGATTTAGACACATATTGGCTTTGTCACGAAAGGATAGGTCATCCTGGTCCTGATATGATGATCCGTCTACAAAAGAGTTCGCACGGACATCCATTATCTCGAACGAAACGAAGCATGAATCAAAAGTTGATTCTTGGATTAAGTGTGACCGCCGCCACTGCCTTTGGCACCACCGCCATCCACCACCAACCTAGGGCTGGCACAGTCCCTATCCATGATGCCATGGATGGCGTCCATCATGGTGATGGCGCCCTAGGTGATGCTGCAATCACCAACTTTGCTTCAAATAGCGTTTCAGACGTTCAGGCCCAACCACAATCCTCATTGGTTGCTTTTAAAGCCTCTCACTCGTTTTATAAAGCATGTTCCTTAGGGAAATTAGGATTGAGACCGTCCTATGCAAAGGATATGAAAATACTCATTCTGTTCTTACATAGAATCATGGGGATTCTATGGACTGATTCAACCAACTTGCGGACGTTTAAATATCTCATGATATTGGTTGACACGCAAACACGCTGGTCACGTATTGTGCCATTGTCCACTTGTAATGCTGCTTATGCTACACTCCTAGCACATATCATATGACAACGGGCTCACTCCCCGAATCATCCTATTCAGTCAATTGGATTTGACTATGCTAGAGAGTTTACATTGAAGACTTTTGATGGATATTGCAATGGGACTGATGTTAGACATCATATTCTCATGAACACACCCAAATGGTCTCGCGGAAACGACTACCATGGTAGTCAGGACATTGGTAATGCGCACAAATCTTCTTATATCCTCTTGGGGTGATGCAATATCGCATGCAGCTATGCTAATTCGTCTACGACCCACCGCCACTCAATCTACCTCTACGTTACAGCTAGTAACTGGGTACAAGTATCGTACTTACGCATATTTGAGTGTGCCATTTATGTGCCAATTGTGCCGCCACAATGCTCTATGATGGGTCTTTACAGACGAATGGGCAACTACGTTGGATTTGAGACTCCAACAATCGTCCGCCACTTAATGCCCTTGCAAGGCGATCTCCTTAGTGCTAGATTTGTGGGTTGTCACTTTGATGAGACAGTCTTCCCGTCGTTAGGGGGAGATAAGAACACGGATGTTCAGTATGAACGACATGAATTGTCGTGGCCTGTCCCCACTATGTCTCATCTCGATCCCCGTTAAAGTGACGAGATCACACAAATATGGTGCAAACATGCCTGCAAGGATGGACGTCCCTACGAGAGGACGTAGCGCCACCCTACACGGAGGTAGGCAAGGTGCCAATGCTAAACAGAGTGGCACTCTGGCGTTATAGGCCATGGCCCCAGCTAGGATGTGTGGGAGGCCCGTGGGTTCGAAGGATACTTTGGCACATTCCAATCCTTTGATCATCAAGACTCAAAATCCGTCTAATGAGAATCTTTCGGATTATGGTTATCGTTGAGGGACGCCTCAACGTCAGAACCTATTCCTGAGAATATAGAGCTCTATGAAAATTACACTAGTATACATGAGACGTGGGATATAAACTCCATCATAATTGATGATGTAGTTGCGCATTTTGTTGCACATGAGTTTGTTGAGTCCGAAGATATCGAACCACGCTCCGTTGATGAATGAATGCCAACGTAGAGAAATTTGGCCTAAATGGAAAGATGTGATCCAGGTTAAGTTGAATTCTCTAACGAAGAGGAAGGTTTTTTGAGCCAGTAATGCCAACACCTTCTAACCTAAAACCTATTGACTAATGGGCCTTCGTTAGAAAGCGTGATGAGAAAAAGAGATGGCAATCTCGCCTTATGGCGCAAGGCTTCTCACAAAACGCCCTGGAATCGACTACGATGAGATATATTATCTCGTAATGGATGTCATTGCACTCCACTACCCAGTCAGTTTGATAGTTTCCAAATAACTGATCATGCAGCTTATGAATGTGGTCACTACGTATCTCTATGGGGATCTAGATACAGAATATACATGAAGGTTCATGGTGAACTTCATTTACCCAAGCCAAGTGGCTCTAGACCACGGAGCGCGTTTGCAATAAGATTGAAACGCTCACTAAAGTGACTACTTGATTGGGAAGGGATATGCTCGCGCGTTTCCATAACAAGAAGCCCTTAAAGAGTTAAGGGAAACCGCTGAACACTTGAAATCCGAGTTTGAGATGAAGGATTTTGGGTGAACACGATTATGTCTCGGTTTGGAACTTGAGCATCGTGTTGATAGGTGCTTAGGTATTTTGACAAGGTCAAACCTTCAAGCACCCCCATGATCGTCCGTAGTCTTGATCCTGAAAATGATCCTCTTCGTCTGAAGGATGATGACGAAGATGTGCTAGAGGCAGAAGTGCCTTACTTGAGTACAATAGGCGCATTATTGTACTTAGCTCAATGCAAAAGATCGGACATCTCATTTTCCATGAACTTGTTAGCTAAGGTATAGCTTTGTGCCAACGCGACGCCATTAGATTGGTGTAAAAGATATATTTCGGTACTTGAGATGTACGATTGATATGGGCTTGTTCTATCCCTACAGAGAGATGATGGATTCGTACCCATCACACACTAGGAACGCCGCCAACACTGGCCTGCATTCACTATCCCCATCCCAAAACGACATGTGTTTTGGAAGGTTTCGCTGATATTGGGTATCTCTCTGACCCACACAAAGGTCATTCCCAAACTGGTTAAGTGTTCACCATGGGTAAAGACCGTGATATCTTGGCGGTCTACAAAAATAGACCCTAGGCGCTATATCTTCAAACAATGCAGAGATTATTGCTCTTCACAAAGTGGTTCGTGAATGTATATGGATTGGATGCATAATTACGCATGTTCGAACAATTGTGGTTCGAAGTCTACCACAAATGAGCCAACAAGCATATAGGATAATGTTTTTTATTTTGAAGCAAGGCTACATCAAAAGCAACCACACCAAGTATAATCAGCAACAACAGACTCTCCTCAAGATTAAAGTGAACTAGGTTCAATTTGAGGACAGTGCGGCAGGCTTGCTCACTAAGTCATTGCCTAAATTCCACTTTCGAGAAACATGTTGGTAGCATCATTTGCGAAAGTTATCCGAACTCCCATGACCGTAGTCATCAGGGGGAGATGCAGACATTAGGGGGAGATGTCTACATGCATGGTCTCAAAACGTGAAGGGTGTGTTGTGCTCTTTTTCCCCTTCGACTGAGGTTATTTTTGTCCCGTTGTGTTTTTGTTACTTGACAAGGTTTTTAATGAGGCAACGAGAGGAGTACCACGTTTGGGCGACACAAGGGGGAGTGTTCAAGTAAATCTAGAATATGTGTCTGGCCCAAACTCGAGGTTACTTGCTCTAGTTGAAATAGGGTTTATATTAGAGATATTCTCGGAGAATCTTAGGAGATATCCAATCAATGTACGATTATGTTTCCATGTACAACTCTATCTCTATGCTTGTAATCCTCTATATAAAGAGGTCTCTATTATCAATGAAAGCACAACTCAATTCTCTCCCAATTCAATTTTCCTTAAACAAAGAGTTGGTTATTGTAGAGAAAAGAAAATGGGAGAGAGAAATATGGGTTGTGGGTATTTTTTTTAATTTTTTTTTAATAAAAATATATTTTGTAAATGTCTTAATTATCCTTTCGATTTAATTAATTCTCAAAGTTTATTAGTCTTCTAGAGTCAATTCTGTCAAAATTTTAGATTTTGGCTAACAAAGCCTCTTCTCTTAATAATAGTATAGATTTATATTTATAAGAATTATAATTGTACACCGTATAAAGAATTGGTTTGGAGATTAAACATTAAACTGACCAGATATGGCTTTTCTTTTTCTTATTCTGACTCTCATACGAGATGTTTGGTTGTTGGCGTTCAATATATTGACTGAGCTATGGCAGTGAACATACAGCTAAGAAGGTGAGAATATGCTCCCTTCTCCATTCTGGTTGGCTCGAGGTTAATAGTGGCGAAGGACTTCCTCGACGTGTTTCCTTGATTCTAGGCTTATGTCTAATCCTCGCTAGCTATTGGGCGGGCATTGGTGTTTCCAAAGCCGATTTGGAGCGTTCTCCTCTTGGTAACAAGTTGGAGGTGAGAGGATCCGGGGATCTAGAATGGTCAAGATCGGGTTGGATCCTGTGTTTTGGATTTGGTGTGGTTTGTTGGCATCAAAGAATGGTTCTCCGATCACTTCCGAACGAAGTTAGTAATTGGTTTCTCCTCTGATGACGTCGATGAATTTCCTGGTGAAATCGGAGTGGGTGTTGGTGATGAATGTTGGTCAGGAAAATCACCCTACACCTACCTTCTGCTCCTAGTACTGCTTAAATTTTTTAGTTCACAAAAAAACTAATTGCTCTGTTGACTCATTTATTTTACTTCGAATCTCCATATTTTTTTTATTTAATAAAGGAGCGAAACTTCAAAAGGTGGGCGTACTAGAGTGTGCTAGCGGGTGCTTATTTTGTTTAGAATAATTTTTTTGTGGACTTTATAAAATGACTCTCTCTGACGACCCCTAGAGGTGTGTTATTTTTGTACTAGTTGCTGAAATTTAATATTGGGATGACTTTTTATGATTAAAAAAAAAAAGTTTGGACTATTGGAGATTTTAATTAATCTTACTAATGTAATGTTGTTGCAGAGTTGTTATTATTGTCCTTTCCATCATATAATGTAATCTTTTCTTGTTTTTTTAGCCAAACACTTCTGCATCATGTAATGAAAAGTCGGGTTTTTGTTGATTTTGTTTCTTTAGTACTTAAAAAAAGAGAAGTTTTAAGTACACACTCTTAATTACTTAATACACACTCCTTACTCAATACACCTACCATTTAATTTCTCATTTTAATATTTTACTAAATACACAACCCAAATTATCTAAAATATCCTTAAACAAAAAAACCATGAAATACACTATTATTTAACTACATTAAGGCTACTATTTAATTTGATTGTATATATAATTGACCATATTAATTACTTGTGTTAGTTATTGGGAAATCCATAAGGATTCATTATTGTTCCCTTCAAATAGATGCTTAGAAATAGATTTTGTATTATTTGAGTTCTCATCCACCAAACACCCTAATGATCAAGTATAAAATTTTGAGTTGAACATTCAACCAAAATTGTATCAGTAGTTTCTCCACAATGCTGGAACAACGAAGTTGTCATTGGATGGTCAAACAAATTAACAATTACAAAGTTTTATACCTGTGATGTTTTATGTTAGATAATAAATTGACTAATCACAGCTTTTAGAAGGAAAAAATGGACTAAAAAAGTGGGAATAAAGCGATATGTTTTAAAAACATTTAATGCCATTGATTCCAAAATTCTAAATTATGGTCTCTCACCCCATTTATTACAATTTATTTACGGAAAATTTAAATTAGATGGTTTCTAACTTTATTCTTGTTTTAAATGAGGATGTCATGTGTGTGGTGATTCCAAAGTATATCGGAGCCAAGCCTTCTCTCTCCCTTTGAGAGAAAACCCTAACTCGGCGGGAGCCCAAGTGCTAACCTCTCGTCTGGTGGCGGCCCTGGCAGCTCGGCTGGCCTTGGCCTCGCCGATGTCATGTGGTTTTGCTGCCGGACGGGGAATGAATGGGCTGTTCATGTAGTCCTTGGATTGGGTTGCTCAAGTTTTTGGCAGGTGCAGTTTGGTTTTCTTGTTTCCGGCAGGTAATCCCTGAGAGGTGGCAGATCTTGTGTCGGTAGAGGCTTGGATCGAAGGCGTGATTCAAATTCGGTGGCGGCGTCGATCGGGGACGGTGAAATCGAGACTGGTTCGTGGTGATGCAGCTTGTGGCGGCCTGGTCTCATCGTGTTTTCGTGTTGCAGTAGGGTTCGTCGGGTTTTGGTCGTGGCAGACTGTGGCGGACTCGAGGGGGGGGACATGATGGAGTAGGCACCGGGGAGGAGCTGCGCTGGAAGTTTGGTGGTCTGGAGGTGATGGTCGGAGCGGCACCAAGCCAAGCCTGCTGGGCCTTCTTCTTGGGCTACTTGGGACTGCAGTATTTTGGGCTAGGGTTTTTGCCCTAGACCCATCTTTATGTTTTTAGTTAGTCTAATTACAATAATTCCTTGTTTTAGGAAGCTAAGCATTTGTACGCATTCTATGTTTCTCTAGCGCCTCTGGAGTAGTACCAAAGGAGGATATCCTCTATATCTACGTTCATGAATGTTTAGTGGGTAGGTCTATTTCTATGTACCACTGTGGGTACTACCACTACCTTCTTGTCTGTCTGTAGATGGCAGCGGAAGGGTATGTAACGGCCTATTCTAGCTTTAGATGAATATATTGTCACCCACCCTTTGGGTTTGGGTTTGATTAAAAAAAAAATGAGGATGTCATGTATCAAAATTTATTGTGTTTATAATTATAGAATAATATAAGGAATATATGATTATTATTATTTTTCTTCTACTGGTACCCTTTTCTTGATTCCAACCTTTCATCGATCATGCCGTTGAAGTAGACTACTGTTTCCCGGAAATATTTAGTCACGCGTCGCCTTATGCCTTGGGGGTCAAGCTTCCTAAGCAAAGGGAAAAAGTCCACCATATTTGGTTTCCCTACAGCTTCCATTGTACCTCGAACATTCTCCTTGAACTTCCTAGCCATCTCGCTACTCGGGTCAGCTAAATCGACCGAGAAGATAGTCCGGGACAACAGATTCAGAGTGGTTGCGAAGGCAGCCTTTCCGATCTCCACTGCCTTACCCGCCCTCATGCTTTCATCAACATCATCTATGAGGTGTTGCACTTTCACACGCCGGTTGGCTTTGTTAGCGTCCAGAATTTTTGCGGCAAACAAATGGGAGTTGCATATTTTTCGAAGATTTCTCCATTTTGGTGATGCGGGTAGAAATGGCAAGCTATAGTAGCTGTGATTGCAGGCGTGGACACAATCTGGGACGGTTCGGTTGCAGAAGACTTGGTCATGAGTTCGGAGGATTTCTTTGGCCAGAGTTGACGAGGAAACTACAACTGTGTCACCTGTCCTAGTTGCAAACTGATTATGGGGCCGTAGCGTTGAGATAGCTTAGTGAGGGAGACATGGGGTTTGTCTCCAAGCTCAAACAGATTCCCAATCAGTGGAAATGGCTTTGGTCCCGGTGGAAGAAGCTTTCCGGGTATGGCTTTCCTTCCTGCAAAATAATGGAATGCTTGGATGGAGATCCAGGCAAAGGCAAGACATAAGATTATGGCGAATACGAAATCCATATCTTAGGTTGCGTTCGGTACAACTCTGAAACACAAATGCTCCTAGTATAGCTCCCTTATATAAAAAACCTTTTCAATTTTGAAAGTTCTAGCTGGCATTTAAATTTGGGAAAAATTCACCAACGGTGTCTGAACACTTAGGGGACTTTCAGAATGATACCTAAACTTACAAAGTTATCAATGTGATACCTGGACTCATTTTTTCGTATCAACATCGTACCTATGACCAATTTCCGTAACGGCTCCGTGACGGAAATTGGCCGTAGGTATCACATTGATACGAAAAAATGAGTTCAGGTATCACATTGATAACTTTGTAAGTTCAGGTATCATTCTGAAAGTCCCCTAAGTGTTCAGACACCGTTGGTGAATTTTTCCCAAATTTAAATGCCAGCTAGAACTTTCAAAATTGAAAAGGTTTTTTATATAAGGGAGCTATACTAGGAGCATTTGTGTTTCAGAGTTGTACCGAACACAACCTAAGATATGGATTTCGTATTCGCCATAATCTTATGTCTTGCCTTTGCCTGGATCTCCATCCAAGCATTCCATTATTTTGCAGGAAGGAAAGCCATACCCGGAAAGCTTCTTCCACCGGGACCAAAGCCGGAAATTGGTCGTAGGTATCACATTGATACGAAAAAATGAGTTCAGGTATCACATTGATAACTTTGTAAGTTCAGGTATCATTCTGAAAGTCCCCTAAGTGTCCAGACACCGTTGGTGAATTTTTCCCAATTTTGCACGTTCGATGCACGTGAGTCACTTAATGAAGACAAAAGGACCGATTTACCCTCAAATTCTTTCTTTCTTTTCTTTTCTTTTTTTCTTTATTCTTCTTTCTTTCTTTCTTTCTTTCTTTCTTCTTCTTGTTTTCTGGTTTCTTCTTCCCCTGATTTGAATCATCAAGATTCAAATCATCTTGCTCGTCCGATTCCCACCGCCGATCGCCGATCAAACACCGCTGCTGCGTCTCAATCCACCTTCATACACCACAGATGTTTCTGGTTCCCCCAACTTCAAATCCTATAGCAAATTGAAATTGTGCATTGAGGCTTCACCTCTCACTCCGAGTTCATCCCCGCCGCCGTCGCCAATGACTTGACCACAACAACCTCCACCACCGCACAACAACGTCGTCCTCCGCTGCTTCTCGATTGGGTTTGGGGATAAGGACTGCTTCTTCCTCCACCGCTAGCGAAATCGTGGAGGCTCAAGGCCACATTCTAAGGGCCACCGGCCGGAAGGACCGCCACAGCAAGGTTTGCACCACCAAAGGCCCCAGGGACCGCAGCATCAGGCTCGTCGCCCACACCGCCATTCAATTCTACGACATGCAGGACTGGCTTGGATACGACTAGCCTAACAAGGTCGTCAATTGGCTAATCAAGAAAGCCAAGGCCGCAATCAACGAGCTCGACTAGCTGCCACCGTGGAACCCAAACTAAATTTATGTTCATACAACATTTTCTTCGACGATGCCGATATCCGCCACGCAGGACACGCAGAACGTGAGCCTTGATTTCTCGATGGTGGAGGCTCCGAGTTCTTTGTCTACTAATCGGCGAGGCACAATGGTGGGTAGCAGCGGAGTGGCGAAGCTGGTGAATAAGAACAACTCGAATTTTCTGCAGGTGAGGATGGTGTGGAGGCCGAAGTTGTTAATCTTTGTCTGCCTAAAATTGCCTCTGATCGAAGTTGGGCTAGAGGCCGAAGTTGTCGGCTAAACCGATGAAGTTGCAGGTGAGGATGGTGAGGAGGTGGTGTTGCATGTCGGGAACGAAGGAGAGGATGGAGGGGTGGGATTGGAGCTGTGATTTGAGAGTGGAGGGCGGGCGGGGTCTGAGTTTCTGATCAATGGTGTATAAAAGGGGGTCGGAGGAGAGAACGAGAGTGGTGGTGGTCAAGTCATTGGCGGCGGCGGCGGGGATGAACTCGGAGTGAGCGATGAAGTCTCAATGCACAATTTCAATTTGCTATAGGATTTGAAGTTAGGTGAACCAGAAACATCTGTGGTGCATGAAGGTGGATTGAGACGCAGCGGGCGGTGTTTGATCGGCGATCGGCGGTGGGAATCGGACGAGCAAGATGATTTGAATCTTGACGATTCAAATCAGGGGAAGAAGAAACCAGAAAGAAGAAGAAGAAAGAAAGAAAGAAAGAAGAATAAAGAAAAAAAGAAGAGAAAAGAAAGAAAGAATTTGAGGGTAAATCGGTCCTTTTGTCTTCATTAAGTGACTCACATGCATCGCACGTGCAAAATTGGGAAAAATTCACCAACGGTGTCTGGACACTTAGGGGACTTTCAGAATGATACCTGAACTTATAAAGTTATCAATGTGATACCTGGACTCATTTTTTTCGTATCAATGTGATACTACGGCCAATTTCCGTCACGGAGCCGTTACGGAAATTGGTCATAGGTACGATGTTGATACGAAAAAATGAGTCCAGGTATCACATTGATAACTTTGTAAGTTCAGGTATCATTCTGAAAGTCCCCTAAGTGTCCAGACACCGTTGGTGAATTTTTCCCTTTAAATTTCAGAGGGACTTTAGGTTGCGGGGGTGATACTAGGCCTCATCAAAAAGCCCGCGGATCAAGTGGGCCGATGGAGGCCCGCCGGCCCTGAGGGCTAAAAGCCCGGCCCGGCCCGTAGGCCCGGCCCGTAAAAGCCCGTAAAATATTATATATATATATATATATATGTAGATATGTGTGTGTGTGTTTATAAATATATTTATACACACATATAGCTATATATTTGTGTGTGTTTATATATATATATATATATATATATATATATATATATATATGTGTGTGTGTGTGTGTGTGTGTGTGTGTGTGTGTTATATATAGATATATCTATATATATATATATCTGTGTGTGTGTGTGTGTGTGTGTTTATATATATATAGATATATATATATATATATATATATATATATGTGTGTGTGTGTGTGTGTGTGTGTGGAAGTTCTTATACTTCTCTATAAAATATATATATATATATATATATATATATATATATATATATATTCTAAATATCGGTTGACCAATTCGATCGGATTCGAAAATATGGTGAAATTGGCTAAATTTTTTACCACACTCATAATTTATTGTAATAAACTCATCCAACGGTCGGTTTTTCCATTTTCTTTGAATTGATAGGGGTTGCTCTTAGGAGTGTATGATATATAAATATAGGTTTGTAAGAGTAACTACGTTTGACCTAGTTGATTTGAAACGATAACCAAATTTGCTAGATTTTTGACAACCACCATAAAATATTACAATCTCTCAATCGAGCGGTTGGTTTCTCCAAATTCATCTTCCACTTCATGGTTGTTTTAGAATGGACCTCAACAATTTAAATGCAATGTATAAGTCATACAACTTTAGGAGACAAATTAGTATAGGCCAACGTATTTGTAATTAAAAATTGAAATTTTTATCTTATGTCCACACACATCCATCGATGAATTATTTACAAGCGTGATGTAAAAAAATAAACAAGTTTTGCATTCATCACGCCATCGGTCAACCAAGAAAACATGCAAGTGACTAAACTTGACTAATCCGATCGAGTTTGAAACTATGGTGAAATTGACTAAATTTTTAACCACACTCATAATTTATTGTAATGATCACATCCAACGGTCAGTTTTCCCATTTTCTTTGAATTGATAGGGGTTGCTCTTTGGAGCGTGTGATATATAAATATAGGTTTAGAAGAGTAACTAGGTTTGACCTAGTTGATCGAATTCGAAACGAAAACCAAATTGGCTGTAATTTTTACAACCACCATAAAATATTACAATCTCTCAATCGAGCGGTTGGTTTCTCCAAATTCATCTTCCACTTCATGGTTATTTTAGAATGGACCTCAACAATTTAAATGCAATGTATAAGTCATACAACTTTAGGAAGAAAATTGGTATAGGCCAATGTGTTTGTAATTAAAATTAATTTTTTTTATCTTATGTCCATGCACATCCATCGATGGAATATATACAAACGTGATGTGAAAAAATAAGCACGTTTCGCGGTTGTCACGCCATCGGTCAACCAAGAAAACATATAAGTGACTACGGTTGACCAATCCGATCGAATTCGAAAATATGGTGAAATTGGCTAAATTTTTTATCACACTCATAATTTATTGTAATAAACTCATCCAACGGTCGGTTTTTTCATTTTCTTTGAATTGATAGGGGTTGCTCTTTGGAGTGTATGATATATAAATATAGGTTTATAAGAGTAACTACGTTTGACCTAGTTGATCGAATTCGAAACGATAACCAAATTGGCTAGATTTTTTACAACCACCATAAAATATTACAATCTCTCAATTGAGCGGTTGATTTCTCCAAATTCATCTTCCACTTCACGGTTGTTTTAGAATGGACCTCAACAATTTAAATGCAATGTATAAGTCATACAACTTTAGAAGACAAATTAGTATAGGCCAACGTATTTGTAATTAAAATTTGAAATTTTTATCTTATGTCCACACACATCCATCGATGAAATATTACAAACGTGATGTAAAAAAATAAGCAAGTTTTGCGTTCATCAGGCCATCGGTCAACCAAGAAAACATGCAAGTGACTACAGTTGACCAATCCGATCGGGTTTGAAACTATGGTGAAATTGACTAAATTTTTAACCACACTCTTATTTTATTGTAATAATCACATCCAACGGTCAGTTTCTCATTTTCTTTGAATTGCTATATGTTGCTCTTTGGAGTGTATGATGTATAAATATAGATTTATAAAAAATTAGTGCCTTTAAAAATTTATTTATCAATAAATTAGTATCTATATATAAATAAAGATTTTTTTTTTGGTACAGTATAGAATTATAGATATGTTATCTTTGATTGTATTTGATCATTATCCAATGAATTTCCAAAGCTTGATTAAAAAAAAAATATATTTGTGTCTTTAAATATTTATTTATACATAAAGCCCGCAAGGCCCGGCCCAAAAAAGCCCGCAAGGCCAAGCCCCGCCCGGCCCGAAAAAGCCCGCAAAGCCCGCTTTATATGGACGGGCTTGGATCCGTCTATTTTTAATAAAGCCCGGCCCGGCCCGGCCTGGCCCGTTGACGACCCCTAGGTGATACAGTTCACACGATTTTGGATCATTTCTGAGGTCATGACTCATTATTCTGTCGGCATGTAGCATGGTCATAATGGACAACATGTGATGTCAAACTTCAAATTAAACGTGTTTTGTTGTGAGCCACGTACAAGCCTTATTATTCTATATATAAAGGGAGAATAACCAGTGGCGGAACAACTTGAGACCATAGTGGGCCATGGCCCCCCCTCCCCCCCCCCCCCCCCCCCAATTACTCTCTCCTTCTATGGCAAGCTTGATAAGAGAAAACTGAGAAATTTAGATAAATGACCAATTTTCATCCTTCAAGATGACTTTTGACCTACATTTAAGAAATAGTTGAAAAATAACCTTTTGGTAAGGTAAAATGACTAAAATAATCTCTTGTTTGGTAGATGAAGGCTTTCGTATGCCGTTTTACCTTCGATGAATATTGTCTGCAAACCTTTTAGCCGCACACGGAGACACAGAGCAAGAGAGAGACATAGCCTAGAGATGCAGATCTTTGTGAAAACCGTAACCGTGAAGACCATCATCCTTGAGGTTGAGTCCAGCGACACCATCAACAACATCAAGGCCAAGATCCAAGAGGAGGAAAGTATCCTGTTGGACCAGCATAGGCTCATTTTCCAGGAGAAGGATGGCCATACTCTTGCTAATTACAGCACTCAGATAGAATCAACTCTACTCAGAAGGCTTCTAGGTGGTATTATCGAGCCTTCTCTCATGGCATTGGCTAGGAAGTACAATCAAGAGACTGGTATGCACTCCTCAAGAGGAAATGTCCGCTTATCTCATTTGACATGTCCTTCACTTTGGACGAGTTCGGATTTGCTAAGAATATTGATTAGTTTAGTTGTACGAACAAACATTAATATCTTAATTGAGTCGGTCAAGATACAATCTGTTTGTCAAAATGCTTCTTTGATTGCTCAACATCTCTTTTCAACTGAGAAACAAAACAAGATCATTGATGTATTTGGTGAATCAAATACCACGGTCTAATCAAATCCTGAAAATACAGCATCCCACTTTTTTTAACTACTCAAGCCAAAACCTACTCCTAACAAGTTGCTGGCTTTAAATACCAGCTACAATCGATCTTTCAAATGAATGAAGGTCTTGAGTGAGAATCCCATAGGAAGTTCCTATTGGTTCTGTCAAGGTCAATCCAACTGGTCACAAACATCGTAAGGTGCTGCTCTTCGCCGAGCACCTGCCAACAAATTTTCATTGAAAGAAAGTTGGCCTAATCATTAAAAGCCTAAAACTGGGTGGAGGTATTGGTGGCCGTGTGTGCTATCAGTTGGAGAAACAAACCAGTCAAATAAAAAAATGTACAAATTGAAGAAGATGTTAAGCACTAAGCAAGGTCTTATGGGTTTTTAGATATTTTTATTATTTTGAAGGATATTGTAGTCTTTTTAATTCTCATTTGGCTTAGATTTCAATGAATCTAAAAAATAAGGTTAAAACTCAATTGAAGTCTCTAAATTAGGTTACTTTTCAAAATTTCTCGCTTGATAAACGTGCAAAAGGAAATACATTAATTTTGTAAATTATAATAACTTTTAATAGTATTACATTGATTGATTGTTCTATTTGTCAACTTAATATATGTATTCTATATTTCTATTAATGCTAAACAGTAAATATATTTTCTATTAATGCTAAACAGTAAATAGATTTTGACTAGCAACAAAAGCTACACTGATGAGAATTCCGGCAACCTCCGGCGAGGTCACAAAAGCTACTATCACTAGCAACAAAAGCTACACTGGTGAGATTTCCGGCGAGGTCACAAAAGCTATTATCACCAGCAACAAAAGCTAATGTCACAAACAAAAGCTATGCTGGTGAGATTTCCAATGAGGTCACAAAAGCTACTGTCACCAATAAAAGATACGCTCCCAAAAATCAAAAGTTACTAACACCATTAACAAAAGCTACTGTCACGGACACAAAAAGATACTCTCACCAGCAACAAATGACTACTGTTACCATCACCAATAACAAAAGCTACTTTCACCATCACCAAAAGCTACTATCAAGCAAAACAAAAACTACACTAACCAACACCAAAACCTACTCTCACAAAAACCAAAAGCTATTACCAAGTAGAAAAAAAGCTACTCTCATAAACTGAGAAAGCTACTTCTATTGTTTTAAAAATCTACTATCATAGTTGTGAAAATCTATTACAATAGATGTAGAAACCTACTGTCAATGCACTAAAAAGCCATTATAACAAAAGCTACTAACATCAGCTTAAAAAGATACTAACAGAGACATAGAAAGCTACTATCACCTTGTTGAAAAACCAATATAACAGTTATAAAGAGCTACTAACGTGAAATCTGTCAAAATGAAAACAGAAGCTATATATTAACATTAGTTT
The DNA here is from genome assembly GCF_958449725.1 of Rosa rugosa. Classification (NCBI taxonomy): domain Eukaryota; kingdom Viridiplantae; phylum Streptophyta; class Magnoliopsida; order Rosales; family Rosaceae; genus Rosa; species Rosa rugosa. Next base: position 10,541,761 of record NC_084824.1, on the reverse strand, counting down.
GAAAATATACTAGCATAAGAAAATAGAAAGCTACTATCCCTTGGTTAAATAGCCATTTATAACAGTTGTCAAACGCATATACGGAAGCTATTCCATCAAAATGACTATAAATTTACAATGTCAAACGCATTTTAGCCAAACATAACTCCAATTAGTCCTAAATGAATAAACAAATAAAATTGGAGTTCACCAACTTCGTTAGTAGAAATTAAGTTTACCAAGAATACATCCAGCTTTTCTGTTTCAAATTGGAGTACTTCACATTCGAGTGCATTACCCATCTCCTCTTCCACTATCCTTCTTCAACAGTACTATAAGTTAGACTATTCAAACCAAAACAAAAATGATGCAAGGCTGTTAAAATCTGGAAATGTCATTCTCAAACTTTTTGAAATTCAGTCTCCGGAGTCTCTAAATGGACAATTATCTGATTCTCCAGTCCCTTCTTCTTCTTTTTTAAGAATATTGGCTTCCTGCTACAGGTCACCACAAACCAAAATAGGATCTGAATTATTCAACACACGATTGTTCCACAACTAGATAACAAGTGCTTTTGGAGTACTTAGAGAGGTAATTAACACAACTACTTAGCACATCAGTTTAGTTTCTAGCATTTGCAAATTAATCATCCTCAAGAGAATTGTTGTTGATTAGAATCCACCTCAGAAAACACACACACACAAGGTTAATTACCAAACGGGCCCGTCATAATCTTCCATCAACTTTACCATCAAATGTAAGTACTAACTACAGATTGAAACTGTGGATAGATAAACCTAGAATTGAGAAACTCATGACAGTTCTAGATTGAAATTACGAGTTTGATAATTATTGGTACATGATAATTACCGATATGAAATCCTTTAAAAACCAGAAGGGAAAAAAAATGAAGAAGAAGCATAAACAGTCCTATAATCTTTCATCCAAAACTCAATTCCAGAATTGAAGCCACTGTGAACAATCGCCCAATTTCTAATCCAATAAGCCAAATCTCTACTCTGATACAGTGAGTTACCTTTAAAACACGAAGCACACTGCTTCCGGAGTAGCTCCGATTCGACTTCGAAATGGCAGCTTCGAACTCTGCAACGTCGACGGTGAGGTTCTGAGGGAGAACGTAGGAAAAGAACTTGGAGACTGCGGTGTTGATCGACAACTGTTTGATTTGGAGCTAGACTTGGAGGACGGAACCGTGGAGGGAGGGAGTCGTCGAGGAGCCTGAGACGGAGATGTGGTCGGTGGAGTTGAGAGGAAGAGGAAAGAGTCGGAGATCCAGTTCAAGTCGGCGTCGTGCGTCGGAGATCTAGTTCTTGCATCGGAGATCCAGTCGTGAAACGACGTCGTGCGTCGGAGATCCAGTCGGCGTTGTGCGTCGGAGATTCAACTCCTGTTCCGGTCGCGGACGTGATGGTGGAAAGAGGGAGTACATCGCCGGCGAGAGAGAAACAGAGTATTTCACCGGTGAGAGAGAAAGGGAGGAGAGAGAGTGATTAATCTTAGAGGATTTCGTCGGGGGGAGAGAGAGGAGGGAGTGATTAATTTAATTTAAAGCAGTTAGTTATCTTAGATAGAAGGGTAGAATCGTCAGGGTCAGAGAAATTTAAGGATGCAAGTGGCCTTATATGTACAAGAAAAACTAGATGGCCTTATAGCTAATTAAAGTTTCAAAATGACACTTATGTATAATTTTCTATTTCTTTTATTTTATGTAATTTGGAGAATACATCATTAAAGATAGCTTATAGACATTTTTTTTCTAATTTTTTTTTTTTTCGGCCCCCTCAAAGACATCCTTCAAGTTCCGCCACTGAGAACAACACTGTTTTACTGTTCCTAAGAAGAGGCGGAAAAGCCGCTTCTGTCCTCACTGTTTGAAGAGAATATCAAGTTGGTGGAAAAGTCGTTTTCGTCCTTGCTTTTGTCAGTGTTGGATAGGCATACGGATCGGGTCGTTTTCGTCCTTGCATTTCTCAGTCTTGGATAGGCATAACGATTGGGGCTGGGATTCAGTGGTTTACATCGATCAAGATCAAAAAGCGAAAGAAAGAAGAGAGAAGAAAGAAGAGAACGGCTGCAAGGTATTGGAAGATTAAACAAGAGAGCAGAGAGAAAGAGGAAATTAAGGAGAAGATCTATTGCAAGGTATGTGGTTTGAATCGTTCTGTGATTTTTGTTGTTGGATTTTTTCTTCTTCTTCTTTTGTTTTTGAGGGGGATGATGGTTTTGGGTAAAGAGTAGAGGAAAGGATATAGGTGTTATCATTTATCTACCCAGAAAAGGCAATCGTCGTCCATTGCTTTTCAGTAAACTGCTCTTAATTGCTTCTTTGATTTGCTTCTGTGTTTGATTTGTAATCCTATTTCGTATTGGCATTCTTATGCCTTAGTTTTTCCTTAAAGCCAATCTAACTGTGTGTTTAATTCCCACAGCATTTTATCATCAGATATTCGCCAAGACGTTAGCGCATTTCTTTCAATCCAAGTTTATTTAGGAGGAGGTGCTGATAAGAGTTAAAGCTTTTAACAAAGTCAAAGGCTCAGTTAGTCAACATTTCTTCATTATGAAGCTTTCTCATCAGAATGCATTGCCACATGACAAATCTGGAAAATCAGTTTTTTTTTTTTTTTTAATGACTCTAGAAAATCAGTTAGAAGTTTGTTTTGTGTGGCTTGCTTGCAGAGATGTATAGGAAAACACTTTGTTCCTCTTCTTTTTAGCTTTTTTTTCGAGTCTCTTTCTTGATTCTTTCTGTAACAAATTGGGGAAAATTTCGCAAACAGTACACCAAGTAAAGGCCACTAATAATTCTTATACATAAAGTTCCAAACCAAATATTTCGGTACATGAAATCTGAAACTCGACCCACTATCAGTACACGACGTCAATTTTTGACACTAAAATGTCCATTATGCCCTCAGTTCTTTTTTTTTTTTAATAAATTTTTTTTTCTGTTATTTTTTTTTTCCTTCGTTTTTTCTGTTATTTTTTTTCCTTCGTTTTTATCTCTTTCTTCTTCCTTCTTCCGAGCTCACTCCCTCGCTTCCAACACCGCCTTCCTCACCTCCACGCTCACTCCCTCGCTTCCAACGCCGCCCTTGCCCTCCAATTGGTGAGATTTATGGTCCTACAGCTTATATTTGTAACTCAGCCAATATTTAGTCATGTGAAAAGAAAGAAAGAGATAAAAACGAAGGAAGAAAAAAAAATAACAGAAAAAAAAATTTATTAAAAAAAAAAAAACTGAGGGCATAATGGACATTTTGGTGTCAAAAATTGACGTCGTGTACTGATAGTGGTCGAGTTTCAGATTTCGTGTACCAAAATGTTTAGTTTGGAACTTTATGTATAAGAATTATTAGTGGCCTTTACTTGGTGTACTGTTTGCGAAATTTTCCCTAACAAATATGTCAAAAGCTCCGGTGCCTTTCATGGCCTCTATAATGTGATTCAATTTTGAAGTTTTGATGAATAATTTATCTGTTCATCTGTATTTCTTATGAAGATACACACATCTCTTTACACCAGTCCCTCTTATTGTGGGTTGGGATTGAATTTACATTACAATTAAACATCATTATTCTACCACTCTTACAAGCATGACTTAAAACTCACGACCTTTGAATTTTAGTATCCAATAAATAGGTGCTGCTCTTCTATGACTTCTTGGGCACAGCTCTGAGAGGCTGAGCCTTTTGTAAGGTGAGGCCAAACTTCTCTTCCATGTTCGTAGTATCGGGGAAGACTCCATTTTCAAGCTTCCAGTCAAAGTTGTTAAGTAGTGAACCCAACATCAAGTGTAACATTCTTATTGCCAGTGGTAGTCCAGGACATATTCTTCTCCCACCACCAAATGGAATAAGCTCAAAGTTTTTTCCCGTAACATCAATTTGGTTGTCTAATCCCAAGAACCTCTCTGGCTTAAACAAGTTTGGGTTTTCCCAAGTAAGGGGGTCTCTGCCTATGGCCCAAACATTGATTAGAACTTGTGCATCCTTCGGGATTACATACCCTCCAATTTCTGTGTTAGCTCCTGCTTTTCGGGGGAGTAGAAATGGAAATACTGGGTGAAGCCGAAATGTTTCTTTGATTATTGCTTGTAAGTAAGGGAGTCGAACAATGTCTGATTCCTCAACTAGCTTGCCTTTTCCAATCACTTGATTGAGTTCCGCTTGAGCTTTGGAGAGGACTTCTGGGTTGCATAATAGCTCAGCCATTGCCCATTCCACTGTGGCTGAAGTTGTCTCTGTGCCAGCAACAAACAGGTCCTATATGTATAGTTGATATATATTGTAATTATTAAATCAATCCATCACAACCCAATATTGTGATCATAAACTTGGAAGGTGAAGTATGCTTCACTCACTAATGAACTGCTCTCTATAAGTATTCATTTATCAATCTGCCTAACTTAAAATTCACCTTTCTATTTTTAACAACTAAGAACCTGGTATTAATTTGTACCGACATATTGCTTTAATTTGTAGTAGAATTTAGTGATCGATAAAATTATTGGAGCAATAATTAAAAAGAAAAACAAAAAGAGTAAGAGTGACTAACCACAAACAAATGTTGGGTTTCCGGAATATCCATATCCTCTCTTTTCACTTCACTGATGTTTAAAAGTGTATCCAACATATCATTAGTTGTGATATAATTGCCCCCTTTTCTTGATTCCAACCTTTGATGGATCATTCGATCAAAGATGAGTATCGTCTTCCGGAAGTAGTTCGTTGCGCGCTGGTTTATGCCTTGTGGGTCAAGCTTCCTTAGCAAAGGAAAATAGTCCACCAAGTTTGGTTTCCCTACCTCTTCCATCAGACCCCAAAAAGTCTCCTTGAACTCCCTAGCTGTCTGGCAACTCGGGTCAGCTAAATCCACAGAGAAGACAGTCTGCGACAACAAATTGAGTGCGGTTGTAAAAGCAGCCCTTCCGACATCTACTGCCTCACCGGCCCTTATGCTTTCATTGACATCATCCATGAGCTTTTGCACCTTTACGCGCCGGTTGGCGTGGTTGGCATCAAGAACTTTGGGGCCTAACAATTGCAAGTTGAATATTGTGCGAAGATTCCTCCATCTTGCTGATACAGGAAGCCACGCCAAACTGTAGTCGGCGTGCTTGCAGGCGTGGATTGCATCTGGAAGGGTTCGGTTGCAGAAGACTTGGTCATGAATTCGGAGGATTTCTTTGGCTAGAGTTGGCGAAGAAACTACAACAGTGGTTAATTGGCCTAGTTGCAAACTATTAATGGGGCCATAGCGTTGGGAAAGCTTGGTAAGAGAGACATGTGGTTTGTCTCCAAGCTCAAACAGATTCCCAATCAATGGAAATGGCTTTGGTCCTGGAGGAAGCCTAGTTCTTGAAATTTCTTTGCCTCTTCTTGCAAAGAAATACAAGGCTTGGATGGTGGTCCAGGCAAAACAAAGGCATATCATACAACTCAAGAGATCCATATTTATCTTTTCTCTAACTAGCTTGCAGACTCATGAAAGACGCACATGAATCACTGTAACTGTTTTTTTTTTCTTAGGAGAAGAAGAAGAAGGATGGTTGAGAACCTAATCATCAACCTATAAGGCTATATCCTTGAGTATAGGAATAATAATGAATGAAAGAGAAGTTTTTTTTTTTTTCGACTAGGGACTGAAAGAGAAGTTGAAACTCACAGAGACAACTAATGATCCACCAATTAATTAACATATAGTAAAAAGATCGGAAGGTCAATAATGACTATCATTGGCAATCAACCAACTACATTATCTCTGATTAAAAAAGATGAGTCGTTGGATATAAAATTTTAGCGGTAGTAGGACACGAAAGCTAGTATATTCTTGCCAAATTAATTGTGACTCGTTTATTTTTCAATTTTTTTTATAAATATTTTGGCCAAGTGCGACTCGTTTATTCAAAAGGTAAGAAATGCATCTTACATTAGTTAACCAAAAAAAAAAAAAAAGAGGAAAAAAAGAAAAAAAAAGGAAATAACAGGTTGGGCAGGACTCACCACAACACATGTGGGCAAAGGCCACACACGTATTGCCACATAATTAAAAAATTGTGGATATGGACCTCATACCCACCGCTATATCCAATGTTGGTGTCTATATCCTCCACCTACAAGCACAAAACATGGGTGCCTAATTATTTAATATTTATTTGGGTTTTCTTTTCTGTAGGCCCTAATCTTACAGAATTTTTTTCTCATTATCCCTTCTTTTTTCTCTTCGATCACGTCACGAACAGGGATGACCACACTCCATACCTTTAATTGATCAACACCCATATTTTCAGCCTCTCAGACTCTTATCTCTTTCTCTTCTTCTGGAAAAATAAACCATCTCTTTCTCTAGTCTCTCTCACTCTCTCTCTCTCTTGTCTTACATGATCAATTAACCTGGATAGTCTGAATCGTAAGGAATAGATCCCGGATCCCCCTATCAGATTCAACTCTGGTCTATCAATTTAACCTACCCTCTATTTTTGAATTAGGGATTGTGATTTCTTATGCGATTGTGGTTTTTCTTTGCAGCAAGGGATTGAAGAGATTTCATACTGTGTTCGTGGAGAGCGAGGTTGCGAATCACCTCGGATGAAAGAAGCCATCGACCATTAAAACTCGTTCCTCGTGCTTCAACCCGAGACCATGGAGAAGCGCTCCAGCGACAACACAATCAGGTACCATTTTAGTGTTTGTTATTTTATTTTCTTTGATGGCTCTATTCGATATATATGCGAGAGAAAAATTGGATGATTTTTGTTGTCTATGGTTTTCCGGTTATAGCTTATTGATTGAATTTTGTATGGGTCTATGCCTATCATCTCTAATCCAAGATCTCCAATTTCAGCACTGAGTAGGAGGCTGAAACCATGGCAGTGATTGAACCCAAGAAGATCATCATTGAGATCCTGGTATCCGTGAGTTCTGTTCCTTGTTTGTTTCTTCAACACTAACTTGATCTATGGACCTGGACACTCAAAAGATTCAAGCTTTAAACATGGATTGCCTCTGTTTTCAGATTTCGGCCAAGTCAATTGCAGACTGAAGCTGCTCTATTTGCTTCCCCATGTACTCACCAACTTGATTTCAGCCATCCATCCCCAGAAAGTTGAAAAAAAATGAATAATATCAAGAATCTAATCAATTTCAATTTCGGAACTGCAAAGAAGCAATAGGACTCGATACTGGACCATGAATAGAAGCAATTGTTGACCGGAAAAAAAAAAAAAAAAAACAATTGAAACTCTGATTCCTACCAGTTGGTCCCACCATGTCAGAATTGCAAAAGAAGCCACGCACAACAAAACTGAGACAATTAAGGAGAAAGCAACCCCTCTACGGCGCACTGACCCAAAAAAATGTGGCTGCAGCGTGGCAATGGGTAATAGACACGCACATGTGTGTCCTTTGGCCCAAATATGTCACGAATGTGTATGTGACCATTGCCAATAATTGTAGTAGTGACTTAGGTACTCAATTAAGGCAAGCTCTTAAATTCTAGCTACTCATTTGGCCGGAACCGATCGAGAGTTTAATTAGATAGCACACTGACGTAGTTAACGTCTGCTGAACTGAATTGTTTAGTTATGAACCAACTGTTTTGCGGTTTTGCCTCTGTGGATCCTCTCCTAACCTCCTTATCTGCCTAATTAATCTACCTAAGCTTTCAACAACAAAGTGACACGTGTGGATTACTACATGGATCCGGATCCTCTTCTAACCTCCTATCTGCCTAACCTACCTAAGCTTTATACGTGTATAGGAGGCATCTAACGGCTCATTTCAATTTTTTTCCACTATACTTTTACTTTATTTTTTCAATAATCGTTCTCCTTTCACGACCAAGTACTGCTCCTTTATCTTCTTCAAACCCAAACCCAGGCTTTTTCAACCCTTGATCAGCGGCCTCTAAACTCATGGCCTTCTTCAAACCCAGCTGGTCTTTTCAACCCTCCATCATCTTCCTTTAAAATCATGGTCATAGCAGAGCTTATTTTCAATTGTTCCCTTCTTGATTTTGTCTCACTCTTGCCATTATTTTCCTTTGTTGTTCTTCTTTGACGTTTTTAATTGTAATTCAATAGTCAAAAGGGGTTGTATATTCATAGCCTACCCATCTCGAAAAACAGAGGATGATGAAATTGAAGCATAAAAAAGTTCATTCCATTAGAGAGAGAGAGAGAGAGAGATCTGTCAAAAAATTGAAAGAAAAATAGCATCGATTATGATGGAGGACGAAAGACCTTCGATCGTTGCTCCAAGCCTCCGAAGTGAGCTTTTCATTTGGCACCGAATTTCTTGTCGGTGGCACAAAGCAATTTGGATTGAGGGCGAAGCAGGGCGAATCAGAGTAGATGGAAAAAGGCAAAAAGCTCCGTTTAATACTTTAATGAGAGAGAGAGAGAGAGAGATCCTCATATGCCGCTCTCATGTGCTGATCTGAACCGTCCATTTTGAATGGACCAATTCACTTCTCCACCTCCCTCTGGTTCTCGATCTTTCTTTCTTCTCTCATCTGTCCTCCATTCACTTCTCCACCACAAGTAGTCCTCCAAATAAACATTAGCAGAAAGAAACAGAAAGATAGAGGAAGGAAAAGTACGTGAGACCCGAGGACCAGTCTTGGGTAAGAGCAAGAGAACTGAAACCCTAACCTGACCGGTGACCACACGTATCCATGTTGAGTCTGAAAGAAAATTTATTATTTCTTAAATAAAATTCTGATTTAAGAATCAACCCACATTTTATTATGATTCCCCAGATTTTCAGCCCTAGCTACTTTTCTCACATCCTTGAATTGAACCCTGCAAATGATGCTTCTCTTCTATAGATAGTAGCTTAGTTTGATTCAGATTTCAAATATGGTCTACATATATATAAGTAGACCTGACATGGAAACACACAAATTAACCTGACTGATTTGTACATGCATAAGAGGTTCACAAGCAAAATGATAGATATACTCGGCTCAGCGCTTATTGAGAATCAATCACATACTATATTCTTCTCCGACTTCTGGAATTTAGTTTGATCTTGTATGCGAGGAAATAATGAACAATTCCAACCATTGAATTTCTCAATGTATAGTTATCATACAGTTATCCAACCAAAATGATGCAAATCTCTATACCATAACATGGTATCCCACTCACTTCCAAAGGTTTAAAAATTTATACATTTGGACAGCTAAACCATAGTGCCATTTTTCACCTACATAATTTACATATTCTAAAACATATGATGATGTGTACATTTGTGTATGGAAACTTCCTAACAAAACCAGCAAAATATCTTTTCTTTTCAAGCATAATCTATACAACTTTTCAAGAACTTGAGATGCATTGCGTCTACTTACATGACTGAAGTTGCTATTCTTGAAAAGCTTCATAGAAAACTGTTATTCTTTCCTAGTTTTGTTAGTTAATAACCCCCGTGAAATGATAGCGACCGTGGCGCTTTTCCTTCGAAACTTCTCCTCCGGTTCATTAGCCATGCCGTGTCAAACAAGTCTAGGATATCACCCTGACCATTGCCTCCATTCTTAACATCAGCAGCAGCAGACTTCACTTCTTCCTTGTTGTAGTACTTCTCTTCTGTTTTACTGTGTATGCCGTTCGTTTTATACTTGTTTCCTTCTTTTTTACTTTCAGTCCCTTCTTTTTTACCCTTGGTTAGGGCTTCCTTGTAACTACCCTTCATAACAGCACCAAGAGGTGGAGTACTAGGATTACTCTTCATTTTATTATTAGCATCATGCTTTGAGGAATCTATAAGCTGCTCTGCAGCTCCATTAGCTTTAGCTGCAGCTTCTTCATTAGTATTGTGATGATGATTATTATTATCATTGCAGCTGGTATCAACTACAATCTCCTTCTCCCTCGCACCCTTTGACATTCTCCAGCAAGTTAGTGTACCACTAACAAAATTTAGCATCGTGATGGCACGAACCAATCCCCAATCTAAAACCGAACCTTGGTGAATAGAATGGATAGAAGAGGGGAGTTTATTCATTGCTTCATCTAATTTTTCGGGGAGGGTTTCTGCGACTTGGACAAAGTCATCAATCTTGTTAAACACGATGCTTGATGGAGGGTAAAATCTCTCTATCATGTTTTCAACAGCTAGTATTCGACCATCAATAAATGATAGGACTGCCATTATGATCCACTGATATTGCATGAAGATAATAATGGGGCTGGCAAATGTTGCAAATTTTGCTGCCACCTTTGCCATTACGCCTAAAGGGCCATGTATACCTTGGACTTTGGTGCAGGCTTTGTCAGCTATCACTAAAACGGAAACCGCACAAGTGTGCAATGGGCGTTTCCTACTCCTCATTTTGATTTGGGTTGTTGATTCCTGAGAAATTATAAAATTTGAAATCATGTGATATAAATAAAGTAAAAAATAATTGTCAGTATTCATATAGAACACACACATGTACTACGTAGTGCACAATGTTATATATCTTGCCAAATTCACATATTCACATAAAGTGATAAAACTCTGTGTCCATATTGCACAACCATGACATGATATATTGACAAAATGCTTAAGCAGAGTTGAAGATGGGATGAAAATTTTGTACCAGGGACGCAAGCGAAGCCCGGGAATCCATAAATTTTAATCATGAAAGCGGTATAATGATTTTCTCTTATATTTATTTGAGAGAGGAATTCCTAGCAGTGTCTAAATTTGAAGCACCTGATAATAGGAAGAAAAAATTGGTGGAAGCCTACCCTTATTTTCCTATTTCGGGGCTTCGGGCGGTGTCAGTTGAAAATGGGTGGGTCGTATTGATTTGAGCGGGAGAGCTCTCTTAGTGACTGACACGTGTTGCTCGTCCAAACGAAAACAGATCCTAGCCGTTGGTGGGTGAAACTTGAAACCTAAGAAAGCAAATTAGAGCATCGAATTCGATTCTATAATTTTGATGCTGGCTAATTTGGCATCGCACTTGAAGACCAAAAGCCGTGCACTTTGGAGGAATTGTTCTCACATCACTTGTGGGCTTATTCGACGGTTCGCAATCAGTTGCATATCAAAATCAAAATTACCAAGAAGCAAAGAAGGCATGGCATCAATTATTCGTTCTCATAAATTAGCATTTTTTTGTGACAACTTCTTATTTTGAATTCAAGCAATGCCAAATCCGGAAACTATGTTTGGTAACAAAAATCATGTTGTGTAATGTTCACTTTTCTTCATATATTTGGTGATGTTATGTATGAGAGATTCATTTCTTGCACAGAAGCACTCTACCTAATCTGGCTTTTGGCTCATCTTTTTCCCGCTTTATTCCTTGCCATTTTGTCGTTTTTATTGCTTCTATCAAGTTTTCCATCGATTTGTTGTTTCCCTTAAGGAGTCTTGTGCATTGGTTATTATGGATAATCACCAAGGTTTGATTTTGATGTTGTAAGACATACCGTTCATAATGCCTTATTAACTCAATTTTTTTATAAGCCTCTTCGACAATGGTTGTTTTGATTCTCAACGTGTAACTCACAAATTAAGAAGTTTTATGAATCGAAACACCGGTATGAGGCACCCGTTCTTGAATCGGTTGGAATGGAATGATGCATGAAAGCGTTCATAATAAGACGCTTACTGTCTGCTCTTGATTCAACACACTTCAGATGTAGAGTACGAGTAGATATATACTGTTTCCAGAAGTTCTTCCCGGCATATTGTTGTTGTTATTGTGTCTTCTTTTTTCTTTGCATAATTTTCTTTGGATGCTATTTTTGGGCTGCACCTGAAACTTATTGGTTCATTTCTATGGTTTAGTAATCTCTCTCCCTATTCTTCTTTTAATTCCTAATCTCGGTTTCTGATATGATGACTAAGCAAATGGTGTGTTAAAGACTTTTTTATTATGAAATCTGATCTTTGAGTAGTGTGTATTTTATTTTGATTCTAGATTTATATCTTCCAAGTAATTTGCTCAATTATTTTCATAATCAACATGAATATATTGATGGTAGAATTTGTCCTCTTAAGATTTCTTTAAGCTTATTTCTTGAACGGAATATATTTCTGTTGGAGCTGCAAGCATATAATGATCAATTGAATGACTTTATGGTTATTTTGTACAGGCATACGCGGAGATGGAAGGTGTTTGTTTCGATCTGTGGTTCATGGAGCTTGTCTAAGAGCAGGGAAGCCATCTCCAAGTGACAGCCATCAGAAAGAACTTGCAGATGAGCTTAGAGAGAAGGTACAAGATGAACTCAATTTTATATCCCCATGTTTGAACTTCTAACTTCTTATAAATTGATATCGAGCTAGTCATCTACGGATTGCATCAAGCACATCAACAAGAATTTGACTTATACCCGCTACGTACCAAGCATAGCTTGGTTCAATGATTGATTCCCGTGAACAAATGATGGTTGAGCTACTTGCAAAAATTTGAAAAGAGAGAAAATTGCTAGCTTTTGGATTGAAATTTGTCCCCATTCTTTGTTACAACTTATCCTGTATGCTTGTGTTTCCAGACATAGAGCTTCTTAATTATTTTCCGTGCTCGGAATTGTATCAGTTGTTTCCTTTCATTTGTCAAAGCACTCCCAACAGAATTGAAGCTGTTGTATGATTTGGACAGGTAGCAGATGAATTCATTAAGAGGAGGGCTGACACTGAATGGTAAAGATTCTTGAGATCTCTGGATTAGTTATGAACTTATGATTTTGCCAGTTACTTGGTAGAAAAGGCAACTAAGCGACTGCTTAATCTACGGACCTACGCCTTAATATATAGTACTACAATAGAGATGTGATTGATTGTGCTTCTTGTACTTCTCCTAAATATATCATTCTCCAAGCGAATGATGAGCTTCTTCCTCAACTGATAATCAGAAATAAGCCAGCTTCGATACTAATTTCCATCTTCTTCTTTTTTTTCCTTTTTTTTTTTTTTTTGGTATTTCGTTTCACTTGTAGGTTTCTTGAAGATGATTTTGAGAGATACGTTGTACAGATGCGGCAACCCCACATTTGGGGAGGCGAGCCTGAGTTGCTTATGTCCTCGCATGTCCTGCAGTAAGTTCACTCTTAACAACTTCTTTTGCTTCTTGGGGAATTCAATTATGGCAACCGAGTCACCAACTGAGTATCTATCTCAGCTGGATTGCTGTGGTTTCAGAGTCACCAGCTAACTATCTCAAAATATCCATGTCGAAAATTGTCAAATAGCAAAAATTAAAAACAAATTAAGTTGCCCTGTCTATTGCAAGTCCTAAAACATTTTACAAAATCTTGTGAAGTTGCTCAGATAACAATTTGTACAAGCTAAGAAAGTTTCTGATATACAAAGGCTCATATTATTTTAAAATGGTGATGCAATTTTCTACTTCTAGGATACCGATTACAGTTTATATGCGGGACAAGAATTCTAGGAGTCTCAGAATCATAGCTGAATATGGTAAAGAGTATGGTAAGGATAACCCTATCCGTGTACTTTATCATGGCTATGGACACTACGATGCATTGCGTGGTCCAAGTCCAACTACTGGTGCAGCGTCCAAGCAGTAAGATTTCTTGGTTCTTAACTTCTTATTAGTTATTATGTGTGTATTTCATTGAAAACTGTTATTATGTGTATTTCTTGGTCCTTACTCTTTTGTGTTTTCACCTTCTGGTCTTACTTTTGAAAACATCCTGCTTTGGTTTTACATCAAACACAAACAAGTTGCTCTTGCACTGACTATTCTTATGTGGTTATTGATTGGCAGGTTGAAACAAAGAACAGAGATGCAGTATTAGGGCTGTAGTCATAGTGAGAATCTTGAACTGTATTGCTTTGCTTATAGATTTGATCATCTGTTATGAATAAAATCGTTCAAAGATTAGATCGATTCCAATTCATCCCTCTTTTTTTTTTTTTTTTTTAATAAGCCAATTCATCCTTTACCGATGTTGACTCTGATGCTTCTCAAATTCAATTAGAGTTGAGCGAAAATTCTACGCTCCATATTACATAACATCATCTTATCCTAAGGCTCTAAGTTTTTAAGTAGATGATTAGGCTATATATAATTAGTAATTTATAATATTCAGTATAAAATTATAAATTAATTAAATTGTTTAATTATTTTCAAGGGGGAAAAAAAGGGTTTAAAAGTATAAACTAATCACTTCTCCTAGGTAATCATGATATCATATCATCGGTTACGGTTACTATTATATTTACACTGCTCGAGTGACATATGTAGCAGCGAAGCCTTTCGGCATCTAGTCACATCCTGGTTAACTTTCATTTTAGATGAGCTTATGCATCTTGTTATGTTTTATTGCTTTTTTTCGATGTTATTGCATCACTCTTATATACTCCTTAATTTTGTTTAGTCCCTGTACTATGCCTTCAAAATCGTTTCAGTCCCTGACATTTCAATTTAATCCGTAAAGTCCCTAGCCTCTTAATTTCACTCCAATAGGTCCGCTCCGTCCAATGGCTCCGTTAACTTGCTGACGTGGCACAAATTTAGATGCCAACTCAGCGCCATGTAAGCACAGTGAATGACAAAATGTCAAGAATAGCCCTGACTTTCCCCTTTAATTTTTTTTTTCTTCTCCATTTTCTTCTTGCTGCACCCTCTTTTCCCTCACGAGTTCTCTCTGTTCGAACTTCGAACCAAAAGAACAAAATATCTTCTTCCTCACACCGAATCTCCCAAAACCCAAATCTCGGTCGTTCTTCCCCTCCACCATTGCCACCTGATCGCTCTCTTTCCCCGCCCAAATCGACGACCATCACTTGCATGTCCTCCGGCACGCCGACATCAGCCACAGATCAGTTAATCTCAGTCGTAGGGTTGACTGAGAGGTTCACCGGAACGATGAAGTGGTTCAATGACCAGAAGGGGTTCAGCTTCATCATCCCGAAGAATGGCGGCGAGGATCTCTGCATCCACCTGTCTTCTATCTGAACCGAAGGATTTCGGACTGTCAGCGACGGCATCAGACGGTGGGGGGCTCTCTCTTTTCTCGGAACCAGGTCCAGCTGTCTAGCGACCTCCAGAACGACAACGTATTGTCGTGAGAGGAGGAGTTAGCGAAGGAGCCAGGTCGCTGCTGAAAATGAGATCCTCAAAACCGTCTGGTCGATCTCAACCTCAAAACCGACAACGCCAAACACAAGATCCTAGCCCCAGCTCCTCATCCTCAATCTCAATTCCCAAACCCTAACTCTCTATTCGACTAGAGACGCCAATTCGTACGGCAGTCCTAGGGTTGGGTATGTCCAGGAAGCTCTCAAAACTCCCCATCTCGTCCAGCCGCACTTTCTCCTCCGGCCAGGAAGATGGTGATGCTTATAATTATTAGCTTTGTTTTATCTTAATTGTAAGAGCTAGCTAGTTTAAGTTTTCATTTTTCGAATCAATTTTACATTAATTAGGAGGTCAATTTCTCGATCAATTTTACATTTGCTTCGGCTTTAGTGTTTTCTTTTGGTGTTCCGGCGAGATGACGGTTTGGTTTGGTGCATTTGCGATTTGTGGTTTAAAAGGTGGGGTATTTTGATTTTGTATTGATGGAGGAGCAATTCGTACTGAGAGTTCCACATTCTGTTGTAGAGTTTGGATTGTGGGCTTGGTGGTGGTGGTGGAGAGTTTTAGAGTTTTTTTAGTCGGAATGGAATTTTGGAGCTGATCGATGGTGAGCAGAGGATGGATTGTGGGCTTGGTGGTGATGGTGGAGAGTTTTAGAGTTTTTTAGTCGAAATGGAATTTTGGAGCTGATTGATGGTGAGCAGAGGAGGAAAGGAGTAAAGAATTAAGGTTCATGGTGGTGGTTGGGCTCGGAGAGAGAGCTCGGTGGTGGTTATGGTGGTAGTGGTGGTGATTTTCTTATGCTTTGGATTTTGGATGTGAAGAAGAAGAAGAAGAAGAAGAATGGGGAGAAATGGAAGAGGGTAAATTGGACAATTTTCCAATGACGTGGCATGCAAATAGCTGAGGTGGCGTGGAATTGATGGCCTCGTCAGCATCTTAACGGCAGATTTGGATGGAACCCTAACGGAGCGGACCTATTGGAGTGAAATTAAGAGGTCAGGGACTTTACGGATTAAATTGAAATGTGAGGGACTGAAACGATTTTGGAGGCATAGTACAAGGACTAAACAAAATTTAATCCTTTCATTTAATACAGATTGTCGTCTTTCTATTAAAAATAAAATAAATAAAAACTACACAATTCACGCCCTGCGAAAGTTGGACCCCATCACTTTCACACCAAAAAAAAAAAAAAAAAAGGTTTCTCAAAGACCATGATTTCTATTCAAAATTGTGGACTATAGCATACGATTTTTGGTCAAAATTGCATGTCCTTATTTTCTTACCAAAAATTTTCTATATTCAAATAATGGTTTTTAAACACTTATTTAACTGACAAAAGTGAAAAATCACAATGCAAATTCTTTCTGAAAAAAGTCAGAAAATAATAAAAAATTGTTCTAAGTTTTGGTGTTCCGTTAATTGGAAAACATTATATAAATCATGCTCTAAAAATAGTGAGCTTATGGTGCAAGAGAATCTTTAGAAAATATATTATTAACAAACTTTAACATGTCTCGGCGTTACTATTGCATTCCACGGGTGCTCCCATGCATGTCAACTCCCTATGCGTCAAAC
This sequence comes from Rosa rugosa, assembly GCF_958449725.1. Taxonomy (NCBI): domain Eukaryota; kingdom Viridiplantae; phylum Streptophyta; class Magnoliopsida; order Rosales; family Rosaceae; genus Rosa; species Rosa rugosa. Next base: position 10,525,129 of record NC_084824.1, on the reverse strand, counting down.
CATGTAAAACCCTATTTCTATTCCAATCATCATATTTCTTAATCTCACCATTGGTATTTGACCAAAAAAAATAGCTCACTATTGGTACAACATGATCTTTTAGAATGTGTTCCAATTGACAAGATACCAAAATTTCTAACAAATTTTTCTTTTTTGTGATTTTTAAAAAGTCGGAAAGCAAGAAAATTTATGGAAAAAATGAATTCGTTCAACATTTTAGTGTTCCGCAAGTTCATATATATTTTAAAAGTCACGCTAGCTCTTATACGAATACTAAGCTCATGACTTGAAGTTTTTTTCAAATGACACTTTAAATTCAGAAGGTAACTTTATCGCACGTCGAATCATGTCAATCCTTATTTTTGTTTAAATTCTTCATGTCATGAACTCATTTTTATTTTTTTATTTAGTTGAACAATTATTAATTACATATCATTTTGCCCCAACCAAATAAGAATTTGTCAACTATGTAATATACGTAAAAACCATACCCTGTTTTTATTTTTATTTTTGATTGAACAATCATTAATTGCATTTCACAATCTAAATATATATTTTGTTTAACAACTTACCTATTCATCCATTATTATTATTTGATTTAAACACAGCACACTAAAATTTGATGCATGAATGAACTTGGAGCACTAGAGCCATTCTCTCAAGAGTTCCATGGATGTCTTAATTGTGCAGGCCCTTGGATTTGGACCTCATGGATCATCGTCCTCATGCCATTGATCGTTGAGTTATTTTCATAAGGGAAAATTTTAGAAACAGTACATAATTTTTTTGCCACTATAGTTAAACTTTCTAAACTTAGATAAATAACATATCGGTATTTGGACTAACAAACCTGACTCAATTATGATATATGTCATCAATGACACCGTTAACCTTATGTCATTATCTATTTTTCAAAAGGTAGTTTGGTATTTTCATAGTCTCTCTCTCACAGAGCAATTCAACCATGACCCGGCTCGATTGAACGAGGCAAAAACATCGACCTCAGCAGCAACGTCACCGTCGGTTGCGCTAGAGAGGCAATGCAAGGGGATGCGAGGTGGAAGAGGCCAAAGTAGCTGTCGATTACGGCATAGATGGAATCGTAGTCGAGGAGGTCGATTTGGAAGAGGAGGAGGCGTGTCGGGGCTCCTTCTAGGTCTTCCAGATACTTCTTCTCATCCTCGTCCTCTACAAGAACAACAATTTTGAGAGGATGGAGAGTGGGCCAACATGCATGTGGGCAACACCAGCAGTAAGAGACCGAAGCAATCAGTCAGTCCTCACCTACAACATTATTATTCTCACTCTCTCTTACTCTCTCACTCACTAGCTCTTTGATAACACCCACCTTTCTTTAGCGCCCGCCCTTCCGATTTGGGGCTGATTGTGTTCAAGGTCGGGCTGCTAGACCCAGAGGCCAAGCTCAGTTCGTGGAACGAATAGGATGATAGTCCTTGCAATTGGGTCGGTGTTAAATGCAATTGGAGGGGATTGGGTTTTTTGGTCGTAGAAAATATTGATTTTGAGGTGTAGATGAGGGAGATTAGATGGGTTTATGAGTTGGAGGTGAAGAAGCTCTTAGCTCCTGTGGCTTCCATCACCATCTCTCTGATTTTGGAAAAATGGAAGAGAGAGAACTGACTGTGTGTAGAGAGAAGAGAAGAGACAAGGCTACTCTTAAAAATATGCCAAGTGGCATGCTTACTAACGGAGTCGTTAACGATAGGCACCATAATTGGGTCAGAATTGCTAGTTCAGGTACTGTTTGCCTCAAAATCGTCTCGGCCGAAATGAGGGCTGAGGGACCTGTGGTTGAATCGTCCTTCTGAAATTGCGCTGGCGTGCCGACTCGCGACAGAATAGCCGAGCGAGGTTCAGATCTGATTTGCGCTTGTATCTGACTTCCTATCAAATGATTGTAGGCCGAGGAAGGAACCCTCTTGGTCGTTAGGTTCTAATGCCTATGTTGCAAGGACTTCGGTTAGGCGTCAATCCTGACCGAGATCTTCTATCACGTTCACTTCTTGGGTAAACTCAAAGGTTCGGGTAACAAGCGAGATGTCTATCGGGGTGAAGGTATTCGCAAATCACGGTGAAGACAAAGGTGAAGTGAACTCGGTTGTCCAAGCGTTGAGAGATGATATGTGTGTGAATAGCGAATCGCATCGATCCAATCCGGACTGGCCGAAAGAGATCAATGAACGATAATTCTACGTTACGACCTACTCCTAAGTGCAAAAAGTAAAGTGCATATAAAGTAAATGAACAAGAAAGTAAAGTGCTTGAATGTAAAGTATTGAATTGAAACTAACGGGAGTGTATTGTATATGGAATTAGTGGAACTTTTTATGAAATCTACGGAATTTAAAAGTCTGGGTGTATTCAATATAGACTTTTAGCAGTTCATAAAAGTCTTGGGGTATTCGATTAGGATTTTTAAAGACTTTATGAATTCCACCAAAATCTAGGGGCATTCAATTAGGACTTTTAAAAATGAATAAAAGTTCAGAGGTATTCAAAATTTCATTCATACTTATGGAATTAGAAAATCAAGGATAATCATAGACTTTGTAGTGTTAACTATACATACCAAATTCCAATAATTTTCTAGCCACCAGACCAAAGATTTGAAAAAGTCTATCAAAGATTTTTTTATTTTATTTTTATTTTTAAATCTATCAAAGTTCTCTCTCTGTGCGCTAAGGTTGGTTATCTATCATCTCTCTTTCTTGTTTCTTCTGATCTTTTCTCTAATCTTTCATGATATCAATAGTTTTTGATACCCAACATGTTCATTGTAGTTGTTGAATGTGATTTTTTTTTTTTTTGTTCAATTGTGATACTTGGAACCCTAGTAGCAATAAAAAATGATTTATGAAACCCTAAGACCCGAATATTGTGGTCTACCCCTAAAACCTTGAATAGTGTTGCTATAAAATACTAGATTTTGTCTTATTAATTAATTATTCTCATCGATTTGAATTTATATCATGGTTCAAGGAAAGCTTGAACAATTGAATTTCGATTGATTTATTATAGATCAAGACATTGATCAATATTTTTATGATATATGTTAATAGGTGAAAACTGAAAACAAAATTGATGAGAATAATTAACCATAAGCATCTAGTGATATGTATTGTATCTTTAAGTTGATTGGGAGATTAGAAATGAGAACAAACTAGCTAGACAGAGTAATAATCATTCATTTGAGTCAAGTTATACAGTTATACTAGAAGATACTTGACCATTGAAGAGGTAACGAGTTATTATCTTGCTTTGCATTTGGATTGCATTGGTTGTGTTCTTTGTTTTTTATTTTTATTTACAAGAGAAAAGTTTGTGAGTAAAAGTTGTATATTGATTTGTTTGTGTGGTGCATGACCTTTTACAATGAGTTTAAAGCTCCTATATATACAGATCAAAACCTAGGCTAACTTGCTCTCTAAGACGTGGAATTCAAGTAGGATTCATCTTCCTTTTAAGATTGATTCGTCCATAAATGTTATGATTCAGCTGATATCTAGAATCTTCACAATTGAAATCCTTAATTGATTTGAACTCTTTCCTTGTGAGGACTTCTTCCTTGAACGGACTCCTCAGCCGATGTTTGTCAGTAGGGCTTGGTCGAGCATATCTAAGCTCCTTCTCGGCCCATCTGCGCAGTCACTCATTTAAACTTGGATTTCCCAATCATGTAACCGTGTGATCCACTTTCATCATCTTTTAGGTTGTTCGACCCAAAATCTCAAACCTCGGCCGAGTGATTGAACGATGTCTTTATCTCAGACTCAAAACTCTAATCTCGATCGAGTGACCGAGAAACTCTTATTTCGGTCAATACCTTCATTTCGGTCGTATGACCTAAACTCTATATTCTCGGTCGACCTAATGCTTATTTGACTAATTTTCTCATCTCAACGCAATGGCCAATTAATTTCATTCTCGGCCGAATGATCGAGTGACTTCATTCTTGGCCCTTACTTGATCTCAGCCAAAATTCTCTCTCATCCAACAACGAGAGCTTAGTAGGTTGATTTGCAAAAACAGGTGCAAACAGGTACTAGTTAGTTCAGGTGATGATATGTTATTTATCCAAATTCAGAAATCTTAATCATCACTGGCGGAAAGTTCATGTACTGTTTCTAAAATTCTCCCTTATCATAATGTATGGCTTAAATCATTTGTGGAATCGACAAAGCTATGACCTTCATTGTACAAATACTAAGACTGGGGCATCAAAGCTTAGGTTACGACAGCTACTTTCTCTATTCACAAAATAATATGCCTCAATGCACCCTGTTTATAAACCTGATAATCACATTGCTATGAAAAACTGGAATACACTCCCTAATACTCATCATATATGTACATCAAATACACACATGAAAGAGAAGATATCAGTCACTGTCCTTCCAAACCTGACGGAGGAGTTGATATCGGACAACTTTCCGACCACCCTTCCACTTCAGCATTGGGTTGGCTGTCAACGACTTGGGGGAAACCTGGGAATTTTCTACGATTGAAGTCATCGGTGAATCCAACTCATCAAGCTCATCATCACTAGTATATGATTTCTTAAGCACTGATGACCCACTCCTTAGGTGAGCTGGGCTCCCCACCTCTCCTGTAATGCCTGATAGAGAAGCAGCAGCTGGAGGTGGTGAATAAAATGTGGGATTTGCAATAAATGGGAAACTTGTAACAGATTCTGTTTCAGCTTCCAGATTCTCCTGAAGTAAGAAACAGTCGGGATTAATGTACATCGAAAGCCATGAAACTAAATGTTTACACCCTGGGCCTGAGTTCCTTTTCTCCAGGGAGTAGCCACATAGTCATATAACGACCAATGATACCACACTCCAGCTTTCAGAAAGGAATGCAGTACAGGAAGTATTTAAGCCACATAATTATTTGCACAGAAAAAAGACAGCGTCTCTTCTTACCTCATTGTCAAGAGCCTCAAAAACTGCTTCGGGAATCGGGTCTGGGCAAAACTCATCTGTAACAAAATTGTAAAGGACCCTCTTGATCATTGATGCACCGAATGTAGGGCATACCTTCATACAATCAATGAGATGGTGATCAACACAGAAAGACATTACCAGATAAAGATAGAAGACTAGTTAAAATATTGACCGTCTTTTCATTCACAGTGTCTCTTTTCTTTTCCAGAGGACAATAAGGAGGGTATAACTGAAGTATCCAAGTGAAAGTATTTACCTCTTCTCTGGTGGATTTATCTGCAAGCATTTCAGATGGAAGCATCATGAGATCACTCAAAGCATTGAGAAGACGGAAAGCTTTAAAGGATGTTTCACTCTCCTGCCCCTTGTGATCACTGAGTTCATCCTCATCGTCTGGAACATCAGTATCATCCATACCAAATAGATCAGTCAGCCATCTGGACCAGCTTCCAATCTGGGGATGCGAAGACAAGTACAGTCTCTCTATCAATGGAATACAACGCTACTATTTCTTTGTGGATATACAACCTTGACACTTACTTTCATGATAATTATTGGAATAAGTTCAGCAAGTAATTTAGGACAATAATATCAAGATAAACTTACATAATAAGGTAACCTACACTTACCGCATTTTTTAGCTGTGCACCTGCCCCAAAACTTGATTTTCCAGCTGGAATAGGGAGAACCTTGGAATCACTTATAGGGTCGGACACGGGATCTGTGGGCATCTCTTCAGCATTTTCACGAAGAATAGCATTGAACATAGCCACATCCAACCTACTCACCAACTGCTCCATGACCTGAAAAAACAACATAGATTGTTATCACTTATTAGTGCATAAAATTTTGATGGCAGTTGCAAACAAGCAGTATGATTATGTTGGACACAGAAATAAAACAATGGTGTAGCTCTGGCTACGTATAACATTTTTGCAGAGAGAGCTCCACTTTATCAATATTATAATGGTAACATATCTGAGGTTGTTAAGTGAAAAGCTCAACAATGTATTGAGGAAGAAATTTTGATGCAAAAACATACCAAACGAGCTAGAAGAGGCAAGCAGCCACACTCATGGCCACCAGCTCGAACAGGACAAAGCCTTTCACAGGCATCTTTGAAAGCCTTCGTCCACAGCTCAATAGAAAAATTACCCTGCTCATGATCACCCAAACCTTTCTTTCTTCCATTAGCTTTCCTTGTGCTTGAGCCTTTCGCAGCTGCAGACTGCATATGTGGAGTTATATTCTGGAGAGGAGAAAACAAGGTACAAGATCAGACATAATTAGCACAGACCTCAGATTAGGCTAAATTCCTCAGCATAGAGCTCAGTAGTGAAAGAATGCAAAGACATGATGATGACGTTAAAGAATAAAACTGGAAGGAATATGGACTTACCTGCCACCATACAGACTCAACTATCCGGGAGAATATCCAAGCTTCAAACTTTTCCAAAGCAACCATAAATATATGTGGATCCTCCCAATTATCAAAACTTTCAAGAATGTTATCTTTCTCATCATTGCGAGTACGAATCCTATCCTTTGCTGATAAATGCCTATCCGCTGCATACTGTTTGCCACCTTTAATTGTAGTGCATGGTTCATTTGAAACTTGAGCTTTCCCTAAGCCCTGGCTGACAATAGCTCTCAACACAATTGAGTTCGACAACCAGAAAGTCAACCTGTTCATAGGAGGAAAAGAACAGTCAATAAAATTCCAAACTAAAAGAGAAGTATCTTTCCATCATTAAGGATGTTTAGAAATCGACGTATCAAATGATATGGCTATTAAGGACAAGAGGAAAAAAAAAAAAATCTTTAGCCCATAGAAGCAGAGTTATTGTTTGTGGTGCATCATGATCCTTTGTGTTTTTAACGAAACAAAAAGGGGCCCCATATCACTAGGGCTTCTAGTTACTGCAATTTACAAATTAGACCATTATTTGATTAATGATACGGACATGGCCAGTAAATAATAATGGTAAATTCGATACCTTGGAACATCATTTCCACAAGCTTTAGAAACCAAAATTAATCCAGTAATAGCAGCTCTTGCTGCATTTGCCTTCTTAGCTTGAGATCTCATTTTGCAAGCATGAAAATAGAATCTAGAAAGTCGGCGAGCAGGAGCATGGATCTTATTCGTGTTACTCCCATGCTCGGCGACAATGGAGTAAAGGCCAACCTCAACAGCAGCCGCTTCTCTCAACTCATCCTTAAGCATTTCAATTGTCGACTCCAGCTCAATATTACTATCAGAACAGCTAGTTGTTGTTTCTTCTCTTTCACACTTTGCACTAATGATACCACCAACACGACCATCTTCAGGAATCTCAGCTTCCTTTGACTTTTTCATAAACTCATGTTTTCTTAACCGACTATTGGTCTCAGCTGAGATAGAAGGTTTCACGGACTTTACATGCTTTAATTCAGTACTTTTAACCTTGCTTTCCCGTGATCCAACATTATTGCTGACTGTAAAAGTTTCACTCTTTAAAGTGACTGGCTTTCTGGTAGCATCTTGTGAAAACCTAGAAGCTAATTTGCCATCAAAAGAATATTCATTCACCTTTACGAGATGATCATCATCTCGAGGGGATTCTAAATCTGCATAGCTTGCTGATATTGAGTTTGTAGCCTGCTGCAGAGACGTACTTGAGGTTGTACCTTCAGAAGCATGGTTGCTCACAATTTTGCCCATTGTAGATTCTTGTGCATTTTCTTGCATTCTGGCACCTCTGTTAATAAGACTATTCTGAATTCTGTTGGTCTTAATATTATAATTACCAGACTCTTGATGGTCATCTTGATAGCCAGAGGATGAAGAAGATGATTGAACAGACTGAGTCACAGATTTTTTCAAGGTTGGCACTGATCTCTCCCTTGAAGGGTGAGGCAAAGAAATATAATCATAAGCAGGTTTCCGAGGGGAGGAAGAGCCTATTGGCGACAGTGGAGATGAACTTCCACTTTGATGTTTCAATGCATTAGCGACTGGATTCATAACAGTGCTTGCAGGTGCTGCTATTGAATGTACGGTTGGTTCCTCATAAATCCTTCTAGTGTTATCAATTGTTGATTCTGACGCATTCTGCAATTAATTAGAAATGGTTGTCAAACTCATCTAACAGCCAACATTGATGACAGTGCTCGAATAAAAAGGAGAAAACCATCAGATTAACACAGTTAAGATCTTTCTAAATGATAAACAATAGCTTTCCACAATTAGAGTAAACTAACAGTGATTGCAACCATATTTTATCTGTAGACGACTGTAGTGTTTTCTTTGAAGATACATATGCAGATGAAATGACAATGCTATTACTACGAGCACATGATTTGGGTTCTCAGAATTCGTTTTTCAAGACCCTAAGTTCAGCTAGTTGATTTATCATTTAAAAAAATTGCATTTGCAGTTGCATTAAAATCTAATACATAACCCAAATTCTACTTAATGCGTTAGATGCAAGGGTTCCTTGAATTTGGGAAATCCTACATTAAAGTCATCACACTCTTTGCAACCAATCAGAGAGTAGGATGATTTCACATAACAGCTTGAAAATTATAAGACGAGACAGCAAAGCAAAGAAACTAATCTAAAAGGGAAAAAAAAAATCAACCTTGTCTCCACATACCTTATCAGCACTTGGTGATGAACTGACTGGTGCCTCAAAAGCAGAAGAGGTTACAGTGCGTGATGAATGTGAAGACTGATCATCACCATCATCATCAGTAAAAGAGGCAATCTCGTCATCCAGAGACCCATGACTTCCATGGTTGTCCAGCGACACTTGTTTGGCCAAGTGGGAGCTATCATTACCACAAGGCTGAACATTAACATAAAGAACCGGCTGAGCTGAACTCTTAGAACTCTTCTTCAAGTTCAGTGGAACTCTGACATTCGTGGTTTCAACTATGGTCGCATAATCTGCAAGATTTATCACAGCCGATCCCAAAAGTTTAGCTGCCTTGTCCTTTCGAGGTGCAGACAGATGAAACTCAAAGTTGTTCTTCTGGTAAGTGTCGCGCGCCGAGCTTTTTCTTGACTTCTCCTTGTACAAAACAACCGGAAGCCTGAACGACTCCCCGAATTCAATCTTCTCACCTCCAACATTACGAAAGAATGATCCAGACGCTTGATCACCATTTCCCCATTGAAGAAACACAGACTCAACAGATTTCAAAGCCTGAGACGAGGGCCATGGTTTAATTTCCAGCACATGTATAACATAATCTACCTCAACCGCAGCACTCTTCCGGCTCTTTGCTCTTATCCCAAGCACCATTGTTATGCGAACAACACAACACGAATAGCTCAATCAAAACGCTTCTACATTCATCATACCTTACTACAAAGCATCAGATAGAAAAGTTAGAATCCAAACCATTTAACATATCTTCGACATTAAGAACTCGATTCAATGCAAACTAGACAATACGTCAAAATTGATAGTTTGAGTTTTGAATATAAAAAAGGAAACGTGGGGAGGTTTCAGCATCAAAAATTTACTAATAATTTCAGGCATCACCTGCCCCACTCATTTCAGCTCCTATCATATATATAAACAAATGATGATGATGATGATGATGGTGACTACTACACATCAAAAATAAATGGTGACAAAGAATCTGACCTCTGCTCTAATTAAAATAACAAAACGAAACCAGAAATCGGCGAAACAGACAAAATCGGTGAGCAGAATAGCAACAGGGAATTAATAAAATAAGCAGAAAGATTTTGACTGCTTCGTGTTCCGGAATTGATACAGAGATATAAACAGAAATAGATTTAGATCGGAATCGGATAATCCAGTTTGGGAATCGGAAAATGAAGATTAGAAATTGGTGAGTGTGAGAGAAATGTGAGGAGACTTACGGTTGAGTAATGGGAGAGGGAAATGTGGAAGAAGAAGAAGAAGAAGAAGAGCGGGAGAGATTGTGAAGCTGATTCTGTGAGTGTACACGTCTGTGGGCGTCGGAAATTGAAAGATTGCTTGTGAGAATAGAGAGAGAGAGAGAGGGAAAGAAGAAAGAAGAGGAAGGTAGTTGGAACTTGGAACTAGGAAAAAAAAATGAAGAGGACGATACCGCGTGTTTCGCCGAGTTAATCCAAATTTATATGGGCCCATTCTTGGCCCATTAATAGTGTTTGGAATCTCTATATTGCCTTTTCAAATGAAGTTCAGGACTTCATGATTGCATGTTTTAAAATTTTCTTAATTCGGTGCCTTTCACTTAATTCATTGCTTTTAATACTATGATTGCATGTTTTAAAATGTTCATAATATCATCCAGAGATGTTCTATTTATACCTGTTATTTGGACTTCTTTGTTAATAATCTCCTTACTTATTAGACACAGAAAAAATAAATTTTTGTTCTCTCTCTCTCTGCACCTTTTGACATGTGAAATGATCATATGACATTTCGTTTATGAAATAAATGATTCGTTTTTCATGTGATAACTTTTTATATGCTCTAAATATCGATACTCAGTTTTTGTGCTCCTACACGCGTGACTTTCGCGTGTTCTTTTGTTTAAAAGGAAAACACTTTGGGAAAAGCTTGGCCTGTTTTAACCTAGAGGGGGGGTGAATTGAGTTGAGTTTAACCTGGAGGTGGGTTGAATTGATTTTAACCTCGTCAATTAGTAGGATAAGATGGATCATAGAGGAGACTAGCTCACTCTCATGATTGAAGGATAATGCTTCGCCTTTTTCGTGTCCCATGCTTGATTATCTTGATAAGCTACTTCATCCTAATTTAGTTATATTATTTATCTTGTTTGTGTTTTTGCTTGTTAGTCTTGCTTCAAAATCATTTAGAAGTAACGTCATGCAGAACATTTGATCTATTAGGGCCCATGCCATTGTTGCTATCTCCATGGTTTTTCTACCAACAGCAATGGGACATAGGTCCACTGGTTTTATGTTACACAACTGACGCAGTGCAAGAAGTTACCATCTTTTATGATATCCTAGCTAGTGACTTTTTAGTTTACTCTACCCTCCTCAAGGTTTGTTGTTCTTATTTCTCGACTTCATACATCATACGCATGCTAGCATATCTGTCAACTTATATTAAACTCGTAACTAATTTATGATTCAAGGGGTTTTCCCAAATTATCCTACATAAAAGTGATGAGCATGACTTTTGAGTTATGGTTATTTATCCGTGTATCCACAGGTCCAACAGTAGTCAGTAATAAAACAAGGAATTTTTATTAACAAAATTTCATGTGTTGGGAACACATGATCTAGAAACAAATATGGATTGACAGACATCAACAGTAAGTCATCGTTTCTCAGGGACGGTGAGATCAACAGTCGATACAGCTTAAACACAAACAATAGCAGCTGGACCAGCAGCTGCCTCCAAGTCACCTATCCTCTAAAATCTGGGCACATACTTCACTTTATTCCATAATTTCCACCAAAATACAAGCTTTAACCTACACAAGCAGAAAAATCATTTTACGACACCAGCTGATGTATATTTTAGCCCATAGAAAAATACTAAAAGAGTGCAGAAGCTTAAAACTCAAATCGACAATTCACTAATTAACTATGACTTGTAAAAGGTCTAAAGCGTCATCATCTCAGGGTCGTCAAAGTCATAAACAGCATAGCATCGAGAATTCATTAGTTAGAACATTTGGTTTTCCTACCACTTGACTGTGGAAGCACAAGACCAAAAAAAAAAAAAAGAAGAAGAATATGCCTACGCTTATGCTTATGCAACAACCGAAAATAATGACCATCTTAAGTCACTTTAGTCACTAATCTTATTGCTAAATATCAACACATAAGATAAGCCCACACCATCAACCTGGGTAAGCCTTGCAACATTCTAAGAAAATGTACTTTTTACTTGAGTCCAAGAAAACCCATGTTTAGATTCATCCAACCGGATCAGGCCACCTGATAGTTGGTCTTACAACAAAATAACAACAAACAAATTCAAGGTACCCAAGTTGAAGTTACTTGTATTGTTTTTCTCCTTTGTTTCTTATTTTTAGAAGTCAAATGAAGAAATGAATGCATACTAGAACTGAGGCAAGACTCAACCTGAGAAAGACACCTAGGCAGCTGCCTCCAGCAGCTCCCTCTCAGCACGCTCCCTGATCCTCCTCTCCATCTCTGGCCTGAAATGCCTTATCAGACCTTGCACAGGCCAAGCAGCAGCATCACCCAAAGCACAGATCGTGTGCCCCTCAATCTGCTTGGTCACCTCCTGAAGCATGTCAATCTCTTCCAACTTTGCATTCCCAACTTTCATTCTTTCCATGATCATCCAAAGCCATCCAGTCCCCTCTCTGCACGGTGTGCACTGCCCACAGCTCTCATGCTTGTAGAAGTAAGAAAGTCGTGCAATTGCATCCACAATATCAGTTGATTTATCCATCACAATAACAGCAGCAGTCCCCAACCCAGATTGGACAGCCTTCAGTGCATCAAAATCCATCAATACATCATTACATATGTCCTTGGTAAGCAAAGGAACAGATGAACCACCTGGAATTACTGCAAGTAAGTTATCCCATCCACCCCTCACGCCTCCGCAGTGCCTCTCTAATAATTCTTTCAAGGGTATACTCATCTCCTCTTCAACAGTGCAAGGCTTGTTAACATGTCCTGAGATACAAAACAATTTCGTCCCTGCATTGTTCTTCCTCCCAAAACTGGAAAACCACTCAGGTCCACGCCTTAAAATGGTGGGAGAAACAGCCACCGTCTCCACATTTGTAACAGTAGTGGGACAGCCATATAATCCTGCATTAGCAGGGAAAGGAGGCTTCAATCTTGGCTTTCCCTGTTTGCCTTCAAGGCTCTCCAGAAGTGCAGTTTCTTCACCACAAATATAAGCACCAGCACCATAATGGATATGAACATCAAAGTCATAACCAGATCCACAAGCATTCTTGCCCAGTAGCCCAGCTGCATAGGCTTCTTTTCTGGCCTTTTCAAGGTTCAATCGTTCATTCACATATTCACCTCTTATATAGATGTAAGCAGCACTGGCCCTCATCCCTACGCCAGCAATCAGGCAACCCTCTAAAAGCTTATGTGGATCATGGCGCATTATTTCCCTGTCCTTACAGGTTCCAGGTTCACTTTCATCAGCATTGACAACAAGATAGGAAGGGCGACCATCAGATACCTTTGGCATAAAAGACCATTTGAGGCCAGATGGGAAACCAGCACCACCACGTCCGCGGAGGCCAGACTTCTTCATCTCATTAACAATCCAATCAGAACCTTTGATAACTAAATCTTTGGTTCTGTGCCAGTCACCTCGCTTCATGGCACCTTTGAGAAATGGGTCATGCAGCCCATATAAGTTGGTAAAAATTCGGTCTTCATCTTTCAAGCCACCAAAATGGGTTTTCTCAGGAGGTGGGGGAGGTGGTGGAGGTTGAGGAGTAGTAGCAGTTGATGCAGCCTGAGTGCTCAATAACCTATACCCTAGGCCCCACTTCTCAACATGATGTCGGGCTAAAACTGCCCTCTGCAGATTAAGAATACCCTTGATGGGTGCCTATGAATTACATTGATACCAAAGAAGTCAGATCAGATGATTTATCCAAAAAGAATATGTCTATAACATCTGACCTTCACAGTTAGCACTAAAACAAACTACAATTCACATGAAAGAGCATCCCAAAAACATGCATGAAAAAATCAAACACTAAAATGAATCATAGCAACGATGACAAAATTTACTTCTCTTGCAGACTATATATTCATATGGAAGTTAATACGAGCACACACACTAGAACATTTAAATATGGTGTATATCTTTTGTCGCAATTCCTAGATTTATACCTAACTACTTCAGTGCTCCCTTTTATCTTACCTGCACTGTATCTATGTGATCTTGATAGTTTCACAGTCTTCCACACAAGACTGAACCTAAAAAGAAACTGAATTAACGCTCTCGTTACCTGCAATGAAATCTTCTTTGCATATGCATTGGGATTCAAGTGTAGGAAGCCTGTAACCCAAAAAGCCTAGAGTGATAGCCCACTAACAGCTTTTATCCAAACAAAAGCTCATAAACAATTTCTAACCTAAAGTTTCACGATTTTTCATACACTGAGCCTAAAACTGACGCTCTTCGTTAGCTGGGGAGAAACTTTCTTCCCCCAGAACATTGGTATTTAAGTGCACCCAAGAAGCCTAAGGTTATTTTCCCAGAAAACCGAAAAACAGAAACAAAAGCTCGTAATCAAATTGGAACCTAAAGTCAAAATCTTTCTACAACCCAGCCTCACCCAAAAATTGGGTATAGCTCGGTAGAGCTTCTACACATATTTCAGACCTAACTAACCCAATTTCAATTACATTTTCCTTCCATTTTCAGTTACTCTCCTCAATTAATCGAGCACCCAAAACAGAAGCAGACCCAGAATAATAAAAAACGTCACAGCAGATCTAATAAAGACCCAACATTTCATATCAATGATTGTGTGATAAATCATACCAAACAAACATGGATTGACAGAAACAAGAAAATGAACCCAAATCAGATTGAAACCTAAAGCAGTAAATAAAAGGGTCAAAAGTAAATTTCAGCAATCAAATGTAAAAGGGAATAGAGATTTGGGTTGCGTACCATGGCATAAATCGCAGCAGACGAACCCTGATGCGTCTGATAATGAACAAGATTTGAGAGAAGTAGGAGAGTGTTGCGAAGCTTTGCCTATGTAAAATAGACCATCCCAAAAAATTATGGTGTGGTTCTGGGACACGTAGATTGGACCTAACCACGAAGATTGGGCCTGCTTCTGCCTTCTCTTAGAAGCGTGTAACCCATAAGGTCATTGGCCCAGGCCCTACGAAAGTGATGGGGGGGGGGCTCGATTTACCGAAACCGGCCGAACCAAACCGGGCATGACCCGACTGAATTTTGTACAATTTAGATTTTCAATTTTGTAAAGATCTCTTGCTCAAAATATGAATACTAATCTATCCAAAAACAAACAAAAATATATGAATATTGTCTACATTTTGTGACATGGGCCAAGTAAAAAACAAGTACGAAACTATGAACCAAAATGTCATCTTGAAGTTTTTGTATTAGGTAATAATATTGGCTGATATGGAAAAGAATTTGGAGTTTTGGGAAACAATGGTAATGAAATTTACCTTATTGGTAATTTTGTTAACTTTTCAATCTGGACTATTACCGAGGAAAAATTCTATATACACCTTCATATCTATTTGACTATTTCCAAAACTTTTTATGAATTTGCTATTTAATTCACTAATATCCTCCTAAATTCACCTCCGGTCGACATTCATCGCCATGAACGACCTGCGTTGCTACTTCCCTAACCTTTGTCACCCACCAACGTGTTGACGACACTTCCAGCAAAGAGATAATGCGATAATGATGTATTAAATTACTATACATTTCTCGATGAGAAGTGACGGACTAGTTTTCATTGTTGTGGTGATTTCCATAAAGTTGTTATGTTCCATCAAAAAAGAAAATGACATAATCATTTTCTGTCCATCGAATGACTTGAGCTCAAATTTGTGATTGAATAAATCCTTGTTTGTCCGATGCAGGTAGAGGACTCCCAAGTTATCTTCGGCCGCTATTTCACGACTGAAAATAGAATTCATAGCTTTATTTTTGACCTGAATTGAAATACTATAATTTTTGTTATTGTTGTTCATATGATTGTTTCACGTTGTCTAGCAGCATTTGACCGAAGTTGTTGTCACTTGCAACCTCTCTAGAGTCTCCCTCAAAAATGCACGAGTCAGACTTACCTCTTCCTCATTTTCTTGCGAGTTGAGTTATGTTTCAAGACATTCGGGTAATATTGTTCGTGTTTTTGTCCATTAAGTTTAGGATTCGTTCCCCTTTCATTAATTATCACCATGCTTTCTTGTTCCAGTTAGATTAGGCTACATTTTCTCAATCATATAATGATAAGCTTTGCTCTCTAGGAACATCTAACCTTATGTTTTCTTGAACATTGGTGACTCCATCATCATAGTGTTGAAACTTGCATTGTTGTTTATGGTGACTTTATCATGAAAGGTATTACTAATTACATATAATCCTTTATATTGGTTCTATCGTCAATGTAGAGCAAATGAAATGCAGGCCAAATCCGGCTTGTAATAAGTTGAACTAGATATGCATATAAGACGAGCAAAGTCCATGGATTCATTGTCTCCGTGACCCCTTGATTGTGTTCTTAATTATATTATCACTTGGTTTAATCGGTTAATATCAGAGCCAATTAAATCTGTGGCTTCTATTTGGGATTGGCCAAATGGACAGTTGCAAAATAAGTTTGATCACGTAATACAAACTTGGTTTGTTGAGAAGTTGGCTTGACGGCTGAGTCAATTTGATAATTTATGCTCAAGTTTTCCATATAGTCCAAGTGATTATTGATTTTTTTTGCATATGTAAGACACATCAGATTCTGACCTGAATCTAATCTGATGAGTTCATCTTTGTAGAGTAGTCTCTTCTTTTTTCTCGATTAGGCATCAGTATTTTGCTTTATGATAATAGTTTCACTTAATTTCAGATGGAACCCTAAATTATAGTAAAGTAAAAGATACAAAATTGTGGATCTTAGAATTTACATTTCCACATGAATTTTGTGCTTTGTACACTTCTAGCTATATGCTGCGACTCGAAAGCATAAAAGTTCATGAACATAGGGCACAAGAGATGCTTAAGAAACATTATCATCCGTGTTTTTTGTCATCTTTAAATTTCAAATAAGGGTTAGAATTAACTTAAAGCACATCCAATTACAAAACACTCCAACAAAGGATTGAGGTAAATTATTCTGAAAGCCTGTGAAAACCTTTTTTTTTTGAAAAGAGGTTTGGAACCCATCCTAACTCTAACTGGGAGGCTCAGTCTTACGCTCGTTATTATTATTAATACTAGCATGTGCCCACACTCTGTGTGTGTGGGTTTTTTTTTTTTTTTTTTTTTAAATTGACATTATTGTCCCTATTAGTTATTTCAGTTTCTAAAGTTTTTTAATATTAGAGGATTATATTCATCAAATATTTCAATTTTGGAGAGCAAGCTCTCTTTTCTTAATAATAGTATAGATAAGAGGGATGATTGTACAGCCTGTGAAAACCTTTTCTTTTCGCCCCAAGTTTTGTCACTTCGGAATTTTGTTCGAACAAGATCCAAACGAAGCCTCTCCCCCCTACTAAAATATTCTGATATTCCTTTGTAGTTGGTGAATCAGGAAGAAATATAGTGAAAGAAAAAAAAAAATCTAAAAAGGGTGCCCAATATAGGAATATCAATACAGACCATATAAACAAGATTAGTCATATCCGATTCGATTGTTTCCTTTTCTTTTCGGTCTAAAAAAGTTGGATAGTTTCCTTAAGAGATCGAAAATAAATAAATCCCAACCAAAATTATACAAACAAAGGAAATAAGAAAATAGGCAGTAAAATTTGAAACACTAAATTATTCCAACCATGCCAGGACCAGGTCAAAGACAACCTCAAAATCTCAAATATATTTCAGCTCACCAAAACTAGACCACACTAGTCACGCATGTCTCTCTTCCCTCTGTCTCTGCCATCTTCTCCCTGACGCAAACAAACTCAACTAAACCAGACCTAGAGACCTACACACAGTCACAGAGCCACACACACACACACACACTCTCTCTCTCTCTCTCTCTCTCTCAGAGCTTTCACAACCGTAACGAAATCAAACTGAAAATAATGACGGTGTTCGCCGGAAAAGCGCACGTGTTTCCTATCAACTACGAAGCCGAGGTGTCGCAGCGGTTGGTCGACGCTGCTCACGACAATGATCCGAAGTCGGTGTGCGAGTGTCTGGAAGATCCTTTCGTCGACGTGAACTACGTCGGAACAGTGTGCTTGAAGAGTAGGAAGACAGAGATTGTGTTGAAAGGTGAGTCGGCTCACGAGGTTGGCGTCGAGTACGAGGAGTTCAAGACTCAGGTCACCGCCTTCTTCCTTGCAGCTCATTCCGGCAATTTGACGCTCGTCAGAAAACTACTGGTAATATATATTATGTGATTCATATGATTTTTAATTTGCAATTAATCATTGCCGGAACTTTCATTTTCTGATGATCAAGGTGGGTTTTTGGTCGGGAAATTGTATCATATCCAGATTAACGGTTGTGATTACTATTGAGAATTTGATAATTTGAAATGGTAGGATACTGTAACTGACGTGAGGTTGAGGTAAACCAAACATTTATGAGCTGAGATATGCAAAATCATATATGTTCCCATACAGCAATGATTTTTCTTGTTTCAAATTTGAATTCGTTAACTGATCTGTAACTATAATTTCTAAGATTTTCATGCAACAGAATTATGTTCTCTCTGTTACAAATTTCAGTTCAGTTTCATATCTGTAATATTTCAAATTCAAAATGAAAAATGTGGAGAGTACTATTGATGTTCATGGCTAAAATTTGTTCATGTTTATGTGACAGAGTTATGGAGCCAATGTGAATCTGAAACTGTTTCGAGGCTACGCGACGACAGCAGCAGTGAGGGAAGGACATGCACAGATACTGGAGGTTGTTATCAATGCTGGAGCATCTCAGAAGGCCTGCGAGGAGGCCTTGTTGGAGGCAAGCTACTTGGGCCGGGCTAGGCTGGCTGAGATGCTCATGGCATCCGAGTTGATCCGTCCTCAAGCTGCTGTACATGCTCTCGTTTCTGCTAGCTGCAGAGGGTTTGTTGATGTTATAGACACACTCATCAAGGTACATAAAACTCTGCTTAAATTTGCGGCCTACTATGAATTAGTACACACACTTTGTTTTTCTTGTACATATAACTGTGAAATTGACAGTGATGCTCTTGATTGGTGGCAGTGTGGGGTAAATATCGATGCAATTGACCGGACATTGCTTCAATCTTCGAAGCCATCCCTATACACCAACGCCGACTGCAATGCTCTTGTTGCTGCCATTGTCAGCAGGCAGATTTCGGTTGTGAGATTATTGTTGCAGGTATGCAATTTCAGCTCCTAAGAGCTTATATATGCAGTATTAATACTATGATTCTATCTAGTGTTATTTACCTTTCAAACAAATTACAGGCTGTTGCCAGAACAGATATCAAAGTGAGTCTTGGAGGCTGGTCCTGGGATGTAAGTACAGGAGAAGAGTTTCGGGTGGGTGCAGGACTAGCCGAGGCGTACAGCGTGACATGGTGTGCTGTGGAGTACTTTGAAGCCAGCGGTGCTATCTTGCGAATGCTCCTACAACATGTCTCCCCTAACATTGCTCATTTTGGGAGGACTCTCATTCACCATGCCATCTTGTGCAATAATGAAAGAGCAGTGGATGTGCTGTTGAGTTGTGGCGCAGATGTAGAGGTTCCGATTAAGACAACTACTTCAGAAACTGAGTATCCCATCCACATGGCTTCGCGGTTTGGATTAAGTAAGATTCTCCAACAACTGATCGATGGTGGCTGCAATGTCAACTCTCGAACGGACTCTAGAGAAACTCCTCTCATGATTTGTGCTAGATATAAACACCAGGAGTGTTTCAGAATTCTTGCTTCTAACGGTGCTGATTTTGGCCTGGTCAATTCTTGTGGTCAAAGTGCAAGTGTAATTGCAGAGTCAGCTAAGTGGAGTCTCGGCTTTAAAAGGGTAGTTCTAGACTTGATTCGAGCTGGGAAGGTTGTTCAATCGAGTAATATGACAATCTTTTCTCCTCTACTGTATGTGACTCAAGCAAATGATGTTGAGGCTTTGAAACAGCTGATCAATTGTGGTTGTGAAATCAACTCTCAAACAGAATCTGGAGAAACTGCACTAATGATCTGTGCTAGACATAAACACCAGGAATGCTTCAAAGTTCTTGCTTCAAATGGTGCTGATTTTGGCCTTGTCAACTCTGGCGGTCAGAGTGCAAGCTCAATTGCAGAGTCAGCTAAGTGGACTCCTATCTTCAAACAAGCTATCCTAGATGTGATTCGGGATGGGAAGGTTGTTCGATCAAGCAACACATCAATATGTTCTCCTCTAATGCTTGTGACTCAAGAAAACAATGTTGAGGCTTTGAAACAACTGATTGAGAGGACAGACATCGATGTTGATGAGCAAGACGAAAATGGATACTCTGCTGCAATGATAGCTGCAGCAGATGGTAACTTGGAAGCTTTCAAATTGCTTATCTGTGCAGGAGCTGACATGAATCTGCAGAACAAACATGGTCAGACCCCATTGGACCTACTAGATACAAACCAAAACGGTGAAGAATTTGAAAAATTATTACTGAATCATGCAGTTCAAAAGGGCCCCAATAGTAGTTCCCTTGAGTTCTATGCTCTTCATCTTGCAGCGCAACACGGAGACTTGGATTTGGTTCATACATTGATAAGTCAGGGGTATGATGTTAATGCTTTCGATGCTGAGGGATACACTCCATTGATGTTAGCAGCAAGAGGTGGCCATGGTAAGCTGTGTGAGCTTTTGATTTCTTTTGGGGCTAGATGTGATACTGTGAATGCAAGACATGAGACGGCACTGTCTCTTGCAAGGAAAACTGGATCTAAAAATGATGCAGAGAAGGCTATATTGAATGAGTTTGCACTAAAACTGGTGCTGGGTGGGAGTCATGTCAAGAAGCACACAAAATGTGGTAAAGGAGCTCCCCATAGTAAATTGCTGAGAATGGTTGGGGCTGCTGGGCTTTTAAGGTGGGGGAAGTCAAGTAAGAGAAATGTGATCTGCAAGAAGGCGGAGGTCGGGCCTAGTGATGCATTCAGATGGAACCGCAGGAGGAAGTTTGACTGTGATGAACCCGGGATGTTCCATGTGGTGACTACAAAAAACAAGGAGCTGCATTTTGTGTGTGAAGGTGGGGATGAAATGGCAGAGTTGTGGGTGAGAGGGATCAAGCTTGTGACAATGAAAGCTATCTTTGGCAAGAATGAATGAGTGAAGTTGTGCATGAGATTTTAAGGATCGGTTTATCTCATTGTATTCCTTTCCTTGTGCATTGTGGAATTACTCTGAGTGAAAGAATAAGCCTCCCTTCACTTAATTTCTACTCGACTTCTTCTCTTGGATTGATATGTACCATAGGAATACAACTTTAAAACAGGTTTGTGCAAGTAATTAAGGAGATGCCTTGATGAAAGAAGCTAAGGGATCGGAAGGCAGCAAACATCATCTTCTTCGAAGCTTAATTCCAAATGCTGCTTGTGATTAGCTAACATATATAGGAAATACAAGATCCTTCCTGCTGTCAAGATTGTTTGAACTCAGTTTAAGAACCTCTAGCTGCTGCTTCCTTTAGCTCCAAGAGAGACAAAGTACTAACAAGAATTTCATCTACCACCTTGCAGCCACCCTTAACCTTGTCTTGCGCAACTTGAGAAGTTGGACCTGGCCTTAGTGACCCCATCTACTATGTTCAAAATCTTCCTGTAAAAAAAAAACACATATTACACAACTTAGTTTTGATGATTCAGTTTATGTACTCATAATGTTCCATAGAGAGTTTTCAGTTTCATTCTCAAAAAAACGAGAAATAAAATCTTTTTTGCTGTTAAAGCTAAATAACTCGTAATATAAGTGTACGAGTGTTTACTCTAAAAAATTCTCACTTTCAATTAATTTTTTTTTTTCCTTCATCCGTAGTCCAAACACATATATTTCTCCAAGTTTAACACGAGCATCAAAACGAAAAGCAGCTATAATATATAAACCGTTAAATTTTGTAAAACCCCGATTTCTGTTCTCTTCCCACTAAATTCTCAAAACCCCTAAACTCTGCAACTCTAAGCTCCGTTCCGTTTCAACAATGGCGGAGCTCCCAATCCTTCAGTTCGAAGAGAAAATCATCGAAACAGTAGAACGGAACTCCGTCGTTGTCATTATCGGAGAGACCGGTTCCGGAAAGAGCACTCAGCTCTCTCAAATCCTCCACAGAAGAGGCTACACCAACTCCGGCGTCGTCGGCGTCACTCAGCCTCGCCGTGTCGCCGCCGTCTCCGTCGCCAGGTAACCTCAACAAACTCCCTACCTCTTCTGCTTCACTCGTTATTTCCTCGAATTCAAAATTTGGTAATTCTGAAATTGAAATTGCGCCACAGACGAGTTTCGCAGGAGCTTAATGTTCGGCTCGGCGAGGAAGTCGGATACGCCATCAGATTCGAAGATAGAACTTCCGAAAGGACTCGGATCAAGTACTTGACCGATGGAGTTCTTCTTCGTGAGAGCCTATCCAATCCGGAGCTCGATCAGTACTCTGTAATTATACTTGACGAGGCTCACGAGAGAAGTCTCAACACGTACATTGCTACCTCTCTCTGGATTTATTAGCTTGTGATTCGGTTTTTAGTGTTTTGCAATATGATGTTATGTTTATGCATTTTGGGGTTTTAGGGACATATTGCTGGGACTGATGAAACGATTGGTGAAGAGGCGTGCTTCGAATTTGAAGGTTCTTATTACTTCGGCGACTCTTGATGGTGATAAAGTATCACAGTTCTTTTCGAATTGCCCGGTGCTGAATGTTCCGGGGAAGCTATACCCTGTGGAGATATTGTACAGCAATGAGCGTCCTAAGAGCTATCTTGAGTCATCCTTGAAGACAGCTCTCGGTATGATTTCGATTTTATGTTTTTTTTTTTTTTTTTTGTGTGTGATTGTGTATAACTTTTATGTATTCAATGTGGTGGCTTCTTTCTGTTGTTTTCGAGAACTACTGTTTCTTTGAATGTAATATGTTTAGAATAGTATTGGGAACATGTTAATGCAGTAAGTAGATGATCTTTTTGCATTATGATGACTGAGTAAATAATTTCACAACCCTGGATTTCATGTGAGGTAGTTAATGTCAAATTATCTTGTTTCCACTTCTTTGCTCTAATCTTATCCCGCGGTTCCTGTTTTCTCTCTCATCTAACTATTAGGAAGGTACTTTATTCTTCTTTTCAAGATGCATTCTTGTGTCACGGAAGCACATACAGAATCTAGTTAGTATAATATCGACTAAGGGTTTTGGTCAATGTCACTCTATCTTCTTTGCCTAACTAGCTTTTTGGGACCAAAAAGAAGGAAGAAACCTAACCAGTTCTCTTGTTACAGATATACATATTAAGGAACCTGAAGGAGATGTCTTGATATTCATGACTGGGCAGGTGAGATGATCTCCTCTTACTTTGCTTTGTTTTATGGAATCGGTATCCTTTGACCACTATTTTGGATTATAACTGTTGTAATATTGGTGCTCCATACAATGCTTCCATTGACCAAGTACTTGATATGTTTTGTAGGATGACATAGAGAAGTTGGTCTCTAAGTTAGAAGATAGAGTTAGAAGCCTGGAAGAAGGATCTGTCTTGGATGCCATAATCCTTCCCCTTCACGGTTCTCTGCAGCCTGAAATGCAGGCAAGCAAAGACTTGACTTGTGACTTTTGAGGGCTTTATGCTCATAATATTTTGTTCCTATCAAACGATACTTTGTGGTTCATACCTTTTCTTTTCTATGCAGGTACGTGTATTTAGTCCCCCACCTCCTAATTGTAGGAGATTTATTGTTGCCACAAACATTGCTGAAACTTCTTTGACTGTTGATGGTGTTGTGTAAGAAAACCTATACTTATATAGATACTATTTCCTTGGGATTACTTTCATATGTTTTGCTTTCATTACATTTTCCATTTTAAGATGGGGTTGCTGTCTTTGTTTATTACATTCGTCTATATCCTTTTTGTTCCCTCCATATTTTTTGCTTACAACCAGGAGCTTGGTTGGATGAAATTCATTTAGTAATTCCAAGGAAGTAATGCCAATGGTGGAAACATAATCAAAAGAGAACACTTTTGCTACATTTCTTGTTGTGTCTCCCTAGTTCCAATATACACAGTTTGATTTATTATGACAAATTACACTGCTTTGTGCCATATGTTGAATGATGTTAAGCAGTTCTCTCACACTTATTAATTATCTGTGAATAATAGGTATGTTATTGATTCTGGTTATGTGAAGCAACGGCAGTACAACCCCTCAACTGGCATGTACTCCCTCGAAGTTGTTCAAATTAGCAAGTAAGAGAGTTAGTAGATTCATATTTTCTTCATAGCTTGTCTATTGTTTCTTTTCTGCATTTATATTTTGCTCAATTCTAATCACTCCTTGAATTCCTATGATTGCAGGGTACAAGCTAATCAACGAGCAGGACGAGCTGGAAGGACACGTCCTGGGAAATGCTATCGGTTATATCCTTCCATTGCTTACCATGAGGAGCTGCTGGATGCAACAATTCCTGAAATTCAACGTTCTTCACTTGCTGGAAGTGTTCTTTATTTGAAATCCTTGGACCTCCCTGATATTGACATTCTCACATTCGATTTTCTTGATTCTCCTTCCTGTAAGACAAACTTTTTTTTGGGTGCTTTTCTTCCCTGTTCAGGCATAGAATTAAAATTTCTTGCACATTTTTATTAAATCTAGTTGTTTGCTGCAGCTGAATCTTTACAAGATGCTCTGAAGCAGTTGTATCTTATTGATGCTATTGATGAAAATGGATTGATCACGAGAGTTGGGAAAACAATGGCTGGTATTAGATTCACATCCTATTTTGAAGATTTTTTATTTGATTTTCTTACGTACTTTATGTATATTGAAGGATGAATGATTTTTATTAGTTCTATTAAGTTTAGAATCCTGCACAGCCTTACCATTTGAGGAACAAAAATCATTGTGTAGTTCAGAATAATGCATGTCATTATGAAAATGCTATCTATCCATTCATGTTATATTTGCATCACATCAACACATTTTTCTTGGGCTATTTTTTCATATACAGTACACTAGTATTTGGAATTATTTTACTAAATGAGTATTGTCCGTGCACTAATTATAATCCTTTTGACAAGTTTACTGAGTATCTCCTTTGATTGTATACAGAGCTTCCACTAGAACCTTCACTGTCAAGAACCTTAATGGAGGCGAATGAGTGTGGTTGCTTGTCCCAGGCTTTGACAGTTGCTGCTATGTTATCTGCAGAAACTACATTGCTTCCTGGTCGAAGGTTAGCTTGCTAAAATTACTAATAAAGTAGTGTTTCTGTGTATGATGTGAAAGTTTGTTAATTATCTCAACGAGCAGTTGGGTAAGATCTAGTTAAACCCATTTTGCTTTCAGACAATATGCATCATGCTCTGGTGATAATGACATATCTGATATCTCACATTGGTGGAACTAAATATGCACACATACATTAGAATATGAATATTCTCAGTTGAGATAATTGTACTTTTTGCATACCATTTCAGCAAGAGTACTGAGAAGAAAAGGAAACATGATCATTTGGACCTTCCTGATGGTTCTGGTTGGGGTGATCACATCCAGTTGCTACAGATCTATGAGTGCTGGCATCAAACTCACTATGACATTGATTGGTGCAAGGACCGTGGCTTGCAGGTACCTTCTATAGTTGTATAAAAATCTGATGTACGGAGAAAATTCTATGAATTATATCCAGGGCATTTAAAATATGATTCTGATATATATGCACTATCTTTTTGGAACTCATCATTGTAGGTAAGAGGGATGACGTTTGTCAAGGATGTAAGGAAACAGCTATGTCAAATAATGCAAAAGACAGCAAAGGGTTAGTAAGTTATTATGAGCTTACATATATGTACCAAGTTGCTTATATAATTAAAAGTATTCTCAAGATTTAATTCTGTAATGCATTCTACCATGATTTCCCACAACTTCATGCATTATAGTTTTGCGGTTACGCCCCTGAAAGAATGATGTAGTTGGTTTGCTCATTCTTCTCACACTAGATAAATGGATAAATATGAAGTCAAACTAGAGTTATTTTGAATATCTTTGACCAAAAAAAAAAAAACTAGAGTTATTTTTGACGTGGTAACACCAGCTATTTGTTCAGGACAATGAAGTATTTTTTGTTATTTCTACAATAACGACTTGAGATAAAAGAGGACAATATATCATAACTTTTTGTGCAGTCTAGAGGTTGTCTTCTAGCATTGTTCTCTGGTCCAAGTTGTTACTATTTCCTTCCACGGTTCCACTGGAATATGTCGTATTGATGTTGTATTCCTTGCACTGACAAAACATTTTGTACCTGTAAACACAGGATCATTAGATGTACAGACACGCAGAAGAGGGAAGCAAACCCAACAGGATTATAATAACTTGAGGAAGGCATTATGTGTGGGGTATGCAAATCAGCTTGCTGAGAGAATGGTATTTCACAATGGCTATCGAACTTTAGGTTTTAAGCCCCAAGTAGTACAGGTATGGATCATTTTGTTTGAACTCTTGGATTACTGAGTTTTACCTCATATCCTCCTTCTATTAGTTGATTTAGCGAGGAAAGGGATTATGGCTTTGGTGCTCTCTAACATTAGTCAAAGTTTTGAGTACCGAGTTTCTGGAAGTCTAGAACTGAGATTTATTATTGATCTTTTACTGTTAGGTGCATCCATCCTCTGTGCTAAAACCAGATGATGAAGGGAAATTTCCAAATTATGTCGTGTACCAGGAACTTATTGCCACTTCTCGTCCATACTTGCGCACTGTATGTGCTGTAAATGTTGCATGGGTTACACCCATTTTGAACAAGGTTAATAAACTAAACATCAACAAACTGAGGTAAGCCAGTTTCCATGAACACAATTATGTAGAAAATCTTTATGTTCCTAATTCAAGGTCCCATACTAAAAGTATCTGTGTTTTTCCGTATTGTAGCGGTGGGAGTGGTCATATTGAAGAGCATGCAGAGGGAAATATTTCTGATTTGCCAAAGAAAGATGCTGTTACAGCAGTTCCTGATGATCAAGAAAGTAAAATACAAGCAGCCAGAGAACGATTTCTTGCTCGTAAAGGAAAGAAATGAGCTTAATCTGCAGTTGTATTTGATGAAACAGTTATCACATTGGTACTGCTCTCTGTCAATGTGGAGTAAGATTGTAAAGGCTGCTTGAAAGAGAGAATAGTTGCTGCTCAGAGATCAATTAAAATGCTCACTCCCCAAAACCAAGCTAATGAAACTGACACCCTAATTTCCTGATCAAAATGACGTTACCCTCGTCCATGATTAGAGAGTATCAATCAACTGTCTCTGTTAGAAATTGTTTTATTCAATGCTGATCGAGTGATCGTTGGTAAATTTTGACTTACAAGAGTACATGTATCGTCCTAGTAGCTTGCTGGCCGTTTGTTGACATGTACAGTGTAAATATTTCCATATTTGAGGAGCTTTGATCTGAGAATGATCATACAGAGATCAAAATTGTTTGCTTCTGCCATTCAATGTCACCGTCTTACACATTATTTCACTGTTGGGATGATTGGCGATTTGTTACATCATTACTGATTCGTGGGCAATAATGAATACCATTGCTATTGCTTCATCCATAACATTGACACGGAGGGGAAACTGCTACATATCGCGAACTTCTTTTGTTAGATTGATTGATGAGCTGTTGGTTATTGGTGTAACTATTATCGTGTAGGTAATGTGTTCGATTTTCATCAGTATACATGTGGGTAAGATTGAAGGTGGGAACCGTGGGATGAGTGCGATGGGGATAAAAGAAAGTTGGATATAACGGACAAGAGATGAACCGTGACTTCCTATCATCTACAGATTATTTTGTAATTGTATTGGCACACAAAATATAGAATTTCATGAAGGATTGAATTTATATACATCTTTGGAAAGTCAGTCAATGTAGGATTAGAAATTAGTCCTAGGTTCATATGAGAGCACGTATTACAACTTTACATGGTCGAATTAGTCACCAGCAGCTTCATCTATAGCCAGCTGATCAAGTGCTTCAAGAATAGCCCTTTCGTGCTCTCGAAGGACCAACTTTGCCCGTTCCAATTGCGCAGGGGAGAGGATATCTTGACTGTCAAGCAGCTTCCCAACCTCATGAATGATTTTATCCGTAGCACCAATCTGAATAAAACCAGATCTTTTATCGACATTACCAAACTCTTGAGCAGCAGTACCATTCGAATTTTGCCATTCCCTTAACGCTCTGATAGACTCGTCGGATTGCCTAATCTTCACGAGTAGCTCTCCATGTTCATCATCTGTAATGTTAAGTTCCTTCCGCAGCTTAGTCATCAGCGCCACCCGATCCCAAGAGATACTATCAGATTGAGCACTAAAGGCCTTCAAGACAGCATGGTAAGCCTCGGCTTCCATATGGTGGATCATCTCATAGTCGATTTTCCTTTCACCCCTTCGGACTCTACGAGCTTCTCTTGAAGGTGCAACACCAGAGCACTTGCGTTTGCGACCTCGCATCTCGTCTTGGATTTGACAAACCCTAAGGGCCACAGACAATGAGAACAGTTGCTTCAGCCCCAAGTTATGACCCAACAACCAAAGGGAAAATAAACCCACGTATAAGACAGTTTTGCCGTATCCAAAAGTTAAATTGGTCGCTCTAGTCATTAGTCAACACAAAAATGGGAGATTAATTAAGAGAATAAGGTAGCGCTGTCCAAGATGAGATTGATATAGAAGCACAGTAACTAAAATTAGAGCTAAACAAGGACCAATGAATTTTCAGAAAAAAGTTTTGCAACTAATTTTAAGGAACTCCGCTGTAAAAGCAAAAGATTTACTCCAAACCTCGCGAAGTAGTCGCTCCTTTGCCCACCCTGGACCTGGTACCTCGTGACTCCGTAATTGTTTTTGTTTCGATGTGGGTAAAAAGTTAAATATATGGAGTTTCGCTTACCCGACTTTTCTTTTGTTGCGATGTGGGACAAATCTTGCAGAACAATACAATAACATTGCCATGTACTATATTAATTAAGAGTTTAAGACCGCTTACATATCATAATCAAAAGCTTTTGGCCACTTGACAAAGTATTCTGAAATAGATCCAATCTCTTGGGTAAAGTGGGTCTAATTAGTATACATTTTACTACCTAAGCCCTCATCATTGCTTGCTTCTTGAGCTACAAACAATTTCAGCTCTATTTCCCCTTGGATGCCACTAGCAAAAAGCCTCCAAAATGGGATTTTGTATTGTATTACGGACGCTAGAACGACCAAATCCCTTGGAGGGGTGGAGACCGGACCTATCATTGTCCGATTGAAGTCTCAAAGTGGTTTTATTGGCGAGAAATTAAAAGTTTATCACCCTCTGCATCCACATGTCCAAGTTAGGGGTGTAGGTAACAAGCCATTTTAGGTCTCAGTTGATAAACTCTGTTTTATGTAATTTCTGTACTATTTGTGAGATTGTTGTATTAGATTGAATCTAATATTTATGTTTGATAAAATTATTTTCCTTGATAAAAAAAAGAAAAAGAAAAAAATAACGTTTTTTTTTATGGTAATAGGTCAGCCCTTTCATTAATATTCAGCAAGTAGTACAAAAACGAAACACCCCTATGGGGTCGACAGAAAGAATCGTTCCTTAGAACCTCATGAACCCTATTCTAGCAGAATAAAATCCCAAAAATCCCTAGTACACCCACCTTTTGGTAAATTCACGCACTTTTATTCTAACAAAAACCTAGAAACCTCGAAGCTTACATAAAATGGTTCCAACTAAGGCACTGGTTTTTGCGACCCAAACAAAAATTAAACGGTACTATGGGCCATAGAGACCCACAACATCCAATCCCCTAACAAGAGGGTAATCCAGCCCCAATCCCTAGCAGACAGAGTCCAAGCCAGAAGTTGTAGGACCCAGCCCACCCACTTCCAGCCATACCACAAACCCTCCAAACAGCCCCAGGCCCAGCTGGCCCAATAGGGCGAAATTGCTAAGGGAACCCCAAGCACTCCATCACAGCCGTCCAAGCTGCCGCCGCCACCCCCGTGGCTCGCCACCCTAAAGGGATCAGATTCCGAACAGAAACCATCGCCGCCTCCAGCCAAATTACCACCTCCACCATCGAAGACCTGATACTCCGCCATCTGGAAGCAAAGGCAGCTCACTGCTCCACTACCAACGTTGGAAGGCAACGAGAAACTGGAGCAGAAGACGAAGCCAGCAGCTCGCCTAGATTCCTCATTTGGATGCACACAGCCCTGCCACCAAGCCTTACCACCTCCAACAGAATCAAGTTGGCCGCCGCTTTGGCCGCTACCACCACCATCAATCGACGGATCAAGACCAAATCCATCATCAGTGTCAACGGGACCATCGAACCAGATCTGATGGTGATCAAGGGTTGATCCCTCATCACCACCAAACCAGATCGCACCACCTTCACTCGGCTCTGATCGAGAAAGCCGGTCGACCCACCAAGCAAAGTCATCAAGATCGACATCACTCTCGTCACCAAGACTCGAACCTACCACAGGAACATCGTCACCAAAAGCAACGAAGGAGAGAAGAAACAGCCAGAGAATGGCCATGGCCTCTATTGGCAAGCAATAAAGGAAGTCGGAGAAGCCGCCGCCGTAAAGGAGAGGTTTCTCAACCCTAGCAGAGAGACGGCTAGGTCAAAAAATTTGATATCATGCCTTTTTTCATTTCAGTTGTTTTAAGAAAAAAATAACGTTACACATAGCACATATATGTAGCATCACAATCCATTATTTTAATGACGATCCAAATTAAGGCAATTGCACTTCTCCCTTCACATCATGCCCAGCCCTAAAATGATCTAAAACAAATTTCAGAGACAAAACAATGACATCGACTCCAACAACTCCACTTGGAACTTCGTGGAAATTCGATGTGCAAAGCTAAACAGAAGAGAGAGAGAGAGAGAGAGAGAGAGAGAGATTGGGGTAAAAAACCACCAATGAGGATGTAACCAAAAGACACCAATGAGGAGTCTTCTTTTGCGAAAAGAGACGAGACACGGCCATTGGTGACTTACAGTTTCACGAGAGTGTGAAATCATCGGACTGATTGTTTAAGTAGGAAGGCACCAATGAGGAGTCTTGCAAACAGAGACGGCCAACGGTGACTTGCAGTTTCACACTCATAAAAGGGTCCCAATCCCATCTCTTCTGTATCATCGGACTGATGAAGTAGGAAGCTTTGAGAACAAATTGGAAGCTTTGACATCTGTGCCATCATCATCATCATCTATATCTCTTTGATTTCCGCAGCTTTACCAGATAAGTGCATGCACTTGTTTCTTCTTCTTCAAAGGCGTTGACTTGGAAGCAGAAAATGAAGCTGGTTCCAAGAGAGCTTGACAAATTGGGCCTCCACAATGCTGGGTTTCTAGCCCAGAAGAGACTTGCTCGTGGGTTAAGGCTCAATCACCCTGAAGCTGTTGCACTCATAGCCACTCAGGTGTTGTGTGCTTCTGTATTTTTTTTTTTTCAGTTAAAGTTTCAAACTTTAATCATATTTGAGATGTATTGGTGATTGGTTTTGTATAGAGAGGTTTTGATCTGATATAGCTTTCTTGGTAGATATTGGAGTTTGTTAGAGATGGTGACAAATCTGTGGCAGAGTTGATGGATATTGGGAAACAGCTTCTAGGGAGGTAATGGTTTGAAAGAATGTAATCACTATCAAGTTTCTCTCTTTTAATTAGTTATGTGGTCCTTAATAGTTTTGTTGAGCTGTTGGGATTTATGTGCATATTTCTTTTCAAAACAGGAAGCAAGTTCTTCCGGGTGTTCAATATCTATTGGATATGGTGCAGGTACTTGTGGCTTTTGTTCACCCTTTAGGGAAACGAATTTTATTGTATCTTGTTAGTTTGAGAAGCCAGAAATATATAATGTGATGCTGAAAAATTTGTCAGAAACATGCTATTTAAATCCATTTTAACAAGTAGATTTGTATGTAGGTTGAGGGGACGTTTCGTGATGGGACCAAGTTAATCACCATTCATCATCCAATTTCTTGTGATAATGGAGATCTGGAACTAGCTTTAAAGAACTCTTTTCTTCCTGGTAAGGGCTAATGTATGCTAGAATGTTTCAAATTACTTTCTTATGGGACCTATTGCTTTTATTTAGTATCACATGGGCAGTGATGAAACGTACTTGTTCTGCAGTTCCCTCAATTGATAAGTTTCCGGAAATGGTGGATGGTGGAGTTCCTGGTGAAATAATCTTCAAAGGTGGTAATATTGTAATTAATGAAGGAAGGAAGGGAATAATTCTGAAAGTTGTCAATACTGGAGACAGGCCAGTTCAGGTGTTTCATCTTTAATTTCACATTTATCTTTTATTTTTGGTTGTTCTTTCTTTTCCTTTTTGGTCTCACAGCTGATTCTGCTACTTATATCTACATTTGTTCAGTCAGCAATTGTTGTCTATATAGTGTATACTGAATAAAAATAAATTATGTTCCTGTTGAAACCTCATGATTCTAATGACAGACCGTTTACAGTTGGTCTGTTTCTTAAATTTTATAGTGGTAATCTCTATAAACTTAACGGTAGAAGTCGTCAGTCTTATATTCAGTTTCAATTGGTTTCAGATAGCTCAAGTAATGTGTGCTGCATTTCAATGCTTAGGGGTACCGAGGTTTCCCAGATTGGCCTCATTTACTTTGGCTTGGTAGAATTATTTTGTTCTGTGTATCAAGTAAGCAACTAAGATGATATGGCGCTTTTGGAAAATTGAACTAATCAACAACATGACATTAAGAATTATCCTGGAGGACTCAGTTCAAGAGATTACAGTGAGTTATAATTCACCTGCTTTTTTTCAGGTTGGCAGTCACTATCACTTTATTGAGGTCAATCCCCACTTGGTCTTTGATCGAATGAAATCATATGGTATGCGCCTGAATATACCTGCTGGAACAGCCAAGAGATTTGAGGTCAATATTTTTTTTATAATATTTTTATTAATTTTTCAGTCTGGTGTATTTGAAATTAGATTAGTTCATCTCAAGTAATTGCAAGTCATCCTTCACTTCTAAATCTATAATTCGGTTTCACATTGTTGCTTACAAAGCAATATGCTGCTGGTCTCCTTCAGTGTTTTTAAGCCATTGTTGCTTCTACATAACTTATTTTCATAGAGCAGGTCCTTGGGCTCGTCTAGGACTTGTTAAGAATTTTACTTAAACCACTCTATGCATTCTAAGTACATTACTGGAGCTTGTTTTGTTTTGTTCAGCCGGGGGAATGTAAACATGTCGTACTTGTAAGCATTGGAGGTAATAGAGTAATCAGAGGAGGAAATGACATTGTTGATGGTGCAGTACGAAGCTTTGACAGATACCAAGTAGTCAAGGGAGCTTTGGAAGCCAGACGATTTGGGAATGAAGAAGAACCAAATGCTAGGTCTAGACTTCTACCTGGGAAATGATGCTTAGTTGCCTAATTTGCTTCTACCTTTTTGTAATAGTAGGATTATTTGATTCAGTTGGCTTGTCCACTAAGATGTTTAAGTGAAAAATGGAGAGGCCTCACCTCAGTACTAATTCTGCAGGGAAGGTGTTGCAGGAATAGATGCAGCTTTTACCACTGTAATTTCTCATGAGTCATATGCAAACATGTATGGCCCTACTACCGGTGATAAAGTTCGGCTCGGTGATACCAACTTGTTTGCTGAAATTGAAAAAGATTATACTGTTCATGGGGATGAATCTGTATTTGGAGGTGGCAAAGTTATAAGAGACGGAATGGGCCAGTCATCAAGGAATGAACTAACTGACTCATTGGACACAGTTATAACTAATGCTGTAATCATTGATTATAGTGGGATCTTCAAGGCAGATATTGGTATTAAAGATCATCATATAGTTGCCCTTGGGAAATCAGGCAATCCAGATGTTATGGATGGTATGGATGGTGCATCTAGCAATATGATCATTGGGGTAACTACCATCTAATATTACAGCTGATTTTGGAAGAATAATGTCCAAGAAAGTAAATGACATATGCTTGCACCTTCTCTGTAATTAGGTTAACACAGAGGTCATTGCAGCGGAAGGACAAATTGTGACTGCTGGAGCTATAGACTGTCATGTGCATTTCATATGCCCTCAGTTGGCATATGAAGCAATATCAAGTGGTGAGCAATTTTTCTGGAAAGTGATTGAATATTTATGAACAACAAATTTTCTCAGTGAGTGCTGGCTTGAAAAAATATTGATGACAGAACTTCGGAGATGCTTAATTTGTCTGCAATGCTGATGGCCTCGAAGACATAAGAGTATGAAAGAAAGAAAGCAGTATTTGTATAATAAAAACAGAATCACTATTTTTTTTTTATTCTAAAGGTTTTCCTCTAGTCACTCAAGATTTTCTGCATTTGCATCATGTTATAAAATCTCAATGGTTACTATATTTTCTGTTTTGGTAAAGTTCCATATCTGTCATCCTTTATTTCTGCTATATATTTACTCATGAACTTTGTGATATTTAAAGTTCACTTATTTGACCTCTGGATATTTCCAAAACTTCCAAAATATATGCAGGTATCACAACCCTAGTGGGAGGTGGAACAGGACCTGCTACAGGGACTCGTGCAACAACATGCACACCATCTCCATTGCAAATGAAGTTAATGCTGCAATCAACTGATGAAGTGCCTCTAAATTTTGGCTTTACAGGGAAGGTATGCTTATTTGTTTGAGTACTCGAAAAACTCTTCTTTTCTCCCCTACCCTGCATTCAAAGGATCAACCTATTAAAAATACGAAGTGATGGCTTGACCTGTTTCCTTTAATCTTTTGTCTATAAGTTAATGCCCTTTGTACACTTTAGGGGAACAGTGCCAAACCTGATGGGCTACACAAGATAATCAAGGCTGGAGCAATGGGTCTGAAGCTGCATGAAGACTGGGGCACAACTCCTGCTGCAATAGACAATTGTTTGAGTGTTGGAGACCAATATGACGTCCAGGTACTTTAATCTTTATTGTTTTGAAAAGTTATATAGGCTGCTACCTGTGGAAACTTCTCATGAGTTTAACATGTTCAAATCCAATTGTGATCTTGAAAGGTTAATATCCACACGGACACCTTGAATGAATCTGGATTTGTGGAACACACAATCGCTGCATTTAAAGACAGAACTATCCATACTTACCACAGGTGTATATCACAATCTGTCCATTTTGATTAATATGCAATTTCTTTTTGGTCTTCTACAATTTCTTGAAATTATAGTTTGTATAAAGAGGATGGCCTAGTGCTGTTGATCCAAACTTGGTTGTGGATCATATTGACTACAGCTTGACATCTTTATCCCTTTGACCATTTGATTGCTAACCATTTCCTACATACTTGAAATAATTTGCATTCTCACACTCTTATTGTATAAGCTGTATTTATTCATGACTCATCAATGTAATTATGTTGCATAGTGTACATATTTACTCTGATTGTTAGCATCTTTGATATAGAATGTGCAGTATGTTACTTTTCGAGTCCTTGTGTTTTTTTACCCTTTTTTGTTGTTGTTGTGGTGCATTTGATTGTCAATGTTATGCTTGATTCTTTTTGACAGTGAAGGTGCAGGTGGGGGTCATGCTCCAGATATTATCAAAGTGTGTGGTGTGGAAAATGTCCTGCCCTCATCAACGAATCCCACACGGCCTTTCACCTCCAATACTATTGATGAGCATCTTGATATGCTGGTATGAGAAGATAAAATAAGTATACTGATTCAGTATGTTTACAAGCAAGCAACATTTCAAATTTTCAATGCATGCAGATGGTTTGCCATCACCTTGACAAGGACAATCCAGAAGATGTAGCTTTTGCTGAATCAAGGATAAGAGCTGAAACAATTGCCGCAGAAGATATATTGCATGATATGGGGGCAATTAGCATGGTAGCTTCTGATTCACAGGCTATGGGTCGCATTGGAGAGGTTTTTACTTCCTTTAGACCTTGTTTGAACTGTATTACATTTCATCTGGACCATACAGAACTTTTTAAAATTGCATATGTCTGCTTACATGGGAATTTGAGCTATAGAAGATTAGCATCGTTACATTTTATTAATCCACGGAAGTTCATATCTTCACTTGAAAGAATATCTTGAATACTGTGTTTCCAGAGTCTTATTTCTAGTAACCTTTATCTATTAATCACACTAGCATAGACAGCTGTAAGGCTAGCTCAAAGTTGTGTGGAAAATTTCTAACCAGGTGATAACCAGAACTTGGCAAACTGCTGACAAGATGAAATCACAAAGAGGGTCAATAGAACCTAGTGGATCCAACAATGACAATCTCCGGATCAAGAGATACATTGCAAAGTACACCATAAATCCAGCAATAGCAAATGGATTTTCTAAATATGTTGGTTCCGTTCAGGTATGTTACCTTCAACAGAAAACCAAACTCATTCTTGTCAACCTTTTCTTACCCTTCATCAATTTTGAGCAGAACACACTTCAAAAATAAATAAAATTAATATGTTGAACTTTTAAGTTTTATGGCTCTTGAATGAAAATAGTATACATGCTACTTGCATATGGCTTGGACTCTGAAATAGTGAGACTGCTATTTCCAATTTTTAACACAATGGAATTCTCATTCTCCTATGATGAGCTTCTGCAGGCGGGCAAGTTCGCTGATCTTGTTCTATGGAAGCCATCTTTCTTTGGGGCAAAACCAGAAATGGTGGTCAAAGGTGGTGCAATTGCATGGGCTAATATGGGTGATCCAAACGCAAGCATCCCGACACCTGAACCGGTAAAGTCTATACTTCTACAATATTTTCTTATGTAATATTCGAGCTGGGTGGAGACAATATTTAATGCGTTTGTTCTTGGCAGGTCATTTCAAGACCTATGTTTGGTGCATTTGGCAAGGCTAGTAGTGCTCATTCCATTGCCTTTGTCAGCAAGGCATGAAATCTCTCTCTTCTCTATCTCTCACTCTGCACACACACATGAGATTCATAAGCAATAACTTTTTGTGTTCCTGTGCAAACAGGCAGCTAAAGAAAATGGGGTTAAAGCCTTGTATGACCTGAACAAGAGAGTGGAAGCTGTGGGCAATGTTAGGAAGCTCCGCAAACGCGACATGGAGCTCAATGACGCCCTGCCAAATATTAAAGTTGACCCAGAGACATACACGGTGACAGCAGACGGCGAGGTTCTGACCTGCAGTGCAGCCACCACCGTTCCCCTATCCCGGAATTACTTCCTGTTTTAGGCTCATTATAACTTTTTCTTGGAACCTTTCCCACTTGTATCCCAAAATGCTGCTACTTATCTTTTGGCCAATGTAATAATGCAAGCCTAAATAAAATACTGATCATTTGGCAATCTAAATCAGGATCTTCCGACTCCCATATGGCTATTGCATGTTCTAAGAATCTGGATGCATATATGTGGTTGTTGAAAGCAAATCTCACATCTCACTGGGTATTTCGTTCTAAATTGTTTTTTTCACATGTGAAATGCTGGCACAATCTTAAAACGGTAATAAACATAATCCAAGCTCAGGGCCTCAATCCATTAAAATTTAAAAGAAATGCTTATGAGCTTTGGTTGCCGGTGCAGTAAATCAGTAATAGTCAACAGTATATCTACCTATTAGCAATTTGGCACAACTGATCAAACTAATTTTAGGTTCATTTTCGGATTTGCTTCTGAAGAAGAGTTTGTGCTTAGTTGTATGTTGCTGTAAGTTTTCCATAAAATTTCAAGTACCTCCCTCAAGAAGTGCTAAAAGATGAAGCCTTTTGTACGATATACATGTATCAACTATTTCTGTTAAAAGCACTTAAATAAAAAAGTACTTTTAGATCATATTAGAGTAAAATGAAAGTAGCAAGTCTTTTTCCCTTTTGGTCAAATATTCTCTTTCAGTCTCTATATTTGACACGACTCTATTATTTATTTTGATTAAGACGTGATACACATGATATGTCAAGTGAGAAATGTATTATTCTAAATTTTTGTAGGAGAAATTTTATAGGGAAAATGCTCGTTTACCCAATTTTAGGCTAAAAATTGTCCACTTGCTCCACCAACTGTTTTTTAACCCCATTTACCCAAAACACTCTAAGGGATTATTTCCCATTTACCCAATTAATTCTTTTTTCTTTTTTTTTGAGACTTTTTTGCCCTCTCCTTCTTTCTCACTTAGAGAGAGAAGTCACCCTCCACCTTGCTGTGCTCCGGTGACCAGTGGCCGGCGCGGTCTCCGGCGACCAGACTCCGGCGACCGGTGACCGGACTCCGGCGAACGGTGACCGGATTCCGGCGACCGGTGACCGGACTCTGGCGAACGGTGACCGGATTCCGACGACCGGTGACCGGATTCCAGAATCCGGCTATTATTGCCCCCCAGTAATCATATGACTGCCCCCCAGTAATCATATTATTGCCTCCCAAAAATCATATTATTGCCTCCCAAAAATCATATTATTGACGTCCAGTGAATTGTATGAACTCCCAAAACCAAAATGAATACACTACAGGAACAATTGATCAATTTATAATCATATTACTGCCCCCCAGTAATCATATTATTGCCCCCCAATACAAAGTCTAATGTTTCTACTGCCTCCCAATAGACCACCAAAAATGCACCTTTTTGTAGGATTCACAGATAATTTGACTTTAATACACAGAAAACAACATATAACTTATCAAAACACCACACTATAGTGATCCCTGTCCCTCATATCGAAGTCTACTGGGGGCCAATAATGTGTCTACTGCCCCCAGTAGACCATCAAACAAACCCCACAGTTACATTGCAATTCCTTCCTCATTCTCGGGGTTCACAATGTACAAAAAAAAAAAAATGCTTCTGGCACCCAGAAATTGCTCTGGGCACCGGATCTGAAGGACAAGGGACGGAGGCACCGGCGCACTATTTGCTGTCTGATCGGCCGGCCAGAACTGTGAAATTGCAGGTGCAAATGGCCGGACCTTGAAGCTCCAGAATTGATTGGATTTGGGACGAGGTTGATGGTGGAGCTCATCGGCGGTGCACGTCGACTGCTTCTCCAGAAGCTTGACGACCTCTTTCGACTGGTCATTGGAGAAAGCTCTGACGCGGATCGACGTCGTCCACGGCGAGGAGGAGAACGACGATAGCACCCGACGTGCCCAGCGAGGAGGAGCAGTTTGTCCCGACGGTTCGGGTCTCTGACAACCCGATGGACCTGGACATGTACAACCAGTGGAGATGCTCCAGTGGCACTGGAAGTTCGACGATCTGATTCGTCAGAAGCCTAGGTCGCCGGAGGCCTGGGTTGAGCATCAGTGAGAGAGAGAGAGAGAGAGAGAAGTCGTTGCGGTCTGGGTCGCCGGATTCGTCGAGCGTGACGGAATTCAGTGAGAGAGAGAGAGAGAGAGAGAGAGAGAGATCGGTAAGGGGGGGGAGAGAGAGAGAGAGATTAAAAGGAGGGTAATTATGTCAGTAGAAGTTAGATTGGGTAAATGGGGTCAAAAAACTCTTAGTGGAGCAAGTGTGCAATTTTTTGGTTAAAATTGGGTAAGTGGTCACGACCCCAATTTTATATACACATCACAA
This sequence comes from Rosa rugosa, assembly GCF_958449725.1. NCBI lineage: Eukaryota > Viridiplantae > Streptophyta > Magnoliopsida > Rosales > Rosaceae > Rosa > Rosa rugosa. The sequence continues at coordinate 10,485,739 of NC_084824.1, read as the reverse complement.
TTTACTTAATATTCAATCCAATTTTTTTTTTTTTTTAATACTTTTCTCCCTAAACTTCCTACTTTACCCCTCTTCAATATATACAATTGTAGCTCTCCATATATGTTCTTCTCCGTAACACAATAATTTGCAGAAATCATTGGAACAACTTTTTTTTTTTTCACCATTCAAAAAAGCCTCATGAAGAAAATTAATTTGAGAATGGATTAATGTTTCAATACTACTTATGTCTACAATAACAAAGCCTATAACTTTGCCATGTAGTGATATTTTATTTTCCAACGCCAATTAAAAGAATGAAATTATCTACTATATATATATATATATATATATATATATAGCATAGAATTTTATTAGTTTGCGTTGAACATGCAAATAAATTGCAATGGATTAGACAAAAGACAAAATCCTTGTGAAATTGAGTACATATTTATTAGAGAATAGAAGAAAAGCAAATAAACTGCAATTACCATTGAACAACGTGGGTATATGATATTGCTTAAAAATTCTCAAATCCCTCTGATACCTGGTTTGTGCTTTTGTCATTCTTCAACTCATATCTCTCGATTTGGTTTTCTTTTTTAATTGCTGCAAGGGTAATATAGGGATTCAATTTTTTCCAAAAACAAAGATAAATATTTGGATGTGTATTAAGTAGATTGAGGTGTGTATTTAAAACTACTCAGTTTGTAGTTATATTTTGCAAGAAATACAGAATGAGCTTCTATAGTGTTTAATAGTCACCTTGCCTAAAAAAAATTGTTATTCTTGAACTAATAAAATAGACATGTGAAAGAGAAGATTTAGATAGTTCTTATTGCTATCTTATGTGTTTACAAGGCCTACCAACCATAGATTTGTGATGGTTTGATAAACCAAATGCATCTTATTTTTAATTCAATGTATCATTCACATGGCAAATGGAGAGAAGCTAAACTATGCCACCCTTTTCTGGTTGTCATGAACCATGATAAGTTTGATAGTCTTTTACTAGTTCTTTAAATCTTTTTCCTTTGTTGTTTAAGTCTATGATACCCTTATTCTTTATTTACCCCACTCTTTCCATTGAGAGTTCAAACATGGTTCTTTCCCTATTTATTTCCAGTAGGATCCACACGTGTGATTTTTTTTGCACATAAAAAATGATGTTATCATTAAAAAATTAGATCTCATCCCTAACTAGATTAGATCTACAATCCTGGATAACATAATGCAAAGATTATTATGAAATCAAAATGTAAGGTAGAGTGTGATGTAGTTTGCTGTTATATCCATTCTTATTTTTTGGCAAATAATATAGAGCCTCCAGATTTTCTTAGCCTGTTGATTGCCTATATTATCTGTCTAGAAATCAAGGAATATATTTTTTAGCTGGAGAAATTCTTTGATGTTTCGATACCACACTTGATAATGTTGAGCTCTTTGAGCCGAAAATATTTGTATTAAATGTTTTATCATGTAACATATTTTTGTATAGCCCTCCAACGATTTTTAAAATTGTGTATTACATATATGTGCTATGTATTAGACGATTCTTTTTTTTATCAGGGATGAGGTAGCAAGTCACTTTGTTTACTTTTAGAGAGCTAAAAACATATCCAGTCAGTCGTATTTAGACCGAGGTTCACGAGAGTATCCCAACAAAGTCAGACTAATTCCCCGCCATAGGCGCACGAACCTGACAGTCCCTCAAACTTACTAGCCACAAATTAATAGGAGTTGAGACTCAAACACTATACATAAGAATTTCATACTAGGCCGCTCGTCCAACCTTATCATTCGAATCGGTTATAATCGATGGTCGACTTTCAAATTTAATATTATAAGTGCTTTCAAAACATATGTTGACCAACATAATAAGATTCCAAACGCACATGCACAATATTGCATGTCCTTTTTTTGGGTGCAATTATTGTCTTGGATAATTTGGTGACGCATTTTACATATGCTCTTCTTTTCTACTCATGCATCACTTGACAAAACTAGCCAGAGTCTTCTTTTACTGTAAAATAAATACCTACCAGCCTGCTTCCCACTCTTAGCCCTTTGCTCTGAAACCCACCATCTTCCCACTCTCCCACACCCAGCTTATAACCAACGCGCCATTGACATGATTCAGCACTCTTCTTTAGATAAATAATAGGAGATTGTCACCACGCTCCACAAGTCGAGAGTCTCCATCAGTCAGCACTATTGAATAAGACCACTATTAAACCCAATGATGGCACTGAAAAAACTACACACTTCCCAGAAAGTAAGAAGTCTCACTAGGAGTTCTTCACTTCTTATAGACATCGTAACTCTGCCGGAAAAACAAGAAAAACCCTCGTTCCGGCGACGGTAGAGTTACTTACACAAGTGATCACTTGAGAGTTACAACTTACAACTTTGTTGGTCTTGTCAGAGACAGACATGTATGCATTGAATCAGCCACTGGTTTCTTTCAAGTCAAGCCTCGCCGGCGGCCGGCGGTCAACCGGGAAGTTCATCAAGCTCCGGAAGGCGCATGTCCCCAGTTTCAGGTCACGGCCCAATGGGCTTGGATCAGTCAGAGCCGTGATCAGCGGTGGTGACAAGGCGGCGGTGGAAGAAGCTTCAACTCCTCCGTTGCAGAGCAAAGACATTAGTGGCACTTTGAAACCTTCTTCTTCTTCTCCGATCGAAGTCAAGGCGGCGGTGACGATCAGAAAGAAAATGAAGGAGAAGGTCTCGGAGAAGATTGAGGATCAGTGGGAGTTTTTTATTAATGGGATTGGTCAGGGGATTCTGATCCAGCTCATCAGTGAAGAAATTGACCCTGGTATATTTATCGGAATCAAAATTTCAGTGCCTTTTTTGGCCTCCACTTTTTTATGGATACACTTAAAAAAAATTTGTGAAAAGATGTTTTCTTTTACTTTTTTGGTTTGATGGGTATGCAAGATTTTCATGCTCATTTTTGTTCTTGATCCTGGTCATTACCACTAAAGATTCAAAAGTTTTGTGCTTTTTTGAGTTCTACTATTTAATGGGTACAGAGAAGTTTTGCTTTGGGTTTCTTTTGGTTTGGTGGTATGTAATATTTGTTCCCATTTTTGTTCTTGTAGTTACTAATTCAGGAAAGATAGTGGAATCTGCTGTGAGAGGCTGGTTGCCAAAGCCAGTACCATCGGAGCATTCCCACATAATTGAGTATGCTGCTGATTTCACTGTCCCAAGTGACTTTGGGTGTCCTGGAGCTGTTCGTGTTACTAATCACCATGGCAAGGAGTTTTACTTGTTGGAGATTGTCATACATGGTTTCGATAAAGGCCCATTTTTCTTCCCTGCAAATACTTGGATCCATTCTCAGAAGGATAACTTCCAAAGTCGAATCATCTTCAAAAACCAAGTACGAATTTCCTCATATTTACTTACATTTATGATTGATTTTGTAGGAGCTATGCTTACATTGTTTTATTGTTGTAAACAGGCATACCTGCCATCACAAACACCAGCAGGGATTAAAGGTCTTCGACATGAAGACTTACTGAGTATTCGGGGCAATGAGAAGGGCAGGAGAAAGCCACATGATAGGATTTATGATTATGATGTTTACAATGAGTTGGGGAATCCTGACAAGAGTGAAGAATTAGCTAGGCCGGTCATTGGTGGCGAGGAGAGGCCTTATCCTCGGCGCTGTAGAACTGGCCGGCCTCCATCCAAGTCAGGTACATAAGATGTTGTTTCTCTATATTAGTGCAGTTGGATTTTGTAACATTGATATATAACCGTGCTGCTTTGAATGGCATTCAAACAGATCCTCTTACGGAGAGTAGAATCGAGAAGCCCCATCCGGTTTATGTGCCTCGTGATGAGACTTTTGAGGAGATTAAGCAAAATACTTTCTCTCGTGGAAGGTTGAAAGCTTTGCTCCACAATCTGTTACCGTCTCTTGCTGTTAAGTTGTCAAGTTCAGACATACCCTTCAAGTGCTTCTCTGATATAGATAAGCTATATAATGATGGTCTCCTCCCGAAAGATGACGATGAGCAGAAAGAATCTGTTCTGTTTTCAGGCAACATGATGAAACAGGTTCTTAATGTTGGAGGAGAGTGGTTGAAATACGAAATCCCTGCTATTATAAAAAGTAATTTACACTTTGTCCCCTTTTATTCCCTTGTTTTGTTAAACCATTTTATTTACTAGGGAAAAGTCTTCTGGTCTTTAATGTCATTCATTTCTCCTATTGTTCAATTTATGTGATCAGGGGATAGATTTGCTTGGTTGCGTGATAATGAATTTGCACGGCAAGCTTTAGCTGGAGTCAATCCAGTGAACATTGAGATTTTGAAGGTAACATACAGACAGATCCTTTGTCAATCACTATATGTTAGTTAAATGCCATCGTGTGAGTCCTTAAGTTGGGTCATGTATATTTCCAGGAATTTCCAATTCTCAGCAAGTTAGATCCTGCTGTTTACGGCCCTCCAGAATCTGCTATCACAAAGGAATTGATAGAGGAAGAACTCGGTGGGATGAGTGTTGAAAAGGTATTAGTATCTGATTGCATTCTGGAAATTGAAAGTGGTTATTTCTTTCTTTCTATATTATCCTAACCCTTCGTCTCTTACCCTGACAATTCATGATACAGGCTATTGAGGATAAGAGACTGTTTATACTTGACTACCATGATATATTTTTGCCATTTATTGAGAAGATGAACTCTTTGCCCGGAAGAAAAGCCTATGCCTCAAGGACAGTGTTCTTCTATACCAAGACTGGTTTTTTGAGACCTCTAGCTATAGAGCTGTCACTTCCACCAACACCTTCATCTCCTCAAACAAAACATGTATATACTCATGGGCATCATGCTACTACACACTGGATTTGGAAGCTAGCCAAAGCTCATGTTTGCTCAAACGACGCCGGCGTCCATCAGCTAGTCAATCACTGGTAAAACAGATTAACATTGGATTTTGCAAAGGTTACAGTATGTCGCATGTAACTAATGTTGTGGTAATTTATTCTGCCTAGGTTGAGGACTCATGCTTGCATGGAGCCGTATATAATTGCCACTCATAGGCAGCTTAGCTCAATGCACCCCATCTACAAGCTACTTCATCCTCACATGCGCTACACCTTAGAAATTAATGCACTTGCAAGGCAGAGTTTAATAAATGGAGGGGGAGTAATCGAGGCTTCTTTTAGTCCGGGAAAATATGCCATGGAGGTAAGCTCGGCAGCTTACAAGAGTTGGAGGTTTGACTTGGAGGCATTACCGGCCGATCTTATTCGAAGGTAAGGCTTTCATAATTCGAAACATGTTAGAATTACAAACACAATGACATTGAGCAAATGAGCTGAGTCGTTTTACTTGTGTTAACATTCTTAGAGGCATGGCTGTGGAAGATCCTTCGGAACCTTGCGGCATAAAACTTGTAATTGAGGACTATCCATATGCTGCAGATGGTCTCCTTGTATGGTCTGCCATAAAAGAATGGGTAGAATCTTATGTGGAACGTTTCTACTCCGAGCCAAATTCTGTGACATCAGATGTTGAGCTCCAAGACTGGTGGAATGAGATCAAGAACAAGGGTCATGCTGACAAGCGGAACGAGCCCTGGTGGCCTAAACTTAATACCAAAGAGGACTTATCTGGTATACTTACAATAATAATTTGGACTGCTTCAGGTCAACATGCTGCCATCAACTTTGGCCAGTACCCTTTTGGCAGTTATGTCCCAAACCGCCCTACCCTTATGAGAAAACTTATTCCACAAGAAGATGACCCTGATTATGAGAAGTTTCTTCAAAACCCGCAGCAAACTTTCCTGTCTTCCTTGGCAACAAAACTTCAAGCCACGAAAGTAATGGCCGTTCAAGATACTCTATCAACTCACTCCCCAGATGAAGAGTACTTGGGTCAGGTGAATCCTCTACATACCCATTGGATCAATGATCATGAAATTTTGGAGTTGTTCAAAAGATTCTCTTCTAGACTAGACGAGATAGAGAAGATCATTAACAGGAAAAACAAAGATGGCCACTTTAAAAACAGAAGCGGAGCAGGAATTCCCCCATATGAATTGCTGATCCCTTCTTCAGGCCCAGGGGTAACTGGCCGTGGAATCCCCAACAGCATTTCTATTTGATGGCCTTAGCTATACTTTAGTAGGTTCTCTTTTGTTGTTTTTAGTGATCTTTGGTGCTTACCATCTACTCTGTAAGAAGCCTGTGTGTGTAGCATCATAGAATGTTGAAATACATCACAATTTGTATTAGCTAGTAGTGAAACATTCGTCATGTATTGTACTTATGTAAGTAAAACTTTGCAAGTAAAACTGCAGTGCTCTTACAAGATTATGTTGAAATACCAGGACTCTGAAATAATGAACAATCTTTGATTAATGTAGCAAGCAGATTTACATTCTAGATCCAAATGTAACACCCGAAGAAAGAACCTGGAATTAATTCATAACTTGGATAATGCAAGTTTGACTAATTCCTTCCTCATTAATTTACCTTGTGCACTCTTCGGTACTTCATTGATGAATGCTACTCGTCGTATTTTCTTATACGGTGCAACCTGTAATTCATATGACGAAGTTCATAAAGTTAAAACATCAAATAAATTATGCAGTATATATAGTTAAAGTTGCTAGCTTCATTCTTGCATGCTAGGCATGTCGCCGGAATAGTCTGAATTACCTGTTTGGCAATAAAATCCTTCACCTGCGATTCACCGACGACACTTCCTAGGCGCCTGACCACAAAGGCCATTGGTACTTGACCTGCTTCCTCATCAGGATACCTGTCCATTACTTTCATTAGTTCACCACATACAAACTATCAAACTTGATGAACAAGCCAGCTGAAATCGGGATAATTTAAAATTCAAACAATGGATAAAACCGAAAATCACATACGGAACCACAGCTGCATCAACAATATCGGGATGGGATTGAAGCAGATGCTCCAACTCTGCCGGGGCAACCTAATGCAAACATGCAATAGTAAACACATAGCATCTCACTACTTCTATCTAAGCAAAGCAGAAAACTTGCTTATGGCACACAAACCTGGTAGCCTTTGTACTTGATCAGTTCCTTGATCCGATCAACGAAAAATAGGTAACCTTCTTTGTCGATATAGCAAAGGTCTCCAGTTTTAAACCATCCTTCAGTGTCCATAGTTATAGCATTTGCTTCTTCATCACCAATGTAACCTACACTAATCACAATAACAAGCAACAACACCTCAAGTATGAATCAAACCACGAATATGAGGCACATTTTCAGTCCTCAAGAAAAAGCAATCATTACCTTTCATTATAATTGGTCCCCTAAGCCAAAGCTCTCCAGTCATTAGAGGAGGCAAGGCAATGCCGGTCTCAGGGTCAACAATCTTGGCTTCAAAATTTGACATCAGCTTTCCAGTAGCTCCTTCTACTCGGGTCTCATTTGGGCCTACCGTGCCAAACACTCGACCCGTTGTCTCTGTCAGCCCATATCCCTGCACAAATCATATTATTAGTCTAATCCATTTCCACAATTCCACCAAGTCATTGACTTTTGATTTTAACAATGCCAGCATTGTAGTGTAGTTAAACTGTTAAACTGTTAAACAACTTAAACTTAAACTTAACAGCTTACTTAACTTATAATCAATTTAAAAAAAAAAATCCTTACAACCAACTCCAATTTGTTAGTTCTCTCAAATAATTTCTGTGGTAGTGAAAATTAGGCATTCAAAGCCCAAAGATCATGAATCAAAATGAGAAGTTACAATGAACAAAATGAAAGAATTACAAACTGTAAAACCTAACGTGTCGTCATCATCAAAGTTATTTACTTTTTTTCTAGTTTGACATACTTTTATCATGTAGATATGTGATTCTCTAAATTTTTTAATCGTCTTTACGAGGATGCATGCATTCTATATTGCTATGTACAAAATGAGATACTCATCTAAATTTCTCAATCCTTAGATCTTTATTTTCCCGGTAAACTATATTATAGGATCAAGCACCATGTAGACTTTATTTTAGAGCATCCTAGAATTTTCGAACTCTAATCGTAAAATTATGAAACTACTGGGAGGACTACAGTGAAAATAAAGCAAAATTATTCATGCACTACTGACCTGTGCCACTTGCACGTTAGGAAGGCGTTTCTTGAGCTTATCGATGACACTCTTCGCAAGCGGAGCACCGCCGCAGGCGACGACCTGCAGCGAGCTCAGATCGTAGCCGTCGATCTCGCTCCCGAGCTTCACCACCGCCACCACCACTGGCGGGGCCCACGACACGTGGCTGATCCTGAACTCCTCGGCGGCCCTCAGCGTCGCTCTCAGATCAAACCTCCCCGAAATCGACGCCAGGGTCTCGCCGAACCCCAACACCCGCATGCAGACGCCGAAGCCGTACACGTGGAAGAACGGCACCGCGCAGAGCGTGACAGCTGGCGGAGCCGCCGGATTCCGAACCGCGAACGCCGCCGCCAGCACGGAAATCCAGTTACGGTGGGTCAACTCCACGCCTTTGACGGCCCCGGTGGTCCCCGACGAGTAGAGGACCGCGGCGGTGTGGGATTGGCTGAAGCGGACCCGTGGAAGCTCCGTCGCCGGAGCACACGTCATCATGGACTCGAATTCCGGGGAGTCGAGGAGTACGACGCCGTATTGGAGGGAGTTGGGGAGCTTGTGAGCGGTGGCGGAGGTGGCGAAGGCGATGACGGGTCTGCTGAGGTGGATTTGGCGGGAAATCTCGGGAGTGGTGCTGGCCGGGTTTGACGGAGAGACGGTTACGCCGAGGGAGAGGAGAGAGAAGTAGAGGATGGGGAGGTCGAGAGAATTGGGGGAGATGACGAAGGCGGTGTGGCCATTGGAGAGGTTGAGCTGCGATTCTAGCGCGGCAGCTAGGGTTTTGACGCGGCGCGTGAACTCGGGGTAGAGAACGTGGCGGCGCGTGGCGGGGTCGAGGAGTGCCGGGGTGGAGGGCGATGGAGGATGAGCTTGGAGGTGGGAGAAAATGTAGTGAGTGATCGAAAGCGGCGTCGTTTCGGAGGGGAGCGGGGCTTTCGGCCTGAGACTGTGGAATGTTTTGGTCTTTGAGCAGAAGCCGCTGTTGGGATCAATGCTGGTAGTGTTGTGATCGGCCATTTCAGTTTCGGTTTTCTTTTTGCTGGAAATGTAATGTAGAATCGGAAATGAAGGTATATGGATTCAAATTGCTACCTTGTCCAGTTTTCTAATTGATCACGGCTTTTCCTTCCCTACTAGATTTTGATTTTCTACTTGGGTCCGTGTCAATATCAGTTTGTGTACGTTATTATTGTCGGGCCACATTGTAAACGACGGAAGTAATTGCAGACTTGCAGTAGGTTATGCATCGAATATGAAATGTACACTAGCAAAAACAAATTTGTTCTCTTCTGTTCTAGGTTATGCATCGAATCTGATTTGTCACAGCCGGCTCTAGGGTGGTGCCTCCATCTACCCAATGTCCACAGTTCGAATATTTTACAGTGCAGATTTTATTAAATAAAAAAAATAAAAATAAAAAAGAGCTCAGATCATATATTTGAATAAATGTCCAAATCTTGCAATGAACTTTTTTTTGGCTGCAATTAAATCTTCCCTTCTCTGTGTTTTTCCTAACTGCGTGCTCTTGTTTTTGCAAAACTCTATTTCCTACTCTTGTTCAGCAAAACTCTAATTATTAAATCTTTCATGGCCATAATTACTGGTGTCTGCTTAATTTGCATTTGTCTTGTTCTGTTTTTCGTAGGTCACCGTGGTCAAACAAGTGTTTTCAAGCTTCATCGATCCGCAGGTATATATCCATCAGTTCTGTTGCCTAGGAGGCTAGGACTCTAGGAGTACTGGTTGAAAGTTATTCGGAATTTTAGCATTGAATAATTAAGCACACACGTATATTTGTCTTCGTTTCTAGTGTTGGGTGTTGGTACATGGTAGGGAAGCAAGTACTGTTTCCACATTTATATTGAAATTTGCGTGATAAAGAGTGTGGGGAATACTATGCATGCGTCTCGATCTCACACCCCACTGCCACGTGTTATGTGGCAGCAGAAAACAAGTCCTTAATTAATAAAACGACTTGTGACTGTCAAACTGAGGAATGGAAGTGGTGACAGGTGTGCCCTCATCCACTCTCTTCTTGAGGAGAGATACATGAAAGGTTGGGTGGATCTTTGAGTGGGGACGCAGCCGCAGGTGTAGGCGATAAGCCACAAGTCCGACCCTTGCTGCAATTTGAAATGGGCCATTGAAACGAGGGGCTAGCTTATGAGAAGACCGACGCATAAGAGATTGCTGCCTATATGGATGAAGTTTCAAGAAAACCCATTCTCCTTCCTTGAATTCCCTCTCGGTCCTGTTTTGATTGGCCTGTTGCTTCATACGGTTCTGGGACAGCTACAAATGATGCTTAAGTTGCTGCAGCAACTGATCACGGTTGCGAAGGGCCACATCCACGGCATCGACATCCGTGGTGCCTGGGATGTAACGCTGGGCCGTAGGTGGTGGGCGACCATAGAGGGCTTCATAAGGAGTCATTTTGATGACCGAATGGAAAGTGGTGTTGTACCACCACTCGGCCCAATGTAAAAGCTCCGACCAATTTGAAGGTTTATCCAACACAAAGCACCGTAAGTAGTGTTCCAAGGATCGATTGACTACCTCGGTTTGGTCGTCGGATTGGGGGTGGTATGCGGAACTGTGGTAGAGCTTAGTCCCATTAAGTTGGTGAAACGCCTTCCAGAATTGACTAATGAATATAGGGTCCCTGTCGCTGACAATGGATCGGGACATCCCATGTAAGCGAAATACTTCTTTCATGAAGAGTTCCGTGATGCCTGCAGCAGAGTAAGGATGAACCATCGCGATTGACAGGACCCGCCCCCGGATTTCACCTTGAAATCCGAAGTGGCCCTGCGGGGTCCACCTTAAAAGAAATTCTTCCAAAAATTTGGCAGAACTTCTCCTAAAAATGGACTACCCAAAACCTGTAGAAAACATTTACACTTCTAAACCACTCATCCTTATTCTCCTGGAGCCACCCTGCTCCCCAATTCACATCATCGTCCAATTCACATAACACAAAACGCAACTTGAATAACATTAATCCCACAAGTAATCAGAGCAATTCTAATAAAAAGGGTAAACAAGGAAAACCTAATTCAAAGGAAAACGCGGAAGCCATGCTGTTGACTATGCCTCAATTCCATGTACGCCCGACCTCAACTAATTTCGCCTGCAAACTGGGCATTTGAAACCGAAGGGCCCAGGGGAAAGTATTGAAAATCACGTTAGTGTGAGTGGACAAAAATAAATAATTAAGATGTTTTAAATGAAGCAAACTTAAATACTTTCCCACTTATTTAAATTTATAAAACCTCGATGCATGCAACGTTTATAAAACTTTATTTCTTAAAATCAGGAAACTGTAATTCAAACCCGCTGAGTATCGTATCATCGGACTAGACCCCGCTAGCCCAGAAATAATATAAAATTAGGGGAAGAAGATAGCCATACGAATGAGCCTCCCAGGCTTGGGTGATAGCCTCCCAGGCTAAAGTACTCTCATATACTCCCGCTATATACCCACACGCCACTATGTGTAGCGATTAGGATACTGGGCTTCAGCATTACTGTCACAAAGACAATAACCAGCGCCACAAAGGCCGACGGGCTTCGGTGATCCCATCACCTCGCCACAAAGGCGGACGAATCAATGCTAGCAATCCATAAATACATAAAGCTTCCCCAACTCTCGCAAATGAATTTACAACGACGTGTCTCACACGCCAAGAGTATCTCAAATCAATAGCAAAAATGCGAGAAATAATAATAAATCATAATCTCCATAATTCGAAACAAAACCAATTCCAAAATCATCATCAAGGCATTCCCAATGCCAAATCCGAAAGTCGATAAATAAATAAGAAAGATCAATAAATCAACGGCGTGTCCCACACGCCAAAAATATTCTCGAGTCAATGATGAATAAGCAAGGAAGTTCAATAATGAACTAATATTCCATTTTGGAAAAATACCATGGAAAATACTTTGTTGAAAAACAACATAAATCAAAGTTTCGAATCCGAGCATAACAAAATTAATATCCGCAAGTCATAACCGAGATAAATCGTAATCAATCTCTGAAAATCATTATTGAAACCAAATCCACAAGATAAACCGAAATCGAATCATATGCTCGAAAAGTAATATGTTAATTAAATAAAGCATTAATTCAAGAAAATAAACGCATGCATCATTATTTAAAACAAAAGTCCACTCACAGTACTATTCCGACGATCACGTATACGAGTTCCTTCATCGAGCAAGAGCTCGGCACGTGGATCATTGAATTGTCTACGTCAGTAAAACTGATTTTACTCCACTCACATGCTTTGCACGCGATATACGATGGATATAACCTTAAAAAAAAATACAAACCAATCTTTGTAAAGCGAATAGAGTAGCCAATGATGCACTCTTCGCTAATTGGTGCTTGTTAGAATACATAGATTTTGTGGAGAATCCCGGTTTTAATCTAGGATGTTCTCTCTATGCTTATTGTATTTTGGGGTTTAGGTATCATGTCCCCCCCATGTATTCTGAGGTTTCATTAATGGTCAAGGCTTGAGGGCAGCCGTACTGACCCTATTTCAAAAATACAAACCAATCTAATTATCTCAGCAGCCACATAGAGAATTAGATTGCAGGACCTCTGTCTTTGTTCCTTCATAGCTTCTATCAGCTTTCAATTTCACCTACGTTCCAGTACCATAGATAGATTAAATGACTCAATTGTCTTATGTCCAAAATCAATTCAGTCCTTGGACTTCTAATTTCATCAAAAACACCCTTGTACTTTCAATTTTGATCTAATAGGTCCAATTTATTAATATTTTGCTATGAGTTCAAGTTATAGTTGGATTATTGTTGAAAAACTATTTATTTGATAGATTTCTAATAGTGGAACTCACTCCAAAATTGACTATGCAGGCCACCTTAACATCACATCATAAAACATATGCCATATATGAGTCACGTCAACAAGTTAAATGACTCAATTGTCGGAAGACTAACAAATTAGACCTATTAGATCAAAATTGAAAGTGCAGGGGTGTTCTTGATGAAATTAGAAGTTTAGGGACTGAATTGGGTTTAGACCCAAACTACAGGGTAGTAGTCAGTATTTAGCCCTAATTCTTTTGTTTCATTTACCCGTTCTAAGGATTTTTACCTCTTTGACTGTAGAGATTTTTTTCAAACAGAGTTAATGACGCTGACGGTGACCGGCTTTGTTAACAAACTACTGAATCTGATGGCTCAGATCGCGTAGTCGCCTTAGAAAGCTAGATCTCTTGACAACGCATTGGGTGACCACCCACCTAGGTGGGTAGAAGAATTGTCGCTACTTTCAGTACTAGTTTGTAAACTTCTTCACGACAATTTTTGCCCTAGCCACCCGGATTTCTAGTAGGGCTTCTGAGGTGCCTTTATGACTAATTAAGGATGCCTACACATTTAGGCAATGGTGTTTCTCGAATTATAGAGCTGGGATTTATGGGTCAGTTCCGTTTCTTTTTCTTAATTCACTGGATTGATAACGGCAATTCCGGTCATATTCTCCTTCCACCAACCGAACGGCATAAGCTCAAAATTGCCTGCCTTTAGCCTTCATATAATTGTCCAAAATATCGATCAACTTCTCTGCCTATGGACATTTTGTGCCAAAACATCATTTAGGGATTCAAATCTGGATTGAAGTTTTTCCAAGGAAAGTAATCTTAAAGGATTTTGCCTAAACGTATTGTTGAAGTTTTCTTAGGAACTCTGTTCGATCTGTAAAACCATAATTACATGCTCACAACATATGCACAACAATCATAAAAGGATCAAGACTTACCTTCTGCAATTACTGTCATGGATTCCATCTTATGCAACTGCTTAACTCGATCACTGAATGTGGTCTTCTGTTACTTACCAACTTGCTTCTCAATTGACAGAACTTATGCAATAGTCGTGGTAGTAATCAGGGACCAATTCATCTGTATATATATGAGACTTAAACCTCAAGAAGCTTCCCATTAAAGCATTCCTTGTCGGTTTAGGTTTCACTGTTAGATTCTTAATGTATCACATCTTGTAGCCTTTCTTGTAGACTAAGCAATGGATTACTATCCTTAATGAATTGATACACTACTTCATTAAGTCACTAGTATTGATTTACTGTTTGTATCCATGTTAAACTAGGAATGATATTAAGCTAATCATCAATTACTTTATGATGATATGTGTTATGTCCATATTTGATCTTACACGATCATGTTCGAAATGTCATAAATGTAGTTTGAGCCTTGTTGAAAGAAAATGCACATTTTCACAGTAGCTTGGGATTGGATACCTTTTGGGTTAAATTGCATTACTTCTTTAATAAAACAGAATATATGCTCCAGCATGCATTTGTTTTGAATGTCTTAGATGAGGTTTGAGCCTAATTGTTGCAAGAAAATGGACGTTTTTGCACTAGCAATTGGGATTTGACCTCTTTATAGAACAAACTCCTTCAATAAAAAAAGAATTCACCTGCTCCTCCGTGATGAAGTTTTTAAACAATCAATTAAGCATTAAAACCATAACACAAGTTTTCAAAGAATCAAAACTTTTATGCTTATTTAGTTCTTTTAAAATTTGTGTTACGATTTTAAAATTTATAACTTTAGTTCTTCATTTTGATTTTTGAGATTTGTAATATAATGTTTGAAGGTTTCAATAGAATGAACACAGATGAACAAGAATCACTGATTCTACTATAATCTATTGGACATTTTGTGTAAAAGATGACATTTTATTCATACCTGTACTTGATGATTAAGATTTATTCGTTGTTAACAAGTTACTTGTTAGCCCTGCCAATCTTTAATGTTTTACAAGTAATCTCTTTCCCCATATACTCCTCCACCTTACAGGCTTGCACACACCATCGCCATCGCCATCGCCATCATGCCACCTCCAACTCATCGAACCACTCCACACTCCACACTCCCTTCATAATCATCACTCATCATGCCCAATAATAAACCAAATTTGATTGGAATAATCTTGCTTAGCTTCACATGGACTCGGGTCAGCGATTGTCGTTCGTGTTGCCCCCAGATTGGCTGCGCTCAGTGCGGTGTATAAGGTACAAACAGGTTTATATTTTGGCGGGAGTTCCAAAGAGTAAGGAAACTGGACAGACGGATTTGATTGTTGTTTTACCAGTAAAACAAATCACAATGAGATCACAGATCCGACACTACTAGTGACTCGATTTTGTCTCTTTTTTTCTTTCTTTCTTCTAATCGCATCTGACATGGTACTTAGACCGGGATATGATATCCGTGACCTTTATTTACCTGAAACAGGTGAAATAAGGTAAAAAATTCAAGTACAGTGGTCGGCTTCACATCTATAAACATAAAGAAAATCATAATGCAAGTGAGTTTTTCATTTGAAAAGGGAGGAGTCTGGAATGAACCAAAACAATTGTAGACCAACAGATGCCGTGAGGATTTCCGTTAGATTGACCGCGTCAACTCACATATGACAGGAAAGATGAAACTGTAATTGGAGTTGTTACCATAAGGGGTTTTAAGGGAGAAGGAGAAAGGCATGTGTATCGAGGAGGTCGGAGATAAAGGTCCAGTTTGAAGAAACCATCAACACACAGAGACTCGTAACTATCACTCTTCTCAATCTCTCTGCAATTTCGCTTGTTAGGATTGTGAATTATTCCAGGTCTGGAAATTGGTTGTTAGTGTTTTCAGGTTGAGATCTATGAGGATAACGATAATGCATGCGAGCAAGGACGAGTTTGCGGCTCTGCTCTCAGATCGATGACCAATATGTGTTCACTGCATTTTATCATAGATTGAATGTCTTTCTCTCTTTCTCTTGCATCTTCTTTTGGGATTTTTAAATGTGAGAAATTTGATCATCCGAAGACAAAATTTGTGATCAAGTTTAGCAAAGCAGGAATGTTCTATTGATTTAGGTAGAATTTAACCATTTCTGTAAACTTTACTCTCGAAACTCTAACTCTGATGTTTGCATAATTGCATATATGAGATACCCATCACTCATGCACCCACCCTTCATCTGTTTATTCGTACATGACTAGAAGGATTCCTATGCTATGTGCAGATCCATGAGTACCATAGGAGACATCCAGCTGCACGCACTAGTTGTTGATGCCAATGAGGAACATGAAGCACTGCTCAAACAGGAGCCTCAAGTGGAGAGGTCAGTCTGTATCTTTTTACACATCTGTAAACAATGCTTGAGGTTACAAAGACAAGGGAATTTACTATTGCTTCAGTCTTTTCTCTTTCAACATGAGATTGGAAAATCGATTACCAGTGAAATTGCTAAATTTGCAGATGAATGATTGATTCGCCTTCAGTGAGATTGGAACTTATCACTCGCCCTCAGACGATTGATAGCAACAACTATCCTGAGGTACTATCTATACAAACATCTTTTGGTCTATATTATTTTTGTGGACAACACAACTGTGAGTTTTCTTGTTTTCATTGCAGACTGTGAATTGTATGTTTATCATTAATGCTGGTTCTGGTTTTAGAATGTTGTGGAGCACTGTGAAGTCCTTCCTTGATCCCAAGACAACTGAAAAGATTAATGTCAGTATACCTTTTGAGCTAAAAGTTATAGTTCTTGTCAGGACCATATTATTAACTAGTGGAAGTTTATTCCTCCAGGTCCTTGGTGACAAGAGCAATTTACTTCAAATAATTGATGCTAGGTAAGCCTCTAAATGAGCAGAAGCTTATTTTACACATGAAATAGCTCACTCTCTTTCACAAGTAAGACAAATAACTCTTTCAGCAAAGTATTTTAAAACTATGAAAAGAAATGCTTGATGAGTTAACAGCAACAGTTGAATTGGGGAATGGCTTTATTGGAGGTATAGGCGCGGTGTTATAATGGTGTGAGCGAGTGTGAGAGTTGAACTTATTTGAGGCATAGCAGGGTGCTAAAAATGTGTGATTTTTGGTTAAAATCGTGACAGTGGAGCCAAGTCTAGTATTCCGGACAGAAGAGATTGCTTAGAAAAAGATCAAATTGTTGTTATATATCCCAAGCTTTTCTTTTAGGTCCAGTGAAACATGATTTGGGAGGTTTATGTTGTGTTTGTGGATAGTTTGATGGGGATTCAAGTGAGAGATAGGATTGTATAAAGTGGCCATATTACAGTTGCTTCAAACTATTGATAGATATTGTAAAGCCCACACATGTATGACAAAGTTGTTCTATTTCTGTCTCATAATTCTATTGAGTTTGCGGATCGCTATAACACCGCCCTAGTTTGCCACAGATGGCTTTTCTTGGCGTGTCACCCTCGCTTGTGGCTGCGAGTTGAATGATCCATTGGAGCCTGGCGTCTTCCCCAGTATTGAGACAGCGGTTGCTGCCGCAAGGTTTGTAAAGTTGTATCTGTCTGTATTCCTCTTTAGCTCATTCGGTGGAGTATTAGAACTAATCATTCTTGTTTTTCGTGACATGTTTTTTGTTACAGGCTTGGCGACACCATTCTAATTTCAGCAGGGGGAAAGCATCTTGCTTCTGATACTTAAATAGAAAATAAGCCACTTTGCCTGGTATGTCTCAAAGTAATTAAGACAGTTTTTGCTTGCATGTATACACCTCTAAATATGGGAGATTACCTTGGTATGCTAAAGAATCAGCAAAATTTAAATCTTGTCAGTGAGGGACTTGTTAAGTCAATTTTAGTATTCCAGAAAGGCATTAAGACGGTCCAACTCTCTTGTTTAATTGGTTCCTCCCCTATTCATTGGTCAAAGCCTTCATAAGAGGAAATTTTATAAACATGTTGAAAATCAAGTATAGTTGTGCTTGAGAGATTATTAATGTTTTAGCCCAAAATAATTGAACAAGGTTTAAGTGACACTGTCACCCCCCCCCCAAGTACAAGAATGTGTTTTTCTGTTTGTTTTAGAGTTTATATAATCCTTTCTACTTGAAAAGTAAGCAGTTGTCTCACCTGTACTGTACCTTTCTCAGCGAGTAATACTTTGTGTCCTACTTTCTGCTAGCTATGTTCCTTTATGCGTCGTACTACTAGTAGATCATGTGTTCTTTTGTGAAGTTATCGCACTTGTGTTGTAGGTTTTAGTGAAGTTATAGCAGACTAGCGTGATACAAGTTAAGTTGCGAACTAAGCAATTCACTTAACCAGCCTTGTTGAGAACTATGGTTTGGTTTCAATATGCCGTAGGAAATTGATCATATATCTCTGCATCCCTAATGTATCCTAAAGTGAGTCTGCCTTTGAAAAAAAGTGATGCCACTTTACTTTATCTCATAAATTAACAATTAAGCGGTAGGTCATTTTGTTCTCCATTTTCTATCTCAAGTTACTTTGTTCAGATTGGTGGAGGTGAGCTGCCGGATGAGACAACCCTCATTTGTTCTCGAGGTGCAGACAGGTTTGCAAAGTATTAACTTATGCTCTACTTTATCACTCATGTGGTGTGATTGGTTTGGCATTTCTCTCTCAAATGTCCAATCACCAGGATCAACTTCCATGCTGTTATGTTTTTGCGGCAAATACATAGCAACTGGTTCCGTATCCTGCACTTTCTCCAATATACAAATTTCTTTGAAAAGATGAATATATAAGATCAAAGAACCATGTCAAGATTATGGTTATTCTGCTTTTTATATTCTTTTCCTTAAGATTCCAGGAAAAAAAAAAAAACGTTCCAAGGGATGTATTTTGGGGTCAGCTCATAAACATGTCCTCTTGGATGCTATTTATATGGATACCATGTGTATGCCACTTTCTCTCACTATCAAGGACTTCTTTCTTCTTCTTTTGGTAAAGCAAATGTGAACCATTGGGTGTTAAATTTGTTGCCAGTAGCAGTCTGGAAGTGATCCTGGAAATCACCACTCTTTCTTATTATTTCTCTTATAAAAAATTCATTTTGTTTGAGCAGTGCATTGGAGTTCCTGTCCACCTGTAAATTGGCAAACTTAACTGTAAAGGCAGAGCCGGGTTGTTGCTTGCTTCATAGAAGTGGAAGACTCACAATAGATGGGTGCGTGCTTCAGTGCCAGACAAATCCCCTAGACTTCCTTTCAGTCCCCATTGTGAGTACGGCAAGTGCGCAAACTCTGTTGTCTTCATCGGTGAAGTGTTATAAGGATGGTGTTTCTGTTTCTCAGACTCAAATTGGAGGTGCCAACTGCCAAGGCTGTTTCAACTAGTGGAGGCCTCTGACATTGCAGCGAGTCCGAGTCATTCATGCTCGGACGTCGACTCTTGTTTTCTGGTTTGATATGGAGCAACAATGATCTCTTGCATTCTTAGTTGGCATTTGTACAATAGTAATTGCTTTTTTCTTTTTGGTAAACTATGTACAATAGTAATTTGGAGTTGTTGCATTTATTTCATGGGTAATAATTTCCAGTATGTCTTTCCTACTGTTGTAAAGGTCATTGCTAAAATGGGATAATAAATGAAAATGAATTGTGGGTGAAATATTCTTGCAAGGATTTCCCCTTGTGCATCATTACTGATTTATTGATATGGTTTTGTTTTGCTTCTAAAACCGGAGCCTAAGAACAATGCAGATGTTTAGTCTTTCTCCTGCGAAAGAGTGTAAGGCAGTACTTCATGGCTGTAAATTTAGAAACAAAATTACCGAGAGGCAGTGACGCTATTTGCAACTGATTTTAGTTGCATCCTTCTCCCATGCCAATGCAACACTAGCAAACACTCCTTGAAATTTATACAGAATATACGCATTGTTGTTTTAACAAATTACATAAAAGATTATACGAGTTTTCAGAATATGACTTACATCAATGCTCGCAAAAAGTGACGTATGCCGCAGATAGTTGGAAAAGGGGACGTATATATTGAAAAGAATTAGGAAGTGGCGGAATTTCCAGAATATGACTTACATCAATGCTCGCAAAAAGTGACGTATGCCGCAGATAGTTGGAAAATGGGACGTATATATTGAAAAGAATTAGGAAGTGACAGAAAAACCGAAATTGCAGTAAATAAGTGACTTTATTTCCATTATCATATCCAAGACTAACAAGGATCAAAGTCCGATTACTCCTTTGTGATCCTAACTTCAGCATGCTGGAAATAGGGACTTATGCAAACATAACATGGCAAGTTACTCCAACTTCCTAGTCTGTCTTTGCATTATAATAAGGCTTCACAAAATGATTAAATTCCCAAGGTGCAAAGAAAACAAAACACAAATCCTCAGATAGTTGGAAACCTGAAAATGTGGAAAGCAAAAAGCCAAATACCCAACGGTATTTCTACTAAAATTCCATGCATCCATTAACTGAAAGAAGAGATACCAGCAACAATCTGCAATAAGATCAGCAACATGAAATACAACATTTTAGTATCTGACATCCCGCTATGGAATTGGAATACAATCCCTTTCCGCATTGTCCTCACAATATCACAAAAAACACATTCTATTCACTCTGTGTTTCAAAAAATATAACTATACTTCCTAACTAGCCACATACTCAAAATTGGTCCTTTTTGCTTCTATCAGTACAATCCAAGGTTCACAGCTCATAATACGCTCTCCATGACACTCTACCAGTAGTAACAATGGTCTCCATGGTTCCATAAGACTAACAATTGATTTCATCATCTCTCCATCCAACCATTACCATTATAGCTTTTTGTACTCCCTAACAGTTAAGTGAAGAAAAATTGTCAGTTCCATTTTTCTAATGAAGTTTGCAATACTTGCATGAACAACAATAAATGTAACCAGTACATGAGTAAATATTTTCCAAACCATAACAGCTGAATATCTGATCAAAATTACAACATTGAAGTCACCTAATTGCAATGCATAAACATCAGGAGGCACCATATTTAGATATTGTTTTCTTTTAGATCAAGTTCTTCGTAACATATTTGTTGCAATTTTCTGAAAGACGATAAAAGTACAATATACAAGGCTCTTGCTGTAACAAATTTTCATATTTTGTTTAAACCTACTTTTTTCAATATGGATAAAAAAACATTCATACATGGGCTATATATACCATACATTGTAACCCTAAACTGAAATTAGCTTGTATTGGTACCAAGAATGTTTGCGACAAGAATACAGATCCTAAATTAAAAAGGAAATTAACTTTGCTCTAGTAATTATTTTTTCCAAACAGACTTATGGTTAATTATTGACACTTATACGCCCTGAGTTGTCACACAACAACCCCAGAGCCCAGCAGGGAGAATAATTACTGAGCTATATACTTACCCAATATATGATATAAAAGCATGAGCTAAACTCAACTCCTGTAGCAGGTCTTCGTTGGATTACCAAATCATCAGCAGAGTAATAATCTGCGATGAGCCGGGACATGAATGATGGATTATAGCCTCCACTGGAAACAAAGAGAGATTGTCAGTGGTACGTACATTTATCTAGGAAATCAGGATATATGAAACTGAAAAAGTTCAAAATACTGATCTGAAATTGATGGTTTTAGAGTTGAGGCTAATGGTTTTAGAGTTGAGGCTAAATATAAGCTATGATGGCAGAATCTAATCATAATGTTATATGTCCATTTTCATTCTTTTCCTTTGATTGAATAGAAATGCAATAGGTGAAGCCTATCTGCAATAGATAATTACTTATCAGTGATAAATAGACTAACAAGCTTTGGTGGCACAAAATCAAATGTAGGATTGACTAACATGCAAAAGTAGTGAACCAGTACCAATTCAAAAATCCATGCAATCTGAGAATTCTCCAAAATCCAGCAGCTCAGAAGGAGATCTTAACTCATTCAGCAAGACTACAGGGTTGTGTTGATACAGAAGGTACAACAGTAAGGCCAACAGACAATTTGGATGGAGAAAGTGTTAAGAGTGAAATCCAGGACAATAAGCTACAAACAGATAGTATTACCCTCAGTTCAATCCGGCTAAGACCAACTCTCTTTGAGAATCCCATGAGACCAGATCCCCATTCTACCATTCTTTGTAATTAGTCTAATCATGCAAAAACAAAGCTAATAACACACTAGCAACTAACATAAACTTGAATGAAACCTGAGAGGTAATGCTATCTATTTACCATCTGACTTAATTATCAAACAGCTAAAGGAGACTCAATTCTTAGATGGGATGGATATTTCATCCCCAGATATTTGACTTAAATGATTCCTTCTACTCAACTCTTTCAAAGCTGCTCTTTACTTGCTACCCCATAGGTGGATTGTTATTAGACCAAGTTGTTTTTAACCCCAAAAATTAAAACAAAACGAAGGATTTTTCAAATGATAAAAATACTAGTTTTGTGTTATGTAACCTTGTAACTGCCAGCAAGTACAACAAAAGGGACAGCATGCCTTTGGGCTGCAAGTGCAACCATATTCAACCCAACAGGTGCTATAACACCACCATTGGCCATGACAGCATGAGCACCAACTATAACCTTAAAAATACAAAATTCAATCAAGCTGGAAACATAGGATGTAGATTCCCAAATGAAAAATATAAGACTGCCTCCTACCATGATCACTTGAGATATCATAGCAAAAATTGCAGAATCAGTAATCAGCGCTGTTTGTAAACCTCTTCCAGCCAATTCTTTTGCAAGAAGATGCCCTTGATACCTAATAGAAACCACTTAATAACAAATTAGAATGGTCTAGGCAGACAATTCGCCGAAGGCAGGTAAGCTGTTGGTAGTCTGCTATTTTCTATATCTTAAGCACATCTTTTTGGGTTTAGGGTTTAAGATATGGAAACAAGTAAAGATGTGCTTAAGATATGGAAAATAGCAGACTACCAAGGAAACACCCAAACTATATGAATTAGAAATCTAAAATTTTGGAAGAATAGGTAGGACTTTGCACTAACCTTGGAGCTCCCTCTGCAACAAATACCCGAAATGATCTTTTTTTTCTCCTTTGCAGCAAAAAGGAATTCCTGTACTGTTTTTGAACTGCCTAGAGTTAATATAACCTCACTGCAGAAACACTGCAATTAGCATACTAAAAACAGCAGATGAAAAAGTTATACTAAAATAAGAAAATTGAAGATCATACAGACTAGCCAGTAGTCACTCTACATAAATTTAGGTATTCTGATGGATGGAGAAGACACCCCATCCTGTCTTATAAGTTCTTTTTAGTACGTACAAACAGCAGGTACAAGAACATATAAGATATTATTCTCTTTCATGAAGTAGATCGATCACCCTCTTTCACGAGTAAGACATTATTCAATGAACATGGAGATATGCTAAAACAAAGTTTTCAACTTAGTCATCGAATCAAGAACAAATAACGCTACAAAGAATGATATAGATCTTTGGAAAATATTACCACTCTGGCACAATAGCAAGTTTTAAAAAGAGAAGAAACAACAAAACTGAAGTAGTGTTATACTGTCTTGAACCAAATCCTGCCCACCATAGACAAGCACCCAGACCAACAATTTTTCAGCTGTTGTGTTTCATTTACAGGAGGCATTTGCATATTGGCAATTCAAGCATTGGCATAAAACACAATCAATTCTTACGAATGTGCTGTCTCATCTACCAAAAATAATAAAGCATCTTCTCCAAAATCAAAGAAATAATGCTTAGAATGCTAAGTAGTTGTTTATAGGATCCAGCCAAATTGTTCAAG
Organism: Rosa rugosa; assembly: GCF_958449725.1. NCBI lineage: Eukaryota > Viridiplantae > Streptophyta > Magnoliopsida > Rosales > Rosaceae > Rosa > Rosa rugosa. Next base: position 10,462,027 of record NC_084824.1, on the reverse strand, counting down.
CATAAAGCATGATCAAAGTAATATGAAACAAAGCCAAAACCTCAAGATTTGGGACCAAAATATCAAAATCATGATAGTTCTCCATTGACGTCACGACAGTAAAACTAATAACAGATGCCACCTTTTCTGATACATCACAATTATGTACTGTAAGATTAACAATTAAACAAACAGTAGCTGCAGTAAATGCTTGCTTGGCCTAAAGAAAACTATACTTACCTTGCCTTAGCAGAACCAAGGCTAATGCTTGAATCGACCTGCTCTCGGTTGTGAACAAAATCCCCTTTCCAGTTGTTCTTACCGAGCGGAGAGCACTGAATCATTGCATTGCAAGGAGAGGTCACTCGCTTGATTTGCAAATTGATCCGACTCGTAATTCACTTCGCAACTCCCCCCCTCCCGTCTGAAGCCCAGGGGGAGGAGCTGCCAAACGCCCAAACCAAATGAGTTTTCGTGGTTTTGATGAACAAGATACCAACCCAGCTGCATGTAAACCTCATCCCAGATATGCCAAAATACCAGAAACTCCTCATCCTTTTACCATGACAGCACAAAAATTACGGTTAACGTCCCATTACCAGTTAACAAAAAGTAACCAATTTGTGAGGATGATAACTGGCCACGTCAGTGGGGCCCCTTTGGTTGCAAAAAGTTTTGGTTCATTGCAGCCTACTCCCAAATTTGATCCTGCCTAACTTTGTCTTCACTATCTCCTCCTAGTCTTGCATCAATGCACTGGCTAACTTTGTCTTCACTAAGTTTTGGTGTAGCCTAACAAATCCCAAAAATTCCAAAAACAGCTCGGTTAAAATGAACAAGAGCATATTCCTATGTCTCCATTGCTGTAGGTTGCTCCTCCTTGAAATAGGTTCTTATGGAAATAGCACTTGAACAAAAGACAGCAGCGAGCAAGCCCTCTCAACTCATTTTTGTACATCTTGCGACTCTCAAGTCTTAAAAACCTCCAATTTATAAGTAACAACAGATCAATATATCTAAGAACAAGGATGTCTAGATAATTATATAGAACTCGACATTCTAAGATTTCATCTAAAGCTAAGAACTATTCCTTATCTAATGAGCAGTTATATACTTACATAAGTTTTGTATTCCAATACCAACTGAGACCTAGCATAGATGCAACTCCAAATAACCAACAAGCAAAATAACAAATAGTACATTGAGTTGGACAGTTAACAATTGATGAGTTCTAAAGTTTTCAACCAAGAACAAGAAAAGAGGCAATACAATTAATAAGTTTTATTTTATATAACTCAGACAATGATATAAGATTTTACTATGAATAAGAATAAGCCTATAGAGAACAACTATGAATTGAAAAACTTACTCTCAGTTCTGAAGGCATCTTTGTTTTGACTGGGCCAAGTTTCATCGTTCCACCACCAACCTTCAGAGCAGCGGGAGGTAGAGAACCAGGTCGAGCAACCTTGGCCTTACCTTTGCCTCAAAAATGCCAGGACTTATAAAGTGTTTCTTGGAGTCAGTCAGAGCTTCCCATTGTTGTACATCCTGGGAGAGATCAACCTCCTCAGCTGTAAGACCATTAACATGTCATTAGAAAAACTATGGATGCAGAAAACAATGAACTAGCAGGTTATTCCAAAAAACGGAACAAAAAATTGACTGGATATAGGCCTTGTGGCTTATGCACACACTACACCCACAGACCCTAAATACCAGATATGCCTATCCGGAGTCCAATAGCACATATATTATGTCATCGTTATTGTCTTGCTAGTGCTATTTACCACAGACATAAACCAAGCTTTCAAAATTAGTATTGTTATTGTTTCTCTGTACACCTAGAATCATGAGGATTTAGTTTATCAAAGAAATAGATGTGCACATCACTCACTGAGAGCATACACATATATTGCAGTTAATTTTGCAACCCAAATGGGTTTGTGCTCAAAGCATCAATTTCCATTATTTGGTTGAATTCATTCCCTTCCCTTGTATTGTTCTGTAAACATATCACGTATACCGATTTTAAGACAAAGGAAAAGATTAAAGAATTGATTTCCCAAATCAGAAGATCTACTGAGAGACAAAACCAGATGCTATTATCTAAAGTAATGTTATGGGCCTCATTAAAGAAAAGGAAGAAACTGCTTTCATAGTCAGAGAGGTAACCATATCTTGCAAGTAATAAGTGACATAACCGCAAAACCAACTCAATTTTGAAACCGAATAAATAAAAATATACAGGAAAAGATTAAATAAACAAATAAATTAAAACATGCATCAATGAATTTCACTAAATTTCCTCTGAATTCCAATAAACTCAAGTGAAAGCCACCACCATTGTTCAGATACCCTCTCTAGTCTCAATTCCAAGCAAAGCGAACCCCAAATTTAAACAAATATGAATCGAATTCAAGAACACAAATATGATACATAGTTTAAAACCCACACATACAAATAAGGAAGCACCAAAATTGACATGAAAGAAAGAAATTTTCATCCTTTGTTTCACTAAATGAACATGTACCAGTCCAAAACTAGCCTCAGCCTTGTTGTACATCTCCCAAAGTTGCTGGTACGTGATGGGAAACATACAGAATCTCTGGGTTTGCTATACTAATAAAATGGGCTCTTCCTCCTCCTTGTCATCTCTCTCTCTGATTCATTTCTGAGATCGAGAACCCATGTCCACTGGGTTTGTGGGTTTCAGTGTTGTTGGGTAGAGACTACTAGTAGAGAGAGAGATAGATATATAAACCCTACAAAGATAATTTTTGAACTGCTTCAACTGAAATTTCGGTGCTATGGGGTTCAACTAGAATCATAGAGTAACGGCAAAGTGAAGGAAACGAAAGACTAGAAGCAGAAACAACTTACTGCTGGACCGTGAATGCCGAATAAGCTAGTTGATGCCTCGCTTATCTGTTGTGCTTTTGATGAAGAAGCTGCCAATTGCCAAACCAGATGTCTTTCGTGGTTTTGATGAAGAAGATGCCTACCCATATATTAGCTGTAAGCCTCTTATGGCATCTGGAAAAATACCAGAAACCCCTCGTCATTTCACCATGACGGCAAAAAAATTACAGTTCACGTCTCATTAACAGTCAACAGAAAGTAATCAGCTTGTGAGGATATAAACTGGCCACGTCAGTGGGGCCCCTTTGGTCTACAAAAATTCCAGCCTACTCCTTGAAAAGTAGTGATTATGTGTGTGATAAGCTATTAAATTCTTATAATTTTATAAAAAAGTAAAAGTATCATGGAGTCTTAATCAGGTGCCGTGAAAAAGCAACAATAATTAAGCTGCTTCAAGCTCAACCTAAAAGATAGTGACCTCACAAACCACTGGTCGAAGTCTAACGGGGTTTTCAACACCAAATATAGACAAAGCCAGACAAAAACAAAACAATAAGAACCAACAAGATTCAAAAGGAAATCAAATTAAACAACCCTGGGATGATTGAATTTGAATAGTTGGTGTCTTGGAGACCACCTGGTAGAACTTGGTACAAGAAGGCTTCACCTTTTAGAGCCTGAGTCATAGATTCTCAAGCTAATTGTCCAAGTAAAGAATTCATGATTCCTTTACAAAGTCCCACTCCAATCATCCCACGGTGGGTGATCAACTCTTTGTCTATTACCACACTAATCAAACGGCTGAAACTCCTCATCAGATGAAATTAAAACTAGTGCCATGGTCATGCTGGCACACACCTTGCAGTTTGTTTGTATATTAAAATAATAATATTCGGCAATGTGATTTGGGTATTGCTTGCTGAAAAAAAGGAACTTGAAATTTTACTTTTTTGGCAAAGGTAGGAACTTGAAATTCAAGCCTGGATTTTTTTGATGAGATTCTTAAACCTCACCCCAATCATTCCTACTTAAACCCCCCAAATCTCAACTGGGTTGACACCATTTTTGCACCAAACCCATCAAAATCACATCTTTACTAAGCTTTAAAAAAACCCATATTCATGGCTGACCCTCACATTAGAACAGAGGAACGCCCACCTCTCCCACCACTGCCCACCACCCCTCTTCTCGATTCCAGCCAAACCCACCACCCAGAAGATCAAGAGCTCGAAATCAAAGATACCCAGTTGGATCAAACCCTTCAAAGCGTAGAAGCCTTTCTCACTCTGCTGGGTTTCAGCCAATCTTCTCTGTTCAGCTGTGTTCTATCTTGGTTTGGTTTTGTAGTCATCGGAGTCTTGCTTCCGGTGCTTGTTCTTGTGATTTTCAACTGTTCTGATTGCGATAAGTACCAGATTGAGGGGTTTGAGCTTGTTATTGTAGGCTCTCAGGCGTGTTTGGCTGCTGTCTCTTTGCTTTGCTTATCTCACAATCTTCGCAAGTATGGCATTCGGAGATTCTTGTTTGTTGATCGATATACTGGCCATATGGTTCGGTTTCGAAACGATTACATCAAGCAGATTAAGGTAAAGCATTGAATTGTTTGATGTATTGGTTTTTGCTGCTTATTTGAATTGGTCAACTACAGTCTACTGGTGATTGTGTTATGAAAAATGTGTGTGCTTTGGATCCCATATCGTAGATTTTGAAGATTGTATCTTTGATTATGTATATCAACTCCATATGTGAAATGTGGTCTGGAATGTGAGCCTAAATTTTCGTCTTTTGGTCTATTTCCAATTCCATGTGTGTGATTGGCCTAATAACGTGCTTACCAAAATGCAGCATATTTCCTCTTTTACTTCAGAACCAGCTGTGGGCCTAATCCGAATAAATCTTCAAGTTTTCTGATTCTGGATTTTGCATGTGATTATTAATGCTCATAAGTCGTAAGCATAGCACATTCATTTTTCTGCTAGCCTTTCTAAAAGTAACTTCCTTACTAAGTGGAGCCTGCCAATATCGAGAAGGCTTATTTAGTCAATATCATTGTCAGTTAACTGAATCATCTGTTTATTTTGACTTGTATAGATTTTAGTGCTGTGCTCAATTTTTTCACTTGGATCATATCGTCACAGGGTTCTTTTCGGTTGCTAATTTGGTGGTCGCTGCCATGTTTGCTGTTGAAGACTGTACGTGAAGTCGTCCGCATGCTCTATGTCCATCATGATTCATGGTGGCTGTCATTTTCTATGTTATTAGCTTTTGTTCTATCATGGACATATGCGAGTACAATCACCCTCACAGCCAGCATTTTGTTTCATTTGGTCTGCAATTTGCAAGTAATCCACTTCGAGGATTATGGGAGGCTCTTGGAAAGGGAATCTGATGTTTTGGTATTTATGGAGGAGCACATTCGGCTACGGTATCATCTCTCTAAAATAAGCCACAGGTTCCGGATCTTCCTACTTCTGCAGTTCTTGGTTGTCACAGCAAGCCAGTTTGTGACTCTATTTGAGGTCACTGGATACAGTGGAAAGATCACGGTCATTAATGGTGGCGATTTTGCGGTAAGTTAAGATATTTTGTTACTTCACATGCTTGTTGTGTATCTCTTTGCAGTAGATTCAAAATCACTATGGCTTCCAGACACCAGACTCTAATAACTCTCCAATTATCATTGCTCATTTGTTAAAATTGTAGGCATTAATTTCCTTGCTTTTGTTTTCCCCAAATTTCCAGGTCTCCACAGTTGTTCAGGTAGTTGGGATTATTATTTCCTTGCATGCAGCGACCAGAATTTCTCATAGAGCCCAGGCCTTAGCATCACTTGCCAGTAGATGGCATGCCTTAGTAACATGTAGTTCTAATGATTCATCTCAGCAAAGAAATTCAAACGGTATGGGGAACTCTGAGGCTGCAAACTCAATTAACTCACTGCATCTCTCTTACTCTGAGAGTGATTTGGAGTCATGTGATTATCATGTTTCAATGCCTACAAATACACAGCTGGCTTCATATATGTCCTCATATCACAGGAGACAAGCTTTTGGTATGTTTATCTTACGTTGCTTCTGAATTGCATCTGATTTCCTTTCTCCAATAACATTGTTTAGGTCATATATTAGTGTTCATTTTGAAAAAATAGAGTTCTGTTTTCTTTGATGCCATGATCTACATGATACAATCTTATGATGAGAGATAATTCGACTAATAAATGCAATATGAACACAAACCATTTTCAAAATAAAACTTGGTAGGTTGGTGCTTAAGCATTACACACTATGATAGATTCAGAGATTGATAGCTTGATGACTTTCTGTTCGAATCTTCTGATGAGACGTAATATATTACTATATTGACTGTCCTGTCTGAAAACAATATGGAAAAATCTTTGACAAGCGTCATAATTCTTTTTAGGCTTTTGTAGGCTAATCCATGCATGCTTGTTATCTGGCTTCATTAAAAATGAGTTCTTGTTTTATTTTATTGTTGGCCTAAAATGAGGCACCTGAGTTGTCTTGTATATATTTTTGTTGCATACCTTTTATGGCTTTGTCCATACTCCTGTGCTCACGTTGATGAATTTTGCTTCATTTCTGTTGGTTGTCATTTGTCTAATGCTGTGTTTCTTGAAATTCCAGTAATGTATTTGCAAACTAATGCTGGAGGGATCACAATATTTGGATGGACAGTTGATAGAGCCCTTCTCAACACAATCTTCTTCATCGAACTATCTTTAATTACCTTTGTGCTTGGCAAAACAATAGTTTTCTCATCGACTTGACAGGTGCCCACTCGTACCCAACCACGTTAAAGTTGGGTAATCGGCCGAACCAGCAAGAAATTATGGATTTACAGGCCACAAGAAATTAAGGTTTGCCTTTTCATCTCTTCGATTGTCTCGCCATGGCATCTATACGAAGCTCTTTGCATTACGATTTGGTTCTCAGATGCTTCCATCTTCTTGTTTGATATACAATCCAAAGACCACAGAGAAATAGGAAGAGACCCGTTTGTTGTAAAGTTTAAAATGAGATACCCAGAGTCGGGCTTCTTTTGTTTATATCAGTAGCTGTAGCCATTACATGTGCACCTATGTATGATGAGAAAGAAGTTGAATCAATTTTACAACCATGTTTGTAGCTGGTAAATTAGTTGCGTTTGCACCAGAAATTCAGCATTTTTAAAGGCTTTATTCTAGAACTTAATGATTGGCCGAGAAAATAAAATATGAACTTAAAGATTGACTGAGAAAAATAAATTTGAAAAGAGACTCCATCTATGACAGCCCCGTTCATCTGGTCAGCTACTGATCAAGGATTATTTGCTTAATCCGGCAACAAGCTGCTGTTTCTCAGCTGTTCTGTTTACTATGATTATTCATTCTGAAAATACTGTCCATCTATATTAGCATCCATATATCATCCTCAACCAGTCAACCGTAGACTAATTGATACTCATCCTAACCCTCAAAACACATGGTCACCTACTGAATCTACAATTGAACAATCATCGCTTAAATTTTTCGAAATCAAATCTTCATAGGTGTCTAACAGGACACCAGTTTCTAACCCCATGGCTACACCTTCACAGTTTTGATGAAGTCTTTTGTGACGCAGAAGAATGACTTCAATACTGGCTGATTTAGTTTGCTTTCATAAAGTGAAAATATGTCCAAACATCGGTAGAGCTGTTTGTTTATTTGAAATTTCTCCATCGTACAGAACCCGTTAAAATGATCAAAATATATGTGCAATTTGTTTTTTTTTTATAAAATATTATATACATGTATTTTATATATATGAAGATGGGGCCTCGCACTTTAATTTCAGAGCGAGACCTCGCTCTGGATAGGATCTGTATATATATATATATATATATATATATATATATATATTTTATAATTGAAACAACACAAAACAAAACTCCAAAAGAAATTAAGGTTGTACATGTATTTACTCTTGGTTGATAATGACTTGATGTATGTTGAGTAAAAATTGCACCTAGTGAGCGAAAATGTCACCCAACATAATTTCACTCATATTTATTAAAAGAATAGAGTTTTAATTAGTTCGGATTCGACCCATTCAAGACAAAATGTGTCTCTCAATTACAATATCTTGTTACAGGGAAACACCCTTTGATTTCATTTATGAAGAAACCAATCGATGTGATGTGTGTGTTTGTTTGTTTTTGCGGCTACACCCGGATATTTGAATGGGTTACCTACGTACCCTTGGAGAGGGATCAAGCCACTCGTAGTTCAAGAATTCCAATGGATGTATGACCCATTGGAGGGTATTGCTTTATGGAATGAGAGTAGTGTTTGGATGAATTTGGTGTGAGTGAACCAGGGATTCGATTTACTTTGAATTTGTGTCTGAAGTCATTTTGGGAATGATTTGACTTTTCTGATGTTTGGATGAATTTGACTGGTGAGGTCAGGGATTCAGATTGGATGAATTTGATTGGTGGAGTCAGGAATTCTGTTTGGACTTGTGGTTGCATATAGTGGATCGCTAGATTACTTACATATCCTGGAGGAGGGATCAAACCGTTATAGTTCACGAGAATTGGTATTTCTCAGTTTTATACTAACTTTTGTGTTCGACGGATGTATATATATATATATATATATATATATATATATATATATATATATATATATTTTTTTTTTTTTGAATCCATCTATTGTAGACACCCAATTTAGTCTTGTCTGCTGATTCATCTTAGACTTGATGTATCAAGTTTTGTAGTAGGGCCCGAAATTTGGAATAAGCTTTGCTTGTCGTCGAACAATACAATTATACAACGGACCATAACTGAAGTAATATAATTCAAGTGGGTAATTGCTTTGGACACCCGACTTGGGCTTCGAATCAGCCCAACTAAATTTCCTCCGTATGTATCGATCCAGCCTTATCTGGTGAACGACATCTCCACTCTGTATAGATGGGGTGCATACTTCCTTGATTCTTCAACTCTTGCATCCTGGGTAAAGACCCTTCTTTCTGAGCATCTTTGATTCAGAGATCGAGTTTTCTTGTGAGAAATTTGAGCCAATGTCAAGTACACCGTCTCTTTTACTTTGAATAGAGAAAAGAGTGCTATTTTCTCTCATTCAAAAATGAAAGAGTTGCAAGAACCTCCATTTTTCTACTTGTTTCATTCTCCTAAAATTTTGGTAGGAGGACCACGGCAGTGTCACTTTAGGAGGAGCTTTTGGCATTAGAATGTGGTTGTTCATGAACAGCCAATTCTATGCATTGAATCTCGCAGGAGCAATACCATTTTAGAGGAGTTTTGAGCATAAAACTTGGCTGTTCATGAACAACTACTCTTGTTTCAATGCTTGAGCATTTGAGGCAGCAACAACGTCATTTTGACAGGTATGGGAAGACTATAATAGTTGTGGTCGTTCATGAACGGTCTATTAGAATCTTGAAGGGCCATAAGACATACAAGGATTAATTGGAGAGGCATGTATCACATTTGGAGTTTTTACTCTATATATAAACCTCTATTCTGTTTGACATAATCCATTTTTAATTCTGCCTATTTGTCGGAGTTCACTTTGAAGATTAGACAATAGTCCTGAAATTAATAAAAAGAACGTACAAAAAGAATATAAATCGAGAAAAATAACTTCTCCTGGTAATCTATATATATTTTAAAGATCAAAAACATGAAAAGTTTGAATTAAAGTTTATTAGGTGATAATGGAGTATTAATTCCTTTCTTGTTTTCCTTGTAGATCGAGTTCGTAAAAAAGAAGAAGACGGTTTTGTCTCAATGTAAATTTACGATTCACCGTCGCAAAGTCTTTATAAATGTAGGCTTCTGGAAGATCTTCTGGGGGATGTGAAAAGCTAGCTAGGTACGTACTTACAACTTGAGCTAAGCAACTACATGCTGCTGAAAAGAAATAATGAAGGACCACTCCATTTTGAGAAAAGGTGCATGGACTATCGAAGACGATTATCTTCTGAGGCAGTGCATTGAAAATCTCGGAGAAGGAAGATGGAACCTGATTGCACGATCTGCAGGTAAAACTAGCTATACAGTACCGACTGACTGGCTGGAGATATCCGCACCGGAACTCGCCTATATATCTATACACGCAGATACACATTTACTTGCTAAGTCATGATAGACGTCTTCAACCCCAAGAATACATAATTAATAGCACTTCTGTAGTACGTTATAAGTTTGATTAACTTTTATATATATGCAGGCTTAAAGAGATGCAGGAAGAGTTGTAGGTTGAGGTGGTTGAATTACCTGAAACCAGATATAAAGAGAGGAGAGTTTTTTTTTTTTTTTTTTGGTCTGAAAAGAGAGGATCGAGAGTTTGATCAGGAAGAAATTGATCTCAGGCTTAGGCTTCACAAGCTTTTAGGGAACAGGCAAGCAGAAAATTCAACGTTCTTCTGATCCTCGGCTTTTATCTTAAATTCTAGATTATAAGAAAACCATCCTCTTTTTTTCTTCTTCGATCTTTTCCCCTTATAAATTAATATGCCCATTCATTTTATTTTCCTATTTCAATTGCGTTTTGTTTATATATGTAAGGTGGTCATTGATTGCCGGAAGACTTCCGGGGAGGACAGCAAATGATGTGAAAAAACTTTTGGAGCACGAGGCTACGGAGAAAGATAGCTGGAGATGTGTAAATCACTAGACATAAATGCCAAGAAACGGTGAAGGCCATCATAGTAAGACCTAATGCCAGAAGATTATCAGACAGTTCGCGTTGTTTGAGAATTCAGTCGGACAAGAACATTGGCAGGTGTTTCCAACATCAGCACCACCAATATTACAGCAAGAAATTGATTGTTTTAAAAAGACTTTAGGAGGAGGAGGATAGTAGTAAAACCACAACATGTTCTAGTTTGACTGGTGAAGGATAGAGCTACAGGGAATGAACTTGATTGGTGGAGAACCTTCTTATATGATGAGGAAATTGGTATTAAAACTAGTCCTTGTCTTGGGTTAGAGCAAGGCTCTTTTACGTACAAAACGTTTAGGTAACATGTATGTGCCAGTTTTTATGAAGAAGGTCGAGTGAGTAGTCGGAGTAACTTCTCTCCGGTGATTGGATCTTTAGCTATTATTTACTTTCGAAATTAGGTCTCCATAGTTATATTTAGTATTTAGTTTTCATAACAGTCAAAGTACTCGATATAACCATCCATAGTTGAATAAGGAGGAACTCGCTCGGTTGTTGTTTGCTATCTGGTAGGGATAACTCTCTTTGAACTTATGAAGTGAAGTAGGTGAACATTTAAGATGTATAGCAGATTCCTTATAGCAATTATGTCAATGTCACTATCATGCAGTGATACAGTAATTCCATAAAAAACTTGTTATGCAATAAAAATTCATTTATATATATTTATATATAATTTTTTTTTTTTTTAGTCAGTTCATTGATAATTCAGCAAGATTACACATAACGACCTATCTCAGTGAGATTGTCGGAAACAGTCATTATCTAAGTAAACCTACATTTGCCAGCCATTAAACCCGACTAGAAAAGCTCTCACAACTCCCATGAAAACTGCAAATAGACATGAGAGATGAGAGCAAATCTGCAATACCACCCTCAAAAAAAGAAAAGGGTCACAAATTTCTCATCCATTTTGACCAAATGAAAATTAAAATAAATAATTTTAGGCCTAGCCCAAATATAACGTAAGACTAAATCCAAAATTTGTGATCCCAAGCGCAACCAACATATGGAAACCTTGTTAGCCTTCTACCATAACCATGGCGAACCATCCACAGCTTCAAAACCGCTCCGCCAGTCATGAACAACCAATAAGTCGCTACCAACACCCACTGCCGGAACTTCATAGGGGCCGGAGGTGGCCCTGCCCCCCCCCCCCCCCCCCCCCCCAAGCTTTTGAAATGCTAACGTGTGCACCTATAAATAATAATAATTTTCACTTTTGTGTTAGTTGTATGGTATAATATTGACTTTAACCAATTAATAAATGCTTTTGAAAAAAATAAAAAGAATATATTACAACCGTTAAATTAACTTTTATATAAGTTTTTTTTTTTTTTTTGTTAAACATAATTCATAATTTTTCGGCCCCCCAAATATTACTTTTTAGTTCCGCCACTGCCAGCACCCACCATACGAAACACTCCCAACTCAGAGCCATCTCCGATCTACCGCCACAGTCATTTGTCCCTACCACCACACCACTCGAATCCCAACATCACCAAGCCGCTTCAAGCCAATCCCGGATCTCCCCGTTAGAGTCCCATCACCACTGTCTTGAATAAGAAGACGTCGTTGTATCAGATCACCGCCGCCTCCCATGTTGTGACCAGAGAGAGAGAATCTCAAACTTTTTATGCAACAAAAGTTCACTTTTTATAGGAAATGGTATTTGACCACTCAAGAGTTTTTTAAGGTTTTGCTTTGTTAATTTTGGCTTCTTTTTTTCTTTTCTTTTTTCCGAGCTTGCACAAAGTACACAAATTTTCTTGTTGACCGTGTTTGCATTTACGTTTATTGAAGAATGGAAAAGGGATAAGTCGAGAGGTATGGAAATTGGGTCACTAATCCAGTAATCCCCAAAACTACAAATTGAGTTTGCAGAGTATCACACAACCAAATTCGATTTTAGCTATTGAGGAGTAAAACGAATCAGGATCTATTCAATTTGAGAATATCCCCGTTTAGCTAAGTAAAGGAATTGGCAATGCAATTGCACCCACCAATGTTTTTGCATAAATTTACATTCACCAAGAGTTGGATGAAAAGGCTCAGAATTCTAATTAACACCAAGATTTGTGTACCGCAATGCACTTGAAGGCTCAAAGGCATCAGAACTTGCACAATTGAGCGTTTTCCACCAATGTCTGGATGAACATTTTTTAACCTGATCAGTTCCAATATCAGGTACAGTTTCACAAATAAGACATGCTAATAACAAGCTTGCATCGTAGGACTGCAAAGAATAGCACTAAAAACCGACCACCAAAATGGAATGGGCCAATAACAACTTACAATACAAGCACAAGTGTTACGTATATCTCTCTTGACCTAGACTTGCGAGGTAGTGACTGGGATGCAAAAACTTCAACTTGTTCCATTATGCGTTAAGTGCGTAACAATAACCATACCAAAATGGAAGAATGCCGCATTGCATTCAACAAAAGAAACTAATAATTCGAAGTTAATACAAACATTACAGAGTACATCAGTAATTGCATTGAATATCCATGGGATCTTAACATTTTATATTCACTTTTGAACATCCATGGGATCCAACATTTTATATTCACTTTCTGACAGCAAAACGAGTGACACTGCTTTTGGAAGTTGCATGAATAAAAATAATAGAACATGTACAAATAAAAGACACGAGCAGGACCAAGACCGGGTGAAATTGGACGCAAGATTATAAGAAAAATGACATAAAATTTAAAAAAAAAAAAAATGCCTTAAGAGTATTGAATGAGAAACATATATTCCAGGATTTATGAGCAACGTCACAAATTACTTGAACCAAAACAGTAGTAATAAGGTAAACATAAGTTGTAGCTTTGAAAAATAGACAACTATTGAACAAAAGAACCAAACAGGGGGAGGGAACAAAGTCCATTGTGTCAGGCTGTCAGCTGCCTCCACCATTATTTCGACTCAATTGACTAAAACTGGCAGCAAGGACTGAACAGCTTAAACACTTCTGTTCTTCCTATCTTAAAACATACAGACAAATGCCAACAGACATGTTAAGCCAAACAAAACCACACTAGTGTAACATCAATTATCATGAAAAAAAAACAAAAAAAGGCTCAGAAATGTTGAAATAAAAGAGACCACACTATTATACCCTACAATTATCTTTCTCGTCTCTATAACTTCCTAATAAGGTTCGTACAATAGTTCTAAAAGTGCCATTAAAATTGCCACCATATCGTAACATCAAATAGACACAACTGAAAAAACCATAGTATATAATGTTATAAACCACAATGAACCGTCATCTCTATACTTGACCACATTAACAATCAAAATCCCAACTTTTCCACTGATCAGTTTTCAATTAACATAAATCCTTACTAGTAAAACTGCACACTGTCAAAAAACGAAGTATATGTTCCAACTGAACCAAGTTCAGAAACACACACTATGGAGTCATTCAAAATACCCTTGCCCTCCATGCCTCAAGAGGAGTTTGCTAGTTCATTATCAAAGGGCACTGAACTTGACAGAAATGTCCCTTGAGACAATTCCATATATTTGACAGCTGTAATATAAGGATTACTCTGTGGTTTTAATTACGCGATGAAAGTGAACTAATCAACCCAATTCTGACAATTTTCAAGGCAAATTCATAACTCTCCAAATTACCTATCCCCAAGTGACATAGAAGCAATACTCAATGTAGATGCTACTTCAGAGAGTCCAGCCCTCCAGATCCTCAGTTATGAGTGAATGGCAGAAGACGAATATACGAAAGTTACCACTATGTGCATCACTAGTATCACTTCGCATTTCAACACCTAGGCCTTCAGTTTTAACTAGAATAATTTTCATTCCATTTATACAAACAAAATAGTAGCGCAATAAAAAAGGCCACAATTTTGCACCTGACATTTTGTCAATGTTAAGAATGCGAAGTGTCCAGGAACAGAGACCGGAATCTTTTTGCCTTTTAGCGTATTTCTTAAAATTCTTCTGGAAAAAAATAACAAAAACCAAATACACTCAGGAATCATTCACTTCCAAAATCCAAAAGATCCCGAGAAGATAAGACCAAAATCTAAACAAACCAAGATTTGCATAGTACCTCTAGTGAGCCTGTGGAACAACTAATTGAAGTTCTATAAGTTCCTGCAAGTGCAGGAAACCTCCTCAACCTGCTTGCTTTGATACTGCAGTGACATACGGTAGATACATGTCATACAAAAAAATTCAAAAGACAACAAAAACATGGATTCTTCAAACACCACAAAATGGGCAGTCAATCATCTAATTTTGTCAGTATAAAAAGTGTAAACACAAATAATCCCTTAATAAAGCTGACATGACCACTGAAGCAATGAAGATTAGATTGCCATAGGTACAGAAGTAACCAAAAATAGAGAGAATTTTGGTTTCCTTTAGTTAATAAGACAATTCACTATTCAAAGTTTGCAAACAGATGAATTACCCCCTCTTTAAGTAATCAAAGAACATCAAATCTGACAAAACATCAAATCTGACAAACTTGATGGCTACCACCCCAGATGATAGAGAATGGCAAAGGTTACAGCTCTCATGTTTATCAAAAAGCTATGATATTATCAAGTATACAGTCATGTGCATTAACATTCCCGCCAGTTCTCTACTATTTATTCCTCAAAGAAAGTTCCAATCCAAACCTTTCTCAAAAAAAAAAAAATTAATCAGACCTAATTAAATACTGAATAATGTAGTAATAAGATTGAACATTAAAGCAGCAGGGTATATCTGATAACTTTATATGTGCTCTTTGAACCACTACAAGCACATTCACATGAGCATAAACTGAAATTAAATTGATCCTTAGCAGCAAGCTGCAGGATGGGTTTGAGGTATAATGGGCTTACTTCAAAGCAATTTTTTAACAACATAAACCAATATAGGCTAGCGACTCGAAGAAAAGAAAAATACATCAAGCAAACCACATCCGATTATGGTTTCTTTTCCATCTTCCCCTTTTGCTATTGAGTGGAAATTTGACATCCAAGTACTGCTACTGAGCGGATAAAAATTTGCACTATACTGTACTAAATCTTTTAAACATATGAATGAACTATTTCATGTGCAAGGTGCGATATAGGTATAATTAAGCTTACAACACATTCTATCAGTGCAACTACACAATGTAAGAATAAAAATATGCCACGCATTAAACTATCTCCATCCCCCAAACATTCCACAGATATCAAATCAACACATTACCTTCAAAATTACATGCTTAATTGTCAATATTCTTCGTCAAGGAAAAGCAAAGCACTCCCTTCCACTTCACACCAACCGTCTCTTGCAAACACAATGTGAACATTAAATAGGTCTAGTATAACAGATAGTGCTATTCGAAACCAATAGAGAACTGTTTACAATGTACCAATGAAAGTATGTTACATACACAAGTTTTGAAACTGATTCTCTTAAAAGACAACACAATCATGCCACAACTAGGAAAGAAAGCAGTGTCATATATGCATTTCTAAAAGATGATCAAAGATGAAGAACAAATTATTAACCTGCAACAAATCTGGTTGACAGGAGGCAAAAAAAAAATACAAATCTCCCAGCCAAATCATGAGTAAGTGCCTGCTAAAAAAGAGCAGAAATGACCGTCCTGACATAGAATGTTGCAACTTCCGTTCAATGCATGTCTCTCACCTCAGCCATGCCCATTAATGTATCAAGGCCACTGATCTGATTTATCCTAGCCAAACACACCCCCGGTTCCTATACCCCCTTGCAACTCCTTTCTCCGTTGCTCTTCCAAGGGATCTGGACTCTTCAACATTCTCCGTGAGCGCCTATTAAAACAGAAATAAGTTGATAGTAGGAAAACGGAATCATAAGCTATACAACTGGTGGATCTACTTTAAGCACTGTAGGTATTGAGATACCTGTCTTGAGCATGTTGAGCAGGAAACGTGGGCATGAAATCTTTCGTCTTGGGAAGAGGGACTTCGCGAAACCACTCATGATTCAGAGCAGCATCGGCAGAAATTCTCTGAATAAAATATTGTGGACCATAGTAAGTAACTATACCAACAATTCCAGCATTCCAATAGACAAGACTAAATATAAACTTACCTTCTCAGGGTCATAAGTTAGAAGCTTATTCAACAAATCAAATCCAGCTTCAGTAAGAACTGGAGATCCAGTAAATGAAGTAGCTGGGAACTTCTTGCGCAAAAGGTTATACCTGAAACAAACAGGTCAGTAGTTAACATAAGTCAAAACCTTGATAACTGAAAGCATCACCAATGGAGGCCAGATAGCCAGGTCAGAATCACCCAAAGCTGGAAGCCTGGGAAAACAGCGGCAAGAATAAGAACACCATGTTATCGAAACAAAGATTGAATTAGTTTGCAAAAATTTGGTACTTACTGATGCTTAACAAAGTTGACCTTTACTCCAGGAAGCTTGGAAAACCCAGGCCAAATAGTCTCATTTGGTGTGCCAAGTATCTTAAAAATCTGTAGTTATCATTAACAAAATTAAATAACTTCAGAAGTAAGTGAAAGAGTGTAACCAACATTGACCAGATCAAGTGATAACTCACTTTGTCAAGTTGTTCAAATTCAGTTTTCCCATTAAAAAGCGGCTCCTTCGATAACAGCTCAGCCATGATACACCCTAGTGACCACATATCGATTGCCGTTGAATATTCTCTTGCTCCCAACAGAAGTTCCGGCGCCCTGCATTGAGAAAATATTAATGAACCAATCTTTTGCCAAAATATATACGTTCTTTCATATATCTATAACAGACACAGGAAAGTGCAAATGGTATAGCTTACTTATTGAAAGTGCAAATGGTAAAGCTTACTTATTGAATGAAACATAGATTACGAAGGTGAGACAGATGAACAATTAGAGTTTGAATAGTCTATATCAAATTAAAGACGGCATGATCAGCATACATTGAGATGGAAACATAGATAACAACCTTCAAATTTCAGATGAGACTACCATAACTAACAAACTATTCCATAGATGCTTGCTAAATGCTTACATTACATTATGCATCATTCACAGACAACAAGTTGCAGATGAGCATATAAAGATCCAAAAATTCCTTTTCAAGCCCAAAAAAAAAAAAAAATCAAACTTAATGGAAATTCAAGTAACTTGATAAGAAAAAAGGAATCAACTAATAGCAAAAGGAAATCCACTTAACTACAGGTGAAAGTGAAAAATCAATTTTGAAACTAATAACTTGTATAAAGCAGACCAGAAGGGCAATTGCGGCTTACCTGTACCAAAGAGTAACCACCAAATGAGTATACGGTTTCAAAGGACTTCCATATTGACGAGCCAACCCAAAGTCACAGATCTTCAACTCACCCCGATTATTCAAAAGCAGGTTAGATGTCTTCAAATCCCGATGAAGCACCCAATTATCATGAAGATATTTGACACCTTCCAATAGCTGGAGCATAAGGCATTTGACTTCACTCGGACTAAATGGCTGCTTCATTGTCTCCATGAGTGCTTTAAGATCATGCTCCATGTATTCCATCACCATAAAAATGCTATCAAGGTTACTGCCCACCACTACTTCCTTAACATCGACAATTGATGGATGATGAAAAGAAAGGAGAATGTTTATTTCCCTCAGAGAAGTTAATGGAAAACCTTCTCTTTCCTTCTCCATCTTCACCTTCTTCAATGCCACAATTTCACCAGTTTTCTTATCTTGGGCCCGATATACAACACCATAAGTGCCCTCATCTATCTTGTTTAGTCTCTCGAACTCATCAACACTTCTACAACCCTGAAGCATGTTTACACTTCTTTGTGGAGGAGCTGCAGGCTCTGGTGTCTCAGGAGAATCATGCTCATCCTCTGAACTAGTATCATAACGACTAACACTATCATTATTACCATTATCCTTGTCAACATCCATGTAGTCATCCCTCTCTGAGTCATTATCAGGATAGTCATCCCCACTAGACCTTCGAAGGGCATCTCGTTCATCAGACTCGGATGATCTCGCCCTACCTCGTTCAGACCCATCTTTCTTAAGCTCCCCTAGCTCCGGAGTCAATGAGCTGTTGCGTACTCTGTTTTCCACTGATCCTAAACGAGGCATTTTCCTCCTCCTTTTAGGAATTTCCTCGTTTTCTGAAATTCCACCTTCATCACCAGGAGAATTATTTCCTGCTGCCCATCTTGAAGATGATATATTTCGGGTTGGAACATAATCTTCTTCTTCTAGCTGCTCTGCTTCACGAACATCCCCTAAATGCTGATCTGGTGAAGACAACTCTACCGGAGACTCATATACACCATTGCTAACAGTCTCAGGTGCCACAGGAGACGACTTAACCGGAGATGAAGGTTGTAAATTGTCGGCTTCATCAATTTTAGCTGAAGATATTTGTACCCTGCTATCTGAAGTAACATTAGGAGACTGACGAGACACCCTAGCCAGTGGGGGTGGAGGAAGGGCTGTTGCCACTGTTGTTGTAATCCTAGTCTTGGACGAATTACTCCCTTCTTTATCATCTCTATCCCACACAATAGGCGAAAACTTCCTTTTCCTCTCCTTGGGAGTCTGACTTCCATTCTCCACCACCTTCATAACCTCTACATCATCTCGGCCCTGCGACCCGGATTCAATAGCATCATCGGACCCGCTCTCACTTGACAATTCACCAGGTTCCCTATCCAATGCCTTGGCAGAAAACCCACACGGCTTAGGCCCGCCACCGCCACTGCTGCCGGAATCACTCCTACTCGAAGAGGATCGGTATCCACCATTAGCCACAGCCCTCTCCTTGGACCTAGCCCTGATTCTATCTCTCAAATCCCGAACGCGGCCCTTGTGAACATCACGATTCCCATTCCCCATCCGCTCCAAGTCCTCCTTAGCAGAAGCTAAATCCCTCCGCGGCAATTCGAAACTGGACTCTCGCTCCCTGAACTCGTTTTCGCGATAACCCCCATGTCTTCCAGCCGCCATATATATACCCAAGAGCCAGAAAAACCACAGCGGGGGAACCCTACCCTTTAGCCCAATCCAATTAAAACCCTAACCCTAAACCCCCAAATCAAAGTCAGGCTCTCCAATTCAAAAAGTCAGGAACTTTGAGGAAATTGAAACGGGGTGGGTCAGATCCTAAACGCGAATAATAAAGCAGAGTAAAGACTAACAATTAGTTGTTCGACGAAGCCTCGATCATGTGTGAATCAGAAACCCTAGAAATTGAAGCAGCGAGCGAAAAGAAAAGCTGGAAATTAATCTAGAGTTGATGAAAGAGATTGATCAAAGTGAAGAATGTAGGGAAACGATAACGGCGAGACTTCTTTTCTCTGCGGGTTTCAGATCAGATTGGGCCTTTTTCCGTTCGACCGAATTTTCCCGTCCTTTTTTTCCTTTATATATATCTTTTTTAGAGAATTCTTTTTTCTTTTTTTTTTTGTTGCCAATCTACTTTTATTTTTTAAGAATATCATGTCCATATATATTAATACTCAGTCAAGAAATGACTATTACATATCTTCCCTCTACCATCTCTAGGTAGATAAAGATCTACGCGATACATAGATTAAGTCTGATCATTTGATGGTACTCATGCTCACTTATTCAAGCAAGCCTACACACTATGAAATAACATAGTAAATAAGCAAGCCTAAAGGTAGAAACTTAAAGTTACCCTAAAAACAAAGGAAATAGAGGGAACTCAAAAAAGGAAATTATTGAACAAAGTAAGGGGACAAATAGTAAGCCCAACCCATATGCTCTCCTGCCTAGGCCCAACAGTTAAGCCCAGCCCATCTTCTCTCCACAGCTTAATGGCCTTCATGCTCCACGCACACTTGCCGCGGCTATGACCCTTCACCGACGCCACCGCCCCGTTCAGCCTCCCAACCATCTTGTGCCACCACCTATAAGACGAAGGACGAGTTGCAACACATGCCGACCCCAACCCAAAACAAGTAAGGGTCCCTGCATCGAAGCCTCCAACCCCATCAATGATGGCTGCAAAGGTCGTCGTCGTCTGGAGCGAAACCAGCTGCCTCCGTCATCACCTTCCTTGAAACCGGCGCACAAAACCTCCAGCCCTAAAGCCATCTCGATCCGAATAGGCCCAGCTACAACTGCCACACCGCAGACAAAGAGATTCCAGAGGTCTAAACCATATGTATCCCGTCCGACAGCATCCCCACGACGTCGAGGCGACGCTGGAGAGCCACCGGACGAGATTTGGTGGTGCCTTGCCGCCGCAACCTTTGTGTTCTCGAGAGAGAGAGTTTTAGGGTTTTCCCTAATTAGATAAGAATTCAAAAACCAGTTTTAATGAAAATTGTTAAATGTGAAGTACTAACGTTAATTTATTTAATTGTGTGTATGTTATAAAGTTATAGATCGATTAGCTCAAGATATTGCCTGGAATGTCCTTCAAGTGTCTTAAGTCAAGGATTTTTGTTGCGAACAATTCTACTCTTTACTATTTAGCTTGTCCAAATTCATAACAAGTAATGGCTATATAACTTGATCTGAGTTGGATTTGCACATTATCACTTTTTAGTGATCACTTTATCAATGGAGTTTGAAACCCTGAGACTCTGAAAGAATGTGATAAATTATGAGAGATTTAGTATAATTTTTCTCCTTTGATGGTTTGTAAGGACTTAAATAGTAACACGTGTGAAACATGACTACTTGTGTTCACTTTCTAAACATATTTCATGTTTTATACCAAGTACATATACTTTTGCCCTTAACCAACATAACTTTAAACCTCACTCAAATAACAAAATGTCAGAGTTCATATAACAGAATTGAAATATCCTCTCAGTTAGAGTTCATCTGTCCATCCAAATTATTTGAAGACTTTGATCCATGGTAGGAAGTGAAGCTCTTTAAGAAACAAAAGAAGTGGTATTGGTGAAACAGTTAACAAATATGATAAACTCCACAGTGGATACACATATTCACCTACATATTAATAATTGGCAGGAAAAGAAGGAGAGGGAAAAAAAAAACTAGGAGATGTTACATGTACTACAGAATTACAGATAGCTACCAAGCCTACCAGCAAAGAGAAGGCAACTTGCAAGAGAATGAAGAGGGCAAATGACCAGTCCTCCTTATGTAATCTGCCTTTTCCGACGTCTTCAAAGCTTTTTCATTGAGTTTGGCCTCTGCATTAGCCCTCTTTTCTTCGGCTATTCTTCTCGTTGCAGCAAGTTTATTTGTTAACTTTTCTTGTGCCCGAGATTTCATTCTTTCAGCCTTCACCTAGAAGCATAACAAAAAAGATCGAGTCAGAAAGCTGCAATGGATTCCACATGTATATTACATATTCATCTCAGAACCAGTAAACCAGACCGGATTGCTTTTTGGTAATTTGGGTAGAGGCCTTAGTTTGCAGTATACAGTTAGCTTTACTGTACCATTCTTATGGACTCCTACTTTCAAGGTAATGAAAAAAAGGGTTCGTTCGGGATCTTTAATTTGATTCCATGAAGTTGTGCATGATGATGCACTCAGAAGAAAAAAATTTCACGAGATACTAGTTCTTTTTAAGTTACACGCGATGAAAAACAATTTAAATAGTGCACAAATCTGATTGTGAAATCAATTAAGGACAGACTGACAGTGACTTAGATAGTTAGATCTGTGTTATTCTTCTTTCATGAAAAGAAATCTGAGCTTATGCTGCTTTATGCACTATAAAGAAGCTTTAACTGCTTAATTAGCTGCTGCTACCAGGTACCAACATACATGTGCAGCAAAACAAAGTGACCAAAGAGGTCTCACAACATCAGTCTACGATCCAAGCAAGCAAAGCAGATGGAAATTTTCCGCACAAAAAAAAAAAAGCAAAAGATAATCTGAAGTGTAGCTTCTATCTTTCATCAATATATAACCAAAGAAAACAGAATCTGAAGAATGAGTACCTCCATTTTTCTCATTTCCATCTCAGCTTTCCTCTTCTCATGGTTTTCCCAGGCTTGTATCTTTACCTCTTCACGCTTGTACCTACATACACAATACAAAGTACTTATTAACTATCCAGCTATTAACTGATCCCTGCCCTCAATTAATCCCAACATTTGAGTAAAAATGACTCCATGAGTACTCCACACATAATTAATTGCAAGCAGAGAAAGAAATGAGTATATCAGTAACTCACCTTGCCATGTATTTAGCGCGTTCTGCCTCATCCCAAGCCATTGCTCTAGTTTCTAGAGGATTTGGCTTCCTAGCTTGATCTGAACTCTGATTCTCAGGCATAGTATTCTTGCACACATTTGATTCCTCCACATACCTTTTATTGCTTCCACCACTCCCTCTCCCACAAGGAATGCCCTCATGAGTACTTCTACCATTATCACCAGACCCTTGATACTCCTGCTGGCTAGCTTGCATCCCATGCTGACATGCCCTCACCGGAGTCGAGGATCCCGAAGATATCGGGCTCCTTGCAGCCGGAGTTGTGGCCCGGATAGGCGTGCCGGTTCTCGAAGGCTCTTGGCTTGCAATTGGGGTCATCTCAGTTCCCATGTCCCTCAAACATATGGATCTCATGGCAGCAGCTGAAGTTGGGTTCTCCATAGGCTTGTTGCTCCTCCAGACCGAGTCATCACAGTCCACTTTCTTCGTCTCCACATCGTAATGATTTGCCACTTCAGTTCCAGAACACCCATTTGCTTCTTTTCCGTGTCTATCGTCTTCTCCATCCTCGTCTCCGCTCGAGTAGTCCTGCTCCTTCTGCGGCACAGGAGCTATGAGCCTCAAGTCATCTGCATTTGAGTTCCTGGGTTTGGTCTTGGACTGCGTTTTGTCTACTCCTCTGGACAACCCCACTAGCCATTTCTGTGCATCATCCCATTTTGATGGTGTTGGTAACTTTCCCAAAGCTGTTCTATGATGATGGGAAGAAGTAGTGTTGCCACTAGTGCGGTTAGCTCCTCCTCCATTCTGTTTGTGAAACTCAAAACTTATAGCACTGCCTCCAGAAATCTCCTTATCCTCTATGGATCTCATAGTTGCTCAAACAAACCTCACACACCCTCCTTAATTTTTTGCTGACCAATATGGTCCAAAATCCTATCTTCAAATCTCTAAGCAGATCTGGGTGACAAAACAAGTCCCATTAATTCCCCAACAAAAAAAAGCTCCTGTATACAATAGCTTGACAACTGCCCATGCTAAAAATAGACATTGTTTCTTCAGCATATGATGATACAGCACATGAGACTATGAGAGACCACCTAATAATTTTTCCTTACCCGCTAAACAGAGACCCCAAAATACATGGACAAAATTGTTACATGTAAAAGAAATTAACTACACCCATCAAATACCAAAGAAGTTATAATATCTGAGGGACCCAGATGGGGTTTATCCCCAAGTCTCCTACTTAACTAATCTCCAAAGCTCAAAGCTCTAATCTTCAAGAAAGTAAAAGATTAAACCTTTGAGCACCCAAAATATGAAAGCATCCAAAACCCAAGTCAAAAAAGCTTTTAAATGCAGATGACCCAGCTGGAGTAGAATAGAGAAATGAGACTGATGAAGAGCAGCAGAGAGATGAGTCAAAATGACAGATGGTTTTTGCAGTGGAAACCTTGTTCACAGAGAATAATATACCCCTCTCTCTCTCTCTCTCTCTCTCTCACACACACACACACACATGGAATTTAGAGACTTGCAGAACTAGAAAATGAGTTTCAGATCCACCCCAGACCATTATAATACTTGAAAAGCAACATATATGACTGAACCATGAAGCACCAACACATGGCAGTAACAGTGAAAATTTAAAAAAAATCCCACTTTTTTAATTGTACGTTGGAAATTGTGAAGCTTTATTACTGAGCAAAAAGCAGTGCCAGAATACCAGGTGAGAGTATGAGTTCAGCTTCACCGTCACTAGCCACCACAGAATCTAGGGAAGAGTCTCTTCCCATTGTGCTCGCTACTCAATAGGGTTTTGAGCCAACGGTAACTAGGTCATCCGGTGTACTGGGTTTTCGACACGTGGACGGCTGTGATGAGGTAGCAGTGTCAGTGTGGTTCAGATGCAGGTGTCGGATTCGATAATGGAGCTGGAGTTAAAATTAAATAAGAGATAGATGGGTCTCTGAGGCCATTCACGTGGTGAAGAGGAACAGCTTCTGGTGATTGTATGGACGTCACTGGTAGGTTAGATTGGGTCCTGCAGCCACTGAATGCCAGGACAGTGACTCTCAGTGAGTGATAGTAGCTATAGGTCTTCTTCATCCTAGTGAGGACGATTAGGGGAGGGATCACATGGAGTTGTGCTGAGAATGGATCGGAGTGTAAAACCATGTTGGGATTATTAAATTTTGGAACCCCACTAGACTATCTTAATCTGGGATTCTGGGTCTTGGTTTGGGGCCTAGGCAATTTGGAGGGAGGGGGGCCTGGGGGAACTAGCTAAAGGATCTGGGGTTTGGACAGCAAAAACCAATTAATGGGTGATTTTGAAGGGCGAGGCCTAGCATGTGAGGACAAGGAGGGTTGTTAGCATATCAATGTATAGGGGTGAAGCCTGGCATATGAATACAAGGAGCATTTGTGTGAAGCCTGGAGTGTAAGTACAAACCTAATTGTGTTTTGATGTATGGTCAATATCCCAAGAAAATGAAGTGCACTGGTGCATCACATTTGATGAAGTCTACCAACGTACCAAGCAAATTTGTGAGCGTGTAGGAGTGTGACATAGTGTTTCAAGTGTTAACGAGTTTAAAGAAACAGTATAAGTAATTTTTAATAAATTGTATTATCCATAACCTCTCACTGCATATAACAAATGACGCTCCAATAATGGTGTGATCAAAATTTAACTAGAAAAAGTCGTTTGTGCTAATCCGTCAAACAGTTGAACTCACTTTCGACTATACATGTTAAATCTCATCTAACATAGCAACTTTTAAATATTTTGAAAGTTTTTAGTGCTTGATATTTTGAATCATTGCTTTCAATTTTGAGGGGGTTGAGTTCTCACCGATGCAATCAATAATGAGCTTGGAATCACAACCTCCCGACTTGAGTTTTTGTAAAACTTCACTCCAATGTTTTAATGTGAATAAGACAATCTT
The DNA here is from genome assembly GCF_958449725.1 of Rosa rugosa. Taxonomy (NCBI): domain Eukaryota; kingdom Viridiplantae; phylum Streptophyta; class Magnoliopsida; order Rosales; family Rosaceae; genus Rosa; species Rosa rugosa. The sequence goes on along the minus strand of NC_084824.1, from coordinate 10,436,368 downwards.
TGAAATTAGACTTATAGCTTGGGAGACTATTGTCTGTATCTTTTGAGTAGCCAAAACATGGGTGACTTGATTGGTTTGAATGCTAAACACATAAAAACTGTGTTACTGTTTTGTGCATACTGCTTGGATTGTGGGAGTTCTAGTTGATTATTGAATAAGTGTTTTGTTTACTTCTTAGCTTTAAGAATGGTATATTTATACTAACATGTTCCCATCAACTACTGACTACTGAGCGGCTATGCCACGTGACACGACCCAAAAATCACAACTCCTCAATCTTAAAATTCAGTACCCAAACTACCCCTTCATGTCACCCGAATTAATGGAATTATCTATCGAGTAGATCCTCCCCTACCCCCTAAGGTTGGTATGGACTATGGAGTAATGAGAGTTTACTAGGCCCCCAAAGACTTTAGAGCCAACTAACCTTGTCCTCTACATATTTGGTCCACTTCCTAAACCGTCCTTGCCGCCAAGCCCAAGCCATCCTATCGCAACTACCACTACTAGCTTCTCTCTTCTTTCTTTGTCCTTAATTGTTCCGTGGCCATGGTCTAATTAACTTCGTGTCAGTTTCTGGGTTTTATGGGGTCTTCACGGTTGTTCAAGAGGTTTAGCGGCCTCTACAAACCCAATGCCAGAATCCAACCATACCCATCTGCCTACGTCCCCACAAGAGCCCTATCACACTCCAAGCTTTTCAGCAATGGCGACAATTCTGTGCTTCCGGTTCTGATAGTCGGTGCAGGACCTGTGGGTCTCGTTCTTTCTATACTCCTAACAAAGCTAGGTATGTTCTTGTTCTAACCCAACTCTTTAAGCTCTCAATCTTTGCTTATATTGCTTCTACTTTTATTTTTCAGCTTCAAAGATACAAACTTTGTAATGGTGTATTGTTTTTGTTTTGTTTTCTTTGTCAGAAAGTGTAGTGTAATCAAATTGTCAATGAGGGTAGTGAGTTGGTGTTTCAGTGTTTTTGTAGTACTCTTTGTGATTGGAATTCATGATTGTCATCACTAGAGGTGTTTTTGGCTGTGTGATGTTTGAGCTGAGGTTTCTTATGCATGTGCTATAGTTTTTAATTCTGAATTTTCTAGTAGAAAGTTTTCGACTTTTTTTATTGTTTCGGCAAGAAATTGCCTTTCATAAAATGGACTAGCTCTTATTTACTTGATTCTAGGTTGAACTCGCTCCTATTTTGATTGTAACTGTTTGTTGTTCATGTGGTGGAGTTGGGATGAATTCTTGAGATATATTATGGATCATATTCTTTGTAGGGGTCAAATGCGCGGTTTTGGAGAAAAGTACAAGTTTCTCCAGACATCCACAGGCACACTTCATTAACAATCGGTCGATGGAGGTTGATTCTTCTTTTTCATTTGGATGATATGATTTAATGAGTATTTTGAAGAAATTTCAGGCTTCATTTATAATTTGTATATTATTTTAGGTATTTCGCAAATTGGATGGCCTGGCAGAGGAGATCCAGAAGTCTCAACCACCAGTTGATTTGTGGAGAAAGTTTATATATTGCACTTCGCTCTCTGGTTCCATTCTTGGCTCAGTAGATCATATGCAACCTGAAGGTGCAAAGGAACTCTTTACTTTTCCATGTTTTCTACATAGAACTCAGCTTTTAAGTCTTGTTCATTAGAGTCAGATTAGACTCCGAGCCATTATAATCAATATTACAAATATAATCATGGCAATTCCTATGTGTTCAAGTTTTCTACATTCTTATAAGTAGAGCACATAGTGTGTGAATATACCGAAGAATTTGGCAGATTTGATCAGCTTCATTCTGGTTTCACTTTATCACCAGATTTTGAGCAAGTTGTCAGCCCGGTCTCTGTTGCACACTTCTCTCAGTACAAACTGAATGCATTACTACTTAAGCAGCTTGAAAATCTCAGCTTCAAGTATTGTACCCCTGAAGGGTTGAAAGGCCTTGACCATGAACCCCTTGAGGCAAGGCAAATATTGATGGGCCATGAGTGTGTTTCCATCAATGCCAGTGATGATATTATTTCCGTGACTGCATCTTTTCTCAAGGATGGGAAACATATGGAGAGGAATATCAGATCCAATATGATTGTAGGTACAGATGGTGCTGGAAGTACTGTACGTAAGCTGGCTGGTGTAGATATGAGAGGTGAAAAGGACTTGCAGAAGCTTGTGAGTGTCCATTTCTTGAGTAGAGACCTTGGAAATTACTTGCTCAGTGAGAGACCTGGCATGCTGTTTTTTATCTTCAATACTGAAGCTATAGGGGTCCTTGTTGCACATGATCTCAAGCAAGGGGAATTTGTATTGCAGGTATAGCAGCTTTAAAGATGTTATGGAGATCTTTCTGGTGATAAATGTGAAGTTATATTGATTTTTCTCTTGTCATCTTGCAGATACCATTTTATCCACCCCAGCAAAACCTTGAAGATTTCAGTGCCAAGGTATTTTGTATTAGTTGTGGTTAAATGGAAATTGCTATGCTTGCATTACTGTTCCTGCTAAGTTTAAGGCATTCTTAATGTTTAACGCCTTAATAAGAATATATGCTTCATTGGGAGTGATTACTCACTTCAAAGGGTTTAACTTGTTATAGACATGTGAGAGGATGATCTTCAAATTGGTAGGTCGAGAGCTTGGAGACATAAATGTGATTGACATAAAACCTTGGGTGATGCATGCTGAAGTTGCCGAGAAGTTTCTAAGTAGTCGAAACCGTGTGATTCTTGCTGGTGATGCTGCTCATCAATTCCCTCCTGCTGGTGGATTTGGTTAGTAGTTGTCTTTTTTGTGATGCAGAAATGTAGGAAACTCTCCTGGTGTTTGTGATGCAGATAGCTTTTTGTCTTTCTTGTGATTTATACAGGTATGAATACCGGAATTCAGGATTCTCATAACCTTGCCTGGAAGATAGCTTCTGTAGTAAAGGGTATTACACCACCTTCAATACTTAATACTTATGAAACAGAACGTAGGCCGGTACTGGCTTTATCTTCTTCACATTTACTCATAATTCTATTACAAAATTATTACGGATCTTGCGATTGATATCACATGTTGGTGTCAGATTGCCATTTTCAATACAACTCTTAGTATTCAGAACTTCAAAGCAGCCATGGCTGTTCCTGGTGCACTTGGTCTTGATCCAACTATTGCAAACTCGGGTAAATTAATCTATTATAACCTTTTGGATGTGTTTTCCTATTTGTTAGGGACAATTCTCACATTAAAATGATGCAGCAGAATGCAGCTATTACATTACTTTCTATTTGTTTGCAGTACATCGAGTAATAAATAAGGGGATTGGGTCTATTTTACCATCTGGACTACAGAGCGCCATTTTGGATGGAATTTTCACCTTAGGTCGTGCACAGTTATCAGAAACTCTTTTGAATGAAAACAACCCACTTGGAGCTTTAAGGCTTGCTAATCTGAGACGCATATTTGAAGAAGGAAAGAGTCTCCAGCTCCAGTTCCCGGCAGAAGATCTTGGTTTCAGGTATCACACATCATTCAATTCCTAGGCCAGGCTCCCTTGAGCTTTGTAGCTTGACTTGAGATTAATATGAAGTATCGTTTGTTCTGGAACTAGTTTTTAGATTTATGAACGCACTGATTCTGGAACTAAATGAAATCTCACTTTCACTTACCAATTGGATGAATTAAATCATGAACTCATCAAGTACATTTTTGTATCTGTCTAACTCAAGGCTGTCAAATTTAGGTACCTAGAAGGCGCACTTGTTCCTGACCATGATGGTGCACTGAGTGGCCCAGATGGACCTACTGGTCGCCGGAGGGACTATGTTCCTACTGCAGATCCAGGTTCAAGGCTTCCTCACATGAATGTGAGGATATTGTCAAATTCATCGAGTGAGGTACGTTGCAATTTTTAAATCTAAACATGCACAAGATAAATGTCTGGCGATTTGGGGATGTTCTAGCTGGTATTGCCCACTATTTTTCTTTTGTTATATTGATCTATGTGGGTTCTTGTGGCTCCATAAACCACGAAGCATTGTTTTATTTATTCTGCAAGTAATTACTTGAAGCAGCTTTCTTTTATGGAAGACTTTCAAACTGCTTAGTGGCATACTTTTGCAGGCAACTATTTCTACACTGGATCTTATATCTGGAGACAAAATTGAGTTTCTCCTTATCATAGCACCGATAGAGCCATCCTACCATCTTGCTCATGCTGCATTGAAGGTGGCTGAGGAATTCAAAGTTTCTGCAAGGGTGTGCGTGTTGTGGCCTGCTGGTAGTGCTAAAGGAGTTGAGGTAAGAAGTAAGGCATCATTGAAACCGTGGGAGAATTACATAGATGTTATGGAAGTTAAAAAGTCATCAGATGCTTTGTCATGGTGGGACATCTGTCAAATGACTGATAAAGGAGCCATCCTAGTTCGGCCTGATGAGCATGTTGCTTGGCGTCTGAAGTCTGGAGTTGTTGGGGACCCTATGAGGGAAATGAGAAGGGCTTTTTCTGCCGCCCTAGGCTTGAAGTCACATATTAAAGACCAAGAAGCTGATCATTGACAGTTTGCAGCATTCATTACTTATCCTTTCCTCTCTTTTTTTTTATTTTTTTTTATTATCATTGTTGAAATGATGTTTCTTTGTTGTAAGGAGCTGTTAGAAAGTGGTATCACTGATCAAGGCTCGTTATACATTAACAAGATATTACCTGTTCAGAACTTGAGATAACGCAATGGCTCCCTCCTAAAGAAGAGTTTGGAAAGCCAAAATCAAATACAAATCTAAATAGTGAATGCGTTGAAATTATGAGTGTTTGATCTTAAAAGGTATGATCTAACCATGAATGAAACAACCTATTAGTATTAGCTAATATCATATATTGAACAAGGGGGAAAGATGCTGGCATGAAAAGAGACCTATCTAACATAATTTTGCTTTATTTCCACTCGTGCTTGGAGAACTATTTGAAAAATCAAATCTCTAATTTTTGCATGATGTTTTACCAAACTCAAATTCACAAACGAATAACAACATATGTTTATGTGTCCATCAAAGCCACCTTGCATTAGTTTCTTGTTGCCTACAACTTTGAAACAGTGTCCTTGTCTAAGAATCAGTAATTAATTAATCCTCACTTGTCATTATTTTCTAGAGTAAGAGTTGATCACCAGAAATGTTAAAGTAATTAATCCTCTCACTAGCGGTGGACCTTAATAATAAAGGTGTGTGTTCTCGTTGACCCAAATTATGGGTCACATCTATCTGACCCATAATTTCCATAAAAACTCTTCTAACTCCTCTATGTATCCGGATATTAAAGGGGGCAGGGGGACTTGCTTGGTTTTTATTAATTATTCGCCATGCATAATTATGATTACAAATACTTACTTAGGGAAGAAAGCACACCACACACAACTCTTACAGGAAGGAAAAAACACAAAACTTCTTTGGCTCTCTTACTCCTTGAGATGGTGTTTCTCTCTCAATCTTTCTGATGCCTTACAAACTGAACCTAAAGCTCCCTATATAGGGAGCATAACTCAAACTTAAATTTAAAAGACACACAATCAACAAGAAAAAAAAAACTCTATAATTCATATACTTTTGTGAGTGTTATTGATAATTGAGGTCGGACGATTAAAGTAGATTCATACTTGATAAGGTGATATCATCTTTTTCTTTTTAGAAAGCTGAAGATGCTTTCTAAGCAAGTCACATGTTTTCATCCGTTTCTGAATTGTGGTCAAGCATGATAGAGCTGTCATTTTCCATCTTGACTCTGACTTCGTTATCATCTACAATTGAGTTTTATCTCCATATGGGTTGGAGATGCTCTTAGATATTTTCTAAAAATTATCATAAAAATATATTGTAAGAATATATGTTATATAAGTGTACAAAATCATATTATAAGAGCAAGTTCACCCGTAGTCAAGAAAATGCAAAGTCGAGAAGTCAAGAATTCGACCAGTCAAGTTACTGTTCACTGCCACTGGACATGGGTTTCCACCCGTTTTTTTTCTTGACCGGTCAAGACTATTCATATTCCACTGTTCATTCATTTTAACTGTTCATTTTCCATTGTTCATTTAGTGTTTTAACTGCTCATTTTTACTATGAACTCTAGTATTTTGGGTGTGAGATTTTAGAAAAAATTGTAGGTATTTATAGAGAAATTTTTACACTTTTTTACAATTTTTTTCTTACCGTTTTATTAACGTTACAATCCTATACATAGCTATTAATTCCATTACCGTTGGATCCACATGTTTAATTGAAAACAACGGCCCAGATCAAAGGACTAATTCAATAACGCTAGGCGACAAACTCATGCATCCACGCGGTCAGCAAATGCGGCTCCCTGATTCGTGCGTGCCCACAACGCAGCCTCTCCTCCGCGTCTCTCTCTGCTTGGCTGACACTGACGTCAACCACGTTGCTTCTGGGCTGAGCTGGCAGCTGGGCAAGGAGGGTCAAACAATTAGTCACGGGCTTGCCTTTTATTTTGACTACGGTCATCAAAAGCCAAAATTTGGCTGGACAATCTTGGACTGGTGGAGGACAGTTTTTGCAATTGCCCGGTTACCACATCATCATTCCCTTGATTTGCCCGGGTAAAAGAGCACCGGTGCACTTGCTCTAAGCATTAAAGAACGTCTTATTTATTAGATCATGCCTAATTCACAATTGTAACTACAACACAGTCACTAGCCACTGATGCTGTAATGCTCATTAGTGACACTTACTGACACTGCATATCTAGGTAGTGACACCAAACTTGTCTCCGCAACTGTTTTGGATTTGAAAGAAGTGAAAGGTCTGCGAGTATAGGTCTGCAAAACAAATGGAGTAATTATTTTCCATTTTCAATGAGAGTGGTGTACTGTTCCCTTAGTGAGAGAACCAGGAGCTTCTCTCTTACCCAGGCTCTCTCTTTTCTGCAGCAACTTTTTCTTCTTTGATTTTCCTCACCCATGTGGTGATTCCTCACCCTCTGTGGTGATTCCTCACCCTCTGTGGTGATTCTCACCCAAGTGGTGTTTTGATTTCCTTGTTTTCCTCTTCTTTTGCATCTGATTTTTGTCCTCACTGTTCAAATATGTTTTTAGATCTTAGATCTGAATCTCAAAGATATACTCTCATATTTGTTCTCATGGTCATTCTCAGTTTTTGTTCTGCCTTTGCTCCTCAAGATGTCCAAACCGTGAACAAATCTCCTTCTTCTTGTCTACCTTGCCCTGCCATGGAAGAGTTGGTAATCCTCTGCAACCACCTCTTCAGGTTTCTTTGCTAAGATCTATTTTGCTTTGGTTGTTGTTATCCTTTTATGCGAGATCTTCTCGTAATCGGTCAACTGGAGAATGTATGGCGGCTCTGTTCGTATCCTCACCCTGCAGACCACCATTGGTTACCGATCCTCGCTCATGATTTCCGTCGGAGCTCCGGTGTCGAATATGCTATGGTCGCTCATGACTATGTGAATCATGCTTTGCAGACTTCGTCTGTATTGGGCTTGTCCCTTGTACTGTTGTTTGGCTTTGAGCCTTGTTAATTGATGCTACCTTTTAACCAAATTTTTTTTTTTTCCATTTGAGTAAGTATAGGTTTGTGAGACCATTTACTTTTCACCTAGCAAATAAATTTTTTTTTTATTGGGCCCATCAAACAAATTGGTAGCCATCTTTAACCAAATAAATGGGTAGGCCACGCCACATCCTAGCCTTAGTCCTTGATCCAAAGCACCAAAATGTGCAAAAATTATCTCACTTACCCCAGCAATAGATTTTTGTTTTCACTTACCCATTTTAACAGAAAATGACTATTTTGCCCTCAATCTAATTAAAATATTACAAGCATGCCACTATGTCCTCTCTCTCTCTCCGGCGCGACCTCATCGCAGTTCCATCTGCGATCACTCTCTCTCTCCGGCGCGACCTCATCGCAGTTCCATCTCCGATCACTCACTCTCTCATCTCTCTCTCTCTCTCGGTCCTTGTTCACGCCGGCGTCGATGCCGCACCAGATCTCATCGGCGCTAAGTTGCCGGGGCTGGGTCGATTTTGCCTGCACAGTTCGGATCCTGGTCGGCTCGTCAGCGGCAAGGAGGCGATCTAAAGCTACGTGGTAGCCGGAGTCGAACAATGAGAAACGCCGGAGTCGAGGAGCGACGACGAAGCTGCGTGAAGACGACCTGGTAGGCGATCTCGGAGTCACAGATCCGAAGCACCGACGCCGACTTTTGACTTGGGTGCCCAGAGCATTTTCTGGGTGCCTAAATCGTTTTTTCTTTTGGAAAATGAGGGCAGAATTTTTTTTTTTTAAAATCTGGGCAGAAGGCCCAGAAGGAAAGAAAAAAAAATTATTGGGGGGCAATAGACGTCTTGAATTGATGTAATCTCCTAGTTTTTTTTCTTTAATCAAAGTTTTATTTGTCTAATTTTAAGAAGATTAGTTCCCATTCCGGCGACCGGAAGTTCTAGTGGGTGGCAATACATGTCTATTGGGGGGGCAATAGACCTTATTGCCCCTATATTAAGGGGCAATAGACTATTGGGGGCAGTAGACGTCTATTGAGGGGCAATAGACGTCTATTGGGGGCAATAAACTTTTCCAACGACCTATAAAATCTCCGACGACCTCTTTGGGGACTTCCGGCGAGGTTTTCAGGAAAGTTTGGTCTGCGGCGGCCGGTGACAGTTGGCCGAAATCCAGCGACCGGTGACGGGGCTCCGGCGAAGTCTCCTATGGTTTCTCTATCTTCCATTCTCTCTCTCTCTCTCTCTCTCTCTCTAAGTAACACATGGGTAAGGGTAAAATGGTATTAAAAAAAAAAAAAAAAAAAAGACTATGGGGTATTAGAGAAGACTTCCTTAGAGTGTTTTGGGTAAGGGGAAATTAAAAAAACTTAATAGGGTAAGTGGGAAAAAAATCTCTAGAAATGGGGTAAATGGACAAATTTTTTTTTTTTTTTAATATAAGTTCGGTATATACTATCCTTTGATTTTCAATTTTTTTTTTTTTCAAATTCTAAATTCTACACCTAAAAAATATTGTCGAAGAGAATTACCGTTGTAAGATAAAGTTAGGCTGCTTAACCTCAATACCAAACTTCTCAAGAACAATGCCTTTAGTATGGGAAGATCCGGCAAATGACTTGTTAGCGCACCTTTGCGTTCTAAGGTGGTTCTTCAGCAACTATAAGAGCAAGTCTACAAGACTACAACCTACATTTTTGACAAGTCTTCAATTGAGTTTTGACCCAGAAAGCAATAAATAAGAGAAAATTCAATTTTTTTGTTATTCCTAATTTTATTAGCAATGCCCGATTCATTTTTACCAAGACAAAGATCAAATCTGAAACTGTCAAATAATGATTTGCCTTGTCATCATTAATAGTTTGGTCAAAGATGAAGTATTTGTCAAAACTATACGTAAAAAGATTTATTTGGCAGAAATCTAATTTGCTAGAGATGCTCTCAGAATTTTTCAAAACCAAATTAAGAATCCATGAAGTCTATATCTGTAACCAAATATTACAAGGAAGTTATATTGTAATATCCTTAAAAAGTAAAATTGCTCGTTTGTTCATTTGACCTCTCATCTCTTTAGAGCAACTCCAACAGATTCCCTATATTTTGATTTTTCTCTACTTTAGGGAAAAATGAGCCTCTTTTGCTCCAACAGATTCCCTATAACTATCTCTATTTTAGGGAAAGTAAGGAGAGAGAAAACCAAATTTCCTATATTTACAGCAAACTCCAAAATTTTAAAGAAGAATATAGAGATTTTATAGATTACTGTAAACTAGGGAATCTGTTGGAGTTGGAGAAGAAAAAGAAACTAAAGGTTTGACTTTTGCTTCCCTATAATACAAAAATTATAGGGAAGCTGTTGGAGTTGCTCTTACACCTCCTATTTACTTTTTAAAAAGTAAAATTTGCTAAGTAAACCGCTTTCAAATCTCTAACTTAACCTTAATCATAAAAGAAAATTTTTGGGAGCATTAAAGATGAGTTAGTACGTGCTCCCATAATTATTTATTTACCACAAAATAAACTTGAAATTGTTCAAAAAAAAAAAAAAGAAGAGATAATTATTGAAAAAAGATAGTGTAACTAATTAACATAAATTTATTAGGGCTTTTTCAAGCCTACTATTTCATGCTTAATTATGGATTTTCAAAGCTTAGGTTTTATGGTTTATGGTTGCATGCTAGAATTTAGATAGGTTGCAATATTAAATTTGTTCACGCTCTATTCTTTTATTATTTATTTTTGTCTTATATGCCGCTTCACAAACTTATTTGGTTAGTTTACATGAGGGCTCTCTATCCCCCGTTTCATGATCCACAAGCCCAAGAGAAAAACATTTGTATCATAGTTTTATTTTTATATAATTCGCCAAGTAATTTTAAATGCATTTTCTCTTGATTTTTTCTTTTTTAAAAGCTTTTATAAACAAAGAAAATGAGAAATATGAAATGAGAACTAAAATGGAAATGAATAATTAAAGTACTATAAATGTGTTTCCATTATTATAAATCTTTGCGGAGAAAAAAAATATTTTCCTTATTAGTTTGCTGTCTTTAACAGTCTTTTTGTATAAGGATACATATGTCATTGAATAATTAAAAATTGAGGGAGGTCTAGTGAGTAGATTAAGAGGTCCCAATAGAAACTCTCTATCCTTAATGGATACCATTTTGATTCTAGATTTTCATCAATACTTCAAACAGTTTTATCACATAGAAAGCCATTAACTAAAAATCGGTCCCCAAAAGTAAACTTGCAAACTTGCAAAATTAGAGTTTTGAAATTATAAGAAATTTCTCCTAAAATACTAAAACCCTAGCGCGCCTCCATGACCTACTCTCTTCTTCAATTGACATTCTCGCTCGTCCAACTGCACCGCCATGCCAAGCAGGCCTCTGGCTTCGCCGGTATGCGTCGTGTGGTCAGACAGGACTAGTTTTTTCTAGGATGCATCTGGATGATGATCAAGACCTGGATCCGGTTTGGTGATTAGATCGATTTTGATTTGGTTACGGGCTGGCGAGGGGATCGGAAGCTTTTGGCGAGGGGTGCAATCTGATGGGATCTCGATTTGGCAGAGGATATGCTCAAATGCAGATGGGGTGGCTGTGTGGATTGGTTATGGCGACGGGATGAGTTTGGTTCGGCTGGGTCGATGTGCGCTGGTGGGGTGGTCACCCTGTGTGCGACTGAGACGGCGACTTCAATGGCTACCAGTGGCGGCTTCGACGGCGTTTTTGGCTCGTGGTACTAGTGCTTTGCTCGTCGCCAGGGTTCTGGGCTGATCCTGGTGGTTGGGTCTGGATGTTTGGGCTTGTCCTTGGGCTAGGTCTAGTGGTCATGTTGGTTGGACCCCTTGTTTTAGTTTTTTCTAGTGGACTTAGGGGCTTCTGCCTATTCTAGCTTTTTCTCTAGTTTAGCCTATCACATGGATTTTGGTCTTTGTCGGCTTAATTATTAGTTTCTCTAGTTGTACACCAATTGCTCTAGTTGTACACCAATTGAGGTCTCTAGGCGACTAGATTTACTATTTTAGGGGAGTTAAGTTGTGAGGGTTTGGGTCATTTGATTTTTAGGCTCGAATAAGTGAGCCTCATTTTGTTTACAATGAGGGTTACCTGTCATACTGCTTGGCGGCTTGTGTCATTTATGATTTTAATGTGAGACAGCATATAATGTACATGCTTTTTTTTTTAATGGAATTATCCTTTCCTCAAAAAACTAAAAATCGGTCCCAATGCAGGAGCCAGAAACAAAGGTTTATTCTTATTTTAGGAATATATGACTGAAGATGGGCGCCCACTAGCAAGTTCATTAGACGTGCAAGAACGATAAAAGCATATTCTAGTTTATGCCTTGGATACAAAGCAAAATATGGCACCTTCATCGGATTTGACTTTTTGTGCATGCTACAAATTGTTAAAACAAGACTATTTCATCACGAAAAGCTATCAAGTCGATCAAATTTTATCAGCAATCTAGCGTTTATACAAAATGCAAGGGCATGCTAATTGGATTATGGACAGGAAGACCTATATTCAATTTTGGCAACGAATAAAACGCATATGATGAGGGATCTGCAAATGTGCAATCCAAACATATAAAAGGAGATGTGACACTAAGAGATCCTGTTACATTGTATCACTATCTATGTGGATGTCAACCCATTTGGGCATCACGTATGACTAGCAGTCAAGATTATAAAATGGCCAATGGTCGCTGTGACAATTCCAAGAATTCCACCAGCAATAACCTGTCAAACGGAAACAACAATCATCATAAAAAAGGTTTCTTTTAAGTTTATCATTGTAGGTTTTAGTAGTCATGGATACACCAATCAAGATCCATTAATCAATTACAGAGGCAAATTAATGCAATATGGAGACCTGAGGGGGTGTGTGGCCAAGAAGTTCACGCAGTGGTCTGCTCTCAGCCAGAGGATGCTCAGAAGGAAGTTCATACACAATTTGATTCAGAACCTGGAAAATATCCAATGTGAATACGTATAATGAAATCAACCAAACTTTAAAATAGGATCCTAATGAGGCTGAATCATTTTAAGAATGTTTATAAACCAGATAGCAGCCAAACAACAAAGCTTCTATGAAGTCAATTCTTGGATAAAGTGTGTATTGACTGAGGAACACAATGGAATGAAGAAAAGTGTAGCAATGAATTATAAGAAAAACCCAGAGAAGCAAAAATATCAAACCTCTGCTTGGCGTCCAGCCTGTAATCTTACACCAGTTGCATCATACATCACCTGCCACCAGATTTTCTACGTTAGAGATCCCCATGATGTATGAACTATGTAAATTCAAAAGCATAGACATATTCTACATTAGAGATCCCATGATGTATGAATTATGCAAATTCATGAGCATAAACATTTTCTACAGTAGAGATCCCCTTATCAGTTTGTCTTGAAATGTTTAAGACTGAATATGTAGATCGACATGCACATACACACATCTCAGCTGCCAGCATCACATGATTGTTGTCCAATTAAGATGTTATACAGGCACAAAATGATGTCTTCAAAGATAACAATGGAAGGCCAAATGCTTTTTGCAAAACGATACAAAATAAAGCGAGGGATCTTACGACGCATGCTAAGATCAGTGCAATTGCAAAAAGTGATCCACCAACACCCTCTTGAAACCCAATGGCTGCAGCAATAGCAGTAACAGTCGCAGAATGAGATGATGGCATTCCGCCGGATCCAATAAGTTGCTTAATATCCCATCTTCTTTCCTTGTACCTGCAAATCTATCAAATTTTAAGACTCTTAGGCTACACAAATTATTGACAATCACAAGTTGTCAAGAGCATCTCTGCTCTGTTTTCACGAAACGGAAAAACAACAAATCCCCCCATCAAGCTTTGCTCTACAGGGGTTCAGTTTCATATATAATTTCGAAGGAATCAAATGGCCATTCAAGTATTAGAATGTGGCAAAACTTTAAACTCCTGGTAAGTATCTTATGAATCTATGACATTCCTAGCCAATGGAGTTAACAAATTTACCAAATGAAATGCATGCATGGCTTGATTGGTAATTGCTTAATGCTTATTGCTGTTTTGGTTCAAGTATTTCACTTTTCACATCAAGAACGAAGATCTGGGCAATCATTACTCGACAAAAGCAATCAATGGCACAGTTCAATTCAGCATCTTTTTCTCTCCACAATCAAGAAAACCAAGATTGTAAAGCTAACAATCTAACATGGCATTACAAATTGAAAACTAGGAACTGGGTCAGATCCAAAATTGAAGAACTGGGTTCAAAAGACAAAGAGACAAGTACCAGGTGGTGAAGAGCTTGATGAGCTGGGCTGTTGCGAAAGCGATTAGAGAAGAGAGAAGAGGGTAGTTGGTGAAGATTGAAGTCGACGAAGACGATGAAGCTGCCGCCACCTCACCCATCTCCTTATTTCTCCTTGGTTCAATCCAAAGTTTCTGACTTTCTGAGGTAAAATTCCAATCCAATCGAAACCCAGAATCTGAAATCTCAAATGGACGTGAGAATTGAGAAGGTTTTAGCCTTTTGGGTGTCTTTATATGAAAAGGAGGGAAGCAAAGGTGGGTTCTTTGTTGGTAGGCTTGTTTCTTTGAGCTGTTGTGAATAAACAGAGCTATGGGCGAGTCAGGTCTTTGTTTTCTTGGTCTGACATATTTGGTTGCTTCCTTCTATCTTTCTTATAACTAACGGTCTTTGCCTCTTTCTCTATTTTATTTCTTAAACTGAATTAAGTGAATAGCGAAATGAATATGCCTCCCAACTGTTACTAGAATATGCCCATTATGGCATTCATAGCTCTTCTGTTTCTCTTGTATGTTTTCTTTACTCTTTTTATAGATTTTAATAAGATGAACACCATGAGTGAGCGTTAGAGTTGTGCAAGTTTAGAAAATGGGTGGTCTCAGAATTTAGTTTTGGTTTGCCACTCCGGGGATGTGCTTATGTTTGAAAATTAATCATTATAGTTTTAAAGAATAATTATATTCTTAGTTTCGTTGGCTCGAAAACATTACTAATTGGGAAAACTTTTTTTTTTCCTGCTTTGTAATGAATGGTGTAAGAGCAAGTCCACCCGTGGGTCACTTACTATTCACTGCTTTTTATGTATATTTTCACTCTCTGGGTCACGGGCACAATGTATTTCGTGTCCTGGGTCACTTTCTGGATCACCAGGGTGACCCAGGTCTTATTGGAAACTGTGCCCGTGATCCAGATAGTGGAAATAAACATTAAAAAGCAGTGAATAGTAGGTGACCTGATGACCCAACGTGTGAACTTGCTCTGATCATACCCCATCAATTTCAACAACCATTTTTGTTGTGCAGGAGTAGTCACTTTTTGGTTCAGAAAGTGTTCAATAGTCATGCGGTCTGTATAAATCTTGAAGTGGTGGCCTAGAAGATATGGCCTCCAATGTTGGACTGCAACAACCACAACTAACATTTCTTTATCATCAACTGACAGTGCTAAGTGTCTTTGAGCCAAGGCTTTACTCATGAATGCAATGGGGTGTCCTTGAGGTAGCACGGCATCAATGCCCAAATCAGAAGCATCACACTCAATAACAAACTCTTTTGAGAAATCAAGTATAGCCGACACAGGTGTAGAGATGAGGCCCTTCTTTAGTTCCTCAAAAGTTGATAAAGCTTTGTCATTCCATTAGAAAGCATCTTTCTTCAACATGTCTGTCAAAGGTTTGGTTATGATCCCAAAACCTTTGACATATTTTCTGTAGTAGCCAGCTAGTCCTAAAAACCCTCTCAATTCCTTAAGAGTTCTAGGTTTAGGCCATTGCTTGAAGGTCCATCTATAGTTACAAAGCAAAGTTGTTATTACTTAGAACTCTTATGACTATTGATTCTAATGTTATCAATTTCTATAAATAAAAAAAATCAATAAAGTTTAATATTTAGACCTCAAACAAAATTATAGAGACAAATAACTCCCACAACAGAGCGTCGGATCAATAGATGTGAAAGGGTTATCAAAAGAACAGTCCAAATTACTCAAAAACAAGGAATCAGGTAGGATTATCTGTAAAATTGGCACAATAGAAACTGATTTGACATTTCATGATAATACGTCCAATTTACTTTTGTTTAATCACAATTGAGAGTTAGAGTAACTTCCAACTTTGCTTGGCGCCTCTTCTTGCCACCTTGCGTGTACAGAACTCTTGCATAATGGCTTTAGGACTTTTTGATCACTAGATTCATTATTACAACTCGAACCTGCTCGTGTATTCTGCTTGGACCATATATAACTTAAAATATGGTGTAAACTATTTTCTGGGTCATTAATCAACGCCTCTGTCCATGTAGATTTTGGCTTTGCCTTTCCTGTTACAAAAAGTAATGCCTTCTAGTAGGTGCTGATGTATTCACAAAAGTTGCCGACCTTGGCAAAGCCTTGGCTGATACTCGATACATAGGAGAAAGATGGGAGCAGCTTAATGCTTACCTACCATAACATGTATAGCACCAGAGTTGAGAATTCATCACTGTTGAGTCTGTTCCATGCTGGTTGAAGATGTTGATCTTTTCCAGACTGGAAGAAGGGAAAGAAAAAACATATTTCTTCAATCGCAGTGAGCAATTAGTCGGAGAGAATCTAAAGAATGTATCAGATTGAAAATTCCAACTCTTATATTACCTTCAGTAGCCCTCCTCTGGATCACTAAACAAGAAAGGATGCCTTAGCTCTAAAATGGCTAGACTGCATCCTTCCTCACAAAATTGATCAATTCCGCCTTTGCTGCTTCCATTACCGCCTGGAAGTCTATATGCGTATATCTTCCCCTGCAATGCAGATTAAACATATCACCTCAAATTTGTTCCTGATGAAGGACATACTTCACACCATGTAAAAGTGCATCCACAAGCAAGTGGTTCAAATACTTCAAATCGAGCGGCAAATCAGAAAACTAAAATACAAATTTTGGAATCCATTTTATTATACATACCAGAAGTGAGTTTTAGACCAAAATGCAGAAGCATATGCTGGACTTGGAATGCCATGCATGATCCTTGCAACAGCTCTGGGGGTGAATTTGGCCTGTGAATTGCTCCGTAGAAAGACCTGTACAGCCAAGAAGAGCCATTATCTTAGATTACCAATGCCAAGCATGAGCTGCCTCTAATATTATTCAACTATAAGTGAACTTGTAGGTTCTTACTTTTATATCTGCTTGCAAAAATGGGCTGCACATGTAAATGGTAATGCCATCAGTACTTAGCATGACCAATAAAGCATATGGATAGAGCAGGGTGATTAGAATGGTTTAAGTTTCAAGAACAAAGTTATCTGGTATAATGATATCATTATTGAAGAATTGTACCAACCTGCTTTTACCCATCTTATTAGGGACATCAACATTATCTTCACTGAAATACTCCAAAATCTTCCTTTGCAAACATAGTGTTTGCTGGGCATCAGAACAACCTTCCATCTTCTCACAGTTATTAACAGCAGAGACTGCCGCATTAAACATTGCATCCAACTTCCGCACCTAAATTATAAGCAGACAAAAAATCAATGGCATGCATTTGCATGCATGAATGCACAGTGCGCACATAAACAAAAATAAAAGAACTGCACCATCCACTGGATTCTAACACCCGAGAAGACCTGGTATGTTTTTCACAAAATGCTTTTGTGGGTAGGGGCACTTTAGCAATACTTTCAACCCGTTTCCTATGGGATGCACTATTACAAAATGACAATGACAAACTCTGACAGATCTTCAAGTACAGAGTGATTTATAGTTTTATCACTTTATACCATTATATTTATACTTCCTCACTGTTGGTAGTGTTGTGCTTATTGAAATCGACAAACAGCTTTAACCTAAACTGGGTAACATATTATCAATTACCTTACAACTTTCAACCTCTGATAGCCATTTTGTAAGCTGTGCTGATAGAGAACAAAGATCTGCAGGGACCTCCACAATTGTATAACAGTAGGCTTGGTCCTTCACTTCATATGTTACTTCTCCTTTCAACTAAAATAACATCACAAAGAAAAGAAGAAATAGCAAAATGAATATTATGGAATGAATAAAGAAGGGTAAGGGGAGAGAGAAAAGACGAAAAGTAAAATTTTCAACCTATAGTAGATAACACAACACAGTATCCCCCATTCTATAAATTTAAAAGCATCCACAAACTTCAAACATGTCCTATGAACCATTCCAATAAATTGTTTGATACAGTATTTAGGGTGGGATATGGTTGGAACAACTCCTATCAATCAACGAGGGAATACAGAAATTTAAAAAAAATAAAAGGGACATGATCCAACCTAACCTTTCCTTTCCCTTTTCCAACTCAAATAGTAGTTTTCTTTCAATTATAATTTGCTCAAAAGTATACAAACCTTTAAATTCTGTAAATGGTTTGTTAGGATGGTAGTTGTAACTCCAATGCTATTTGCTATAGTCGGTATGTCAAACACACATTGTCCATGCTTAGTCTCAGACCTGAAAATTCTCGTTAAATGTAATTTGGTTCAGCACATGTTTCTTGTAAACACAAGATATTAAAGAACCACTAATTAAACTTACTTCTTCAGAATTGCTGCAATAAGAACATCCTTTTCAGCAAGCAAAACTGGGGAAGTCTGCATTCAGACATCAAGAGGTCAACTTTGCAATGTTAGAAGTTACAACACAAAGTTAAGTGACCAAAGCATGCGATAAAAAAATATGTGTTTTATCCTACTATTGATCAGGTGCAAGACTGTATAGTCTCGTCACTAGTTACTATTTTTAGTCAAACGAACAAGAGATTCATATAATCTATGATCTCGTTTATGTTTACAGCTATTCTATGGAAGAATCTCCACATGCTGCTACTAAAATCTCCTCACAATATTCACTGTGCAAGTAATAGAAGTCTTGGGGAAACAGAAACCTCAAATTATATTAGCAGCCTACCTTATGAAAATTCAAAATGCATGTTACATTTATCTCTGGAAGTAAATGCAAATACTGCACTTCACCCAACTCCAACTGCGTTAGAATTGTGAGCATCACCTGCCAAAACAAATACAGCAACTGAGCATCTCAGTGCATGAACTCTTAAACTCCTAGTAAGGGACATCTTCTAGTTAAGTTGACGTCCAAATTCAGAATTTTGAACAGAAATAGCAGCAGGGAAGGACCTCTTCTTTCATATCAAACTTGCGGGATGCAGTTTCTTTAACCAACGAATAAATTTTTCCCTTCAAGTTCTCATCACTGGTGAATACTTGGCAGAGGAATTTGTTTACCACATATTCATCCACTCCATCACTGAAAAGACAATATGGAGAAGTTGTGAGCCACTTCTAAGCCAATGAAACTTGGATAGAATGAAGCTAATAAAAGATGTAACTCATATTTAACTACCTATACATAAGACTTCGAAGTTTGTAATATGTGTTGTCATCAAAATAAAGATGGCAATAGGATGACCTTCCATCCCGTCCAGCTCGTCCGATTTCCTACATGATTTCATCGTTCGTTTTGTTAAAAAATTCAGAGAAAAATAACAACTTTTTGAACAGGCATTTGCTCCAAAAAAAAAAAAAGAACTCTACCTGAACATATTCCTCCAAGCTTTCTGGTAAGGTGTAATGAATCACCTGAGAAAATTTGCAATCTATGACTTGTAGAAATCTATAAGCATTGGCACAATAAAGCCAGCAAGCATAGAACAATGCCAATATGTCATCATGAATTAAACAGGTGCACACGTGTGCCTGTGGGTGCAACAGTGCATGCAAGACGAATTAACAGGGCAAGCTGAATGGATCATAACTCTTCTTTCTCAGCTAGAAGTACCAGTTAGTTTTTGCTGAAGTTTCTAAAAAGTTAGGAGCAAAGGGCACACTTAACATCAGGCTCCTATCTGTGCGCTCCAAAAATTCATTAAATACTATTGATTCACTAACATAATGGAGTTTTCACTACACACGCTAAATGCTGTGTTTCTTAAGTTATAGTGTGAAATCAATGCAATGAACAACACTAATCTGGGAAAGACAAAGCAGAGAAAATGGGTAAAGTGTATCAATGACCTATAGAACTATTTGGAGGAGGAGAAGAATAAGGAAGCTGGAGAGCCACAGGAGTATGATGTAGAGGAACTAAAAGAAAAGTATTTAGTAGACGAAAAAAAAAAAAACAGTATGAGTGTAGTTTTCTTACAGAGCCAATATCCCTCTTGTCAAGGCCCATGCCAAAGGCCACAGTCGCAACAACCTTCAACCAAAATATACAAGTCAGTAACCAAGAAACTGAAAGTTGAGTTTGCTCCTTGCGGAGAAAGAAATGGTGAAAATCTTCATAGTATAAACTTGAAGACAATTCAGGATCTAGGCTTGATAGTGCTCTCACCACTCTAATTTTGTTAGTAAAAAATAACTCCTGCACACGCGTACGATCTTTTGAAGGGATACCACTGTGGTAACTCTGAATAGCATTTTACAATAGTGTTGTCAGATGTTAACATTCAACATCAAGAGTAGTTGAATACACATTGTGTATCCTGCAATTTAGAAAATGGAAAAGCAACCTTTGCATTGATATTGTTGTCACATAAGTATCTGCTTATCATTTCTGTTTCAAACTGCAAAATCAGAATGCAAGAATTAGTTTCCACTCAATGTCAAAGATGTGGACAACATTCATCCAAAATAACAAGTATTAAGAAAGCATGTTATTCATTGCAAGGAGGTAATAAATAATCCTTGGATGCAATTATTTAACAGTATTTTTTCCACTCCCAATATAATTAGGAGTTAGGACATATATGCCTGATGAAAAGTTTATCCTAGAAACCACCCGCTTGAAAACAATGTCTGTACAAAACAAGAAAGAAGATATCTAATGACTGTGTACCTGAAATTTGCAGTAGATAATGATGCTCTGAACATCCTTAAAGGAAGTAGACTTGATCAACTTCAGCAGATCTTTCATTCTATTTTAGTCACAGCAGATTTAGTTAGTTCTATACGAAAGCTGAGACAGAAGGGAGGAAAAAGATGTATTGACACTTGCCTATTTCCACTTGATGACACTGATAGTTGTAAATTATCCCTTAGGTTGGCTTTTTGAATGAGATTGTTTGGAGGAATCTCTAAAGCTGACATGACAGAACTCAAAGTTGTGGCTGTGGCAGTAGCTGTCATTGCAAGAATGCAGTTCACATTGAGCTTCGCACGAAGCATAGAAGCTCTGAGCCTCATGTATGATGGCCGAAAATTGTGTGACCTAAAAAACTTTGAAAATATAAGTATTTGAGGTGAATTACATGCAATGAGAAATTAAGTTCAGGTACAAAAGAGGGACGATAACCAAACTACAAAACTCATTTATTCACACATCCAAAGGCCAAGAAGGCAACCGTTGGTGCAATCCTCACACTATCCACTCACCATTCAGATACACAATGAGCTTCATCCACCACAACAAGAGATATAGGAGTGGCAGAAAATATAGACAGGAATTCTCCATTCAAGAATCTCTCTGGGGAGACGAAAAGCACCTACAATATAATCCACAAGCCTTAGCTCTCTTTAAACACTAGATACGGTAACAACTTGAACACCGTACCAGCGCATTCAACTATGTTGATATACTCACTTTTATGCCCCCTTCTTGAACCAGCCTAATCGTCCCGGAAACTTCTTCCAGTGTCTTAAAACAACAAAAACAATCACATTAGACCTCACTAGTTCTTGAATCCGAGACTACATTCAAGCAATGAGATAAGGGCAAGCATGATCTACCTGACTACTACAAAGAAGACCACCACGAATCATATGAGGAAGCTGCTTGAGCTGGTCAATCATCAATGCAATCAATGGACTAACAACCAAAGTCACCCCAGGTAAAATCACAGCAGGCAACTGATAACACAAAGACTTGCCGGCACCCGTCGGCAGAACAACCATGGTCGAATCTCCGGCCAGCACCATCTTGATTGCCTCCAGCTGCCCATCTCGGAACGAATCATAGCCATATGTCAGCCTCAACAGCTTCACCAAGTTCTCATCCGACGGCTCACTCCGAGCCGCCGCAACCGCCTCTTCAAACGCTTCCAGGTTGAATTTCTTGGCTCTTTTACTGTCCTCCTGGCTCCGAATCTGTTGCTCTGCAATTGCCTCTGTAACCGAGCCATCTTCATCTCCTTCATTTCCATCTTGCGCTGTCAATTTTCTTTTACCTTTCCGGTAAAATTTCCGACGACCTGAGGAACTGGTACTTCCTCTTCTCCCCTTGTTCAGAAACTTGCGCTTCCTTCCGTTCAGGTTGAGCTTCACAAAGTTCCCTTCGGCTCCTCCTTTGAGCTTCACCGGCGGCAAAGGAGCATTACCTCGAATCAGATTGACGTTTTTCTTCACAATT
This sequence comes from Rosa rugosa, assembly GCF_958449725.1. Classification (NCBI taxonomy): domain Eukaryota; kingdom Viridiplantae; phylum Streptophyta; class Magnoliopsida; order Rosales; family Rosaceae; genus Rosa; species Rosa rugosa. The sequence goes on along the minus strand of NC_084824.1, from coordinate 10,414,440 downwards.
TTGGCTGAAACCCCAGACCTGTTAGCAACTTCAACTTTGGGCTCCGGCGGCGGCGGTACCCAATCGGCGGCAGAATAGTTAGATCCAGAGATACCAGCCTCCGGCTGAGGCTTTGGATTCGGCGGTGAGAAAGTAGACGGCGGGTCGTATGTGTCCGGATCGAAATCGATGCTGACACGTCGGTTTTTCGAGAACGACGGCGCCGATTTGGAGAAGTAGCCGGGAGTGACGAAGGAATCGACGGTCGGGATAGCGAGGGTTTGACCGGGCGGGCGGCGGAGTATCTGGAAAGGTAAATCGGAGGAGAGAAGAGGAGACGGGTCGGGTCTGGCGGGGGCCGGGGGTTCGGAGAAGAGCTTTTTGGCTTTTGAGTTGGATTGAGAGGACCTAGGTCTGGAGATAAGGGTGGGCTTTGGCCGCGGCGGAGTGGCCGAGATGTGAGAGCCGTCTGAGTCTGAATCGGACTCCATCGTCGTCAATTGGTTCAAAGAAAAATTGACTGCAATTTCAGGTCGAGTATTTATCCACCTATGATTTTCCCGCCAAAAATTTATTTTATCATTAAATTGATTTTCCCGCCACTGCTAATCTTATTTCGATAATGAAATTCACACTCTAATGTTTTTACAATGGGATAATACTTGGCTATCCAAGCCAATAACAAGCGCACACGTGTCTATTTAACAAGGATAATACTCATAGTTTATTGCGGTTTACATTCTTGTCAAACATTTTTAGCTGGTTATTAGACACGTGTCCTCTTGTTATTGACTATGGTTAGCCAAGCTGGTTAGTGAAGTATTATCCTTTACGATCCACATTTTTTTTTTTTGAGTAGTGCTAGGGATCCCAAAACTTTGTATCAAAATTACTTATCAAATGACATGGCACATGCCATATCAATCATCAATTTCTTTAGAATTTCTGTTGACATGGATTTCCTTGTTGGATATAAAATAAATTTCATGTTTTTTTTTTTAAGAATTAAGAAAACTTATATTAAATAAAAGTCACAATTAAACAAAATACCAAATTAATTTAGAAAATGAATAGATGCAGTTGTTATAGAAAGCTGGCTCTCTGCAACCTTGATACCCAGATCAAAATATATATTAGAAAAAAAAAAACAATTCCCACATGAAAGATTATAACTGGGTCTTTGATGTTTGAGTTTTGAATTGATCTTTGTGAGTTTTCTTAATGTCTTTCTTTATTTCTTTCTTACCTAAAGCTTTTGCAAGTTAATGAGGCCTTGAAACCATGGCTTATTCCGGTCGTCATTGGATAAATAGAACTGAGCAGGGATGAGATCAACTAGCTTGTCCATAAATTGAGAATGTTGATGGATAATAGACTTCAAATAAAGAATTGGATAAGAATCAATATTGGTCTCTCTATCCGTTTTATTCTTCATCCTTTTCCCCATTTAAGCAAGATGAAGCCAATTAACGAATAACATTGGCTGCTCTTCACGAGAAGCAGTGTAATTATATTTGTAATTGCTTTGATTTTTGTAAAACATTAGGGTTTTGACAATATACAAAATATTTTCTCAAAAACATTCTGTTTTTAAATTGAAAATAAATAAATCCATGTCATTGTAATTTATGGAATGATATTGATGAAGTGTTGTATGCCACATCATTTGGTACTCAATCTTGGTATAAATATTTGGTGTCTCAAGCATTTTCCTATTTTTTTACTTTTTTAATTAAAATTCTTATAAAAAGAAAAAACTTAAGTTACTAGAGACAAACTTTTAACTACTAAAAAAGAAAACATTTATTCAAAAAATAAATAAATAAAAACATCACCCTTCAGATTACCATCTGGTTTAGGATTAGAGTTTAGACAGCTACTAATAACACCCTTCAGAGAATGACGGTTATCCGCGCCATTGTTCTTAAAAACTACGCTTTGACGCTAACATAGCATAATTATACGTTAGATCAGAAAATCGGATATATATATATATATATATATATATATATATATATATATATATATATATAATAAAATATAAAAAATAAAATAAAATAAAACATTATTGTAGAGGGTGCGCAATACTGCAAACTGTGAGGACTAAAGCAACGATATCTATGAGCTCAGATTAGGGTCCAATTTGATATTAAATCGGTGTACACATCTATGAGCTCAGATTATAATCCGAAAAATAGGACCCTGGAGGGAAGATTTATTTATGCTTGGATAAGCTATGAATAAGATGAAGGTAAATTATTTGCAAAACAATCATAATGAATATGAATGAATGGGTTCGCATTCACACTTACTCTAATGGAGGAACTGAACCAGAGCAGGGAATCAATCACTGATTCACTAACAAGAATGTGGGAACTGGAGGCTGGAGCAAAACACAAATTAAACCTCCAACAATGCCTCTATCTCTCACTATTATCAGCCTAATGACAAGCGAAAACTTTACAATTACGTCATCAAAACAGCGTGGCATTCTTACAGATATATAGGAACCAACCAACACAAACAATTGGCAACTGCCCAAACAGCCCTTCCAACATTTAAATCACTAAAATACTAGTACTCGGCGGCATCATCTCCTCCATGTAGGAACCGCTGAACGAAGTGGCCATAGTGTAAGGCGGGGGCACTGTAAGCAGGACTGGAACGAAATAAATACTTTCACATTATCGTGCAGTTGCACTTGGACTCCAGCTTTGGGGGCTTCATGCCGTCTGCCTTGTTAGGAGGAAGCCCTACAGGGCGTTGTTGCAAAGACTCATCAACATTCTCATTCTCATTCTCGTCATTCTCAGTCTTACTTGCAGGGGGTCCTGCATCTGTTTCCATCCGCTTTTGCCTACCCTTCTGAGATTTTACAGAGCGTCTACTGATGGTTCTGCCACGTGATTCCTTTCTCTCGGGATTGGATTTCCCCAATATTGTAACTGTAGGCTGTGAACCTTCTAATGGTACTGACTGCTCCTTTTCTATTGCTATTGTTGCAGCCTGGTAGGCCAGATCATGGACAATGGAGCTGCATAAGAGTATCGTATCAGTTGCCTCTTCTAGTGTAAGGCTTCTTCCCCTGCTTCGGCCTTGAGACTCTACCATTACTGTTGATTCCTCTTCTGAAAAACATACAGAACTTGTCAGCTAATCACTCTAAATCCATATAAAAACTAAGCTTAAAGCACAAAAGACACGTGAGCATGAGAGAAACAAAATGCATGTATGGGTGGTCACCATGGTTCTTTCAACAACTGGAAATGATTTGGAACGCCAAAATATTCACAGAATTTTACTGCATATTTCAAAACATCAACTCTGCAACACACTCACAAGACATGTTTTTAATCTTGAATTTTTAAATTGCACTTGAGATGGATTTCATAGCATCCCCAAAGTCAGACAAACTATAACATATGGGCATGAAAACGAGAAGGTGATCCTGTCTACTATAAATAGTCAGGTAACAAATGACCACTAAATGCTCCCCATTTCATAAAGCACACAAGGAATATAGAACATTTTTGACATGGTTTCTGTAGTCAGTGCTCAACAAATAAAGCTTCGAATAATATGTCATACTTATTCAATTTTATTGGAACGGAGCAATTAGTCAAATATTGAAACATCGGAGAAGTGGAGGTAGATAATAAAATTGTTATGAACACTCCTAAAGAGTCAATCCACTCATTCCACTTTCTTAGCGAGTGCATGGATTGCAGTGTAGAATTACTTTTCCGGAGTCTTACTAACATCCCTATAATACAAGGTGAGTATGAGAAATAAAAATCAAAGAATAACAGACAATGTCCTTAGGTTGCACTAGAACACAATTTTCCTGGGGCACCCTAATGGCAGCATAGGTTCAAGCTCCAGTTATCTCCTATAGTCCTATCAAAACTTTAACCAGGGGAAAAAAAAAAAGTATCACTCAAATTATATGCAATACATATCATACCTAGGATGCAATGTGCATTATTGGTGGTGTTGATCTCTGGAATAGAAGATGTCAGACTACTGTCAGAAAGATTTGGAATTGAAGGCTCGTGAACCTCCTCCATGGTACTCTTTGATTCAAGTGAAGCATCATCGCTACTGGAACCAGAGGTGCTGTGATGACCCCTTTCAATTCCTATTTCAGATACTGTAATCACAGAGCTGTGATTAGTGATCTCTTCAACATCCACTCCATTAACCCTACTGTTTTGGATGATATCTTCCTCGTTCAATGAAGACTCAGGATCTATAGCTGATACTTCTATATTTGTGGCACTCCTCACGTTGTTTTGCAAGTCTTCACTGTATCCATTTGAAGTACAATTTTCACAATTGGGAAACATTGCTACTGTATTGTTCTCTAACAAACTGTTCGCTGCATGGCTCGACAGTTCTGAAGTAGAAGCATCAACTCTTGTACTTCTAACAGTGATTTCCTCATCCTCTTCTACAGCAGTTGTTCTGGTAGAAGTTGTGGTACCATCTGCTTCCATACAGTCTGAAGTTGGCAAGTGTTCTTCAGATGTTGTGTGCGTACCATCCGAAACATCATATTCCCCATTATTAACAGTACCCTCGTCATCAATTGTGTCTGAAGAAAGACCCAACGCTTCATGAGAATAGTTTGGAAGTCCATAGGAAGATGACCTAACTCTTTGGTGCTTCATGCTTGTATCATGTCTAAGAATCTCCATGTCTGATAACCCAATGCTTTGAGGCTTCATGTTTGTATCCTGTCTGTGAGTTTCCATTTCTGATTTCTTGCCACTCAACTGCCGCTGGACACGAGCCTCCGTTTGTCTAGCTGGACTAAAATCAACTGAAGATGAAGCAGAGAAAGTTCCATGCCCAATGGAGCTTCTCATACTGTTTGAACTATCTCTAGCATATGACAGATCCTCATAAGGTATGGCAGCGGCTGTGAAAGTCCTACCCTGAAAAGCAGCCCCCTTGCTACTGCTAGTCCTCTTCAGCAGTATGGAAATGCCTGTACCTTCTGAAATGTCATCCCTCATCTTTGAATAGTTGTTAGAATGATATAATTTCTGACCGCCAGTGTCACTATTAGGTGGACCACCACCAACAGATAATGAGCGCGCCTCTTGCTGCTTGGAAAGCCCATCCTCACCACCCTTGACAAATGGCATTGCAAGAGAATTTTCTTCTAAGCCATTATGGATTCGCTCATTGTAGGTAATTTGGCCTTGATCAGCCTTCTCTTCACCATGGGAATTCTTTGATTTCTCCAGATGAGTCACCTGTGGAGATCCAGGTACAACTATCACTGGTTCCATTGCATCTAAAGGCTTTTCTTCTTCCAAATTTTTTACAGACAAAGGTGAGGAGTTTTCAGGAACTACATCTCTCTCCAGAATCAGGACACTCAGAAGTTTATCTTTCCTACTGCATTCTGGACAAAGTCTAATTTTCCATTCCACCTCATTAGAAACATAGTACTTGCACCCACATTTCAAACAAAGTTCCATGTCTTCTAAACTATCGATTTCAGAAAAATCACCCTTAACATGAGGATCTTCAGAAGTTTGACTGACTTCCATCATGATATTGGGATGGCCAGAATCTTCAGAATCAGCAGCTACACACTCAACTGTAGAACTTCTAGTGAATTCAATGTCATCAACGTCGTGTGATCCATCATGGCTATCATGCCCAGTGCCTTCATTCACTACATCCATCTTATCAAAGGCAAAGACTTCGTCATGACCATCAGAGTATGGCACCTTCTCAGACTCAATAGCCATATCATCCTGGTTGTGATCACTCCCTTCAGTATCAGGTGCAACACTTGTACCTATATCAGAACTTGCATTGCTGCTAGTTGTGACTGAGGAGTTCCTGGAAATCAGAGGACGATGCACAGAACTTGATTTTCCAACATAGAAGGTGCTACTCGGAACACTGGACAAGAGTGGCCTGAACATGTTTTGAGGGGTTTTCCGATGATCCTGCACAACATTAGAGACATAACACCTATGAGATATGTATTGATATACTATGAACAGAGACATCATAAAAGAAGGACCAGGAGAGGGACTCTAACCATACTGGCAACCAATATTACGAACATGACTCCTATGAGATATGTATTAGTATACTAATAAAAAAGTAGTTAATACATTAACGGATGCTTCTGCTCCATATTTCCTTACAAAGAGACTAACCATACTGGCAACAAAAATTGCCAGGAGAGGGAGAAATTAGATTCAGTATGCTTCCTGTGTTCAGTAACCTTTTATAATTTCACTTAAACCAACATAATAAATGTTTACTTGAAGTAGGAAAGCAGTGCACACCACAGACACTAAGAACTGAAAGAAGAATAGAACACATTTGCATCCAACCTGATTTCCGAAATGACTAAGCAACCACAGATAGTAAGAACATAGCGCATTAACCACATATTCACTGGTTATTTTTTATTAAATCAATTGCATCATATCAACTGTTAAATGAATTAGATCAGAAATTACCATTTGTCGAATGGCAGAATCAAAAGATCTTTTTGGAGCAGAAGATGAGGACACCAGTTTGGCCGATTTCTTTGAGAACGCCACAGCTCTGTTGTTTGAGAAAGCTGAAACTCTTTTCGGAGTTGATCTGTCTAAACTGCCCACAGGAAGAGATTGCAGAGAGTCCAGATCATCGTCACCAGAAGAGGCAATAGAACCTTTGCTCTGAGAACTAAACGGGTCTCTATCATGACTATGAGATGAACTGACACTTCTTGAAGCAGTTGGAGACATTGATTGCCTTCTGTATCCAGATGCGGGTGAGGAACCCCTCCCACTTCTAGATGCTGGAGAGGAACCCCTCACATATGTTGCCGGTCGATCAGCAAGAGAAGTGCGAAGGTTGGGAGGTGCATCACTGGAGAAGCCTGGAATATTTGTTTGCCATGCTTTTATTTTCGGTGATGCAGAGTTCCCTCTACTTGTCGTTACAGGAGAAGTCCCCCTTCTCCCCGGTGGAGCCACAGTACTACTGGACCCAGTGCTCATCCTCCTGGGAGTAGGGGTAGAAGACCTTGGAGCAGGGGATGGGGATTTACTAGGGGGAGTAGATGGTCTCCGTGATGGAGTACCAGGACGTGATGAAGTAGCTGAACGTGATGGAGTAGCAAGATGTGAGGGAGAAGCAGGACGTAGACTTGGGGTAGGACTGGAGTTGCGTGCTGATGATGGCCTTCCTCTTGACTGTAATGTACTATTCCCGGAACGAGGAGATGGGCTTAGGCGACTGGGACTAGCACTACCCCTGCTGCTTCGGTAACTCTTCTCCATCTGCAAAGAATTCGGGCATCATGTAAATCATAGGAAAACTGAAGTCGGCATAATCTTTTGGAAATCTTTCAGAGTCTATTAAGGAACATAATTGAGTCCCATAAAAACAAATTGACAGCCTACCGTGGATGATCTTGATATAGAAATAGGTTGACTTCGAGGTCTCCCCCTCTGTACCGTAGTAACTGGTGGTGGCTCATCATCCAAGGATGGAAAAAGAGGAGTGTCGGGAGGCGTTAATAACCTTTAAATTCATAACACCAGATCATTTCATCAGTACAAAGAGGGAAACAGGAGTGGACTCCTGATACTGGATGAAAAGCATCATGAAAAGAACAAAACTGCAATGTATTCCTCATAAAACAATAACCACATTGATTTTGCTCTGTGATTAAATAGACAATTCCAGGTAGCAAAATTTCGGCTCTTTGTCAGAAAGGAAAAGGCCAAGTGTGGCGAGGTGTTAATAACCTTTGAAATCAATAACACCAGATAATTCATCAGTTACAAAGACAGAAAGGACTACAGATACTGACTGAAAAGCATCATGAAAAGAACAAAAATGCAATACATTTGTCCATAAAACAATAACCTATAGTCTTTGCTCAGTGATTAAATAGACAATTTCAGGTAGCAAAATTTAGGCTCTGTGACAGAAAGGAATAAGCGGAGTGTGGGGAAGCGTAGATAACCTTTGCAATCAATAACACCAGATCATTTCATCAGTTACAAAGAGAGAAAGGACTACTGATACTTACTGAAAAGCATCATGAAAATAACAAAAATGCAATGTGTTTCTCCATAGCAGAATAACCATATAGTTTTTGCTCTGTGATTAAGTAGACAGTTTCAGGTAGAAAATTTCGGCTTTTTGATTAAAAAGCTTGAATTATAAGCCAGGTAAGATGCCAGAATAGTGAAATGGATAAATTCACTAAATTTGAAAGTTAACAGAAATGCATGGATACAAATTGATCCTAGAAGCAGTTAAATCGTGTCTTTAGTAATTGAGAACACATCAGCATATTATAAAACTGGTCAGCTAGCAATGATAAACTAAAGAATCAGATAATGGAAAATAAACTCACCACTCGTAGTCATTTTTCTCTTCTTCCGCATTAAGCAAGTCACTGCTCTCCCCCCGAGTAGGAATGGCGATTCCCAGCTTGAAATCCGAAAATTGCCTCAATTTCGTAGCTGTAAAACCAAAAACATAAATGAAGCCCTGTCAGCGCTGGTACCAGTGAAACAAAACAAAACAAAAAAAAAATCTCCAACCAAAACCATAAAATCAATGTCAATCTTACAAAATGTGTCTTCAAGATCATCCGACTGAAGCAAGAAATCCTCTTTCTCTCGGGTCTGCATTTCGTTGAACAAAGCAAGATCTTCATCTTTCCCTCTCACAATCATTCCACTCTCGAAACTCCTACCTCGTCTATGCTGATTCCCTCTCGGCTCTCGGCCTGGAGAGGACCTCAATGCCGGAGAAGGAGGCATCCCTCACCACTAAAAGCTTCTCAAACTCAAAACCGCCACCCCAATCTCTCCAATTTGAAGCAGCAACCCATCATCATATACAACCAAAAAAAAAAAACTTTAACCGCCTAATAATTGCTCCGACCGCTTCACCCAAGAAACCAAAACCCTCTGATTCGTCGGCGCCAAATTGCACCAAATTAACTCAATTCCAGTTACAAATGGGAATCATACAGAGCACGACCAAGTCAACTGAAAGCCGAAATCTTTGAATACAAAAATTGTTATAGAAACTGTACCATTCGAAATGCAGAGGCTCAAATTACACTCCAAACCTAACGAAATTAAGATCTTCACCGCCTAAACCAACCTCCAAAACCCTAGATTTCGCCAATTGCAGACACCAAAACAGAACCAGCCCCGGCCCCAAAAACCTAACTCACACTGCAATTCAGCTCCCACTGACCACTCTACACCTCCACTGAACTCAAAACCACAACCCCGAAATTCATCATTCCCAAAACTACTTACTGCACTCGAATTACCATCACCAGAAACTACGGCTTCACCAAAACTCACTGTGACTACGATCCCGAAACCTCGAAGCTTCAACTCCAATCGAAACGCGACGAATGCCGCACCAGACACTCGGATCTAGAGCATTCACTACTCCCGTCTCTGCTCCCCGGATCGTGAAGAAACTAAAACGGCGTCGGATCGGCGGCGAAAGACGGCGAGTTTCGGGGAATTTACTCTCCTCCGAGACAATTTTTTGACGCAGTGAAATCGAGAAGGTTAGCAAATTGTTATCGTCGTCTAGATTTGCTTCTTTGCTCCGCAGAAGCAAAGCGAAGCTTTCATTTTCAGAGCCGTGAATATTTGCTTTCCTTTTTTCTCTTCTCTACCTGTCATTTGCGCTTTTTCTTCTTCTTAATTTTTACGACGCTGCCACTGATGCCGTTTTATAGTAAGCAAATAGTACTAGTCTACTTAATCCCATCCCCCTCATCTCTCTCTTGCTCTTGTCTTGTCTTGTGTTCATAATTTTATATTTTCTTATGACCAAAAAATAATAATTTTATATTTTCTTTGTGTTTTTTTTTTTCTTTCTCTTGTCGTAATTAGAAATGTTCTCACCCTAGTCTTGACCATAATCGGGTAGGTAAAACAAAGAGAACCCACGTATTTTATGGAGTTGTAAAAATCTCGAAAATCAACTGTGTATATCTGTTTTGATTTGCTCCCTTAATTATGGATAGAGTTTGGTAAGCAAGATGATGAGCTATAATTAGCAAGTTCATGTATATATAACTGGTGTACAATTTTTATTCGTATTATATGTTCGTAAAAATATATCAACCTACTTTTTTTAACGTTAGATATATCTTTTTTTTTTTTTTTCAAACACATATGTTTGCTTTTATGTTGATATGTTTCTTTAAACCTAGAATCATTGTGGGTGATGAGTTTTAATGTAAAGATTGGTGGGAATATTTGGTGATTCGGTGGTATTTATAGGTGGATTTGGAGCAGTATACTTCTTCTATTATTGAAATGATGCATTAAATGGCCATAAACGACTTGTTTTCCGGTCAATAGTTTTTTTTTTCCGGTCAATAATTGGACCATTGAATTTCTTCTTATCAGAATCGTAGAACAACCCATTAATATTGTTACCAAATCTATTGACAACTGGTATTTTGAAACATTCTACTATTTATGATGAAATTCATACATTAACAATACCAAATCATTTTACAACAATTATATTTTATACGTATTAATCCTCCCTCTAAGCATATTATTTCCACACCCACCTTTTTTATATATTCTTTCGCTTTCGTTTAATACTAAGAGTAGTTACAATCTCATTTTTGATTCTTGTGTTGGGGGTGTTGCCATTTTTTCTTAGGTTCTCATATGTTACACTACTGATCGATGTGAATTTATCATGTTGTCCTTAAATGAAATTTTTTTTTTTTAGAATAAGTAACTTTATTCAAATGAAAACGATTACAAAATATGGGGATGACCGGTGGTGGACAAAGGACTTTTTCCCTACTACTACCAATCTACCATGAGTTACGGGTCTATCATCAACGACGACATCCATGAGCCAAGAGGGTGCAACCCCTAACCAACTAAGACGCCCATTTAATTGGGCTACAGACTACTTCAAAGTGCATTTTGAAATGTACGACAAGTGTAATCGGCAAAATCAGGCTGGACAAAACAAAAAGATCTTCTATCATAAATAACTTGATGAGCAAAATGACAAGTTAACACCTACCATTTTTGACTTAAAGGGACCGAACAACTTGAGTAAATTACAACTCAACTATATGCAGAAGGATCTTGTTTTAAGCTGCTTTTGATCATCTTCATTAAATCCAAACTCTTGAGGATTTAGATGAAGTTTGCTAGAATCGTTATGATGCACGGTTCAATCATTAACGACTAAAGTTGTCAACATTCACTTTATACTCTATAATCACAATCTTCTTGGTAATGAATGTTTTGCAACGTCTTCTGAATTTGATTTGTGGTTGTCTCAAAATTTAGCCTTATTAGGTTACCTTAGAACGTTGGTTATTTTAAGTCGTGTGACTTCAACTAGAAGTTATGCTTAATCTTATTGATGTGGATTTTGTCTTACTATAGTTTTACTCATTCAAGATTGTCAATAATCATGTAACCAAAAAAAAAAATATTGTTAATAATCACACTAGATAAAATCTTGTTTTTTTTTTTTTTTTTTTTTTATGAATAAAACCTTGTTTAGCATCATGATTTGTATTGTCAAAAAGTACATTGCAAACTTTTCAAGAGTATGACTACACTAGAAGACTACACAAAGATAATTCAATTGAAAGGTATTAAATATTAGAAATATTTAAAGATGTGGGACATCAATTAAAGAAAAGCCTAAACATAACAACTTATTATGCTATCATCATAACTTGGTGCACCAATGGCAAGGATCCAGAAATTATGTCATTTTAAAAGGTTGGTGATGGAGAAAACTTTGAAGCCTTCAGAGTAATGATTATAACTAGTCCCTTAATAGAAGCAACAGTTTCACAAGTTGCTAAAAAGCGTCAAGAAAAATCAAAACAGAAATGCAGACTTCGTTTTCAGTCGACACTAAAAGTATTAAAGAAGCAATGAGAAACTTAGGAAAATTAGAAAACAATTGCATGCATATTGTTTTATATTAATGTCATTATATGTCGTACCGATAAGAGCTTGAACTAGCATTAGATTAAACTCATTAAAGTAGTGAATGACTTGATTGATGCAAACTCCATTGATTAAATAAGGGTTCTTGGATTATTGGACAGAATCGTGAATAGAGATGGAGACATAGGATTTGGTAGTATCCAGCTGTAATCTGGTGTTAAAAATATGTAGTATATGTGTAGGTACAAGGTTTGTATTTGGTATGTTGGCATTCCCATACAAAATATTGAAGAAGCCTATAAACTGGTCTCGGAGAATCTCTAACAGTAATTGCATCTCATGAGTCAGCATATGCACCGAGTCCGTCCTAGCTCTTAGAAAGTTTGCTTTAGGAAAGTATCTTCTGGTTCTTAATCTTTATCGTGCAAAGATATTTTCTATCCGTTGAAATCGCACAATTGAAGTCCTAATTGATTAAAGATTTGTATGTTTAGTTTTAATTGGATATCTTTTATTAAAAGACATTTTCCTATTATGAGTCCAATTAGGGTAAAGTCTTGATTGTTGAAGATTTATTTTCTCCTCAATATATTCAGAAAAGCAGCGTTCATTTTTATACGCCTTTGACGCAAGAATTATTGTGCATCTTGCTTGCTTAGATAGAGTCTTACTGTTCATGAAACACTTGTTCCGTGTCTAAGTGTCTCATTGTTCATTCACTCATATGTATTGATTCTCTCAAGATTAGTAAAGAAGTTGTGGATACAAGAAGAGTGATAATTGAAGATCGTTCAAGTGAAGAAGGCGGTCAAGGTTCAAGATAAACACCTCATTAGTTAGTCTAATGATTGTAGCTGAGTATAGTGCTAATTGTGTTTGTAAAGAAATGTACCCTTCATCATTAGTGAATTGATTTGATTTTGGGTTCTCAAGAGTAAGAGCCATGCAGTGTTTTTAATCTCAAATTTGAGGTTTTCACTGAGTAACCAAGGTTGTGTGTTATGTGTGATTTTTGGTTTCTGCCCAGTAAGGATTGCAACGTATCTATCAAATCCCCGATACCCATAAACACGTTTCGTTCTAGTATTTTCAATATGTCGATTAGAATTGTTGTAGAATCATTATCATAGTATATGAATTTTTGTTCATAATAATTGAGAATGTTGCAACATACTATGGCTTAATGAACCCTCATTGGAGCCTTTAAATCTTATGGGGCAACCTCCCCCATTACCAATGCCAAAGCCAAATTCTCCATTGGGGGTAAAGGTAAAGCCTAAAGACGCAGTCATGGCGTTAGTGTAATTTTTTTTATGAAAAATTGTATAATATGACTTAATTACTCAAATGAGAAACTACTTTACTCTAACAATGATCTTATTTATCTTAATGAGATTTTTTTTTAATACTTTACTCTAATGAGAACCTTATTTACATTAATAAGTAATTTATTCTAGTTAAGTCTTCAAAGTAATAAATTTGACATGAAATATGACATTTGTTAACGTACCATAATTTTACCTATTTTTTATATTTTGTTTTCAAGGCTTTTGAGCTATAAAGGACGAAGGTGTTGAAGTGAGTTTAAAGGTCAAAGGCCCCAAATCATTTAATTTGGCTATGAAAGACTGATCACGAGAGTAGGAAAGAGTCCCATGTATGGTGGGTTCCAAAATTAACGACTCTATTACATAATGAGATAAAGATTAGTATAATCAGTGTGGTCCTAATGTTGTACAAACTAGAGTTACAACAAGATTGCTAGGGTGTCTTGTACGATGCAACTTATACCTTCACATCAAGAACAAAACATTCAGAACTTTTATCCCCATCGTCACGTCGGGTATTGTAGTTTTATTGAATGTGTTTGCATTAGACAAATTTTGGAATACACATTTTGATTTTTTTTCTTTTCGAAACTCTTTGTATTTTGCTTTGACTTAAAACAGCGACACCTCCTCAACCAATTCCACCTCCACCTTTTGTTGCTCCACTATCACACCTCTTCTGTCACCATCCAAAGAGATAAGTTGATGACAAACCACCTAACCGTAAAATTTTTAGTGGTTGTTAACTTGTTATCAAGTAGCAGTAGCTTTTGCTCTAAATTGATGTTTGGAACTACAAATAGACATATTATGTGACCCTCTTTCTCTTCCTCTTCCTCTATCCCCATCTCTCCAAATCATAAATCTTAGTAGTCACATTACACATTGTTAAAACTCGTACTTTGCTGATTATGCTTGCTTCACTTGTTACGGAATCTTTATTACTTTTTTCTTGTTTAAAACGAAACAAAATCCTAACATAATCATTTACGAAAAAAAAATTAAAGAGTTTGTCCACCTCAAATTCACACTTTACTTTTCAAGCGCACACGTGAAGTTCATGTACCTGGTTAATCGTTGACTATTCACTTCACCACACACGCGCGCATTACCGCCATTCATACGGTGCGTTTTAACGAAAGGACCAGCACGTCCGGAACGACGTCGTTGCACTTGCACCCACCCATTTCACAAACCCGAACCCAGTAGCGACTAAAGAGTAACAACGACAACATGTTGGCCGCTCTACGCTCCCGATCGTCGTCCTCACTGCTTCTTCAACAATGGAGGCTAGGGTTTCCATCTCTGCACCAAGCCTTCTCCTCCTCCTCCGCCGCCGCCAAGGAAGGCCTGCTTGATCTCCAGGAGGTCGAGACGGTTCTCAGCGACGTCAAGGCCGACGACGTCAAGGTCATACCGGCGAACAAGCACTGCGAGTGGGCCGATTTCATGGTCCTCGCCACCGGAAGGTCCACCTGGCACGTCAAGAACATCGCCCAAGCCCTAATTTACAAGGCAGGTAATTCGGCCTTCCGACTTACTAATTTTACCTATTTCCGATTGAATAGAGTAGAAAAATTTTGAGTCGTGTAATTTCCTATATGAATGCTGCTTGGTGTTTAACGAGGCTCAGCATCGTGATGAACTTGATCACTATCTGATTGTGATTCCATTTGTTTATACGACGAGCAGTCTAAGCAAAAGCAGAAAGGAGCTCAGCGCTTGGTGCTTCCCACTGTTGAAGGGCAAGAGGGAGGAAAGTGGATTGTCATTGACTCTGGTTTGTGCTCTGCTCTTTGGTCTATCATCATCCTTGTTGGTGCTCTAAGAGCAATGTTGGTTTTAAATTATGCACAACTTTGTTTGGTACAATTGCATAGACCCACATCAGAGTAGTTGGAGAACTAAGAAGTTCATATATTCACATGGCAGCAATCTTTTCTGGCCATCGATGTTGTGACTTTGAGATGGCATTAATAGGATACAGTAGTGCATTCTAACTAGATATCAGAATAACGAATTCTATTTCTGTATTTTCTATTGTAAATTTCTGAAACTACTTTGAAATCTTTCATATAATACAGTGTTCACAATGTGTGTGCAGTGATTGAGTCCCCCGCGCTGATGTGGGACGATGTATTTTCTTTTTGTGGTTTTTTTGGTTTTGTAACAGTCATCTTCACTTTTTCAGGGAAAGTGATAGTTCATGCCCTTGATGAGAATGCTAGAGCTTACTACAATTTGGAGACTCTTTGGACAACAAAGCCATCTGAGAAAGAACCAATTCAGGTATGGTTGAAGTTTTCAAATTTGTTTTTTGCAATATGTGCATCATATACTCATACTTTATACCATCCCAATCCATTTCATTACTGGAAACCATTTCATGAAGTAGTTTGCATTGGATATAGTGTTCCCTCAAAAAAGTTATGTTATGAAGTAGCTACGCATGTTACTGTCATCAATTTGTTATTTGATGGTAAGTCCTCAGAAAGCATGCACATATTCAGTTCCACATGCCAATGGCATGCAGTAATAAGCACACTCGATCTTCCTAATATCTTAGTATTTAAACAGTCCTGTTTTGTCTCAGGGCATATAAACACAAACAAGCACAGCAACTTGAATTTATGAGAGAGCAAGTTTGGATTGGCAAAATAGTTTGATATCTGTGTAATAGGTCTGAGACTGATTTTCATGTTCCTTTGGGTTATGAAGTTTTCAGAAGTCCTGGGTATTCTAATTACTTGTCCTTAACTATCAGATGGCATAAACAGATTTATAGCTTACAAATTTAAAAGAGAAATAGTTCTATTGGGTTCCCCTGGCATTGGAAAGCTGGAGGTGAAGTTCTGATATTGCTGGTCAAACTTACTTGTGTTCTTCATCAGGTTTTGCAATCTGGGGAGTTTAGAGGGGATAGACTTGCTAGTGTATTAAAGTGATTTGATCCAATTTGTTTATTTAACCTCATTTTGTAAAGGCTGATTGGTTTTGAATTTTAAAGACATTTAGACGAGACATTATATGCATGGTCCATTTTTTCACTTGGGAGCCCTTCCCCTCCACTCTCCCCCTTATATTTGTTTTCTGTGATTTTAATGTAGACACAAAGTTGTTGTAAAGCTCTTAACTTTCTTCTTGTTCATTTGTATTAGGATTTGGAAAAGGCTTTTGTGAAGGTTCGTCCTAAGAACAACTCCAAGAGGAAACCAGCACAGAAATGTGTTTAATCAGGGAAATGGGTTACTTTCGACCTTTGTTATGTGATGTTGAAGCCTCATGCTTGTTCTGAATGTATACTGAGGATTGTCGTCTAGTTGAGATTTTATTTCAAGTTGTCATTTACGGCATAGCCAGTCATCTTGAGGTTGTATTAATGACAATTTTTGATACCTATGATCTCTTTATTTGCTGAAAATTGAGAGGGTAGTTGTACTAATGACAATTAACATGGAATTATGATGTCATTCCGATTCCTTTTTTGGTTAGTAAAAGCAGGAATATTTTTACCCCATAATCATTCTCTCTCATTCCAAGTAAGTAAATGTGTCATAAATTCAATAAGGCACTCGGCAACTTGTCATTAACTTGCAGAATAAGTAATGGGATTAAACTTGATTTCCATATTGACTATTCATTGTGTATCTAAACGATGACTCCTAAACGATTAACGTAGGAGATCTAAAATAACTTAGTTGTCAACTTCTGCCTAAATAATATATATATATATATATATACAAATTAGGAAGCTAAATCCTAGTTGAACTATACATAAACATGTCCCTGCACTCACACTATCATCAGATACTCAGAAACTCATCCCATTGAGAGATACAGTCGTGAGAAGTGCAAAAGATCAGTGTTTGAGATCAGTTGCCTCTTCAGGTTTGTTGATCTTCCTTAAAGATATATTGAAGATTTTAACACGTACCAGAGTACTAAGCTTTGCTAGTTCCTTTACAAGAATCCAAAGCACTGTTTCAGTGGTTTCAAAGACCCACGTGGTGTAAAGCATCGAGCTTTGGTACTTCTTCATCACTGAGCCACGTGCCTCTTTCAACAGGTTTGCTTCTTTAAAACCCAGCTTGCCACAATCTGTTTTTGTTCTGAATCTACTTCTCTGATCCCAAAGATTTTGTTTTTACTGCTATGTTCTAATGGTTGGGTTTTCTTCCAATCTTTATGTGTTTATCTGAACCAGTTTTGCCTACTTACCAAAAGTGCGTGTTATATATGCAGGTGTCATTGCTTGAGTTCAGTTCTAAACATCTAGATTGGTTCAGAACTAATCTGACTGGGAAAAGCTTTGGAATTTAGACTCAACTTTCATGGAGATCTCTCTGGAAATTGTCAATGTTGTGTTTTTCATAGTGTTATTGACGTGGGTTTTCCTAGATACACTGAGAAGAAGAAGAAGAAGAGATGGTACTGAAAATGAGACATATTCGACAGACAGAGCAAGCAGAGGATGTAAAGGGTTTGCTTTGATAACCCTTATTGCAAATGCCTTAATCTCAGTCTTCTATGTTATTTTTGGAATTTATGACTATTGCGGTGGTGGAAACGTAAGTTTGAAATAAATCTTTTCTGGGATGACTTGGGTTTTGGCAACAATAGTGACAATCTACTCCAAGAACAGAGGTTTTATTGAGCACAAAAGGTGGCCTTGGGTCCTTATTTTTTGGTGGACCTTTTCCTTCATTTTTTGCTCACTTTCTGTGTGCCTTCACTTGATCAGCCACTACTTCAAATCCACAAAGTTTCCAGATTTTGTTCTAAAGGCAAACATAGTTGAATTCGCTTCCATTCCCCTGTCGACGTTGCTTTGTTGCAATGTTTTGAGTTATGTCCAGAAAGACAGTGATCTCAATGAACCATTACTCGAGGAGGAGTATGAAATTCAAACTGATAATTACACTACTGCTGGAGTCTGGAGCAAAATAACATTCCAGTGGATGAATCCAATTTTTAAAATGGGACTTCACATCCAAAAACTGGAAGTGTCTCATATACCATCTATTCCTCCTTCAGCAAGAGCCGAGAGTGCTTCTTCTTTGCTCCAAGAATCACTCGAACACCACTCTTCATTATTAAAAGCCATACTGAGGGCTGTATGGAAATCACTAGCCATAAATGCAGTTTTTGCAGGTAACACAACTCATTTAGCTTTCATTCGATCTTTGGTATAACGTATAAGTACTCCTTGTAGTTTTCCTTTTTCATTTAATTAGTACTCTTAAGTTTAATGTTTAATTATCTCTAAACGGTAGTATTATCTTGAATGAATGTATATGATGACTTTTTGAGAGTTCGAATAACATTGCACTTTATTTTTGGCATGAAATCCCCCTTTACAATCATGTTTAATGGCTTAGTAATTGAAAGAGCTTGTCTTCTAGCTAGTAGTTTTATGCTGGTTAATTATGTAGATTGCATTTGGACTATATATATGATTAGTATAACTACAAAAGTTAATTAATGTTTCACTTTATTTTTTAGGTGTCAATGTTGTTGCATCCTATACTGGTCCCTTCATAATCAGAAACTTTATGAAGTACATAGTTGGAAAGGATGACAGCTCAAACATGTATGGAGAGAAGCTTGCCTTCGTATTCTTTTTTGCAATGACTTTGGACTCAATTACTCAAAGACAAATGTCTTTTGGTGCTCGGCAAATTGGTCTACAAGTCAGAGCAGCTTTGACCACCTTAATCTACAAGAAGTGCATCTCGATTAAGTACTCTGGTCCAAGCAATGGTGAAATCATAAACTTAATCAACATGGACGTAGAAGTGGTTGGATAATTCTTCTCTTCTATTCATGGAGCTTGGGTGCTTCCCCTTCAAGTGTTGCTGGCATTGGTTATGTTGTACAGAAATCTCGGTGCTGCCCCTTCTCTGGCTGCCTTTCTGGCCACAGTAGCAGTAGTGGTATGCAACACACCATTGGCTCGAAGGCAACAAATTCTCCAATCAAAAATCATGGAAGCAAAGGATTCAAGAATCAAGAGAACCTCAGAGACTCTAAAGAGCATGAGAGTCATAAAATTCAATTCATGGGATCCTAGTTTCTTAGAGAAGCTACTTCAACTCAGAGAAACTGAGAAAAGTTGGTTAAGGAGATTTTTGTACACTAAGGCGGCAGTGGTATTTCTCTTCTGGACTTCACCAACCATAGTTTCAGTGGTTACTTTTGGTGTTTGTATCATGATGAAAACACCATTAGAACCATATACAGTCCTGTCAGCTTTAGCCACTTTCAGAATCCTTACCGAGCCAATTTACAACCTTCCAGAGTTTATCTCAACGATTATCCAAACAAAGGTTTCGGTTAAGCGAATTCAAGAATTCATCAGATTAATTAGATAAACAAGTGGAGCTGATTCCTTGTGATTATTCTTGCACTACATCATCTACTTCAGAAATTAGGGTTGAAATGGAGTCTGGAGAGTTTTCTTGGAAGGCAAGCAATGAACATGTAGAGAGACCTACAATCACAGTTAGAGAAAAAATAACTATGAGAAAGGGATGCAAGGTGGGAGTTTGCGGTTCTGTTGGCTCGGGCAAGTCTAGCCTACTATGCAGTATACTAGGTGAGATTCCAAAAATTTCTGGGCAAGCAACCAAGTGTTATGGAACAAAATCTTACGTCCCACAAAGTCCATGGATCCAAACTGGAACCATAAGGGACAACATCTTGTTTGGTAAGGAGGTGAACGAGGGTTTCTATAAGAACATTGTGGAATGTTGTGCCATGGACCAGGATTTCAAGATGTGGCCTAACGGAGATTTGACAGTCGTGGGGGAAAGAGGATTAAATCTAAGTGGAGGCCAAAAACAAAGGATTCAACTCGCAAGAGCTGTCTACAATGATGCTGATATATATGTCTTGGACGACCCTTTCAGTGCTGTAGATGCACATACTGGAACACATTTGTTCACGGTAAGCAAAATAATAGTTTACTCAGGAATATGATTTAACTGCATTATATGCATAAATGTGCTAAAAGCACAGAATGCATCCCTACGTACTTACTTGTTTGCTTTGCTTGACCCCTACATAATTATAAATGAACTAGTTTATCAGAGTTTGGAATTAACGTGTTTGCAGAAATGTATCTTGCAAGAATTGTCTGAAAAAACCGTAATCTATGCTACTCACCAACTAGAGTTTTTGGAAGCAGCAGACTATGTTTTGGTAAGTTGATTATTGGACTTCTTAACTAGTTTAATTTATTGTAAGTCTAGCTCTCAATCTCTTAGCTCTCGTACATTACCAATTAATTTTGATGATATTCAGGTAGTTAAAGATGGTCAAATTGCTCAAGCCGGCACTTATGAGAAGTTGATTAAAGATCCTAATGGCGAACTTGTCAGACAAATGACTGCACATAGAAAATCTCTACACCAAGTTCACAGCAGTCGACCTGATTCTTTAAGCAACACCACAACTACTGGCCTCGTGGATAATGGAATTACTGAAAGAGTATTGGATATTGAAGAAACGGAAAAAGCTTCAACCAATGACCAGATTACTGTCAAAGATATCCGAGGGGAAGAAGAAGAAACACACAATGGTCGGGTAAAATGGAGTGTATATTCTACATTTGTGACTTGTGCTTTTGGAGGTCTACTGCTTCCAGTGATCCTTCTCTGTCACGTCCTCTTCCAAGTGCTCCAGATGGCAAGCAACTACTGGATTGCTTGGGCAGCAGGGAAGGAAAACACTGTCACCAGAGGAAACATGTTGTGGATTTTCGCTCTTTTATCTGGTGGAAGCTCTGTCTTCATCTTGGGAAGGGCGGTCTTCCTTTCAGTTATTACTATTGAAACTTCCCAGAATCTCTTTGTTGGGATGATTACTTCAGTTTTCCGAGCGCCTATGGCATTTTTCGACTCTACACCTTCTAGTCGAATCCTCACTAGGGTTAGTATACATATTATCTCTGCGGCTTGCAAGTTCTTTATTAATGAGGTTCTAGCATGAAATTATTTTCTTAGCATGTATTGCTTATTTTCTTAGCATGTATTGCTTATTGCTCACGTTACAAGAAATTGTTTCAGTCTTCCACAGATCAAAGCACAGTCGACACAGATATTACATTCAGGTTAGCGGGGCTGGTATTTGCACTCATTCAACTACTATGCACTATCATCCTTATGTGTCTCGTGGCCTGGTAAGTCGTCATACTTTTCCTGGTCGTCATTGCAATTTCCTTTTGGTGCATGGTAATAAGCCAAAAAACTTCACTTATTTTATGTTTTATTTTTCATTTCTTAGCATGATCTTGATAATATATGAAACTTGGTACATGCATGTTATAGTTAATTTTTGTTTCCAATTTCTCCAGAAGTACTATATTACCACTGCTAGAGAACTGGCCAGAATGGTTGCAACTCAAAAGGCTCCAATACTGCATCATTTTTCAGAATCAATTGTGGGAGCTACAACGATTCGTTGTTTCAATCAACAAAATCGCTTCTTGACAAAAGCAATGAATGAAATTGATGACTTTTCTCGAGTAGCCTTTCATAACAATGCAACAATGGAATGGCTATCCGTGAGAATAAATTTTCTCTTCAATGTTGCCTTCCTTGTAGTGCTTATTGTCTTGGTAAACCTGCCCAAGTCTGTCATTGACCCTTGTAAGCCACTCGGATCCCTATTGTGAATTTCTTTTAATTGGAAGTCTCTCTAGCTAGAGCACTTAAAATTCAGATTCTGACAAACTATTTGTACGTAATGGTTTCCTTGATATCAGATTTAGCAGGAGTGGCTGCATCATATGGTCTAAACCTTAGTGTCCTGCAGGCTTGGGTGATTTGGAATCTGTGCAATGTTGAAAACAAAATGATATCTGTTGAGAGAATTCTTCAATTCACTGGATTACAAAGTGAGGCACCACTTGTGATCGAAGCTTCTAGGCCAAACTCTGAATGGCCATCTGAAGGACAAATTGAATTTCAAAACGTGCAAGTTCAATATCAGCCTGAGGGTCCAATGGTACTGAAAGGGATCACTTGCACATTCTCTAAAAGGATGAAAATTGGAGTGGTGAGAAGAACAGGAAGTGGAAAGTCCACTATGATCCAAGCCTTGTTTAGAGTTGTTGAGCTCTCAGGAGGGAAAATTCTCATTGCTGAACAAGACATTTCTAAAATAGGCCTGCAGGATTTAAGGTCAAGTTTAGGCATTATCCCACAGGACCCAACTTTATTTCAAGGAAGCTTGAGGAATAATCTGGATCCTCTGCAGCAACATTCTGATCCAGAAATACTGGAGGTTAACATCATAATCCTATATTTACTACTAAAAAATATGATATGCTGGTCAATTAATTTTTCTCATATGACTTTGATATGTATATGTTTACACAATTTAGGTTGTGAAGAAATGTCGACTTGGGAACTTAGTGAGGCAAGACCAAATGCTCCTGGATGCACCTGGTATCTACCTAATCATAGCAATTCCATTGTCATTGTATATAGTGTAGTTGATTTAGAACTAAAATCTGGATTGCGAATTCCAATGCAGTTTCTGAAGATGGAGAAAACTGGAGCGTCGGACAGAGGCAGCTTGTCTGTCTAGCCAGAGTGCTTCTAAACAATAGAATTCCTCGTGCTAGATGAGGCTACTGCATCTGCAGATAATGCAATTCAAGAGACAATAAGGAAAGAGACAAGCGAATGCACAGTTATCACCGTGGCTCACCGGATTCCTACTGTTATATATGGACAGTGACATGGTTCTAGTTCTTGATGGAGGTAAGAATTTATCGCTTAAAATAAACAAAACTTTTGCTTCAAGAAAAGAATTTTCTACTTTTGATTGGTCTAAACTTTTTGACATATAGTATACATACTGCAGTAGGAATATATGTCATCTAGAACTTGATACGGCTATCATCAGTTGTCGTTCACATTTCGGTTCATACAGGCAGGATTGTGGAGTATGAATCTCCTGCTCGGCTGATTAAGGAAAACTCGTCTGCATTTTCGAAGTTAGTTGCGGAATTCTTGAGGAGATCTTCCATAAGAAAGAAAACTGCTCATCTTGAGGATTCAAAGAGCTTGACATTGTTGCGTGAGCTGTTTCAATTAGGATTAATGGTTGATTGATTGATTGACTTGTAACTGTAGATTGATTGATTTGTAATTAGGGATGTTGATCATTTACAGAATTTGAGCCTAAAAATTGTCTACTTACTCCACTAAGAAGTTTTTAATCCCATTTACCTAATTTAAATGTTTATGACAGTTTTGCTCTCATTTTAATTAACAAACTACACTCCTCTCAGACTCTCTCCCTCGACTCCTCTCAGACTCTCTCTCTCTCTCTCTCTCTCTCTCTCTCTCTCTCTCTCTCTCTCTCTCTCTCTCTCTCTCTCTCTCTCTCTCTCTCTCTCTCTCTCTCTCCAGCCGGACGGCCAGATGCCGAGCGACAAGACCGTCGGCCGCTGCGATGACGCCTTCAACACCTTCTTCTCCGAGACCGGCACTGGCAAGCACGTCCCACACGCCATCTTCGTCCACCTCGAGCCCACCGTCATCGACGAGGTCTGCACCGGAACCTACCACCAGCTCTTCCACCCCGAGTAGCTCATCTCCAGCAAGGAGGACGCCGCTAACAACTTCGCCCGTGGTCACTACACCATCGGCAAAGAGATCGTCGATCTCTGCCTGGATCGGATCTGGAACCTCGCTGATAACTGCACCGGGCTCCAGGGATTCCTTGTCTTCAATGCCGTCGTTGGCGGTACCGGGTCGGGTCTCGGGTCGCTTTTGCTGGAGAGGCTTTCTGTGGACTATGGGAAAAAGTCCAAGCTCGGATTCATTGTGTATCCTTCTCCTCAGGTTTCTACGTCTGTTGTGGAGCCCTATAACAGTGTGCTCTCCACTCATTCTCTGCTTGAGCACACTGATGTGTCTGTGTTGCTCGATAATGAGTTATCATAGGTTTTAACATGAATTCAATTACTGATGATTAATTGAAGATGTATTTATAGTCAAATTTTTTTGTGCTTAATTAATACTCTTGTGTTTTTGAACTAGATGACTGGTTATAATTTGCGTAATTAATACTTGCATGCTTTGAATATCCTTATTAGGTAATAATCCAACAAAATGTTTATTAGGGGGCAATAAAATTGGACGTCGGATCCTGTCACCGTTCCCTTAGCCGAATTTTGGTCACCGGTTGCCGGATTCCGGTCACCAGTCACCGGAGTCCGCTGCCGGCCACCGGTCACCAGTCACCGGAGTCCGCTGCCGGCCACCGGTCACGGGAGTCCGGCGAGGTCTCCGATGAATCCTCTCTCTAAGTGACAAATAAGGAGAGGGCAAAATTGTCCCAAAAATAAATAAAAAGTAATAAAAAAAAACTTAATTGGGTATTAGGGTAAAATATATATAAAATATTGGGTAAGTGGGCAATGTCATAAAATGTTTGGGTAAATAGAGTTAGTATGACTCAAATTTGGGTAAATGGACATTTTCCCTTGTAATTGTAGGTGACTAATTGTAATCGTAGGAGTAATTACTAATTAGTGTAGGTGCTAAATGTTTACTTTTTGTGTATTTTTTTTTTTTGATAATTACTTTTTGTGTACATGATGTAATCATGTTTAAACCTTATTGTGAGAGCATAGAAATATAAAATTATTCCCCTGTACTTTTTTTTATAGACATTTCATAATGTTGATCTGTGGTCAATTAGCTTTCGTTCCACAAGCTAGGTTTTGCTCCTGAATTTTCCTAATGTGAAGTTGTTGTTCCACCAACTATGTCATTTATGGTCTAGAGCAACTTACTGCCATGTTTTTGCAGATCATTGCCTCCTATCGGTTTGTACTAGTAATGGTACCCACGCCTTGTCACTGGATTTGTTGTTGCTTACAATTGTTGTCGCTAATATTTTATAATAATAATAAGAGACAAAGTTTCCTACCTCTAAACTTATTTCGAGTTTACAAAGGATACTGATGTTGCAGGTTTGCCCTTTTCTGTTTTATCAAATTTTGTATGTAAAACAGGCACAATCATAGGCTAAAAAACATAAATTGAAAATGTTATAACTTTACATATTACAAAAGTTGTTTAAACCAGACGTAATAATACCTTAGATGTAACAGAAACCTCTGATGAACTATCATAGAGGTATGATGGTATATACTCATTTCATTTCGTATACATATTCGGGCTGCCCAATGAGTTTGAGTTCAGGTCAGATGGTTATGGCCGAGTCTGAGTTCAGGTCAGATGCTTATAGGGTTTATCTGTAGTGCAACTGACTATTCAAATGTATGTTCATACTTCCTAGTGTAGCTTCAAACATGTGTTCACAGTCAAAGTCATGAACCACCACTACTACACAAAAACTTTTAATGACGTTTTTCAACCGTCATGCAGAACGTCGTCTCTATTGGTGCCGTCTTATGTGGCATGAATTGATGATAATCAGAAAACGTCATAGAAAGTATTTCCATGACATTTAGAAAACGTCATAGAAAATTTTTTCATGACGTTGGATAAACGCCATGAAAAGTATTTCTATGACGTTTCATAAATGCCATCAAAACTATTTCCATGACGTTTATGAATAGCCATAAAAACTATTTCCATGACGGTTTTCAATTGTCATCTATAGTGTCAAAGATGACGTTTATAGAGTGCCATAAAAATAGCTTTAATGGCGGTTAGGAGTCGCCATGGAATAATTTCCATGACGTTTTTTAGTTGCCATTGATATGTTTTCATGACGTTTTGTGAATGTCATTCTATGTTTTCATGACATTTAGTGAATGTTATGCTCATATGTTCAATGACATTGACAAAGTGTCATAAAATAAATAAAATTTTGAAAAAAAAAATTATTCAGTTTATTTCATATTTAATTAAAAACAAATATTATATAAGATACTTATTGAATTCAAAATACAAGATACTTATAGGTATATATATATATATATATATATATATATATATATATATATATATATATATATATATATATATATATATATAGCTAGCTAGCTGCTTATACCTTATCCAAAAAAGAGCTAGTTGCCTATACTATGTCAATTGTCACAAAGAATGTACTTAATCGGCCAAGCAACAGTACTTCCAAGTGACATTCATGACATTTACCAAACGTCATGAAAAATATTTTCATGACGTTTTACAAACACCATAGTCTATTGTCATTCATGGCATTTACCAATGGGCATGTACATAACTTGATGATTTTTTTTTTCCTTCATGCTATGCGCATATGCATGTATCACATTAGAGTGTTTTTCTTTATCTATTTCTATCGTGGGGTTTAATCTGTTACTACGTACTTCTAATGTTTGGCAAACAATGAAACTTTTATTGGTTTTGTAGATTGAAGCAATAGAAATGGTATGATACTGAGATCATGAATTTACCGAATTGCCTAAAGGGTGAATCATGAAATTCTATTTTTGATTTTTCAGGAAATATCATAAGAGCTTCCATTGAAGACATTGAGTCTATCTCTCTCTCTCTCCAGTCTCCCCCCTCCCTCCCTCCCTCCCTCTCTGTGTAGTTTTTTCCGTGAAATCATTATTATCTTTGTTTTCATTTGGTTTTTAGATTTCAATTTTTATATATAGAGGACAATGGGTGCGTGTTACCTTTTGATGATCAGGTTTGTAGTATGAATACATTTGGTTTCATTTGTTACTGAAATATGGCTAACTGTATCAACAGATATCGTCCTTTCCCCCTTTTGTGATTTACAGATAGCTTTATTAGTTATGATGCAGGAGATGAATTGGAAGTATCTATGAACCTTAACTATGAAATAAAATGCTAAACCTTTTAAATGGATGTTTGAAGTAACCATTCTAAGTGCATATATCGGAGAGGAGATGGATTTGGCCTTAAGGTACATCGATGATTTCTCTTCTTATCTATCGTAAATGGTGATGTTTATTGAAACATTTTACCTTTTGTACTACTCTCATTCACTTACTCTTCATCTTTCTCCTTTCCATTCCTATTTCCTATTCCTTGGGCAATCGATAAACACTTGGCACCCCGTCTACCGTTAGTCATGCGAAGCGGATTAGACATCCTGTGAGACTTCAAGGGTTGTATCTTGGAGTTGTAGATGACCGTTATGACCTGCACATAGGGAGACGTCTATGGCTTTAGGACAGCGAATGTCGTGCCTCTCTTGTACTCACAGGCTTGACTCTTCATATCTCTTCTTCTTTATCTTATTTGTGTCTATATGATGTGCTCAATTGATTTAATTGATTTTGTTGCTTGATTAAATTGATTACATATGAATATTTGATACCATATTTCCAACAATCTAAAGCCATAGAATTCTCTACTGTGTTACGGAAGTTGTGTGATTTTATGAGTTCAGGTTACTGTTTTGTTTGCCAGTATGGTGTTCTTTCGAAGACTTGCTTCATCACAGTTTTGCCTGTGTAATAGTGGGTAACTTCATCGTGCCTCTCTTCAGCCAACAAGCAGGTACGTATTGGTGAACCATTTCTTGACTTGCTCGAGAGAACGGACATGGCCGAAGATACCTACTATTTGTATGAAAAGGTTCTATCTCTTCGATCGCTTTAATTATACAAAGTATTGGAAATTTTAAGATTTCAGAATCTAAGCACAATATCGTGGTGCATTAAGTTTTTGATTATATATGCATGGTTATTAATCGATGTAGGCCTTGCTTGCTCACTGCATGAATTTGTTTGATGTTTACATGCAAAAATCAATGTTGTCATATATATTGTATGTGAACCGTACGCTTCTTTACATGCATGAATCTGTTTTGTGGCTTCATACATGCATCCTTCGATCATTACAAAAGGTTTTGTTCAATAAAAAAAATAAAAAAATAAAAAAATAAAATAAAAAATCTTAGTGTCAAGCCTTTGTTATTAAATTGTTGTGGTCAGCCTCGAAAAAAAGGTCGAGTAGAAGGTTATAAAGAGTTGTTATTGTTTGTAATCTTTATCGATCAGGACATTAAACTTGGCTGTTTTTTTTTTTTTAGAGAACATTAATCTTGGCTTGAATGAAAATTCCTTGTTGTTCTGTTGCATCTTTCATAGGTGAATAAGGTATATGATCTTTGCAGCAGTTATGTATGGTAACTGTTAGATTAACTACTTTAAAGAAAAGAGAATGTTGGGAGGTGTCTTTACTTTGTCTACATAATTGAAAGGAAGTTTCAATATTGAAGACACTATCGTTGCCTTTAAATTCAAAATAAATGCTCTTTCCCATGTTCTTTACCAAACAGATCATGATACTCACAGCACGCATAATACACACAACCTGGGTTTAACTGCCTTTATGAATAGGCATGATTCGTATGATGGTATTGATGAATCCTAGAGGATGCAATGTTGCTTCTTTGCGCAGATTTGATATTTTTCAACTTGAGCATATATTATTATTACTGTATGTGCATTTACTACTGTGTATGGTATATGATCTAATAACCTTATATGATCAAAGAAAGTGAAAGAGTATTCAGTGAGACAAAATCAGAGGCAGCAACCGCCGAAATGAATTTGCCATCAACGATGTCCTATAGTTCCAGATATGGGGTGGTTATAATCACACCATCAATGAGAGTCGGCGATCGATGAAGGACTTTAACAACTAGAACATGCTTGTTCACCAATGTTCCAAGGAAGAATGAACGGGAATTTGGCAAAACAGTTACAGGTTTGAACTTAACACACACTATAATTTCCTCATAATTAAAGAGCATTCCAATACGTTTGTTAACATGACAAAGGTGTGAGTGGAAGGAAATTATATTTATGATTTAAAAATGCATTCCCAATGAATCTTTGATTGCCAGATCTAATTGCTACTTTGTTGAGATTCAAGTTCAAAGAATAAAGATACAAGTGTTGTTGAGACTGGCCAAGACAAGAAGATGCTCAAGAGTTTTCTTAGCTTCATAATGGATCGGATGCACAATGAGTTACTTAAGCCTGAAGGACAATCCTCATGCTTAAAAGGGGGAAAATCATCTCTTGTATCATTTGCAAAAGAAGATGAATCGGAGATGGTTGGCCCAAAGAATACATCGATCTGCAGTAAGTCAGTAACTAGAGCATAGAGTTTTGTCCCTTCAGAATTGAGTGATATCTTTGGAGGACAATAAAGAAGTGTGGTGAAGGCAAGAGGAAATAAAGTCTCTCTTGATAAATATCAAGATGAAGCAAGAGAGTTCCATGTTTGATTTTCATTTTTATTGTTAGAGATGAAAGTATTGAGCTTTAGAGCAACTCCAACAGATTCCCCATATTTTGATTTTTCTCTACTTTAGGGAAAAATAAGCCTCTTTTGCTCCAACAGATTCCCTATAACTATCCCTATTTTAGGAAAAGTGAGGAAATAGAAAATCAAATTCCCTATATTTACAGCAAACTCTAAAATTTTAAGGAAGAATATGGAGATTTTAGAGATTGTTGTAAAATAGAGAATCTGTTGGAGTTGGAGAAGAAAAAGAGGCTAAAGCTTTGACTTTTGCTTCCCTATAATACATAAATTATAGGGAAGCTGTTGGAGTTGCTCTTATACTAACAAAGAATATTTATGTTTTCTACTTCTTGCATCATGCATGGACGTATGTGCAAAGTTAACTAATGAGCTTTGATTCATATTTCTATAGTATTTCTAGACATTGATTGCTTATATGAGTGCTATGCATTAACTCATAAGAATGCTTCATGACCACCTGTAAGTTCTCTTTGAGTTAAAATTTTGTATCTTTAAGATGAGCTCTTGAGTATGATCTAATTCAATAAAGAGCATACAATATACTGGTAATGTGGGGGTATGAGTCTGTTACTTTGATCGATAATTACTACCTTTGTGAAGATCGATCACTATATATATCTTGGTCTTGTGGGGGGGCCATATTCTATAAGTCTCAATTCTACTTATAGAGTAATGCATTTTTATGCTCATATGAAGGAACATACACTCCTATGAGAAATTGAGATTTATGATCTACTTTAGGTTATAGTCTCAAGTAGGAGACTATATTATATATTAAATGTTGTAGGGGGATGTGCTTAAGCCCATAAGGGAGTCACCTAGGGAAGAAACCCAACTTCTGTGATTGGAGATCCCATGAAGGAAGTTCAATGTGGTAGAAACTATCCATATTGCGTACGTGACTCATTTGTATATCACAAATTTTAGGGAGACATCCAAAAAGAGATTCTCCCGCACATCCCTAAGGCATCGTGCTACATTAATGTGAAATTAAGGAAAGGTATTTACCTTGAATGACTTTCGAGGCGGGCACACTCCCGCGGGGTATTGTCACATGTACTCTTGGAGAACTCACCTAAGTGAGAGTAGTTGTGAGGCCGCAATTGTGAGAGATGGGCTACTCTCTAATAACTCTCATGAGAATCAAGATTAAGCGCATGACCATAAATAGCACTAACCCGCGCCAAGTTTACGTATCGATATCATGTGTGTGACAATGTGTAATTTGATTAAAAGGGTACGTGTAGGTTCAAGTCCGGAAGACACCTACACCTATTGCATGGTATAAAAGTTGCCTAAATTTCCTTCTCTAAATCTTCCCATCTTTTTTGAGTTCATGGAGTTTTGAATTGTGGGGATTGTTGGTTTTTGGTTAAAATTATTAAGATTCAAAACTCATATTTTATTTAAATATTGTTTATTTAAATTGAAGAGTCATAACTTTTCAAAAGGTTATGAAGAGTTCTATAAATACTCAACTCTTGAGACAAAAAGAGGAGGTCTTTTGTACTACTCTCATTCACTTACTCTTCATCTTTCTCCTTTCCATTCCTATTTCCTATTCCTTGGGCAATCAATAAACACTTGGCACCCCGTTTACCGTTAGTCGTGCAAATCGGATTAGACATCCTGTGAGACTTCAAGGGTTGTATCTTGGTGTTGTAGACGACCGTTATGACCTGCACGTAGGGAGGCGTCTATGGCTTTAGGACAGCGAATGCCGTGCCTCTCTTGTACTCACAGGCTTGACTCTTCATATCTCTTCTTCTTTATATTATTTGTGTCTATATGATGTGCTCAATTGATTTAATTGATTTTGTTGCTTGATTAAATTGATTACATATGAATATTTGATACCATATTTCCAACAGACAACTGCCAATAGCACTCTGTTCGATGCCCTGATATGTAAATGAGTAAATCATTATAATTTCTTCACAGTTATGCCATAGGCTAATCGCACCTATGGAACACACTTGGGAGGAAAACGAAAAAAAAAAAAAGTTATTGGAAATTATGGATGTGGCATTGTTATCGTACCATCTGCATTTGTTTTCTTGCTTTCTTTAATTTTTTTATTTATTTATTAAACTATCATATTGGTTGTTTGATTACATTTAGAAAGGCAAAAAGGGAGGAGAAAAAAGAAGAAGAAAAGAACACTTTGTTTGTTTACCATCATGTCATTGATCGAGTTCTGAAATTGCTGGTGTTTTGTCATTGTAGGTTCTGTGCTCCTTTGTCTTTACAATTTCTGTAGTAGGAGTGTGGTTCGTGTTATTTTCCTTGAGGGTGCCTAATGTGAGCTTCACGTCTCCATCTGTGGGTTTTGGTTAGTTTGTTTCCCATTCTTAATGTTATTGTAGTTTGGTAAAGTGGTCTCATTAATGGGTGTCCCATGCTGAAAATGAGCCTCACTTCCATTTCCTTGTTGAGAATACTGTAGCTTGCCTTTCTAGTTATCAATTTGTCTTGGGTTTCTATGTTGGTATTGAGCAGTTTATTGAACTTTTTGATTAGAAATGACATTCTGTTGGTTCTGTTTATTATCCATCCTTTCTTATTTATTTTAATTGTTACCTGATTTCAGGTGGTAGAACTGTTAGAAGGGCTTTTGAGTTAAGAACCTATGTAGTCCGACCTAAAGCAAACACCAGGCCACCGTAGTTTGGCTACATGGCCTTGGTGATAACGGCTCAAGGTGGTTCTTGTCCCCATTGCTTCTGTAAATTATTTCTGAGAAAGTTGACAATATTGAATTCACATTCAAGTGACTTTCTTTTATTTTATTTTTTATTTCATACTAGATTTTATCCATTTGTCTTTGATATGCACTTCATGCTTAGATTTTAATTCTAAGATCTACTTTTTTTGTTTTGCAGCTGGTTCCAGCTCTTGGAAACTCTCCCCCTTCCTAATGTAAGAATGAATACATCTACTCTATTGGAAGTTGAATTAATGTTCTCATGTTAGCCATACTTACAATAATGTGATGGAGATTAAATGGATTTGTCCAACCGCTCCTATTGAACCAATTTCAGGTTTTGGTGGTTTTCCTTCCATTGCTTGTAAGATTCCTATTTCCTTATACTCGCATTAATATATTTAGCCTTATGTATTCATCTTGGAATGACATCTTGTGTGGTATTTGTCTTTCACCTATACCGATTGTATCTGTCTCATCATGAGTCGTATTTGTCTTTTACCTATATCGGTATACCGGTTTAGTTGTTTTTCCAAGTTCACAGTACTCTGCCAATATGCACAACGTTATATCTTGTATTCTTTACTGCAGGTGATGCTGTGGTTCCTTATAAGTTTGGTGAGAAATCTTCACGAGCTGTGACTGCAACTGGCTTTCAGGACGTGACCTTCAAATCCTATAATGGGTATGTGGTTCCTTATTTTGTGTTTAGGTTCTTGCAGGCATAAATCTTGCTTTTGTATTTCTGCGCCCTTCTCTATTTCTTTTATAGAAGTTATGATTCATGTTTTGTTCATAAGCCAAAGAGTTGGAGAACATTTAGTATTCCTTTAAATCAGTTGGGATGACTTTGCATATGAATGATAGAAATGTAAAAGCATGCTTTGATACAAATTTCACTTTTGGCTGGAGTAGTGATCCATGAAGACGTAGTGATCCTATGAAAGGAGAAGATCAAGGCTGGAATATATTATGGACAGCCAACTGTTAGATAGTTTTTATATGGATCGGCTCGATGTTATTTGTATCATGTATTCATGTGGTTTGAGGATTGTTGAGTAGTCCACACCTTATAGTATTGTAGATTTGAAGAAGGTGAAATTTTAATTTTTTTTTGAAATATATGGAGTCACCAATTCTTATGTTGGTGAGTTGTGGGACCCATTTCAGTACTCACTATTATTTTGATCGGTGGGATTCTTGGGTATTTGTCACGCAAGCTAAAGAAACCATTCAATTAATAGTGACAAAACCGTGTCTATTGTTGTTCCACACCAATCATTGGTGTCTATAGAATCAACACACACCACCATTGAGACCATTCTCAATGGTGTTCTTAGGCCACTTTTGTGGTAGTGTAGTCATGCAATTGTCACAACCAAACTACCAGCGATATCAAAATGAATCTCGATGTAGCTTTCCAGAAAATGCATGGTACCTACACCGGCGTGAACCAAAAAACAGGTACGTAGGTGCATATATGCTTCTCTTTGCTGTGGCTGTGGTCCTCTCCCCGACTCCACTTTTTGACCTAGAATATTTTTTCCATCAGTGTGTCATCACCGACCATGAACATAAGTGCTAGCTCGTTCATTTCCTCCTTTTTTTTACCTCAACGTAACAGTCATGTGTATATATGTGCGCATATATGAAGGCCTAGCCTCAACAACCGACCTATTTAAGGTGCGGAAATTTCTTTTTGCAATTTTTTTGCTTCATCTTCTGTTGAATTAAATATATTCAGAAATTTTGAGAATGAGTATTGATCTCATCTCCCAGATATGCTTAGTTCTATGCACTTTCATGGACTGAGTTTTACCAAATCTCTTTGTTCAGAATACTGAAAAAACTAGTTCAAGAGTTTAGTTCATTAAGTTCTTTTAGGACTAGTAAGCATGGCTTTAATTTAAGCAAACCAAGAAAGTTAAGAAGGACGAGGGAGTGGACAAGGATGGGGAGACAACATGGTAGATTATTGGCGTCAGCAATAAGGACGGGTAATGAGTTGAGGAGGTAGAGAGATACGATGGCATGGTGTTGATTCTGACGTACTCATCGGTTGTGTTATAGTTATTGTTGCAAACAAGCTGCTTAATGTTCACATAACTTCGCAGCAGTGTCAACACCAAAATCAGTAATAATAACATCTTCATCTTCATCTTCGAATTCATTTCACACACCAGCTACCCAATTTCGTTTTTGTGTAAGTTGTAAAAGACCAATTAATTAAATGCAATCATCTCTAGAGGACAAATTGATTTATCATCATATCTTCTTCTCTGGTTAAATTTTCAGTTGGTGCCATCAAGTTTTAATCAAACATTTTCATTTCGAACACCACAGTACAAAACTAGTTTTTTTGTTTTCAATAGGAAGAAAGGGAACCAGTTTCTTCTTAGTGGCCATGATAGGTGTTAGAGGTAATAAGGGCCACGCCATCTGGTCTTGATGGCAGTAGTTTCAAGTTGGTCGCCGAAGGTAGAAAGGGCTGGTGCAAATTGAAAGAAAAAGGAGGTGTAGAGAGACACCAATGACGGGGATAAAATTGGAAAATTTTGAGAAAAAAATTCAGTGGAGGTGAGGTATGAATAGAAGCTCTCGAGGATTAAACTTGATGTATCTATATAAAATGGACATTGTCATTAATGACACGTTTACTTACTTGAATGGAAAATAATCATGAATCGGAGACAAATGGAATGGGAGAAGAAAGAAATCGGTATTGATTCCGGAGGATTTGATTCCTAAACCCATCTCACCCTTTCGTGATCAAATTCCTGAAGATCAAATTCCTGAGTATTCAGGAATTGATTCCTGATAAGGAGGTGAGACTATACTAATTCCGATTCCTTCATGTGTTAGTATACACACGAATATTCTGAGTGCTAGATTTGTGAATGCCAAACCATATGGAATTATGATCTTTTTTTTATCAAGAGGTCAGCCCATTATATAGATTCAGCAAGCAGTACAAAAACGAAACACCCATATGGGGTCGACAGAAAGAATCGTTTCTCAGAGTATCCTGAGACTCCTATTCTAAACAAGAACAAGAACCCAATATACCCCTAGTACACTCACCTTTTAGGAAGTCCAAGCACCATTATTTCAAACAAAGACCAAGGAACTCCGAAGCAGAATAAAAAACCCTCAGAGCTCTTGGTCTTTGCGACCGAGATCAAAAATTAAAAAACATTTGGAGTAGAGGATGATGTATCACCATCCATTCCATCTTCATTCATCAGAACCCCCCCCCAATTGAGAAGTTCCAATCAACCTCAGCCCAGCAAGAGACCCTTGCAGCCCAATATCCAGCCCACCAGTAACTCAACATCCAAACTCGGGCCCAACAACCCCAACCATGAGCAAAAATCCATCTCAAGTCCAGCAATTGTGGAACCCAAGATCTGGTCCAACAACTGATAACCCAAAATAAGGCCCAAAGAGCCCAATGCTTGGCATATGCTATGGGCACCCCAACACCATCTCCAACGAATTTCCGGCCACCAGCACCCTGAGCCCTCGCCGCCGCTGCAAGGCTTCCGCCACTGAGAGCATGCACCACCGCCGAGAAGCCTCCACCACAGTGTCCATGAGCGACGCCGTCCCAACCGCTATCAGAAGCAATTCAGATTAGATCTCCACGATCAGCCTTTCCCATGTTTTCGACCCGAATAAATCTCAACCCCCAACCTCCGCCGTCCCTAGCCGACCTCTGTCGAGAACTAGCGAAATCTTCCGGCCAAACCCCAACAAGCACCAATGGATCTACCAGAAATCTTCGCCCCAAAGTCGAACCCAGCCATAGCGGACGCTCATTGAAGAGTCCGAAGGCCAAACCATCCACCATAACACCTTCCTCCAGTCGAAACGTCGAGAAGCAACCCAACTCCGCGACAGAGGAAGAAAGAAAATCCCCAGACCAAGGCGGGTCTCCATGTGATAAAACGAACACAGCAAGCAGGCCGAGACAGATACCCACAAGGTTAGTGATGACCCTGGCCATCAAGTTTTGAACTTTTTAGAAGTTTTGTCGAAGGTAGAGGACCGCCGAGTAAACCCTAGCAGAGCGCTAGGTCAGAATAGCTTTTTTATCAGAATCTCTATGTTATCCTATTGTATGGAATTATGATCTTTGGATTGAGTGCTAGATTTGTGAATACCATATAAATTCTAGATATCTTGGATATTGATTGACAACATGGAAATTATTCTATGCACCGACGGTGAAAATGACCCAATACTTATAAGATGATCTCAACCCTTGATATTTATAATTAATATTTTTATTAATAACCTAAGAGTGTATTTAATATAATCTAACCATCCATTTATGTCGGTGCACTGAATCCTCCCCCTTGAGAACATGGCCTCAAAGCCAAACCATCATGAATGCTCATATCTGTCACCAGCTTGCCAGAAACTCAAGATGTCAAAAGTTTGGTTTCGGCTCTGTATCTGCTTGATTGGAGAATTGAGGATGAAATATTTGTTTTACAGCAAGATTTAATAGGTTTAAGGGTAGACGAACTCAAAGTGGTAGCCAGACTGAAGAATTAGACTCGTTTGAGCTCAAAAAGCAGAAGAAAGTATGCATCCTCCTTAAGTAGCAACCAATGTGAAGAATGGAATTTTAAGACTTGAGCATTGCCTGCCATGCCAGTATCAAAGAGTGTTGGTAAGGAATCAGTTCAATTCATGTCACCCTAATCAGTCAAAGTGTTGTTGGAGACATAAGGAAACTTCTGATGCGTCTATCTATTGTCACGCGTTTTTTGGTTTAAGAATGTTTTTGGGTTTTCCAAGATAAGCTATTGCAAGGCTATCACGATGCCCACCCTGTCAAGATGACGAAGAGGGTGAGACAGAGAACAAAGTGGCAGCTACCCCCGAGGGGGAGACTCAAGTTAAACACTGATGGTGCTTTCTTCAGTGAGACTGGTAAAGGCGGAATTGGGGCAATCATTAGAGATGAGAACGGTGTGTGCGTAGCTGCCATTGCTCGTCCCTTTTCCCATGTTCGATCTGCTCTTCAGATGGAATTTGAAGCTATGAGAGCAGGACTCCTACTTCTCATTCACCAAGATATGGATAACGTTGACATTGAAACGGACTGTACCATGGTGATTGATGCACTTGATAGAGACACAGAAGCTTTATCTGAGGTAGGATGTATTGTAGAGGATTGTAAAGCTTATTTGCGTTCAATTCCTTCTTCATCACTCTGCTCTATTTATCGTGAAGCAAATGGTGTGACACATAGATTGGCTCATCTTGCTAGTGTTGATTACTTAGATGATTATTGGTTAGATGAGACACCTGTGATTATCCAGGATGTTCTCTATGAGGATGCTTGTACTAGTACTCGAGGTTTAGGTAATATGTCCCCCTCGCTGTACAATTATCCATCTATTATTAATAATAATTCCGGGCGTGGGGCTGAGCCTCCCAGTTAGGCTGGGTTCCAAAACCCGTTTCAAAAAAAAAAAAAAAAAAAGTTGTATATGAGATCAATTGATGTGTTCAAAGAGGCTATGAAGTCTTTATACAAATGTGTAACACATACAAGTGCAGTGATTTAGGCACGCTTCAAGGTGTAAAAAGTGTGAATTTTTTTTGAGATCGTGTCTTTTTCGCTAGTGAGGCGTTGTTAGTTGTTACAGTACGTACTCCCTTATTTAAATGACTTTAATTTAGCTCGTA
Organism: Rosa rugosa; assembly: GCF_958449725.1. Classification (NCBI taxonomy): domain Eukaryota; kingdom Viridiplantae; phylum Streptophyta; class Magnoliopsida; order Rosales; family Rosaceae; genus Rosa; species Rosa rugosa. Next base: position 10,376,471 of record NC_084824.1, on the reverse strand, counting down.
GAGCGAACCGGTCGAAAAACCGGGTGGGATTTTTTCTTTCTTTTTAAAAAGAAACCGGTTCAGATTTCAGTTGAGCTGACTACCTACTTTTCCTTCAACATCAATACCAAAATCCCACAAAACCCCTCACAGTATCCTCAATTTCACCACTCTGCCCCTCCTTCTCATCCTCCTCAACCCTCACTAATGGCTGCATGGTAATTAAACCCAACTCCAGCCCCACTCACTCACCCAACCTCCACATGATCCCACCTGGTTCTTTTTTTCAACACAGCTCAGTTTAGTCGCTTCGTTTCCATCGCCACTCCAAATTAGTCTCCGGAGTTCTCAAAGCCGCGCAACACAGAAATCAAAGTAAATTCGTCTTCCCCTTTTTTATAAAACCCCAAACGCATTTTCTTGGCTTCACTTCTCCATTCGCATTACTCCAATTCACTAATGGCTTCCGTTGCTGCATCGAACGTCGTCGCTTTGAAGCCCGCCGGAATCAAATTCGGAGCCGCCGGCGATGCCAGGGCTTGCCATTTGAAGCAGTGGTCGCCGGTTTCGAGTACCGCTGGATCGGGCCGGAGCATTGGCCTTCAGTACAGATCCAAGAGCTCCTTCACTTACTCCGGTGAGTAAATTTGAATTTCACTATCGAAACGTTTCGTTCATTTCTGTTCTGTTTTGTTCGTATACATATGCAGTTACTAAACGTTTCGATATGTGATGATGAATTTGCATCTGGATGTTGAGATTTGAAATGTAGAGTAGTAAGCAGTTCAGAAACTTGTAACAATGAAATTGAGAAGTGATCGACCTTCGAGAAAAAATTGAAATGCGTAAATTGATGCATTTCGCTACTGAAACGTTTCGTTCTCTATGCGTTTGCATTTGAATGTGGATTAAGCGGGTATTGGATTTGAATTAATCAGCGAGACGTTTCGATGTGTAATGAAAGATGCATTTGGCTTTGAATGTTGAGATTTGGAATGTAGAGTACAAAGCAGTTCGTTAATCATTGTGGTATGTGATAATTGAATTGAAAATTGATTCACCTTCGAAAAAATTGAAATGTGTAAATTGATTTTGACATGCATTTGCATTTGAATGTGGATTGAGCGGGTATTAGGTTTGAGAATTAATCTTCAAAATGTTTTGATGTGTAATGATGCATGTGCCTTTGAATGTTTGATAGGGATTTGGACTATAGACTAGAAAGCAGTTCGTTAAAAACTTGAAATCTGTAAATTGATGCTGATGATGGGAATTACAGGTGGTGTGAGGGCTCAGGTGGCCACGCTTGAACAATCAAGTACAGGAGCAGTCCAAAATGTGGAGGCTCCTGTTGTGGTGGTGACTGGAGCTTCTAGAGGCATTGGCAAAGCCATTGCTCTGGCTTTGGGCAAAGCTGGTTGCAAGGTTAGTCCTAGACTAGTCAGTACTCAGTCAGTAGTATAAAATGTTCATTTCTGATTAGGTTTTGATTTATGATGGATGGAATTGATGATTGTGCATGCAGGTTCTTGTTAATTATGCTAGGTCGTCAAAGGAGGCCGAAGAGGTTGCCAAAGAGGTAATATAGAATCATCCATTCAAATCATATTAGTATGTCTTACTGAAGTGAACATTGTTATCTGTGTGGCATGCTTGTTCGTTTATGTTGAAGTCATAACCCATTTTGTTGTTTTCTTGTAGATTGAGGCAGTTGGTGGACAAGCTCTTACTTTTGGAGGAGATGTTTCAAAAGAAGCAGATGTCGAAGCGATGCTCAAAACTGTGAGTAAATGTCCATTCTCAAAATTAATTGGGTTGAATGACGTCATTTTGCTAATTGCAGTATGCTCATGGTTTGACATCTGCAGGCAGTTGATGCTTGGGGAACTGTTGATATACTGATCAACAATGCAGGTTATTACAGGCTTCAACTCCTTTTGTATAGTTCTCCAAAATAAAATTTGGACCTCTAACTTTTCTACTATGGTTTCAGGAATTACTAGAGATGGTCTGTTGATGAGAATGAAGTTAAAGCAATGGCTGGATGTCATTGACCTAAATCTTACTGGTGTATATTTATGTACCCAGGTGTGTGTTTTTGAATTGTAATTTCATCACAATGTGATTTGATTTCCACATTAAACTGAAATATTTCATTTTTTTTTTCCTCAGGCAGCAGCCAAAATTATGATGAAGAAGAAGAAGGTAAATATCATACCTTTTATTGCTAGCTGGTTACCGAAGTTTCAGTCATTGAGAAAATTGACTTTGGCATTTTTTTTTTCACACTTCACGTACAAAGAAAAATTTAACTTATCTCAGTCGTATGGTGATTTATGCAGGGAAGGATCATCAATATAGCATCGGTTGTTGGTTTGGTTGGCAATGTTGGACAAGCCAACTATAGTGCTGCAAAAGCAGGAGTAATTGGCCTGACAAAGACTGTTGCTAAGGAGTATTCGAGCAGAAACATCAATGTGAGTGTTTCAAAATCTTACATCTGTTCTATGATCAAACACATCCCAAGATGGTACAAGGCTAGTTGATGGAGTAGTCATAAACAATTAATTATTTTCAGGTTAATGCTGTTGCCCCGGGCTTTATTGCATCAGATATGACTGCTGAGCTAGGGGCTGACCTTGAGAAGAAAATTTTACAGACCATCCCCTTAGGTGAGGCTGGAGGAAGTTCTGCTTATATTTTGTTAGTAGCTTTCAAGGATATTTGATAATTACTTGTTAGAATTATTTTGTAAATGAAGTATGTGGTTGTTGTGGTTGTGACTACAGGAAGATATGGTCAACCTGAAGAGATTGCTGGACTGGTGGAATTCTTGGCCCTTAGTCCTGCAGCCAGCTACATGACTGGACAGGTATCAATTTTTTTTTTGTTCCTTTTGTTATTTTAATACAAGTTTCTTGGAATTAAATGGTGAGTTGTTGAGCTTTATATAGTTGAGTTGAGACAAAGTTATAATTATCCAAAATGTGAACAGTCATGATTCATGAAATGGGAACAGGAAAGGTATTGATCTTACCCTGGACATGGAACAATGGGCTTAATCTGGACTGAAGTCTGTTGAGCCTTCATAAATTATTTAACTTTATTTCAATTATGATGAAAAACCCAACTGTTATTATAGTTTTAGTGGTCATCTTTCCCTCCATAAACTATAGTACAATAGAGTAAGGATGTGTCTGGATTACCAAAACTAGCATATTTTTGGATCATCCAGACCTTGCTATAATGAGTGAAGCGGTGTTGGTGTCATAACTTTAGCCTTCCTGGTCTTTCCTTGTATGTCATTTCATGACTTATCTTCTCCGATTCTTCGTCATTGACCATAAATTGCTCGTCTTGCAGGTACTCACCATTGATGGAGGGATGGTAATGTAGGTCCACTATCCTGCCCACCTCAAAGAGTGAATTAGGGCTTGAACTAAGGAACGTTATCACAGGATTCAACTGGGTTTGGACGGATCGTGTAGAAGCTCGTATTACAAGTTCTTGCAGGTAGTTCAATAATAAATAATCCAGCAAGTTTTGAGATAGAATTTGAGTTTAGCTTGTCAATGAAAAGATGTCTACGACGACCTCTTCTAGAACGTGTTTGCTAAAATGGAAATGTAGTTTTCAGTCAAACTCAGACCGCTAATGACAGCATTATATTGAATTTAGAGGACATAAAGTACACGCTCGATGTACCATTGGAACTGCTCACATGGATGGATGAATGGTTCAAATTATGTAACTTTCTTCTTTTTTATCCTTTTCTTTTTCGTTTTCTTTTCCATTATCAAATATCGATCATATAGAATATGTTCCCGTAGATAAAAGGAGTACATGGAAACCCTAAAGGCTCTTGTGCTTTTAGATCACGCAAAAAAGCCTGAAAAGTTGTCCTTAATTTTCTTTTCCTTGCCTTTGAAAAAATAAAAAATAAAAAATCTTTTCCTTGTCTTATCAGCAATTTAAGCCAGGTTGGGACTCTCAATCGTATTCTTATTTTCTTCTGGTCTATAATTCGTGTGGAAGGTTCTCTCTTTAAAAAAACTCTTTAACAAATTTCAATGATTGTTAGAGCCCTAAATATAGAAGCATGGAATAGTCCTTCTTTGTAAGCATAAAATCATTACGTGTGGAATACCAAAATTGATATTCCGAATATCCCACCCATTTATTCCGCATGTCTCATGATACATGTCCAAGTTTGCTTGAAGCAGTGAATTTGAAACACCCATATCTTATTCATTTTTTTCACTCCCACATCCAAACTCGAATCGCTTTAGTTTAGGATTAGGATTTAGGACTAGGATCATGATTAGGAGTCCCATTTTGTTCATACACGGGACCTTGGAGTCTCTATTCATCACTAAAACTTAGAACAAAGTTAGGCTGACTAATAGGCTTATAGCATTATTGGTCAATAATAATATCTTGTGGTGCTGGTCCCCTTGATTTCATTATACTTTTCCTCTACCTCCTCCAACTTTAAAGCTTTCACATTCCCAGTTTTAAAAAGCAGGTAACCTATCTGTCTCTTCACAATTCCTCTACCTCTCTATCTGGTTTAACTGCAACTACTTTTCCCTTCTCTGAAATCTGAATTTGGAACCTTCATCTTCTCTCTGACTCTTCCTCTAACTGGTTTTAGCTTTCATGGAGACCCCAGTTCTTTTCACCCCAACACTCCCCACATTCTTCACCATGTTCTTGCTCATATATCTCTTCGCTAGATTCGTGCTTTTTCGAAGCTGGGGTCCCAAACATAGGCCAGAAGCTTCCAGCTGTGTAACATCTCTAGCTCATAGCACTCCTGCAGTTTTCATGGCGATCCATGCACTAATTCATAGCCAGACAACTTCCATTTTCGCCTCCCAAAACACAGCTTTCGAAAACACTGTGCTTGAATACAGCATAGCTTACTTCTTGGTTGACCTTCTTCACTACTTGCTCTTCTTCCCTTCTGAAGTCCTCTTCATTCTTCACCACTTGGCCACACTGTACGTGTTTTTGACTTGCCGCTATGTTGTTCATCATGGGGCTTATGCCATCATTGTGCTTCTTTTTCTTGCTGAGATCACCAGCGGTTGCCAGAACGTTTGGACACTGGCGAGTTTTCGAAGGGATGATTCGGCTTCTGCTGCAAAACTGTATGACTTCTTGTCTCCTCGGTTTTATGCTTTTTACACTGTTTTTAGAGCGGTTCTGGGGCCTCTGTTTATGTTTAAGATGGGATTGTTCTATGTGAGTGGGGCGGCTGGAGAAGAAGTTCCGACATGGGCTTGGGTTTCTTGGATGGTTGTGATTGTAATAGCTATCTGTGTTAGCATATTGTGGGTTTTGAGTCATTGGAAAGATTGGTACAGAGACAAAGTTCAGAAGAAAGAGAGGTAGAGTTGCCTCTGGTGCTTTTCCCTTTTGTTCATAGTAAAATTAAGGATAAGATCATGTATTGTTTGTAATGTAGAATTAGATTAGGGTCTTTATGGAGAAGGTTCCTGATTGACCATTCAGGGTCTCACATTAACTATATATATACATGAATTTGATCATAGTGAATCTGGTTGAGGATACAAGTCATTACATTAAGTATTGGAATCTGTTGTGAATGTATTAGATTTTAACCAAATAACAGAATAAAGTTTGACACCTAGAATCTGCATCTGTTTATATACAGCTTACACAAATTCAATGTTTAAGCATACAGCATAGACAAGCTTGATTTTTAAGCACAGATTCAATGTCTAAGCACAAAAGTTCATCCTCCTTTTCCATCTGCCGATCTTTCCAGATTGACACAGATGCTGATACGCATTTGACTGGCAGCTGAACCAATCAAAGTTTCTGTTAAAACTTTGCTTTGCTTGGTGACATTCAGCATCTCCTTTTTTTAACATCTCAGAGTTGCAAAAGTTGAAACCTACTCTCCATTGGTGCGACACTCGCCATTCTATGTGATCTGTGAAAACTTGCTGTCATATTGATATTGGGATAGACATTTACCTTTACAAAATACTTATCAGGGTACCTCGATTGATTATGCATGTCTGGGACTAATTAGATGTGTGGAGCTTTTGGGGGAAGTGAAGATTCCAATGGAATTATGGTGGTGGATATTTTATCTGTTCCCGGAAAATTGCAAAAGAGATTTAGATCTTGTCTCTGGATAATCTACTAGGGGTGGACTTCATGAACCCCACAATGCAGAGCAAAGGGAGGCTCGAACTTGGACAATAACACATTTGATCTATTCTTCCTAGCCGCACAGGTAAATGTAGATTGTTTAGTTTTTGCAGAATGCATATGTGACCTCAAACATGAGAGGAGCAAAACCCAATTAAGCTCTCAAATTTAAACTTTGCTTCAAGTTTTCGAGAGCTAGGTTGGATTTTGTTTCCAGTCTGCACGCCCAACATCACATGTGCAGTCTCCAAAAACTAATTGGACAAACACATTTACAGCTCTAAGAAGAAAAGACTAATAATTAATTATCCTAAATCAAAACCTCCCATATTGCTTTCCTGCATTCTGGGGTTCATGATATCAGCCACTAAACCAATGCCACCTGCAACAACTACTAGTGGTGTCAGGGAAGATATAAAGTTTGGGTTGGTTAGGTGTTTGGGTTCTTTTATGGTGGTTAAAGGTGGGCATGCTTGGCATGGGACATCACACCTCTTATTTCAGCCTATTCACAACCTTTGCATGCACTACCAAACCCTAATCCCATCCTTTGCATTGCTTCTCTACCTTCCAAACAGATGCACCGGCTAGGCTTCTCCCTATCTCTAATTAATTAAGTTTACAAAAGAACAACCCTTTAGAACTCAAAAATCCAAAACCTCTCAACAGAACCAGTCCTAGCTAGCTAGACTAACCCCTTAAAAGTTCAACATATATCACAGCACCCAAAAAGAGGCCATTGCGCCTACTAAAAACACAAGAGCAGATGCAGCTGTAGCTTGTACTAGTCCAAATACTAGGATGGCTTGGACTGCTCCCTGCTTGCGTTTGGAAGTATTGAGGTCAAGGGTTGTGATTTTAATAGCTATCAGTGTTAGTATATTGTGGATTTTGGATGATTGAAAAGATACAGAGACAGTGCTGAAGAAAGAGGTAGAGTTTGTGGTGCTTTTCCCATTTGTTAGTCCTTTCTGTTTATGTGGTATAAGGTTTATATTTCTAGATAAGATAATTTATACCTCTGATGTATCATTGGATAGGCTGGTGTTCATGGGGAAGGTTCCAAATTGATCATTCAGGGTCTCACATTGACTATATACATGAAGCTTATACTATTCTTGGACTCACAACAGTGAATCTGGTTGATCTTAGTCATTACAACAAGTATTGAAATCTATTTTATAAACCTTAAACAAAACACAGAATAAATTTGAAATTAGAATCTGAATCTGTTCAGATAAAGCAAGTTACACAAATTCAATGTCTGAATGCCATAATAGTTAAGCTCCCTCTTTCTCCCTTTACCAGTCTTCCCAAATTGACACGGATGCATTTAAAGGGCACCTGGAACCAAAGCAAAATTTCTGTTAGCTTTGCTTGGTGCATTCAGCGTCTTAAAGATTTTAATATCTCATGGTGACAAGATCTAAAACTGATTTCATTGGGGTGGCAACAGTCATCTTACTTGCTTTGACATTGAAAATTTGAAATCGGTATGAACATGTACCTTCAAAAAATACTCCATTTCTGACAGTAGGATTAGAATTCATGTCTGGGATCAATTAGTGCTTCTGGAGCAAGTGCACAATCCAATGGAGTTCTGTTGGTGGAAATAGAGGATAAAAACTGTTTCCAGAAAATTGCAAAAGAAATTTAGAGCTTTAGATTGTAAAGTACTTGTCCTCCATACAGACTTATATATACTAACAACAGATCATTAAGTTGCCAAATTCATCGGATCATATAATATTGATCTTCATCGTTTTAATGTTAAAGTGGATGATGATGAAGAACCATGACAATAAGTTCATAGCATCACGTCATACAGGACTTCTCTATGGATGATGATCCATATCAATGACTGAAGGACTTTGTGTAAGATCAAATATGGACATAACACATATCATCATAAAGTAATTGATGATTAGCTTAATATCAATCCTAGTTTAACATGGATACAAACAGTAAATCAATACTAGTAACTTAATGAATAGTGTATCAATTCATTAAGGATAGTAATCCATTGCTTAGTCGACAAGAAAGGCTACAAGTTGTGATACATTAGGAATCTAAGAGTGAAACCTAAACCGACAAGGAATGCTTTAATGGGAAGCTTCTTGAGGTTTAAGTCTCATATATATACAGATGAATTGGTCCCTGATTACTACCACGACTATTGCATAAGTTCTGTCCATTGAGAAGCAAGTTGGTAAGTAACAGAAGACCACATTCAGTGATCGAGTTAAGCAGTTGCATAAGATGGAATCCATGTCTGTTATTGCTGAAGGTAAGCCTTAATCCTTTTATGATTGTTGTGCATATGTTGTGAGCATGTAACTATGGTTTTACAATTGGTATCAGAGCATAGGCTCACAAATATGAAAAATCGTTTTAGGGTTTTGCAAAACAAACATAAAATTTTTTAAGAGTTTTTTGCTTTACGGGTCAAGTAATTGATCAGGTTACTGACCAAGTCACTGGTCATGTAACTGGTCAGGTATCTGACCAAGTAAGTAACTGACCAGGTAACTGACCAAGTAACTGGTCAGGTACCTGATCAAGGTAAGTTACTTAAGTCGACTGCTGCATCTGGTTAATTATAAAATTCACGCTTCCGCTATGATTTCTTAAGCAGCAAATTGGGGAAAAAGCAAAAACAGGTTTTTCTGTGAAAATTGTTTTCGATTCATAGCATGATAATTAAGTTTTGATTGTGCCCAAGAACCCTAGTTGCATTCCCGGCGTGCGTTAGGCTAGAGTAGATGGTGACCGGATGAAATTTACAATTTCTTGATTGTTCCCTGGTTTCTTGGAATCGAATCAACTTTGGTTATGCTTGAATATGCATGTTGAATTGATTGATGATATGGTATTGTATCTGTGATTGTGTAAAATTGTATGAAGAACAGAAATCTCCCAGATTTTGTTTACACGTTAAAGTTGACAGATACAAGAGCTTAATTTTCTTACAAGGATGAATCTGGATAGAATGTAAAGTAAAAGAGCTCATATGTTTTGTGGTTTTCTGTTGGCATAAGTGATTATGATGCACAAAGCATCCTTCATTGATGTTGGCAGAAAAACATTGATCAGGTACGTGTAACTGGTCAAGTAACTGACCAAGCAACTGACCAAGTAACTGTACCTGATCGAGTAACAAAACTGAAATTGTGTTTTGTGTTTTAAAACTATGCTTCAGTTTTATCTTCCAAAGAAGTGGTTAAGTATGGTTTTAGAATACAAAACAGCAGTATGAATGCTTGATGAAAATAAATACGGATACTTAGAAATTTTTCTTCTGTCTAAAGATGTGGATAAATTTCTTTGGATAACTTGTTTTCATTGAACATGGCATATTGATAAAGAACTCCAGGATATTAAGTTTCTGCTCAAAAGTGATGCTTAATATTGTTTTGTTATGGACTGACATGAATGCAAGTATGGTTGTTTAGGTTTTCTGTATGTTCTTGTTTTGGTTACTTAAAGCTAAATAAAACACAGAAAACTTAAACATATTTTCTTTACAAACTGAGAACTCACTCGAATTTTTTGTTTTGCTCCTTAGGCAACTCTTACATGAACTTGAACAGTGTCTTGATGTTAACTGGAACCAACTATAGAGCTTGGCTAGACTCTGTGGAAAATTATATGGGAATGCATGAGAACATAGACTACTGCTTTACTGAGGATAAGCCTGAAGAGTTAAATGAAAAGAGCACCAAGAAAGATACTGACCTTTACAAGAAGTGGCATAGATCCAATAGAATGGCTAAGAACCTCATCAGAACATCTATGTCTAAGACTGTCAGGGGAAGTATAGAAGAGCCTGAGCTAGCATCAGATTTTCTGGAACTCATAGGTGCTAAGTTTAAAGAAAGTGAAAAAGCAGAAGCAGCTAGGCTAACCAAGGAGTTTCATGATTTGAAGTACATGGGTTCAGGGGGAGTTAGAGAGCATATTATGAAGATGATCAATATAAATGGCAGACTCAGAGAGCTCTTGATGGGGGTTAGGGATGAGCAGGTAGTGCATTATGCACTACATTCCTTGCCTAACAGTTTTAGTCATCTTAGGACCAGTTACAACTCTCAAAAGGGAAATTGGACTCTAGATGAACTTATATCCATCTGTGTGGATGAGGAATCTAGGATCAAGGAAGAAAAGGAACCTGCTACGACCATTAACCTTATTGAGAAGCCTAAAAGGAAAAAGCCCCAGAATAAGCTCAAGCCTATCAAAGCCATAACTAAGAGTTCAACAGCTGCAGTGGCCAAGGAAAACAGGCCATTCAGGTTCAAGTGCTACTTTTGCAAAAGAGTAGGACACATGAAAAAGGACTGCACTGGCTATAAAAATTGGTTAGCCAAAAAGGGTAAGATTTTTTCTAATACAGTTTTTTCCTTAGAAATTAATCTTATAAATGTTGAACCACAGTCTTGGTGGATAGATTCAGGCTCACCTATTCATATTACTAATTCTTTGCAGGGATTCATAAGGAGGAGAATCCCAAAAAGTGATGAAGTGAACCTGTGTGTAGGCAACGGCATGAGAGTGGCAGTCAAGGCTATTGGAACCTTAAAGCTCGATTTAGGATTAGGAAAATTATTAGTTCTGGACAATGTTTTTTATGTACCTTCCATGAGAAGGAATTTGGTTTCAGTTTCTCTTTTAGTAAAATCTGGTTGTAGACTTGTTATGGATAGTAATGGAATTCTTATTTCTAAAAATTCTGTTCAAATTGGTTCTGGTGTTATTATGAATGATTATTTACAGTTAAATTGTTCAATGGCTCAACAAGAAATTTTACTTGTTGAAAATAACACCAACAGTACTAGCACTTTAACAGGTGTTAAAAGAACCAAACTAAATGAAAAGTCTGCATTTTTATGGCATAGAAGACTCGGCCATGTTTCAAAAGAGAGATTGAAAATTTTGGTGAAAAACAACATCCTAAATGAACTTGATTTTTCTGATCTAACAGACTGTGTTGAATGCTTTAAGGGAAAAATAACTAATACTAGAAAGAAGACTGCATATAGAAGCCAAAATTTATTAGAACTCATACACACCGATATATGTGGACCATTTAGGCATCAAACTATCTGTGGGAATGTGTATTTTATCACATTTATTGATGACTTTTCTAGATACAGTTATATTTATCTACTTTCAGAAAAGGCACAAGCATTGAAAGCCTTTAAAATCTTTAAGTCTGAGGTAGAAAATCAACTAGAAAAGAAAATCAAAACAGTGAGATCAGATAGAGGGGGTGAGTTCTATGGCAAGTACACTGAATCCGGCCAACAAAAGGGTCCATTTGCCTTGTTTTTGCAAGACAATGGAATTAAAGCTCAATATACAACACCCTATAACCCACAACAGAATGGTGTTGCAGAGAGAAAGAATAGGACCCTTTTGAACATGGTTAGATGCATGATGTGTACAACTGGTTTGCCAAAATTTTTGTGGGGTGAGGCTTTAAAAACTGCAAATTATATTTGCAACAGAACACCTAGCAAAGCTATAGAAAAGACTGCTTTTGAGCTTTGGTGTGGCAGAAAACCTAGTCTTCATCACTGCCATGTTTGGGGATGTCATGCAGAAGCTAGGATTTATAATCCAAGCTTGAATAAACTTGATCCTAAGACAGTTAGTTGCTATTTTATAGGTTATCCAGATAAATCTAAAGGCTATAAATTATATTCTGCTCATCATTCACCTAGAATTTTTGAAACACATCAAGTAAAGTTTCTAAGTGAAAAAGTTCACAATACAAACCTTGAGGATTTAACCTCAGATTTTGAGGAAATTGTGTCGGATGAGAATATAAGTGTTGTATTGCCTTTAGAACAAGATGTAACTGATCGAGTCACTGGTCGAGTAACTGACCACGTAACTGTCCCTGATCAAGTAACCGGTCATGTAACTGGTCATGTCACTGACCATGTAACTGACCAAGTAACTGTACCTGGTCATGTAACTGACCATGTAACTGGTCAAGTACCTGTCACTGGTCAAGTCACTGACCAAGTAACTGTCGCTGGACAAGTAACTGACCATGTCACTGGTCAAGTAACTAACCAAGTAACTGTCACTGGTCAAGTAACTAACCAAGTAACTGTCACTGGTCAAGTAACTGACCCTGTAACTGATCAAGTCCCTGTCAACCCTCAGCCTAGAAGATCACAGAGAGCAAGAAAACCAACTTATGGGGGGGAAGATAGTGACTACATTGTTTATCTGCAAGAAGCAGAAATTGAAATGGACTGTGCAGAGGACAATGATCCGACTACTTTTAACCAGGCTATTGAAAGTAATGAATCTCACCAATGGCAGCTAGCAATGGAAGCAGAAATTGATTCCATGAGCCAAAATGCAGTTTGGGAATTAGTTGAACCTGACTCTAATCAGAAACCTATAGGTTGTAAATGGGTTTTCAAAACCAAAAGAGATGCAAATGGCAATGTAGAGAGACATAAAGCAAGATTAGTTGCCAAGGGTTTTACACAGAAGGAGGGCATTGATTTTACTGAGACTTTTTCTCCAGTTTCTACAAAAGACTCGTTTAGGATAATCATGGCTTTAGTGGCTCATTTTGATATGGAGCTGCACCAAATGGATGTTAAAACAGCCTTCTTGAATGGTGAACTAGATGAAGTGATTTATATGAAGCAGCCAGAAGGTTTTGTGCAAGCTGGAAGTGAAAACTTAGTATGCAGGTTAAGAAAATCAATTTATGGCCTTAAACAAGCTTCTAGACAGTGGTACAAGAAATTTGATTCTGTGATTTCTACTTTTGGATTTACAGAGAATCTTGTTGATGAGTGTGTTTACTTGAAGACAATTGGGAACAATTTTATTTTCCTAGTTCTCTATGTGGATGATATACTTTTGGCTAGCAGTAACATTAAACTGCTTAAAGACACCAAGAGCTTTCTGTCAAAGAATTTTGACATGAAAGACTTAGGAGAAGCATCCTATGTACTAGGCATTGAGATTAAAAGAGATAGAGCACAGAGACTACTTGGTTTGTCTCAACAGAATTATATTACCAAAGTTTTGAAGAGATTTGGTATGGAAAAGTGTGCAGCTGGAGAAGTTCCCATGTCCAAAGGTGATAAGTTAACCAAGAAGCAGAGTCCTAATAGTGATGTTGAGAAAGAAATTATGGAGTCAAAGCCTTATGCTAGACTTGTAGGAAGTCTCATGTATGCACAAGTCTGCACTAGGCCAGACTTGTCTTTTGCAGTAGGGATTTTATCGAGATTTCAATCTAATCCAGGCCATGAACATTGGGTAGCTGGGAAGAAAGTGTTGAGGTACCTGCAGAAAACTAAAAGTCACATGCTAGTTTATAGGCAAGTGGAGGATCTGAAACTCGTTGGATTTTCAGATTCTGATTTCGCAGGGAACTATCCAGACTCCAAGAAGTCAACTTGTGGATATGTGTACATGCTAGCAGGAGGTGCAGTTGCTTGGAAAACCATGAAGCAAACACTAGTTTCAACCTCCACCATGCAAGCTGAATTTATTGCAGTATATGAAACTGTGTGTGAAGGACTTTGGATCAGGAATTTCTTGATGCAGACCAAAGTGTTAAGTCACATTGTGGCAGGCACACTTGTGATTTATTGTGATAATGAAGCAGCAGTTTTCTTCAGTAAGAACAGTAAAAGGTCAAATAATTCTAAACACATTGATTTAAAGTATTACAGTGTTAGAGAAAGGGTTAAGCATGGTGAGATAGCTGTTTTGAACATTGACACGAATTCGCAGCTAGCAGACCCCTTCACCAAGGCCTTGTCAGTAGCAGCATTCCAGAAACATACAGCCAACATTGGAGTTTTAGCTAATCTAGATGCTTAGGTTCAGTATAGAGTTAATCCAGTTGGAGCAATTTAAATTTCTAAGGTTTTTGAGTTCTTGTATTTTTAGTTGTGATCTTTTGACTTTATTTATCACAACTTGTTTGTAATGACAGATTTTATTATTATCAATAAACTTTTGAGGTATTTCCAGTTATGATTTTGCTGCAGCTTTATTGTTTTATTTTGGAAATTATCATCTTGTTTTGAATATCATACTTGCTATCAGATGGCTTAAATCATGTGAAGCATGATGTTAAGGTTCAAGCAATATTTTTTAAGCCATCAGTGTTCAGTAAATTTGCTTGAGTTTCTGGTTTTAGAAACATAAAGTAGGACCTAATATATGTTTACTTGTTGATACACATTAACATATATTGTATCACTTCTGGTTGAACATATGTGGATTGCAGAAGCTTATGTTAGTGGTTTTGAAACTCTGCATTTTTGTTAAAATGTATACTGTTTCTTGCTCTGCATAAGTAACTGTGATCTGACCATGTTGGAATGGATTTTCGATTTGAGTTTGTTATCTGGCGCGCACTTCAGTAAGTTAAGTAGGTTTTGATGTTCTCTGGTGCAAATCATCGAGCATGATATGTGTGAGTCCAAGGGGGAGATTGTAAGATCAAATATGGACATAACACATATCATCATAAAGTAATTGATGATTAGCTTAATATCAATCCTAGTTTAACATGGATACAAACAGTAAATCAATACTAGTAACTTAATGAATAGTGTATCAATTCATTAAGGATAGTAATCCATTGCTTAGTCGACAAGAAAGGCTACAAGTTGTGATACATTAGGAATCTAAGAGTGAAACCTAAACCGACAAGGAATGCTTTAATGGGAAGCTTCTTGAGGTTTAAGTCTCATATATATACAGATGAATTGGTCCCTGATTACTACCACGACTATTGCATAAGTTCTGTCCATTGAGAAGCAAGTTGGTAAGTAACAGAAGACCACATTCAGTGATCGAGTTAAGCAGTTGCATAAGATGGAATCCATGTCTGTTATTGCTGAAGGTAAGCCTTAATCCTTTTATGATTGTTGTGCATATGTTGTGAGCATGTAACTATGGTTTTACACTTTGGACCATCAAGAAAACTTCGACCAAAAGTGTTCAACATGAATCCAGCAACAGTTGTTTACTTACTGAAGCAACATAAATACTGGAATGGAAATTTTTTGGGAAAATGTCTAGTTATTGATAGTGAGAATTTTAGTTTCCAGATATAGATTAGTTAGTACATCTTTTTGTAGTGAGAATAAATGAATAACTAGACATATAGACCAGAAATCAAATTTAGCAGTTGTTCTTGCTCCTGGAGGATCACATTCTACAATTTGGCTGCAAAAAACCACAGTAGAAACGGCAGTGATGACAAACTGTGCATTCTCAGTTGCTTCTTCTTCTTTTCTTCTTTATCAAATAAGGAATTAACGCGATATTAGTCATTCGGAGTCAAACACTGTACGGCCAGGGAGTCATTCCCACTCCCTGGGAATCCACTGCCCTTCCCCCTATTTGTTATTTTATTAATAAAGAAAAAAAGTGGGGGAACATAAACCTTGCCCCAAACACAAAAGGAAAGGAAAACAGAGCTTCATGCCTAACAAAAGCTCAAAACTACAACTATGGACACCCCCAACAAACAGCCATAATACCATCTTCCATGACAAACAATAAAACTGATTGTACCAAACTGTGCATTCTCAATTGCTTGCTGTATCAATAAAATCAGTTGTATCAAACTGTGCATCCGATCTTCTGAGCTCTAATTAAAATCATGACAATTACAGCAATGGTGATGTTCAAGACAATGACTTGCTAAGGATGGAATAGATTAATATATACTAGAACTTTGAATATACGTGGATTACAGTGTTACTTTCTTGTGTCGGTACCTAATAAGAGAACAAGCTTCAGTTGAACCGCTGAAACTTCGTTGGCACCCACAAAAAACAATAAATTAAAAAGAATATCGCCAAAGAAAAATTTGTTGGTAAAAGTTTCCATAAAAAGATGAAATAAGTTTTCGTTGGCAAAAGTGTTCCATGGTTCAAAACTTCAAATTGCTGGTAAATTAGGGGCTTTGACTTGTTCAACTAATGGAAAGCACTCCTGATAGATGCATTACCTAATTATAAGCTCTTTTTATATGGTCTCTGAACTTGGGATTCAGTTAGTTGTTTTGTTTGTTCACTTGTATTCTGTTCATGCCTTTTAAGCCTTAGCTTGGTTCCTTGAGTAGCAATCATGCTTATGTAATTGCTGCTAAGTTATGAGCCTGACTTGTTCAATTAATCGAAAGCACTCATTCATTTTGTAATCAGGTGTTACCAATAATCACAAACTCCTTTGTTATATCGTTTTGCAGAAGCATTATTAACAATTAAGATTATCTCAATTAGATAAGCTGGCCCGCAGTACATATCAAAGTAGTTGATGTGTGCGGTTGAAATGGTACTGAAGAATGCAGTGTGCACTGTTTTTTCATTGTCTTGGATATTCTTTATTATATCTCTTTTTGTACAGCATTGAAAATGTAAAATATCCTCATTATCAATGATGATCCAAGTGCAGCAATGAGTATTGGAATCTATAAATGATACAATAAAGTTCAACCAAAAAAACACAATAAACTATAACTTACCTGCACTGTTCTGATTTACACAAGCTAGCTAAAAAAATCCAAGGTTTATATGCCTATAATGGAAGCATTGGATGTGTCAGGACTACCATAGTAGTTAAGCTCTACAAAAGTACCCCCTCCTTCTCCCTTTGCAAGTCTTCCCGGATTGACACAGATGCATTTAACCGGCTGTTCTCCTTCACTTCTTTCACCGAGGGACAGCACCTGAAACCAAAGCAAAATTTCTATTAACTTTTCTTGAGGACATTCGGCAACTCCTAGGTTTAAACATCACATTGTCATAAAATCTAAAACCAATTTTCATCGGTGTGGCAATATCACCATTCTGTATGATCTGTTAGATTTGCTTTGACATTGAAATTGGTATGAACATTTACCTTTACAAAATACTTCATGTCAGAGGGTAGGATGAGAATGTCTGGGATCAATGAGATGTTTAGAGCTTCTGGAGCAAGTGAAAAATCCAATGGAACACTTTCTGCTGGTGGATATAAAGGATAAAAGCTGTTCCAAAAAATTACAAAATAGGTTTGAGTTTTAGATGGTAAACCACTTCTCACCATATGGACTTATACTAACATGAACTGAACAATGCTTTTATAAGTTATTAGAAACATGCCTGCGTTGGCTGAGTATATGGTTTGCAAGTCTACTCATGCGATCACTGGGTGTTCCATCCTTTGGAATACGTGAGGTCTCCTCTCCACTAAGGTGTTTAAGAATATCGACAGAGCAGCAACCTATCTTGACCTGAAACCAGAAGTTGAGTATGAAATTACTTCTACATCCCACCATCTATGCTTTGGATAAGTAAGGCCAACAGACATAAAAACTGGTGCTATTGTGGCTACAGCTCCTGATTTGGAAGAAATGCAACTAAAGCATAGATAGAAACATTTGCAATGCAAATGCATAATACAAACTTTGTCAACTACAGATCATTATTTTGCCAATTAATCTCGTATACAGTCATCTCATCAGCAACATGGAGCATCATCTTTATCATTTTGCTTTCATGTACAGGTTCTTAACCTGTGAAAATGAACTATTTCAATGTTGGTTTTTGTTGTACGGCCTCAAGATGTCTTAATTTTCTAACTGCTGAAGGTTCTGTAATATCATACCAATGAATTGAAAGTATATAAGCAACATACAGTTTGAATGACAGGTTCAAAGTTGAGAAAGGAAGACCTGCACTACAAAATCAAATAAAGGACAGTCTTACTCTAAGTTCATCCTTGAGATCGTGTCTTATAATGACCAAGTGTATCTTGCGATTTAAATCTTAAGTTTTAATCTTCATACGATTTTTGAACTAGAACTTTTGGGTTTAACATTAACAGTATTTTGGAATAAGTTAACAGTGTTATTCTCATAATTTCACAGCAAGTGCCATGTGTGTTACCTGATTTGCCTCGAACATTCCTGGATTTGTGATACTCGTGATCTGAGTAAGAATATGTGAAACCACTTAGTAAGTGCAAATCCAGAAAATGAAATTTACTTAGGAATTGCCTAGTGGTTTGAAAGATAAATCGCTCAAAATTTACAAAACCAATGTACCTGACGTTTGAGATCTGGAGGACGAATATCAAAGGGAGGCTGCAAGACCAAACAAAGATTATATAATATATTAATATTATATTTCTTGTAGCATCTTGATGAATTGTAAGCACATATGTACTATATGTATTTGATTGAAAAGCAACATTACCTGAGGGAAAACAAAGTCATGGTTAGCATCACGTACAGATGGTACAAGAACGACACGCGCATGGGATCCCATGTATTCTGCATAATCTTGCAACTGCTCAAAGATAAAAGGAAAAAAGGCATGAAGAAAAACAGATGTTTGACAGTCTTCAAGATAACAATTACACAACTTCGAAAGTACATACCCTTCTTATAATTTCAAATTGGAATATGTCATCAAAGGTCCTGTCAACAGTGCCTTTCTTAATTTCTGGATGTTCAGAATCAATAAATGGTCCTAGCTGAGAAAAAACATCATATGTCAACATGAAAGATCAACATAGTAAAATTCTTGAGAAAAATTCTGTTGCAGAAAAGTAGATACTTGCCAATATAAGCAATTGAGGAAGCTTTCTGTTTGCATATGCTAGCAGCTCTTTTAGAGGTTCAAACAGTAAATTGTCAATCGTGGTAAAAGGACCTGATGCAATGATCTGTTTTAAATACGGAAGGTATGGGTTACCAACATAGATCAAGAAATTTTCAAGGAATCGCAGAAGTTATATATTTCACAATAATCAGCAAATATTTAAAGTACTAGGACAACATCACCTACATAACACCTAACATTTGAGCAAGCAGAAAGTAATATTTTTTTGTTTGTTTCCAGAAATGTAAGATATATGATGCCCTTTGCTTGGATAGGGTTAGCAAACCAAACCCTTATACCTCTTCACTTAATGACAAATGCTCTCCAATTAGAAACAATACATTCTATTATCTTCTAGTCTTTCTTGTTCCTCTAAAAGCCTACAACTTACAAATTGTTGATTTTTGTAGCAGTGCATCACCAGCTTCCTTAAAGAACATCTAATTGTCTAGATTTTATGGTACCATCACTAGGGAAACTCTACCCTTAGCTTCTCAAAAATTTATATCTAAACATTATCTTTCAAGTGAGTTCAGAGTGTGCTGTGAAAAATGAATTCTGGTTTAGTGAAAACAGTAAACAATTCAATATGACTGATAGATGAATAAGCTTTAGCACAAGAAAACAGGTGTGTCTCATAGATTGACACAGGCTACAGGTTTACATACCACTGATAGCTCTGGTTGTGGACTGGCCAGATCGATTGACAAACTCTCCGGATCCAAAGCTGGCTTTTTTGCAGGATGCAAGTTTTCATCAGCAGCAACAGATAAAGGGATTGAATCAATCAGTTTAGAAGCAATGAAGCAATGTCCACTAGGATTGTGCCCCACAATACCTACTACCTGCAGGAATACAATCGTTCCATGTTAGATTTTAAACATGATGTTCATTTCAACATCTGAAATCAGAGCCATGGTTTTTGCATCTGATGTTCTAATACCTGGCCTGGAAAGATTGAATACTGGCTCACATGGTGTAACTCTATTCGAACACGTTGGCCTCCAGAATGTTCAGCACTACAAAAATCAAAGAAGTGAAAAGAAAATTATCATTCAAAATCCTGTTGCACATGAAGAATTATAGGAAAGTCCATGAGTTTCTACCTGCTTTGCAGCAAGGTGGACTTCTCGTTCAAATGGCCTTCTCCATCACAACAAATCATCCCAACCGTAAATATGCTTTTCTGAAACAAGATATTTTTTCAGATGGTTAGACTTATGCTCTATGTAGAAACATACTCTTAAAAGCAAACAAGTGACAACATGAAGATTGAATTTCAAGTTGAAATCATAACCAGCTTTGGATTGATTTTCTTCCCACCCTTTTTTAAGTTGAGAGAGAGAGAGAGAGAGAGAGAGAGAGAGAGAGGGGGATTACTATACCTCAGAAGAAATTGTAGGGTCCACTGGTTCCTCATACTGCCCGGATGAAACCAGTGCAGTTGCATGCTTTAAAATTCGGGTTTCGAGTGCATTAAACTGAGCCAACAAAAGCTTAAGTTAGTGAAGTACTTATGTGAAGGTGAAATCAATATGCTAAAATAAGTTTCACTTACCCTATCTGCAATCCTATCATACATGAACCTACAGCCTATTTCAGGACCTGAACCATGGACTACTAAAGAGCACCTCTTCCCAGGCTTAACCCTCCTGATAATGTCATCTTCGTCTTGATCCTCATTATCATCTTCCTTCTTGACATTCTCTGTATTTGGCATATTTTCAATACTAAATTTCACAACAAACTTGTCAGTTCGTCTACCAAAGGGGGTTATAAGCTTTGTTGGTTTTCCAGAAGAAGGAATGTTCCCATTTGTTTGTGGTGTTGAGTAGAATGAATCTGAATAGTGGTTCTGGGATTTGGATATTGGAGTGTGAAGAACCGTTTCCTCTATATCTACATCTTCACCATTCAAAATCCTGCACAGGGTTTCCCATCTCTTATCAGATACTGAATTACCAATACAAATCATAATAAATTCAATGTCCACAAGTTCAATGATTGTCAAATCCTCTTTGTATCATTACCATTTTATCATATATCCCCGAAGGGCCTATACCAACTACAAATTCACAACTCCTATATACAGCAAACTTACATGTCCACATCATTACTGGAGTAAATATGCAGACCGGGTTCCTCCTTATTAGTCAGAGCTTCTTTCTGCTCATTCTGCAAATGCTGTAAAAACCCTTCCATTTCGACATCTCGAACCACCGGTTCGTTTAACTGCCTGCAGTGTATATCATACATATATAAACCCAATCCCTTGCTCTTATGACAAGTCCAAAATTCGAGGCCAGGATCTTCCCATAAAAAAAAAAAAAAAAAAATGGAATCGATTTGGCCAGAACCCTAAACACACAGATTCGGAAGAGGAATTGACCTGTTGAGGTAGTAAATTTCCCAGCTTGAAACGAGATCCGAAGGCGTGAGCTTGTAATTGATGCAGAAAGTGAGACCTAATCCAAGATTATCAGTGAGTGAGTGTGGTTTTTGGTGGGATTAGGGATTTTGGGTGAAGAAAAGCAGAAGCCAAAAAAAAAAAATCTTACATTTTTTGAGAATTTCGTCTTCTTCGTCGAGAGTGAAGTCGCTCTTGATGAATTCCGCTTTGATTTGGTCTTCCATTTTTTGGAATTAGGGATCTGACTCTGTTTCTCTCTCTAGGGTTTATAAGCCGCCAATTTGGGAGTTGCAGAGATTTGGCGGGAAATGTGAAGCTCTTTAGGGGGGGGGGTAACTACTTTGCAATTCCCATAATGCCCTTTTCACCTGGAGTATTCACAAAGTGACATGTCGTAAATTTCGGAGTGATGTATTTTTTTTCTTTCTTTTTTTCTATTGGTGAAATTTAGTAACATGCTCATTGCATTAAATGGGATCCACCAAGCTGTCAAATGGTCGAGCTTAATTTTGATGGCTCTATTATTCGTAACAACAAATAATGCTGCTGATGATGGTTTTATCGTAAGAGATTCTAATGGTACTTCCTTTAGTGGCGAGGTCAAATAATTTTTTTTTTTTTTTTTGACAACTTGAAATACTTAATAAAAAACAAGGGGAAGAAGAACCCTTGACAGAAACAAACAAAGAGCCAGGACCAAACCAACTAAACTAGAGGTGGACCTGGAAGCCCATCATACAACAAAATTTCAAGTAAAGAGGAGGGAGGGTGACGAACCCAGTTGGAAGGACACTTCCCACTGTTAACTAATGAAGCAACATGATGAGCTGCTTTATTAGCCTTTCTACTGATCCAAGACCAGTTAAACTGCCGGGTTGAAGAGAGGTACTGGACTTGAGAAATAATGGTTGCAGCTTTCCAATCAGAGGCAGGGAGATTATGGGAGATGGAGTTGATCAAAGTTTGAGAATCTGAAGAGATAATGACATCCATATGAGGGAAGGAGTTTGCCAGAAGAATTGCTTCCCGAACTGCTAATGCTTCTGCTGCCAAAGGGGAAGGAGCGAGCATTTTTGCCGTTTTACCGGCAATCAAAGAACCTTTCCAGTTTCTAGCCAAAGCTGCCACTCCACACATAAGGGTATCCTTCTGCCAAGAAGCATCAGTATTGATGAGGATGGCATTTACAGAAGGCGGAGACCACTTAACAGGAATAGTATTGGGAATGGTGTGACACCCAAAATCTGAATCTAAACTCGTTAATGAGTGAGCTGCAAGGAATTCAGTCGCCGCTTTAAAAGCAGACAAAGCAATCTTGATTGGATTTGGAGATAGCTTATTAAAAAAACAATCACATCTATGCTTCCAAATTCTCCACAGAAAGAACACAACATGGGTGACAAAATTAGCAGGGGTATCCATTTGGCTTATGTTGAAGAGCCAACTTTCAAAAGAAGTGATAGCTTGTAGAGGAACTTTGTAAGATAGGGGATGAGCAAACCAAGCACTTACAATCCAAGGACAAGTGAGAAGAGCATGTTCAGTTGTTTCATTTGGGTCAGGCATAACTGACACTCAGCTGAAGATGCAATATGTCTTCTAAATAAATTGCCCTTTGTTGGAAGAATACCATGACAAGCACGCCATAAGAAATTTTTGACTCGAGGAATAGTTTGAAGCTTCCAAATCCAGGACCAAAGACTGCTAGGAATAGCATATGAATTGTGAGGATGTTGCATTACTCCAACTTGAGAACGAGAGTGAAGGAGATGATAACCTGACTTAACAGTAAAACCACCGTTTCTGGTGTGAGGCCATATCAGCGTATCAGAAATGTTTTGATCAGTAATAGGAATAGCAGAAATCAAGAGGGATTGTGCAGGTGTAATGAGGTCTTTGACTTGCTCCAGATTCCACGTTTTTGTGTTCCAATTGATGAGAGAACCAACCTGAAAGTTCCTATAGTCCAGCGGAAGATGGATCAAAGAGGGAGGGTTGGAAGGGATCCATGTATCACTGCCTATCTGAACAGAAGTACCATTACCAATGTTCCAAAGAGATTCAAAATGAATAACATCTCTACCAATTAACAGGCTTGACCAAATCCAAGAAGCTGAAGCACCTTTTCTTGCGAAACGAAAAGAAGTCGATGGAAAATACAGTTGCTGCAGGACACGAGCCCATAAAGAAGTGGGATTGTGAGTAAGTCTCCAAGCTTGTTTAGCCAGCAATGAATCATTGAATTCTACCAAATTTCTGAATCCCATTCCACCGTCTTGTTTAGGCAAACTTAGGAAATTCCAAGACTTCCAATGCAGTCCATTAGAATCTTGATTTCCCCACCAGAAATTTGCCAAAATACCATTCAATTGAGTGCAAAGAGAGACTGGAAATTTAAAACATGCCATAGGATAAGCTGGGATAGCCGTGGCAATAGCCTTGATAAGAGTTTCTTTCCCAGCTTGACTAAGAGTAGCCTGTTTCCATCCCTGAACTTTCTTGGATATTGAGTCCTTGATAAAACCAAGAGCAGCCTTTTTTGATCGATGCCAGAAGGTTGGAAGCCCCAAGTATTTTCCTGGATCAAAAACAATTGGGATTTGCATAACAGCACTCAACAAATGAACAATTTCAGGTTGTGTATTTGGACTAAAAAAAATAGAAGATTTGTCCACATTTATCAGTTGCCCCGAAGCTACACAATAAGTATGGAGGAGATCAGACAACATTTCACAGTTCTGTAGAGTGGCTTGAAGGAAGAACAGGGAGTCATCTGCAAAGAAAAGATGACTGATTCCTAATTCTTGTGGACCAATAGTCACAGGTTTCAGTAGGGAGCATCTGCAACATTTAATGACCATTTTTGAAAGAACGTCATTAACAAAAAGAAAAAGAAAAGGTGACAAGGGATCTCCTTGTCTGAGACCACGGGTTGGTTTGAAAAAAGGCCCTGGTTTCCCATTAAGAAGCACAGAAAGGGAGGAAGTTCGGACACAATTCATAACCAAAGTCACCCATTGATCTGCAAAACCCATCTTTTTTAGGACTGCCTGCAAGAAATCCCACTCAATACGATCATAGGCCTTATTCATATCTAGCTTTAAACCAAAAGCTGCATTGTTCCCTGATCGGCGGAGCTTTAACCGATGAAAAAGTTCATGAGCAACAACAATATTGTCTTGAATTTGTCTATCTGAGACAAAGGCGGACTGATTCTCAGTAACAAGGCTTGCCATGAAAGGTTTCAAACGATTCACAATGATCTTGGTTAGAATCTTATAAGAAAAGTTACAGAGGGCTATTGGACGAAAATGAGTAGCATTTGCCGGAGCTTTAACCTTGGGAATAAGAGCTAGATGGGAGCGATTCATAGTTTGTAGCAAAGCAACAGTCTGCTGGTGTTGAATGGTAGATTCATGTATTAAAGTCCGCACCAAGTCCCACTGATTTTGATAAAAAATTCCGGAAAAACCGTCAGGGCCAGGGGCCTTGGTAGCACCAAGATCAAAAACAGCTTCTTTAACCTCTTGGAGAGAAATTGGACTCAAAAGCTGCACATTCATATCAGGAGTAACTAAGGTGTCCACAAAATCCAGAACTTCTGCCCATTGTTGAGGACCATTTGAGGTGAACAAATCCTGAAAATAATCCAGAAAGTGGTTGGAGATGTCATTATGAGTTTCCAGCCATATACCATTCACATCCTGAAGGCGGAGAACCGAATTGAATTGTCTTCTCTGCAAGGTGGAATGATGGAAAAAACTTGTATTTTTATCACCCAATTTCAGCCAGTTAACCCTTGACCTTTGCTGCCAATGCATTTCATCTTGCGTTCAGAGTTTTTCAATTTGGGAAGTTAAATTCTGGATGTCTTGCTGCACATTTGGTTGATTTGATTCATAGAGCTTTTCCATGTCCGCAAGCAGATCATTCACTTGAGCAGTAGGATTGAAGAAAGTTTTCTTACTCCAGGACTTTAGAGCTTTTCCACAACGAGAAAGATTAGAATTCCAAACTGACATAGGTTGGTCATGTGATCTCTGATGCCAAGAATCATGGATAATACCAGCATAATCTTCATGAGTAGTCCAATATTGTTCAAAGCGAAAAGGGGACTGGGTTTTGACAGCAATAGGGTGAGTATCCAAAAGAATTGGCCTATGATCAGAACCAATTTTTGGTAGACGGAAAAGTTGGGTTCGAGACTGTGAGGAGCACCAGGCCAGATTACCTAGAGCTCTATCCAACCGTTCCTTTATAAAAACACGATCATGTCGCACTGCAAACCAAGTAAATTCAGGACCATTATAATGAAGATCTCTGAGTTGCCTACCACTTAAAAAGTCCCGAACCAAATTCAATCTCCACTGGGAAGAAATGTCACCTCCCCATTTCTCTGAGGTATCAAGAATTTCATTGAAATCTCCAATCACTAACCAAGGTTGAACTTCGCTAACAAACCGTCGGGACATCAAACTCCAAAAGGCTTTTTTCTCATTCTCCTGAGGGTTGCCGTAAAACCATGTTATCTTACACACAAAAGCATCAGAAATAAAAGAAACAGTAGTATCTATATAGTTTGGAGTGGAATCGAGAATATGAACCTGGACATTTTCACCCCAAAACAGAGCTAATTAAACCCCCTCCAGTGCGGAGGGGGTTTACAACATGATAATCTGTGAATCTCAATTGTTTCTTCCAGTCTTTGATAGTCTTCTCCTGTTGTCTTGTCTCCATTAGAAACAGAAAATCTGGTTTCTGTCTTCTGCAAATCTTCCTCAAAGCTTTCCTTGTCAGGGAGGATCCAAGCCCCTGACAGTTCCAAGAAATCAACCTCATGCCCGGATCTGTGACTGGCAAAAACAGCTACTGTCGAAATAAGCAGTGGCAGCTAAACCCCAAACTCTCAATCAAGCAAAACAGCGATGAAAGAAGAGAAAAGAAAAAGTGATTTCAGAGTGGTGGGTGGTTTGGGGATAGCGCTGAAACTGAGAGTTGTGAAGGAGGAAGTAATTGGGGGATGGAAAATGTTTAAAGGGACTGATTTTGGAGGAGGAGGCCGATTGGGTATAGTGGTGGAGGATGACCGAATTCAACAGTGGATAAAGATGAAGAGAAAAATTAAGGTATGGGTGAGTAAGGGGGGGAATGGAGATAGTTGAAAGACTGGAGGAACGGAGTATGGGGATGGGTTAATTGAGAGGAGGAGACGGTTGGGGGCGGTGGAGGAAAAACCGTACGCGACGGTGGAAATTAGGAATATCCTAAAGAAGACACGCAAGGCCCGAAAAAAGCCCGCAAGGCCCTGCCCGAAAAAGCCCGCAAGGCCCGCTTTATATGGACGGGCTTGGATGCTTCGATTTACAATAAACCCCGGCCCGTCATTATTTAAAAATATAGTAAGGCCCGGCTCGGCCCGTTGACGAGGCCTACACAGATTGTTTAAATTCTATATGGACTCTGATTCACTAATTGATTATAATGGATTGATTTACTAGTATTTGTTTAGATTTTACAAGTCTTTATGATGTTTTTGGTAGGTTACTTTTTTTTTTTCTTTCTTCTTCTTTAAAAGCAATGGATGTCCTTTAAAAAAAAAAAAGCAATGGATGTATGGATCCAACTATAATGCAATCTACCATTCTTTATGTTGTGTATTATGAATAAAAAGAGAAAACTAATCAACCAAAATGTTACACAAAAAATAAAGTAGTAAACTAATGACATAATTTATTTCATATCTAATCTACAAAAGAAACATGTGTGTATGAAACGGCCTATTCTGGCTTTAGATGAATATATGTATATATATCGGTACCCGGCTTCGGGTTTGATTCAAAAAAAAGAAACATGTGTGTATGTATCATCTTAACAATACCATTGAAAGTGAGCTTAATTAGCTAGAAGGATTAAGGCTTCTAGAGCTATAGTGATAAAAAAAAAAAAAATATTAGATGAGAGCAGAGGCAGAGGCAGAGGCAGAGGAGGATAGTGGGAAGATAGGTCTAAGACAAAATGGATGAGTGTCACCTATTGAGAACTGCTTTTTTTTTTTTTTGGTGAAGAACTTCTTCATTTTTTGAGTGAGAAAGAATCCATCCAAATCTTTTGGGAAGTGGTTGGATTGTTTTTGAGTTTTGATATGTATAAAATTCTCCAAAATCCAGCATTTAATGAAATCCTTAAAAATCTGTATACTTTTGAATATCTGCATATTTGAATGGATAAGTCTGAATCTTAATTGAATACATCAAGATTTTAAAGGATTGTTTAAAATCTCAATTGAATAGCTATAGACTTTCAAAATACAAAAAAATCTTGGGTGGATGGGTTTCAAATTAATCTTGGTGTTGGGGAAATTCTTGATGCTGAGGCTTGGGGTCTTTTCTTTGGTTTAAAGTTAGCCTCAAAGCATAACATTACTAATCTGGAGATTGAATCGGATTCTGCTGTCCTGGTTCAACTTATGCAAAATTCTGACAATTCTCTGCATCCCCTTGGTTCTATGCTTGCTGGCTGTGATCTAATGATGGCCAAGTTTCAGAATGTCAAGCTGACTCACATCTTCAGAGAATGTAACATGACTGCTGATGCCCTTGTCAAGAATAGCATTTTTCATGAACTTGGATTGGTCACTTTGACAATCCCCCTGCTCATGCTGCCCAAACTTTCTTGGATGATTTGTCTGATGTAACTAGAGCTTGGAGGACTGGTTTTTGTTCCAGTTCTTAGTTTCTTTTTTTTTGCTTTTGTTTGGGCCTTTTAGGTCCCGCTTGTAACCAAAAAAAAAAATAATCTTGTAGACTCTTAAATGAATACACCCCCTATTTAACCATGAAGTTGGAA
Source organism: Rosa rugosa (assembly GCF_958449725.1). Lineage (NCBI taxonomy): Eukaryota > Viridiplantae > Streptophyta > Magnoliopsida > Rosales > Rosaceae > Rosa > Rosa rugosa. The sequence continues at coordinate 10,348,397 of NC_084824.1, read as the reverse complement.
TCGACATGATTTGGAATCCTTACAGTTACAAATAAACGAGCCTACATGGGAAATGATGGCTTCTGATTCAATTAAAAAGATAAATTCAGGAACATAAGATGGCGATGTTTTTAGTGCCCATTTACAAAACTAGAGCACTAAATTTCTTATTCTCATCTTCAAATACACCTACTAGCATATAATGATGAAAGCAATGTCATCAGCCATAATTATTTCCCTAATCACAATAGGAGATTGCCTTGTCAAGCCTTGAAGGTTCCAAAATATATCAAACTTGAAAACTCAGCCAAACCATGAACAAAGAGATATTGACAAGGTTGTTTATATATGATGGTTCTAATCATCAATTTTTGTAGCTTCAATATCGTAGGTGTCAACATTGCTTTTTGCAGGCTGTAGTAGATTAAGAGAAGAACTTGTAGGTTTTCGCTTGGAGGATGATGTTCCTTAGTGCACCGATGGGAGCTAGAATCATCAGAGCAACGCCAAGAATGATACAAAACTGAAATGAATGAAAAAAATAAGTGAGTAGAGTAGTAGACGTATGAAGCATAAAGAACAAGGAAAACAACTTATCCAGAGGCATGATCAACACAACTCACCCAGTTTGCACACCAAGATAGACTGAATGGTTTCGGTTTGTAGAGGGCAAGCCACATGATGCAGGGAAGCTTCACAGAACAAAATTAAGGAAAAATTTTAGCTATTTCTATCTTTTAAATGCATACACAAAGAACACAAAGATCAATCAGAGCAAAGATTCTTTAGTTGCTTACGAAATATGTTGTTGGGGCGAAAGCAAATCCCCCAAAGAATCCGAGAAGGCCACCGAAGAAAGGGATTGCAATGCCAATAAACATAGTAATTGCTGCCAACATATAACAGTAAAAAATTAGCATTCAAATAAACCTGGACAGAATACATCGAAAAAAAACAGAGCTAGAGAAGTCGACGTACCAACATATGTAGTTCGAGTAACAAAGCGGAGGACAAAACTGGGTTTGAAGTTCATTTTCATGACCAAAAAGGTTTCAAGCATGTCAAACACCCCCATTGCAAATACCTGATAGCTTCCAATGACATGAACCACGACAAACAGGTTAGCAGCTGCAATTAGCCAAGCTGGTTTCTCCAGCGAGATGAGGAGGTTGTCTTCAACCCTGTTTCCGAAGATATAAAACCCAACAATAGCAACAGGGAAGTAGCATAGAGCCACAACTATGTATGCCACAACCACTCCTTTCCACATGGGACCCTTGGAAGGCTTATCCGGCGTTGAAGGAATGGTTGCTTGGATCTCCAGAACCACATTGTGACCAGCATAGGCAAATGCTACATCACCCAACCCACCAAAGAAGTTAAACACAATTCCAGGGGTACTTTTGGCTCTGTAGCTGTAGTCCACATCTGGTATGACCCCCTTGTGTAATGAAGTTGTCCATGCAATAGTTGAGTAACTACAAACAAGAGTCCAAGAACACAGGGTCAAAATCAATGATAACAGATCACATGTCTGCAATACTTCGTAAGAATTTACGGTTATCATTCATTCATTCTCATCAGAGTAATTAGTTCAATAATAAATTAGCTTCCATATATGCAATTGATATTTGATTTGATTACCTTAAGGACATGATTGCTGCGGCAAGTGAGATACCAGACATGGAGTTGAAGTTGGGGAGATGGGAGAGCACAAAGTGAGAAGAAGCGAAAATCATAATCCAGTATGTGGTCTTGATATCTTGGCAGCTAGGACAAAGCACATCATGGACTTTCTTCAATGATTTTCCTCCTGTCACCATATAGACTATGCAAACACCAACCTCAACAACTACCTGTTGGGGCACCACAATCCAGAGCCCTAGCTTCGGCCCAAAGGCATGTTGACCCAGCTCGTGATACCTATCGAACCGCTTGCCAGGCACCATTTCATGCATCTCAACCATTTGCCATAGTGTGTATAGGGTGATGATCCATGACATAATAAGGATAACGATACCAGGACCCCTTTAATGTTTCCAAAAACGAAGGAGTCATTTGATTATGTTAAACGATAAAAACAGATATATCAGTTTTATAATTGCAGTGATGGGAGAGCTTCTAATGAGGACTGCTAAAATGAGAACTTCATGAGGACTTTCTAATCAAAGGGTTGGGAGACCCACTTTTCGATTACATTACTCATTAGAAACAATCCCTAGCAGTGATTGAGTATTGTAATTAAATTGTATATTACATATGACCAAGTATAATAATCAGGAATCTGAGTTCTGTTTTGAATTGACAGAAATCTTATACGGAAACCCATAATATATCCAAGTTGTGAACATATAGTCTATATGGTAATGAAACCCAGAGAATAAATCAGGATTGAAAATTCTTTTTTGAAATTGAAAGATAGAAATCCTATACGGAAACTCATAACCTATCATGTTGGGAGCATAGTCTATATGGTAATGGAACCAATATGATGAATGAAAATTCTGTTTTGAATTAGCAGATAAAAATTTCATCGAAAAAACCATTATTCATCAAGATTTGAACAGTCTATATGGTAATGAACCCAAGTAGAATCAATTTTGAATTGGCAGATAGAAATCCTATACAGAAACCAATAATCTATCAAGTTGTGAACATAGTCTATATGGTAATGAAAACAAAAACAATCCCAAAATAAAACCTATCCATTTGACTCCACAGACACCCCTAAAATCGAGCAAACAATGAATATAAAGCAATGAAACAAATACGATATATACCAGCCAAGCTCTGCAAGGGCAAAAGGAAGACTAAGGACACCAGCCCCAACCATGGCAGTGACATTGTGGAAAGCCGAGTACCACCATTTGGCATTCCTAGCAGAAGTGATGGGAAGCCAATCGTCGATCTGCTTCTGTCTCGCAAGCTCAGCATCTGACAGAGTAGCCTCAACTACCATTTTGATCTCAATATCAGACTAAAACAAAATTCAGGAATGGGGAATTAAAGTGGTTGTATGCATGCAGAGAACACAGAGGCGTGTTATATAACTTTCATGGGAAGGAAAGAAGGCCAAAAATAGCAAAATGTTTTGTACACGAGTAAAGGAATTGTGGCCGTTTTTAGAAGTTGCGCTGTACTTGGTTTTCTCTGAACCAACCAGAGGCCTCTTGGGTAATTTTGCAGGCATGGCAACAAGTCTGACCGAGTAGGAAAGTTTTGAAAGGAAAAGATTCATGCTTGGTAAAACCGAAAATGACGGGATTCTTTCACGACCAAGGTCCTTTTTTTTCCTTTCACCAAACGTCAAGTCCGAGTTGTACTATTCAAAGGGAATTCAAGTTTTTCCGCTATTTTCTCAAACCAGGGCTTCCCATATCCACTCAATTAATACTCAATACCTTATTGCCAGCATCCCCCTGAACCTATCTTATCCGATAAGCACTTGTTGCTACACAAATCCCAAGGCGTGAGCTTAATTTTGATGCAGAAAGTGAGACCTAATCGAAGATTGCGACATTAATATTTCATTAGGGATTTCGGTGAAGAAAAGCAGAAGCAAAAAATCTTCTAAAAAATAATAATAATAAATAATAATAATAATAAAATTTAAAAAAGCAGAAGCAAAAGATCTTACATTTTTTTTTTGAGAATTTTGTCTTCGCTCTTGATGAATTCCACTTTGATTTGATCTTCCATTGAGGGATCTGACGCTGTTTTTAACTCTCTCTCTCTCTCTCTCTCTCTCTCTTTAGGGTTTATAAATTATAAGCCGCCATGCCAATTGGGGAGTTGCAGAGAGTTGGCGGGAAATGTAGTGTGAAGCTTCTAACAGTACATCCGACGAGGGTGTTGAGAAAATGACATGTCGTAAATTTCGTAGTAAGGTATTTGCACTTTCAATTCTTTCAATTGAAAGTTGAAACACATCACTGTATCAATATAGATTTACTTAGTGAAGTTCGAGACAATAAGTTAACGAATATATATCTTAACTCATATCTCCTTCAAAGACTTTCACATTTGTATAGCATGCTTGGTTTTCAAGTATTCATTACCTCGACCTTAGGCATCGATTTTTCCATCTTTTTATAATATTACATCATCCAAAATATTACACAAAAAATAAAGTAGTAAACTAATGACATAATTTACTTCATATCTAATTTAAAAAAAAAAAACATGGGGATGTATCATCTTAACAATATCACTAAAAGTTACCGTCATTACCTATTACCTAGAAGGAAAGGCTTCTAGAGCTATATTGATAAAACTAAAAAAATTACTATATGGGAGCAGAGGTAGAGGAGGATAGTGGGAAAATGGGTCTAGGACAAAAAGGATGAGTGTCATCTATTGAGGGCTGCTTCTTCCTTTTTTTTTTTCTTTTTTTTTTTGAAAGGGCTTCTTCATTTTTTTGAGTGAGAAATAATCAATCAAAATCTCTTAGGAAGTGGCTGGATTGTTTTTCAGTTTAGATATATATAAAAAGCACTATAAAATCTTCAAAAATCCAGCATTTAATAAAATTCTAAAAAATGATTTGAATGGATAATTTTAAATCTTAATTGAATACACCAAGATTTTAAATAACTATTTAAAATCTCAATTGAATACCCATGAACTTTTTCTGAAATGAATACACCCCCCTTATATTTTAGCTTATTATGTTTTGATTACAATAGAGAAAGAACAGACTACTCACTCATCGTCTCGTCAGTTCATTCTCTGGTCTTCTCTCATTATTTGAGTCAACTATATATTTTGCTTTCTCTGTATTCTATTTCTACTGCTCTCGATCTCATACTCTTATCTTCATCTTGATTCTTTGTATTCCTATTTTCTATTCTTTGAGCAATCGAGAAACACTTGCACTCCGTCTAATGTTAGTCGTGCAAAGCGAATTAGACATTTATGAGACATCAAGGGTTATATCTTGGAGTTGTAGAGGACCATCATAACTTGCATCTAGAGAGGCGTCTATGACTTTAGTCTTTAGAACAGCAAATGTAGTGCCTCTCTTGTACTTACTGACCAGACTCTTCAATTCTCTTCTTCTTCATATTGTTTGTGTTAATATTATGTGCTTAATTTATTTACTTTTCTGATTTGATTTATTGAATATACATTTGATACCATTTACCCAACAGTTTGTGACCTGGTTTGTTATATAGTTAGCAATTGGTACTCTTTTCTCAGTTCAGAGTGTTGTCACATTGAGTTTTATCTGAACAATGTTTTAACGAGGCCACCTTTTTTTTTTTTTGAAAGAGGGCTAGTGCAGCTGCCCTTAAGCCTTGATCATTAATGAAACCGCAGAATACATGGGGGGACCTTTAGTTTAAGTTTGAGGAGAAGTGAAGACATTTCTCCACTTCTTCTGATTTCTAGTTATACGTATGTATTTTGTGAAAGTTATTGGCAGTACAGTTAATTGATAGTGAATGCACTTTTATTTCCTGACTTTCATATTAGAATTTAAATTGTCATATATAATTTGTGGTGAAATCTTGATGCCAATGTCATCATCCTTATTAGTGGTCTAACCATGAAATTGGAATCGACATGATTTGGAATAGGGAAATGATGGAAAAGGTCACTTTAGAGAGTGAAATGATAATAAGGTCACCTAGTTTCTCACTTGATAAGAAGGTCCATTGTAAATTGTTATTAATATTAGTTTAGTCTTTATGAATAATGAGGTCATGTTAAAAAAGGTCAGTTTTTAATTTTTATCATTCCGATTCTGCCCCTAAGGTAATAAACCTTTATAACCTTCCATTTCAAAATCGTGGAGCCCAAATTTTCTCTCTCCTTTGATCAGAAAGCTTCCGATTCGATTTGATCGGAGATCTCTTTCCGAGATTCTTTCTTCGCTGCCCTCTCCGTCGGAAGCTTCCGATTTCTCTTTGTGCCTCTGCGACGATCTGAAAGTGGTTTTGGAGCTTCCTCAGGTCTTTTCTCTTTTTCTGGATCTCTGGCTTCGTCGGTGTTTGTCTTGATCACGTTATTGTGTTCTTCTTCTTCGTTGACTCAGTGCTTAGTTACAGTCTCTCTATTTCTTCCTCTCTCTGGTTTTCTCTGATTTGATCGGTAAGCCTTCTCTCTGTGAATTTGTTCGTTTTGGATTTTGCAGTGTATTTTTGTTGTTTGTGTTAAATTGATGAATTGTTCGTTTTGGATTACTGTTTTCTTCTCCTTCGTCGAACTCAGTGCTATGTTGAATTGTTGATGATGTTTTGTGCTATTGCTGTACTATATTTGTTCTATACTGTGATTTTTTTATCAGTGACATGGCCAGTTACATTTTTAATACTGCTGTTTTGTTCAGGTTTGCGAGTATGATGTTGTTCTTCTGTTCAGGCATTAACAGTTACTTTGGCAGTGACTTGTTTGTGTTGATTCTGTTGATTTCCTTAGTAGTGACATGGATAGTGATTTGTTTTATTCTTGTGCAGTTGTTATGGATACTAGCTATGTTGTCAAGTTTATTTATTCTGGTGAAGCAGCGACAGTTCCATTGTTGCATAATTGGTCGTTTGTTGACCTATGCAATTCCATACGCTCTCGTTTTCCGGATTTGATTTAAGGCAATTTCATGTTGAGGTACATTATTCCTCCGGATTCTACTTCATGTTTTCTAGAGAGTGAAGTTGATATGAGAATGATTTTTAGGAATTTGGTTCGTTACAATTCTGATTTTGTTGAAGTGTTTGTGACTGATTTGCCTTCTATTAGTGAAAGTGTGGTGAGTAATACAGTGTGTGAGGATTCTAGTACCATGCTTGAGGAGAATGATTATTTGGGGTGTTATAGGGCAGAGGCACCGAAGAGTTATATGACGAAAGGTTGGGAGAGTTATATTCATTCTGAAGGCCAAAAGTTTGAGGGTGGGGTTGTTGAGTTTAGGGATAAGCTGCGTAAGTATGCTATAGAAATTGGCTTTTCATATGAGTTTGTTAGAAATGACAAGGTTCTTGTTATTGCTCAGTGTTCTAAGAAACATTCTCAAGGCTGCAATTGGCTGGTGAAGGCTTATTTATGTAGGGCTAATGGTTTCTTTATGATTAAAAGGTTGGTTAATGTTCACACTTGTCATGGTGTGATTCGTTTGCAGAAGAGTAAGATGATGGGATCCAAGGTTGTCAAGTCTATTGTGCTTGATAAGATTCGTGCCAATCCAAACAAAAAGCCAATTGATATAACTGATGAGATCAAGAGTGATTATGGTTTGGATGTTGCTTATCGTACAGTTTGGTATGGTACGGAGTTGGCAAAAACAGCCCTACATGGTGATGAAGTTGAGTCTTATACTCAGCTACTTTGGTTCAATGAGTCTGTTATGAAGTCAAACCCCGACTCTAGGATAGTGGTTGAGTTTCATCAAGAAACACACAGGTTTCAGCGTATGTTTGTGAGCTATGGTGCATGGATGAAGGGTTTTCAATCTTGTAGACCTATTCTTTTTATTGATGCTACATTCATTACCAACAAGTACAAGGGGCAGATTATTGCTGCATCGGCAAAGGATGCCAATCAAGGTTGAATCTCCTTCATTACTTGTAGTTTTTTATTTTTCTTGTTTTCTATTTGCTGCCATGTCTTGTTTTTTTTTTGTAATGTAAGTGACATGGTTAGTTACATAGCTACTGACATGGTCACTTACATGTTCATTGACAGTTACATGTCCAATGACCTAAATGTTCTGTGATTTGAATGACATATCTCTGGCCATGTCACTGTCAAGTAATTTGCAGTTATGTCAGCGACATGGTCAGTGACATTAACAGTTACATGGCAGTGACATTATTTTGTTTTTCTGTTCAGGCTTGTATCCAGTTGCTTATGCTATTGTGGATTCTGAAAATGAGAGTAATTGGAGATTTTTTTCTTGAGGTTTTGGCTGAAGAGTTTGCAAAACACCATATGAGGAGGGTGACATTCATTTCTGATCGTCGTGTTGGGCTTGTTAGTGCTTTCCCTAGAGTGTTTCCTAATAATTCACATGGGTTTTGTTTTAGACACCTGATGTCTAACCTTTCTGACAAATTTCCAGCTGGATCTTACCTCAAGGATCGGATTCCTTACTTGTTTATGTGTTGTGCTTATTCTCGCACACCGGAGATGTATGAGTTCAACATGGAAATCTTGAGGAGTGAAGGCGGTGACATAGTTGCTCAATTTCTGGAGGATCTTCCCAAGGAGAACTGGTGTATGGCTTACTTTAATGGCGAAAGATTTGGTGAAATGACAAATAACTTGGCTGAGTCTTTCAATAATTGGGTGTTGCCTTTGAAGAGTCTTCCTATTCTTGATATTAATGATGGCATTAGAGTGAAGTCCATGGCTTCAATTGCTGCTCGGAAGCAGGATGCTCATGAATGGTTGTCTGAGTTGTGCCCAGTGATTGAAAAGAAGCTGAAGGACAATTTGGAAGTCGGAAGGCATTGGAGAGTGAGCAGGTCTGATACCTATGTGTATGAAGTTCACTGCCAGAAGTACAATAGCATGGTAAATTTGGAAACTCGGTTTTGTTCGTGTGGAGAATGGCAGCTGTATGGCTTCCCATGTTCCCATGCACTTGTAGTGATCCAACAACATGGTTCTTCCACGTATTTGTATGTCAATGAGCTGTACAAGGTGGATAAATATCGAGAAACTTATTCTTTCCCAATTAATCCTCTTCCCTCTATTTCGAAGCAAGTGCATGCTTTTGGTAGAGATGCGGTGATCTTGCAGCCGCCTTTGACTAGAAGACCACCGAGAAGGCCTAGAAAGAAGAGGTTCAGAAAAAGGAGCGAGAAAACCAGGGTGATCAAGTGTGGTAGGTGTGGAAAATGTGATGGTCACAACAGAAAGAGTTGTACAGCTCCGATATAGGTTCAATTCTGCCTACATGCCTTTAACAGTGACATGGCAAGTGACATAGCAAGTGACTCCAATACAGTTTGAAATTTTGTTTTGATTTTTCATTTTTTTCAATAAATGATAAGAAGTGCTTGTAAGGTGCTTACTCATTGGAATTTTTTTTTTGACTAAGAGACAGTGTATCTGCTTTCTTCTTTTATAAATCCTTCAGTATTCTTTGTGTCTACAGGTTTTTAATAGTTACATGTACAGTGACATAACCATTTGTAAACTAATTGACTTGTCCATTGACATTAGTTTTTAGTTATCTTGTCAGTGACTTGTTCTATGACTTGTAGTTGGATCACTGCATATAGATTTGGTCATTGGCAGCGGAACGCTGCCGTTGCGGTGCAGCGGCACGCTGCAAATATTAATGAAAAATAAAAAATGAAGTAGCTACAACAACTTTGGTTTATTAATTGGCAGCGTTCCGCTGCCGTTGCGGTGCAGCGGCACACTGCAAACTGAAATAGGAATATCATTTTGGCTGTGACTTCTCTAGTGACTTATAGTTTTAATGTTTTTTGTCCAGTTACATATTCAGCTACATGCTTAGTTACATGTTTAGTTACATGGTCAGTTACATATATTGTAAGTTACATGGTCAGTTACATGGTCAGCTACATTATCAGTGACTTGGTCAGTTACTTGAGTTTTACAGTAACTTGCCTAGTGACTTGGCCAATGACATTCAGTTTTCTTTTTACTTGGCCAGTGACTTAAGCAGTTACATAATGGGCAGTAGTGAATTTAACAATGACACTTTCAATTATATGCGGCCTTCATATTTACATAGTCAGTGACTTGCCCTATGAATTCAGAAGATGCATTAATCTTGAATAAAAAGATCCATACAAGTCATAGTTTGAACTAAACAACAAATTTCTGAAATTCTGAACTAAACAAACAAATTTCTAAAATTCTTAATTTGCTGAGTTCCAGCTCTGCTTATGTTCTGCAAATTTTTTGAATATTTGAGCTTTGAACTTCATCATCTGAGCTTTGGTGACTTTGTTTGGCATCTTCTCCTCTTTTGCCATTCTGTCCATGTAATACATTACAAAAGGTCCGCAATCTAATCTGTTGACAATTAAAAATTTCAAGTTAATGATTTTGACCAACTTAGTAACAGTAAAGTTATCATTTTAAATTTTTGAATATAGACTTACGATCCTTGGTCTTGCTGGGGGCAGATTCTGGCATGGTTCAAAGGGATCCTTCCACCATCATAATTTTCCTTTATCCAGCTTATTGTTCTTATTTCGTCATCGCTCAAAATACTTTCAACCATCTTTAATTTTGTGTGAGTGCTTTGACTCTTGTCAAATTTCATTCGGCAGCCTTGCTGCAGCATATCATCTGCTTGATCTTTCACTGCTCTCAACCACAGCTCGACCATTTCAACCTGTAGTTTTTAACATATTAGTGAGTGATAGTTACATGGTAAGTTACATGGTCAGTAAGAAGTTTCTTACCAATTTTCAACCATCTTTAATTTTGTGTGAGTGCTTTGACTCTTGTCAAATTTCATTCGGCAGCCTTGCTGCAGCATATCATCTGCTTGATCTTTCACTGCTCTCATCCACAGCTCGACCATTTCAACCTGTAGTTTTTAACAGATTAGTGAGTGATAGTTACATGGTAAGTTACATGGTCAGTAAGAAGTTTCTTACCAATTTTCTTTATACTTTTAAAGCACTCCCCTGTTCCTGCTCTTCTTGGTTTCATTGAATCAAAATGCAGCCATTGCGGTATGTCCTTGTCAAAGACCAAGAGCGTGTGGTGAAATTCTTCATTATGGGTAATTGGGAAGAAAAGCATGCTGCATTTTCCCATGTTTTGGAACAGCGGCTCACACACTTATTGATGGAGGTTTCTCACAGTTAAATGTATTGTCGAATACTATTTAAAAAAAGAAAGAAAGAAATACATAGAACGAGTTATAAATAAACAAAGAATGAGAGATAAGGATTCAATGTTTATGAGAAAGTGCTCGTCATACTTACCCAACACATGCTATGCATAAAAGCAGATCTTCCCAAACTTTGTGAACTTTCGTTTTGCAGTTCATCCTTCAACATTTCCCCATAGCAATCAATCCAGTTGTTTGCTATTGATTGATCGCTTATGAACATTTTGACATCTGCCCTTGTGATTTCGCTTCCAGGCTCTTTTCCCTCCCAGAATAATACGCTGCATAACATAGAACGTTGTTAGTCCTGTGACTTAGCCAGTTACTTTTCACTTGCCAATGATCTGGACAGTGACTTGGCCAGCTACATGGCAATTGCCATGATCTGGACAGTGACTTGATCAGTGACTTAGCCAGCTACATGGCAATTGCCATGATCTGGACAGTGACTAGGCCAGCTACATGGCAATTGCCATGATCTGGACAGTGACTTGGCCAGCTACATGGCAATTGCCATGATCTGGACAGTGACTTGACCAGTGACTAGGCCAGCTACATGGCAATTGCCATGATCTGGACAGTGACTTGTCCAGTGACTCAGACAGCTACATGACAAGTTAAGTCACTCTCTTGTGAGCTGTAACATGAAACATTACCTTTGTTCTGCCTTGTTCCAGTACTTCTCTAATTTGTTTTTAGTTGGGCTGTCAAGTAGGTTGTACAGTTGTCGTTTTTGCCAATCTATCACTTCAATTTCTTTTTTTTCTGTTTGTTCCTCGTCATCCACATTAATCGTCAAATCATGTATCACTTCCTCCTGTGGCTTCTGTTCAGTTGTCTGTCCTTTTTTCTTTTCCTGTGTTGTGATTCTGGTCATTTTCGCCCTCTGCCTTTGCTCTTTCACCTCGTCCCACCAGAAAATATCATGTGTTTTTTGTACTCTCTCCTTTCTCTTCGTCCTAACCACATAACAATAGAGGCCAATAGATGATGAACTCAGCTCTTGTCATCTGTTCTGTAGGAGAAATGTAATTGACTGGTTCGACGTCAAAAACAGGCTGAACCTCTGGTGATATAATGATCTGATACTTGTGTGGCTCTGCTTGCATATCTTCGAAACTGACTTTTCTTGGAGGTGGAGTTTGTAACGCGCCCGGAGGTGGAAACACAAACAATGCATTAACCCAAGCAGTATTCGGTGTGCAAGCATCTTCCGTCATTCTCAATTTAACCTCAGGAGAGGTTGGTGAATGAATCTGTGCAGCTGCTTGGGCAAGGCATTGAAGTGGTGATTGATGTCCTTGGTCGGTTGAGTGAGGTGCTGCAGATGCCATCTCAGATGCGCTTGCTGTGGAGCAGGCAGGTTGTGATTGAGTTCCTTGACTACCACCTTGAGATTTTGTGTTTTTGGAGTGCTTGCTGTCAGTTGGCTTGTCCTGAGGGGCCTTTGGTTTTGGCGGAGGGAAACTAGGTGGTGGGGGAGGAGGAGTTGAGTCGTTGTCATCACCTGGACGTGCTATTGGCGACTCAAACTTCTCAGTTAGTGCCATCACTATGCCCTCCAAGTGCTTCACTCTGTTAATTAGTGAGGCTTTCTCAATTTTCTGCACCTCATTTTCCAATAACACATCCTCATTCTCTTCTTTTATTCTGCCAATTTCCTTTTCTTTCTCCTCAACTTCTTTTTTCAAAGCACTTAGCTCTTCTTCCTTTCCCTCCAGCTTTCTCTGTAATTCGTTCTTCTCTTCATTGGTCTTCCCTATCTCTGTCTCCATCTTCTCATCCTTAATGTTTCCACTGGTTCTATTTTCAACATTATCTTCTTGCCCATCATTCCTTTTTTTCTTTACTTTCTGTGTCTGTATTAGACTCAGAATCTTCTTCCTCTGCATCTTCTTTAACTTTATCAAAGATTTTCTGAAACAAAATTACAAAAGTTGTCAGTGACATAAGCAGTGACAGAAATAAAACAACAACACAATCATAGACATGCAAAGATACATGCACTGTGACATGAAAATATAACAATAACATGAGCAGTGACATAGTCAATGACTTACTTGGTCAGTGACCTGACCAAGACCAGGTCACTGAGCAAGTGACAAGACCCAGTGACAAGACCATTGACCTAGTTTATCTACATCAAATTAACATACCTTCAACTTTCCCATGGTGTTGAAATCCCCTTTTTTTTCTATCAGGGTCTTTAATTGCCACTTTCTTATTCCGTGTTTTTCGGTTTCTCTTCCAGAGATTGGCGGCACTACTCCCGTCTTGTGGCAAAACCAATACTGTTTCGAAAATAAAAAATAAAAATAGAAAACTAGTTAGTTATTTTTCAAACTGCTGCAAATACATAAACAGTGACATTGTCAGTGACATAAACTTGACAGTAACATTAACAGTGACCTAGCCAGTTACCTGTCCAGTGACCTTAACAGTGACATGACACTGATCTAGTTTTTGTACTTACAACAGCATACGACAGCAAAATGATGTATAAACAAATTTTTAACAAGTTACGGGAATTTACCATCACCAATATCACGCAACCTGCCATGTTTTGGGATTCTTTTGCCTTTCGTTTAATTGATTTTTTAAGGAAGTCGCCAACTTCCTTTGCCCAGCTATATTTTCCCAGACTTTCCACCTCTTCACATACTCTTATATAGTCCCAAGATATTGTTCCTCCAGAGTTTGGGAACAGGAGTTTGATGAAAAGGTTCAAGAGTACTAATACGGCAACATTTCTGTCCCGTTTCGTTTTTTCATCCCCTGTTTCTAGAGTTTCTGCCAATGCCTTCTTCAAAGCTTCCTCTGCAGCCGCCTTGTTGATCCTCTGCTTTTTGTCAAAGTATTTAGTCACGAACTCAGATTTGTATGCCCCCTCTTTGGTCTTTGGTACTGATAACCCGGATGCCGGCACTCCTAAAATCATAGATATATCACTTGTTGACATTTTGAATTTCCTGTTCCCAAACACAAAAAGGTCTGTGTCACTGTTGTATGCTTGTAGCAGAAGTGTGATTAAATCATCTGATTTCTTTGCATCCTTTTCTTTAATTGAACCTCCATGGAATGCATCTATCAGCGTTGCAAATGGTGTTTTCTGCAGCAGCTCTAAAGTCCCTTCAGTCAGGTTATTTTTGTTTTCTGCAATTGTTTTCAGAAAAGCAAGCATTGTGCAGCGATACTGCACATAACCCTCTTTTACATATCTTTTCCTTTTCCCTGGGACTTTTTCCTCTTCATCATCCTTTGTATCTTCTTCCTCGTCAGTTTCTTCCTTCTTCTTTGTACTCTCTTTTTTTGTCTTCCTTTTATCCATTTTCTTCTTCTTCTTTGCACGAACTTCTTCTTCATCTTCATTTTCTTCCCTTTTTCTTCTTTTCTCCTTTTTACTTTTCTCCTTTTTAATCTTATTCTTCTTCTTACTGCGGACTTGTTCTTCATTAGATTGTTCTTCATCTTCAGTTCCTTCCAGTTTTCTTCTTTTTATCCTTCTTCGTCTTGTTACGCCGGACTTGTTCTTCATCAGATTCTTCTTCATCTCCAGTTGTTCCTTCCTCATCTTCACTTGATTCTTCTTCATCTTCAGTTTTCTGCTTTCGCTTTTTTCTCTTTTTCAGTTTCTTCCATTTTATCACTTTCAACTTTTCCGCAATTGTTTCTTCTGGACTTTGTCCTTCAGATTGTTCTTCTCCAGATTCCTCACTTTGTTTTCTTTTTAGTTGGTCCATTCCTCGAACTTTTTAAAAAAAATCCTTTAGACAGTTAAGAAAATTAGAATTCAATAGTTATTTTTGACAGTTACATAACCAGTGACATATTTATGCACATGTTTATGATAGTGACATGAACCGTTACATGACCAGTTACATGACCATAGCCAGTGACCGGTGCAGCGACATGGGCAGTGACAAAGACATTGAACAATGACAAAATGCTGAAATTTTTTCGCATCATCCCACATGTAATTCAAACAAAACTAACATGGAAATTCATTTTGTCATCAAATTCCACATGTAATTCAAACAGAAATCATCATTTTCTCTCATTAGATTCCGCATGTAATTTAAACAAGTCTCACCATTTTCTCATCAGATTCCACATGTAATTCAAACAAATGTCGCATGCAAATTCATTTTCTGATGAGACTCCACATGTAATTGAAATATGTCTTTTCTAATTCAAACAAAACGCAAGCTATTCAAATCGAAATTATATGAAAGAAGGAGGAGGAAGTTACCGGTAAATTTTCGGTAAATTTGTAGAACCGTAGAATTTGGGGCTTAGTCGGTGAATCACTCTTGCTTACCCACCGTTCACGGTGGAGGAAAGCAGTCGTTGTCCGCTGTTTTAGCCGGAGAGAAAATCGTATAAAGTTTCTCTGAGTTTAGGGCAAAAATCGTATAAAGTTTCTCTGAGTTTTGAAATTGTGAAAATAAACCAAGAGAAATAGTCGCGCTCGGGTTAGATAACTGCCACTGGCAGTTTACTTGTAGTTGAATGGTTAGATAGGTAATTTCAAACATAGAAAGTGACTTGGCCAGTTACTTGCTGAGGGTACATGACATTAGTTTTTAAAGTTACTTGGTCAGTGACTTGGCCAGTTACTTTATAGGGTACATAAGGACATGAATTTTTTTACAGTTACTTGCTTTATGTATTGGCTCATGACATTACCTTTTACAATTATTTTTGCCAAATCATGGCTGATTACTTGTTCAGTGTCTTGCTATAAGATCTGTAGACTTATTGATTGACTCGTTTAGTGTCTAGGCTAGTTACTTGGGCAGTTACGTTGTCAGTGACTTTGCCAGTTACTTGAGACGTACAGTGACTTGACCAGTGACTTGGTCTATGACATACAGGTTGCCATTTCCAGTGACATTCAGTGTCTCTGTAACTTAGCCAGTTAGTTACTTTAAAAGGTACCTAAGTACATGAATTCGTTTCAGAAGATCATATCAAACAAACTTTTATATACTGAAGCAATATCTGCAAGAAAATATTAAAAAATTGAAATTCCGATTGAACAAATGAATGGATATATATGATGAATCAATTCGAAAAAACTATATAACCTATCCTATTCCCTAAACAAATTTCTACGATTCTTCATGTGTTGAGTTCCAGCTGTGCCTACTTTCTGCAAATGACTTTACAACATGAGCTCTAAACTTCAAAATATCATCCTTTGTGAGCTTCTTTGGAACTCTCCCTTTTTTCGAAATTTTCTCCATTGTGTACATTACAAAAAGTCTGCAATCCAATCTGTTCATCATATAAAAATTGAAGTAAATGAATTTGAACTTTATAATGATTATATTGACATTTTTAAAGAGCTGTGTACTTACGAATCTTCTCCTTGCTGAGGGTTGTCTTTGAGTTCTGTCACTGCCATTTTTGTTTTATAGTTATTCTTGATCCACTTTATGCTTTCTCTCTCGGTTTCAGTCAATGGAACTTCCATCATTTTCAGTTCTTCTTCTGAACTGTTCTTTTGATCAAATTTCATTCTGCATCCCTGTTCCAGCATGTCATCGGCTTGTTCTTTTACTGCTGTCATCCAAAGTTCTACCATGTCAACCTGCATTTCCAACATCGCAACATAATCAATAATATGCTTTCTGCTTATGTCACGCCCCGAATTTTGAATAATCAATTTAAAGTCTGAACATGAATAATAACAATTACAAATAACGTCCTGAAATTTTTTCTCACAAACAACCACACTTCACACCTCTCAATATTACAATAAACCAAATCCTCAATTTATTTATTACAACACACTCTCACCAAATCAAATTGTAAGGCTCAAATGAGCTTAACTCACCTCACTATTACAATTGCTGTAAATCTATGACAAATACTCTAACCCGTACGATCACCGCCCTGATTCTCCTGACCTGCAGAATTACCCGCTACACAATTTGAATAGTGTACCGGGATTGCAACAACACCAAATCCGGTAAGCTTTTGACAGCTCGTATGAGTAAACAAGAAATGAACGGTTGATTTATTAAATCATATTTCTTTTAACTCAAGCAAAACAACCAACAATCACAACAACCACAAAGCAATCCACAATCCCCAAAATCAGTCACTAAAATCACCACTCTAAATCACCAAAGATTAATACGGGATCTAAACTCACATCTTTCTTCCCAAAACCCCGAAAGCGTATTTATACAAATACGGTGACTGACAGACTAGAGCTCTAACTGAATCGCAGCCCATCACCTGGCCTAGGTTATGGCATCCGACATAATTGTCAATATCGTAGTTCATCATCATAGGTTAGAACATCCGATACACATACTCAACTTAGCCCATCACCCGATAAGGGTTATGGCATCTCTTACACTCAACCGATCGTAGCCCATCATCCACCTAGTATTAGAGCATCCGATTCCCTTATACTGGTCACTATGTTGACCCTAAACTCAACCAATCGTAGCCCATCATCCACCTAGTATTAGAGCATCCGATTCCCCCATACTGGTCACTATGTTGACCCTAAAACCAAAATCGAGTACAATAATATTCTTTCACACAATAGGATCAATAATACCATGATACGTACTATTATTGTGTATATATATGTACTCAAAATACAACTCCAAAAATCACCAATCCATACTCAATCATATCATCACTCAATACCACGTCATCCATAAATTTTCAATATAATTTCACCAATCACTATCATCATAAATGAATATGGTAAATCACGTTTTCGATTTCACATCACTTAAATCATTATAAAATCACACATCTCCATGTCACACCAATCCATATATAACCACGTAAATATATATATACGTAATTATCCGCTCAGGGATAATCACTAATACCAACTATAGTTCAAGCATAAAAATCGTGAAATTCATTTTGTATAATTAAATCATTTTACTTACCTACGGACCGTAGTTGATCAAGCCCATATGATTTAAAACAAATATTTATTTCATAAATATTTTCACACAATTACGACAAAATAAAGTAATTAAATTTATTCGGTTCGTAATATGAACCACGTGAGGTTTACTCACCTCGATATTCCCGCTGCGTCTTCAATTCAACACAATACACACCGAAACCGCTCACCCAAGGAAGACCGTCAATCACCTAATCAAACATGACCTTAACTTAGCCAATAGCTCAAAAACATACTCAAACGACAATCCAACGGTCGGATCGAAATTAAATGATGATCCAACGGTCGGATCCTCACGGATCGCCTTTAGGATCACCCTCAAAAAATCATCACGAAGATCCAACGGTCGGATCTTCCTGAATCGTCCTTACTAACACCTTCACAAATTTATACGAAAATCCGACGGACAGATTCTCACGAATCGCCTCCCTAATCACTGTTTTGCATTCATACGAAGATCCAACGGTCGGATCTTCGCCCATGACCACACAAAGCCACTGGGACAGTCATAAGATCATCATATCAAAACTACAAGTCCATCTGACGGTCCTAACTTCACAGATCACAAATCTAACGATATCCCAAAAATTGCGTATAATATATCAAATGATCGTATTGAAATATAGAATCTGAAAATGTACAGAAACCATATTTTTGATCCCCGGAGGTGGCCGGAAATGGCCGCCGGAGTTAGTGGCAGAGCCGCCGCTGACCACCGTCAATGGTGTCGGGGCTGGGCTGTTTCTCTTCATCTCAACATGCTTAACAAAAAACTCTAAAAGCATGCTATCTAAAAACGTCAGGAAGGGATCGAAATCTACCTTTGAAGCTACGGTGGCCGGAAAATTTGCAGAATCCGGCGAGCTCCCGTTCGACGTAAAAACTTCCACTACTCGCTTCTATCCCTTCTGGAGAGTTGTTCAGAACTTCAAGGCGAGCTCGCTGGTTCAAGAATCACTCAAAACGACGTCCTGTAGCTCAAGATATTTGGATCGATAGCTCCGGTTTCGTTCTTGGTTGGGTTTGACTTGCAGCCACTGCTACGGGCCACGCCGCCGTGTGAGGCTGCTTCTGGGAGCTTCAGGAAGTTGAGGCGAGCTCGAGGATGAAGTTTGGTGAGTATTGGTGACCGGAAGCACGAGTTATCAAGCTTGGAACTAAAACGGTTTTCAAAACAAACCGGTTTCCGCCGTCGTATCCAGTTGTTCTGCAGAGAAAGGCTGCCGCCTGCAGCTGCGCAAGATCGAGTTGAAGCTGTGGGAGATGGTTTGGTACAGATTGGTGGCCGGCGGAGAGAGAGAGAGAATTGAGAGCTTTTGCTCTGTTTTTCGGACTTGAAACAGAGAAAATGAGGGAGAGTAATCTGTTTGCTAGCTATTGATTTGTTCTTCAATCATGCACAATCATGAAAGAGATAAAGCACCGGTTTCTACGGCCTAAAACAAGAAAAGGTGTCTGCCACAATTTCACTTTGACTAAAGAAGACAAAACTCGGTTATTACAGCTTAAATTAAATATATGAAATTAGTATGACGAAAGTGTTCCATACCATTTTTTGTACATTTTTAAAGGATTTTCCAGTTGATGATTTTTTCGGTCTTTTTGAATCACAGTGGTACCAGTTCTTTAATTCCTTGTCAAAAATGAGCAGTGTATGATGAAATCCTGATTCATGTGAGATTGGGAAGAATATATAGTTGGATCTTGCCAGATTCTGGAACAGTGGTTCGCATAGGTACAGATGTACATAATACACCGTCAAATTTTCTGCAGAATTCTGTTTGTAACAAAAAAGAAGACAAGTTATTATCAATTAAGAATTATTTGCTTTGATTGTAGATTGATAATCGTTCCACTACTTACCCAGCACAAGGGATTCATAGAAGTTGGGACATCCAAGCCTTGTGATTCTTTCTCCAACAGCTGATCAGTCAAGAGAATTCCATAACATTCGATGCAATTGCTTGCTATCGGTTCGTCCATGATCATGTCTTTTAAATCCTGTCTTAAAACTTGTGCTCTATACTGTCTTCCATCCCAGAAGTATACTATGCAAAGAATGAATAGTGTAAGTAACATAGATTGTGATGTCGGTTATTTAACAATCACATGGCCAATGACTTGGCCAGTGACTTCACTTGCCCAACTCGTTGGCCAGTGACTTCCGCAGTTACATGGACAGTGACTTGGCCAGCGACTTTACTTGTCCAGTTACTTTGTCAGTTACATGGACAGTGACTTGGCCAGTGACTTCACATGGCCAGTGACTGCGCCATATACATGGATAGTTACATGAACAGATACTTGGCCAGTGACAATAAGTTTAAAATAGAATTTTCGTCTTGGCCAGTTGCTTTGATAGTTACATAAACAATTACTTGGCCAGTTACAATAAGTTTAAAATAGAATTTTAACTTAATTAAAGTATTACCCTGATGGTGCATTTTGCCAGTATTTCTGGACTCTCCTCTTGGTGTCCTGGTCCATAAAATTGTATACTTTGCTCTTCTCCCAGTCTACGACCTCAGGAGGTAGCTGTTTCTCTTCTTGCTCTTTATTGATTTGTGCATTTTCTGCAGCGTCCATCTGTCTTATTGCTTCCAAAACATCCTCTGGTACATCGTCCAACTTCTGTTGTGCTACCATCTGTTCTATCCTTTTAATTTCAGCCTCTGGCAGTGAGGCCTTCATTTGCTTTTCTTTTTCTTCCTTTTTCTTTCTTTTCAGCCTCTTTCAATCTCTCTTCAATCTCCTTTGCTTTCTTCTTTCGTTTTGCTTTCACATCCCCCCACCAGTAAATGTTGTCCTTTTTCTGTATTCTTCTTCTATTCTTTAATCTCACAACGTAAGAGTAGAGACCCATTGATGATACAGTTTCACCAGAATGTTGCTCTGTAAGGCGCATTGTTAACTCGCCTTTTTTGTTCTCCTCTGGTGTCTTCTGCTCTTTCTCTGGGCTCAACGTACAAAGTGGAAAGCCACGCGCAGCTACAGGACTTTTCACTATCTGAAACATGTCAGGTTGTTTTTCCATTTCTTCGACTGTGAGCATGCAGACTGTGGGGCTCTGGAACAGTGAGTCCTTTTGCGATGGAGTTGTCGATTGAGTTTCTTCTTGCACTGTGCAGTGAGGTGGAGATTGAGCTGCTGCTGCTGCTGCAGATTCTTCGACTGTGCAGATGCCATGGGACTGAGCTTCCTCAACAGTCGATTGATCTTTATTTTCTGTGTTTTCAGCAGCCTTAGATGCAGCTCCATTTGATTCATTTTTTTCTTCTGCAGAGGTAGGTGGTGGGGAGCTGTGCTGCTGAGCTGCTGTTGAGGTGTGAATCTTTTGTCTCAACATTTGCTCCAATTCCTTCAATTTTATCTCTAACTCCTTCACCGATGATGCAAGGCAAAAATTCTCGGTCACAAGTGTAGCATTTCGTTCCTCCAGATTCATCATGTCCTCCGTGATTTTCCTTAGTTCCTGTTCCTTTTCGTTCAGTTTTGTCTTCAAATTATCTTTCTCCAGTCATATATCTTATCTCCTCCTCCTTTTTCTGAAGCTCTTTCTCCCACTTGTTTTTTTCTGAAGTTGTTTCCTATTCAGCCACCTCAACTTGTAGGTTATCTTCTTTGTTTTCACAATTCTGATCATCAGCTCCTTTTTCCTCTCCTTCCGGAACTGTCTTTGCTTCAACTGATCTATTCTCCTCTTCCTCGGATTCTGATTCCTCTCTATCCTCCTTCAGGTTTTCAAAGATTTTCTGAAAGAAACATATTCAATATGTCAGTGACATGCTATGTGACATGAGCAATGACATGTTTACAACAGTTATGAAGGCCAGTGACATGAAGTGTGAATTGGCCATTGACATGCAGTGTGATAGTGACTTAATCAGTGACTTTTAACCAAGATAGTTACTTGGCCAGTTACTTGACCAGTGACAACTACTTTGACAGAGAAGAAAATACCTCTAGTTTTTTCAAGCTGTTAAAACTTGTCCAATTCTGTATCAGCTTCTGGATGTCCCATTTTCTCATCCCATGATCTTCGTTCTCCCTTCCAGATATTGGCTTGATTTTTCCAGTCTTTTGACAGAACCAATACTGCTTGCACAAAAAACAAAAAAAAATTAGTCATAGTGACTTGACGAATGACATGCAGTTTGTCTTGATCAGTGACTTGACCAGTTACATTTCAGTCTGACAGTAACTTACCAGTATTATCATAACGCAGCCCCCCGTATTACCATATGGCCTGCTTGACTCCTTTTTCTTTTTCAAAGTCTTTATAGACTTTTTTAAGAAGCTTCCAACTTCCCTTGCCCAGTCATAAGATCCGATCTTTTCCAAATTTTCGCAGGCTTTGACGTAGTCCCATGAAATTGTTCCTCCTGCGTTTGGGAACAGAAACTTGATGGACAAGTCCAGCAAGATTAATCTTGCCACATTTTTGTCCTTCTTCTCAATCCCATCCTCTGTTGTTGGATTGTCTTTCAGCGCATCTTGCAGAGCTTTCTCCACGGCTTTCTTGTTAATTCTCGCTGTGTTTGAAAAAAACTGCTGGACAAAGTCGGACTGATATGCACCCTCAGAAGTCTTTGGGACCAAGTCACCTTTTTCTGGCATTCCTAGAATCTTTGAAATATCTCTTGTCGAGATCCTGAATTTCTTCTTTCCAAAGAAGAAGAGGTCAGTTTCATGGTCGTAGGCCTGCAGGAGGAGTGTAATGAAATCATCAGATTTCTTGGCTGACTTCTCCTCTATGTAGCCACCATGGAATGCATCGACAATATTTCCAAATGGTGACTGCCTGAGCAAATCTAATGTTCTTGCACTGAGATTCTTCTTGTTATCTTTAATTGTGTTGAAGAAACTTATTAATGTGCACCTGTACTGCACATGTCCTGGTTTCACATTTCTCTTCCTCTTTGGTGCTGCTTCAGTTTTTTGAAATAGCACCAAAGAGGAACCCTTGTTTGGTGATTGTTCTACTTTTTCTTCCTGTCTTTTTTTTTTTTGATTTCAAGCTCTTCTTGAGAATCTTCTTCAGTGATGGTTCTTCTTCTTCTTCTTCTTCTTCTGTTTCTTCCTGTCTCCTTTTTTTTTATTTCTTCAAGCTCTTCTTCGAATTCTTCTTTCTGTGTATCGTTCGATCGTGTTCTTCATCTTCTGATTCCACCTCTTGGTAGTCTTCGTCATCATCGCTTGGTTCCCTTTCTTTTCTTTTTGTTCTTGCCATTTCTGATGTTTAAATTCTGTTGAAAAAATAAGAAGGTTAGCATTGAGTTTGCAGTTACATAATCAGTTACGTAGTCAGTTACTTGGCCAGATACATATATTGTAAGTTACATGATCAGTTACATGGTCAGTTACAACTCATGTCAATGACAACGTCAGTTACATGATCAGTTACTTGGCCAGTTACATATGTTGTAAGTTACAACGTCAGTTACATGATTAGTTACATGTTCAGTTACATGGCCAGTTACATGGCCAATTACATGTTCAGTTACATACATTGTAAGTTACATGGCCAGTTACATGATCATTGACAGGAGTTTAACACACGTTGCCAATGAGTTGGCCTTTTCCAGTGACTTATCTGGCCTTTGACTTGTCTAGCGACCTGGCCAGTGACCTCACTGGCCAGTTTCATTATCTGAGCCTATAAAATATGTATTTGCACTAGCAGAATTTTCATTCAAGTAAAGCCTAAAGCCTAAACAGCATGACACACAGTCATTATCTCCATATAAATTGTTATGTTACTGTCCATGTCTCTGTATCAAATCACACCAAAATGGAAACAGAGCCCCTCCAAAATCAAATGATACCCAGTCAGTAGCCTATGTCACTGGCTATGTTACATCATCAAACTAAAATTTGAAGACAGTCATTGATCATCTCCACTCAAAAAAGCTTTAAATCTTCACTCAAACCAAAACTTGGAATCGAATTGTTTTGTTTCAGAATCAAATGCAGAAATAATTATATCATATTCGACTTATAATTCCGAAACTAAATACTATATCAATGACTCGAAATTAAGTAAGAGAAGTTTCTGAGAATCGAGGCTGAAAGATTACCCGGTCGAGGTAGACGATTCGAGTTCTGCAATTCTTCAAATCCCTAAAATTTGGGGCTTTTTCTGTGAAGTACTTTTCAGAGTCGGCGCTGCTTCACCGTTCAGCAAAACAGTCGTCGGAGAAGGTATGTGTCTAAGAATGTGGCCGCCGGAGATTAATATTTCTCTATTTCGGAGTAGGTTTGAGTGGTTTTTTTAGGTTTGAATTTCCGAAGTAATGTGGAGAAGACGAAACAATAGTGCCGTTTTAGTCTACCTCTCACAAACCGCCAGAGAAAACTGACGGTGGCAGTTTTGTAATTAAATTGAAGTACAGTGGTAGAACGTGAACAGGTGACCTTAATTATCATCGGGACATTTGTGCTGTTTGAATTATAATAAGGCACTTCAAAATGACCTTTTTTATCATTATCCCGATTTGGAATCCTTACAGTTGTAATTAAAAAGAAGGGGAAAAAAACGTTTTGCCATATGAAAAATGATGGTTTCTGATTCAATTAGAAATATAAATTCAGAAACATATAATGAAGATGTTTTACAATTAATGAAATCCAACGCTTAATGAACCAACCTAACCTCTGGAATCCATGTACAAACAGCACTAATTAAATTTCTTATTCTCATCCTAAAATAACATATAATAGTAGAACGATCGATGACTCGAGCAATGATTACTCTTCAAAACATAATAGGAGATTGCCTCGTCAAGCCATGAAGATGATTTATCTTGAAAACTCAGCCAAGCTAGGAACAGAGAGATATTGGCAAGGTTGTTTGAACATCAATTTTTTTAGCTCAATATCGATCGCAGGTGTCAATATTGCTTGTTGCAGGCTCTAGTAGTTTAAGAGAAGAACTGGTAGGTTTTCGCTTTGATGATGATGTTCCTTAGTGCACCAATGGGAGCTAGAATCATCAGAGTGACGCCACAAATGATACAAAACTGAAATGAATGAGAAAAATAAGTGAGTAGACGTATGAAGCATAAAGAACAAGGAAAACAACTTACCGAGGCATGATCAACAGAACTTACCCAGTTTGCACACCAAGATAGACTGAATGGTTTCGGTTTGTAGAGGGCAAGCCACATGATGCAGGGAAGCTTCACAGAGCAAGATTAAGGAAAGATTTAGCTATTTCGATCTTTCAAAATGCATACACAAAGAACACAAAGATCAATCAGAGCAAAGAATTCTTTAGTTTGCTTACGTAATATGTTGTTGGGGCGAAAGCAAATCCCCCAAAGAATCCGAGAAGGCCACCGAAGAAAGGGATTGCTATGGCAACGATCATAGTAAATGCTACCAATGTAAGAGTAAATAATTAGCATTCAAATAAAAGTTGGATCAGAATACATTGGAAAAAAAAAAAAAAAACGGAGAGGTGTAGCGTAAGTGGACGTACCAACATATGTAGTTCGAGTAAAAAAGCGGAGAACGAAACTGGGTGAGAAGTTCATTTTTTTAACCAAAAAGGTTTCAATCATGTCAAACACCGCCATTGCATATATCTGATAGCTTCCAATCACATGAACTACGACAAACATGTTAGCAGTTGCAATTAGCCAAGCTGGTTTCTCCAGCGAGATGAGTATGTTGTCATCAACCCTATTTCCGAAGACATAATACCCAACAATAGCAACAGGGAAGTAGCATATAGCCACAACTATGTATGCCACAACCACTCCTTTCCACATGGGACCTTTGGAAGGCTTTTCCGGCGTTGAAGGAATGGTTGCTTGGATCTCCAGGACCACATTGTGACCAGCATAGGCAAATGCTACCTCACCCAACCCACCAAAGAAGTTAAGCACAGTTCCAGGAGTAGTTGAGGCTCTGTAGCTGTAGTCCACATCTGGTACGACCCCCTTGTGTAATGAAGCTGCCCATGCAATAGTAGAGTAACTACAAACAAGAGTCCAAGAACACAGGGTAGAAATCAATGATACCAGATTGCATGTCTGCATTACTTGGTAAGAATTTATGGTTATCATTCATTAATTCTCATCATAGTAATTAATTAGTTCAATAATAAAGCTTTCCATATAAGCAATTGATATTTGATTTGATTACCTCAAGGACATGATTGCTGCGGCGAGTGAGATACCAGACATGGAGTTGAAGTTGGGGAGATGGGAAAGCACAAAGTGACAAGAAGCAAAAATCATAATCCAGAACGTGGTCCTGATATCTTTGCAGCTAGGACAAAGCACATCATGGACTTTCTTCAATGATTTTCCTCCTGTCACCATATAGACTATGCAAACACCAACCTCAACAACTACCTGTTGGGGCACCACAACCCAGAGCCCTAGCTTCGGCCCAAAGGCATGTTGACCCAGCTCGTGATACCTATCGAACCGCTTGCCAGGCACCATTTCATGCATCTCAACCATTTGCCATAGTGTGTATAGGGTGATGACCCATGACAAAATAAGGATAACCACACCAGGACCCCTGTAATGTTTCCAAAAACGAAGGAGTCATTTGATTATGTTAAACGATTGAACAGATATATCATTTTCATAATAGTAGTGATTGAGTAGTGTAAATTGCATATTATGAACCCGGATTTCATATGACCAATTATAATAATCAGGAATCTGAGTTCTGTTTTGAATTGACAGATTTACCCAAGTCGTAAACATATAGTCTATACGGTAGCAGTGAAACCAAGGGAATAACTCAGGAATGAAAATTCTGTTTTGAATTGGAATATAGAAATCCTATACAGTAACTCATAACCTATCATGTTGGGAGCATAGTCTATATGGTAATGGAACCAATATGATAAATGATGAATAAAAATTCTGCTTTGAATTAGCAGATAAAAATTTCATACAAAATACCATTATTTATCAAGGTTTGAACGGTCTATATGGTAATGAACCCAAGTAGAATCAATTTTTAACTGGCAGATAAAAATCCTATAAAGAAACCATTAATCTATCAAGTTGTGAACATAGTCTATATGGCAATGAAAAAAAACAACAACCCCAAAATCTATCCATTTGACTTCACAGACACCCCTAAACTCGAGCAAACAATGAACATAAAGCAATGAACGATATATACCAGCCAAGCTCTGCAAGGGCAAAAGGAAGACTAAGGACACCAGCCCCAACCATAGCAGTGACATTGTGGAAAGCGGAGTACCACCATTTGGCATTCCTAGCAGAAGTGATGGGAAGCCAATCGTTGATCTGCTTCTGTCTCGCAAGCTCAGCATCTGACAGAGTAGCCTCGGCCATTTTGATCTCAAAATCAGACCAAAACAAAATTCAAGAATGAGGAAGTGGTTGTAGGCAAAGAGCACAGAGGTGTGTTATATAACTTTCATGGGAAGGAAGAAGGCCAAAAATAGCAATAGTTAGGCACATGTTTTGCATTAAGTTTCAGTTTTTTTCTTGCCCTAGTAAAGGAATTGTGCCTGTTTTTAGAGGTCAGCTGTACTAGAGTCTCAAATACCACAAAGCCCCTTCTCTATTACTCCCATAACTCGATTTTCTCTTAACCAACTAGAGGCTTCTGGGGTAATTTTCCAGGCATGAAAAAACAAAAAAATAATAAATAAAAACAAGTCTGACCGAGTGGGAAAGTTTTGGAAGGAAGGAAAAGATTCATGCTTGGTAAATCCGAACATGGCGGGATTCTTTCACAACCAAGGTCCTTTCTTTCACCAAACGTCAACACCTAGTTGTACGATTCAAAGGGGATTCATTATTCATTATCCATTTATCCTCACGAAGTCTTTCCGCCATTTTCTCAAACCAGATCAAGCTTCCCATGTCCACTCAATACTTCAATACCTTATTACCAGCATTACCCCTGAACCTATCGTATCCGACAAGCACTTGTTGCTTCACAGATCCATTGACAGTTATGACATAAATTGGGACTATGTGAGCGTTTAAGCCATAAGATTGTATTGGATACAAGTCATGTCACAAATTAATTCACAGAACCTCGGATGCCATATCATGACCCATATGTATTGCTTGTTGCCCTTTTGTCAAATTTTTCCCTATTGAGGTTGGTGGTAAGGATTAGCCGATTAGGACTTGAAATAAGCAATCAAGTAAAGAAGGTATGGGTGCATTATGGCTAGCATATCAAGTACCAAATCATGTCTGAGCAGAAAAGGAAATGAAATTAGTGAATGCGTAAATTTGGCCACAAACTGATATGGTAAAAATTGCAAGTATTTGAATCCAGTCGTGATGATTAAATTCATTCCATTATGTTCAAGTCTAAGTTTTGAAGTATAGAATGGCAGCTCAGATTATGTTAGTATGAATCTATCGGCGATTTTATCGTTATTAAGGATGAACCTACATATTCCACAATTAATTATGTTGAATCTGTAACAGATCACTAGGATGAATCTGTAATTGCATGCCTCGCAATTAATTGAGATATAATGAATTATTTAATTCCAAGAACCTGAATGTTGATTCAGATCATGATACAACGCATATTTTCCGCAACATATTTGGTTCAGAAGTTCCTAGTTCATAGAATCTCAAGTATATATCAACAAAATCATATCCAGAAGTCAAAATGTGAAACGAAGGGGGATAGCCGACTCTGTCATAGTACTGCAGATAGATAATATACAAGGGCCAAATGCATGTACACATCACAAAGAGGGTTAGATCTAATAGACATGATGAACAACTATATATATATATACTTCGATAACACACAACTTGTATTGATCATGTTGATAACGATACAATAGCCGTGGACAAGCTCGATCACAGCAACTATGCATATACTAGACAGGTATTACAGAACATATTGGGAGAAAAAACAAAGAAACAATAGATATAAAGAAAAGAACTATTTGAGAGAACTCACCAAAGTTCTTCTCTATCTATAGGTCTAACCAAGAACGCTGACTCGTGTGTACAGTCCGATCAAGCAACTAAAGAACTGGAATGTTTGTAGCTCCGAGTTGGCCATGTAGAGCTAATTGATTCTTCAGCCTCCACGCCTTGTGCACCAACACACAAATATTGGTTTATTAACTTCCTACTTTGTCTGGAATTCCCTGCTGATACTTTCCCATTTGAGCGAGATGATCCTACATTGTCAACACCCTTCTCCTTCTCCACGAAGGCAGGTGAAGACATGGATGATCGTGACAGAGGACTTGCATGTGATTGAGCTGGAAAAGCATACTGAGGCACTGCTTGAATCACACCATGTGTTAGACCAGCAGTATATCTCATTTTAGTGTAGGGGCTTGGAAGATAAGTCCTGGCAGAAAGTATCCTTTTGCTGTTGGGAAGGGATGAAGATTTCAAATACATCTGCCGAAGTGGGATTGGACTGTCTTCCAAATCTGTAGATGGACTATACGAGTCCAAGGAATCAGCATCTCCCAAGTCTCTGCTAGATTCCTTTTTTACTTTCCTCCTCGGCCATTGAAGAAGAAACTTAAGGCTCCTTGCAGCATAATTTACAGAACCAGTCTTCTTATTGCTCACTGAGTTGGGTGAATCAACCTGACTTATTTCACCCGAGCACCTACTGAATTGTAGACATGACTGATAACCACTGGCATCGGAAGCATTATCATTGCCCGTGTATAAGAATATCTCTGCATCAGGGATTCGGAAAGACGTTCCGGGACTGCTCCCAATACCATGCATTCTCAAATGAGAAACAAGGGCATTTCTCGCTTTATGATCTCGACACTTGGAGATTCCTCCAGCTGAAATCAACTGCTTGATCAAAAGTTCAGAAGATGGTGACTTTGGCCTTTGCTTAAGAATATCCAACGGGGTCATGCCATCACCATCACGGATGTTCAGATCGATTGATGGAACAGTCATGAGGAGTTCCACCACACTAGACTGTATGTTCTCACTAACAGCTATGTGAAGAGCTGTTCTTCCATTGTTGTTCCTATCATTAACGATGTCCTGCATGTTCACAATATCACCACATACTAATTGCTTGATGAGCTCAATCTGTTTGTCCACTCTCCGGAAACCAGGAGCTCGGAAACCAGCCACTGCCATGTGTAGAAATGTATCTCCATAGTAGTTCGATAAAGAGACTAATGAGGGAGATGCACCAATTAGCACTTCCACCACAGCTAAGTGACCCCTGTAAGCGGCAACATGTAAAGCTGTATTCCCTTGACTATCTACAAATGTGCTGATATCAAAGGATGCTATTAGATATTTAACCACCTGCATAAAAGAAAGCCAATTAAAAAAATAACATTGTAAGTAACAATCTAATGCTCAAAGAAGACTTCGAAAACTGCAGTCATCAGTAACAAAGTGAAATCTGGGTTCTGCATGTGCATCATGAATAATATATCCTACATTCAAACAAGCAGAAAACAATAACATTAAAAACAAAATTCAGAGGAGTCTTTTTTAGACAAGTTACAAGGTGCCTGTGAGGCCACATTTGCTGAGCAAGCATGAACATCTTGAAGCCAACAATTTATGCATGTATATTAGAGCCAATCTAACACCCAAGCATTTAGCCGTTTAACTTAAACTTCAATTCAGCGCTCACTCTCTTGCTTTAAGCCTCAAATAGAAAAGAGTTGCCAAATTACTCCAACAATTTAATCTCAAAACAAAGCCTCCTCATATAATTAAGTTCAAGTAATAAACAAATAATTCATCACCAAGAATACTTCTATCTTCTATAAACATTTCTCTATTAACAATCCAGTATTGACCAAGAGTATCAGATCTAAACTACCTTCCATTACCTAAAATTGTAAGAATCACATAAGCAAGTAATCAAATTCAAGCAATCTAACAAGACCCTCACCTCAATCTGCCCTCTACCAGAGGCAGTATGCAAGACAGTAGAGCCCTGAGCATCCCTATAAACCAAAACATCACCACAATCCCCAACCAACTCCTTCAAAACCTCCAGATTCCCACCTCTCGCAGCCGCATGAACCGCCCGGTTCATCATCTCCCACTTAAAATCCGACCTACTATCCACCATCGTCTCCTCCAGCTCCCCATTCTCCTCACCAAACCTCGGCGACACCGAAAAATCTAGCAGCAGCCTGAAAACCTCAGCATTCTTACTCCTAGCAGCAGCATAAAAGATATCAGTCACCCCATACTCTCCTTCCCCAAACACCAAAAGAGGGTCTCTTGCTAACAACTCCTTAACAAAGGCCACGTCACCGGCTGAGGCGGCGGTGTAGAGGAGCCAGCCGCCGTAGCCGGCCCGGATCAGAGAGTTGTGGCCACTCTGTGTCTGGCACTCATTGAGAAGCCTCTTGGCAACTTGAGAGCGGCATTTCGCCACGTCATTGAAGTGAGCCTCGTCGTCCCACACGGTTTCGAGGCGGCGGATGCGGCGGAGCGATGTCAGCTTGATGAGGAGGTTGGTGTCGAGGTGAAGAAGCTCGCTGACAAGGTCGTAAAGGCCATTGGCTGCTGCCCAATCAATAGGTGACGCGTACCACCACTGGTCTCCGGTGCTTTCCCACCGGAGAGGGAAGTATGACGGCGGCATTGTAACCCCGGAAAATTGAACTATGATTATCGGTTCATCCAGCA
Organism: Rosa rugosa; assembly: GCF_958449725.1. NCBI lineage: Eukaryota > Viridiplantae > Streptophyta > Magnoliopsida > Rosales > Rosaceae > Rosa > Rosa rugosa. Next base: position 10,317,025 of record NC_084824.1, on the reverse strand, counting down.
CATAGAAGACAATGATTGATCAAGTGAGTCTGACAAAAGGCCTAAAAGGAACTTGCTTTTCTTGAATGGAAAAAAAGTTAAAGAAAGCTAAAGCTTAAAGCTTTTTGGAATCAAGGTACGTATAAGAACCAGGGTAGTGAAGAAAGAGCAAAGAAAGGTGGTTTTAGATGAAACCCATTAGAGTTTAAGCTGAGAAGTTAGGATTTGAGTACTTGTAGCTTAAGCAAGAAGAGCTATTGCTGCACAGAGAAACAGAGGTTTAGAGGAGAGAATATGAGTGAACGTGGAGAGGAAAGTGAGCAAGAATTAGAGGGATAAACAAGAGGAAGATGACCACTTGATTAATAGTGATGATTTTTGGAGGGGGATTTTATATGGTGAGAGAAATTAAAGTTAAGAGACAAAAGCATAGAATGATATATAGATTCCTTGATGAGCCCGTGAAACTGTGAAAGCTCAGTATAGAAAGACAGAGGAGGTTATAGTCATGTATGTAGATGACTGGTGACGGACCAAACTAGGTAGTTTATGGTTTTAATGCTTAATGGTTTTTCTGTTACTTCAGTAAATCGGATATGAAAGAGGAACAAGGTGAAAGGGACCGGCAGTGACGGTTGAGTTGGTTACTACCGTACGTTGATTTTTAAGGGATTGATTCATGAAAGAAGTCAAAGAACCATTTCATGATTTTTCGTTTAATCACAACAATAATGTTTCCTTGGTCACTAACTGATCAAGAAAATTATAGTGACTAAGAAGATTATGCTAAATTATCATTGCATGTAAATCTAACGGTGAAAATAATTATATTTTTTTAAATAGGATTTGGAACCCAGCCTAGCTGGGGAAATAATTATATTTTAAGTTTAGTTGTTTTATTTTCCACTATTATATGTTTTCTTGGTCAGTACTACTGACTAGGTAAATACCATTGTAATCACAAAGGTTTAAATAAAAATTAATTAATAAAGTATATCAGATTATCACTTTCTAATTTAAACTTGTTTTTTCTTTAGTAATAACTCGATCAATAACCTTTGATTTTCTATCATCAGATTTAAATTTAGGAAGATAAGATCAGACTCGGTGACCTGATATCTAGATAGAAGTAGGCCACCATCAACAGATTGCTTTGGGCATTTTCAACTTGTAACCATTCCTTATCAATATTGTTGTCTTTGATAACAAAAAGTGTTCTTCTAATTTTTTTTTTTTTTTAAAGGTGTTCTTCAGAAAAAAAAAGTTATAATACCTAATCATGCTAGACATTATAACTCAACCTACCATTTTGGTGTGCATCAAATTTTTAGTAACAATATATAAGGATAATGATGCTGATCTTTTTACTTTCTATCAATGAATTTTGCACTAGTTGCAAGGAAGGTAGCCAAGGTTATATCAAGAATGATCCATTAAAGAAATTAGTAGGTTGATTCACATGCTTCTAGGGATGGGAGTAGTCAATTTTGTACCATTTTGTTATTGCTTTGGGCAAGTGATTATTTATTCTTGTAGGGCATATAAGGATAATGCCTCACCGACCGTGGTGTCCGTTAATGTTTGACCTAATTATGTGGATAAATGTGGAAGGAAATCTAATGCCTCTAAAAATCAGATCCAAAGGCATGTGCAAAACTTGATTAGTTGATGATCTATGAATGCATGTACCTCCCGTTCTACGTATCTGTGTGAAATCCCGATGATGACCAGCATGAAAGGTATTGCCACACTGCAGCTAACTGTTTCCGACTCTAAAATTTCAGTACTCCGAGTTATTACTAATGGTTCTAGCTCTAGTACAGCATAGATAGGTTGCTCAACGATTCGATACAATTCATGACTGAGTTTTGGGTTCTTTAAGGATATTTATATTCTTTCATGGCCATTGAAGAACTTAAAAAGCAACAAGTTAAAGAATTTCATCAGTAATTCTCTTTAGCTGTCAGTCCCACCAAACCACCGATCAACAGTCATAGTAGTCTGGACTCTGGACCCAAAGAGTTGGAGTGTTAAAAGGTTAACCAGCTAGTTACACATCTGACATCTCAAATCAATTCTCTATTATTAACAAAAACTTTTAATTGAAATCAACTAAATAGGCGAACACGACATTTGAGTCTAAAGGAAGACTTCTACAAAGAGAAGCAAAGGCTGCTATGTCAATGACCATCAGATGGTGCTACTCTGCATTAAGTAATGAGCTTTTGCCATTTTCAGATTGAAGTCTTGCTATAAACCGAATTAGTTGCGAAGATGTCTTTGATAGTGTAGTTTATGTTTAGATGTGAAGGCTCTAGCGACACACTTTTGATCAAGTCTGTTTTCATGATGTACCCCTAAAGTTTGCGATGGGGTGTTTATCACCTTGCTCGAATCGCTTTGGTGTGATCAAAGTTCCCATTTGAAGGCAAAGACGAGTGTCCTCGGTTGTCGCAGTTACCATTAGATGATGCAAGTAATCTGCAACACATTTGATGCAATGTGTGGTACTCTTTTCTATTCATGTAAAATTCATCATGAATTGATAAAGCATGACCCTCACTTTGCAGAGTTGTACCAATATATCCGGCAGGGATAAATTGACTTGATATACTGGTAGACTAATGTGGAACTATTCTAGTTCTGTATCAAACTAAATGACCTTTGTATCAAACTAAGTTTATTGATATATACGTACAAAACGGCAGAAGTTCCCCACTTTGCAAGCCTTGTACAAGATGAATTAATCACTGTCAAGAAAATTGAAGATGAATGCACATTCCCAAGGATTCTTAAAAGGAGCAAAGAGGAATGGATTAGCGTTGGCTGGATATGTCTCGGTGGAAATAGGTGACAAACACTCGTCAAGGCTTGGGCTATCCATCTGTCGCTCAGAAATGGACAATAAAGAAAAGCTTGTAAGGGCGCGCGGCCTTATGTCATGTCGCACATGGATGGCCTAATTTGTTGGTCGTTGCCTAGCAAGGACTGTAGTGGAGCCTCGTCACTGTGTAAGGCGACTTCCAGCTTATCGCCGTTCCTTGGTTTCATCATCCTTCTGGGATCACGACACATCGATAACTTCCTTTCTTTTCTTTGTCTGATGGTTGCCGACGCTCAGGTGACGTGGAAATTCGATCAATTGAACGACGACAAACATAAGCATCCATCGACAGTAAGGTCGAAAGAAGAAGCCCGAGGGCCAGAATCCAGATACAGAGGAACTCCTCGTTCGATAAGACATTGTAAGGTTGAAAGAAGAAGTGCCTGAATGAGGAGACTTGGGATCATGATGAAAGAACTCACTTTCAACCAGAGACATGGCAATGGCAAGCCTTGGGATTTAGACAGGACAGATGTTTGCTATGTTTGCAGAATATGGAAGTGGAAAGAAGTCAGAAGAATAACAACCCCATCAAAGTTTGCTTTATATCAAAAACTAGCAAAGCTAAAGTACAATTTCATGCTTCTTTGTTTAGAACCAGCAAAGAGGGGAGAAATCCGCAACTAAAAGTTAAAACACCAAAAATAGACAACCCAGAGAGATCAACCCCCCAGAGGAGGACACAAAGATACAACCCAGAGAGATCAACCCCCCAGAGGAGGACACAAAGATACAACCCAGAGAGATCAACCCCCCAGAGGAGGACACAAAGATACTCTTATTCAGAACCCAGAAACCTAAAAATTATAGACTCAACCGAAACATGTAAAAGAAAAGCCTTCCATCTTCAGATCCGAGCTTAAGCCTTGGCGATGTGCACAATCAAGTCAATCACACGGGAACTGTAACCCCACTCGTTGTCGTACCATGAAACAAGCTTGACAAAGTTGTCGTTCAATGCAATTCCAGCCTTGGCATCAAAGATGCTAGACCTGAAAGAGAACAAGACATTGAATGAGATAAACCAATAAATTCACCACTGCAACTTCAAGATGGTCACTAATCCAAACAGCATAGATGGTTTATTCTGTACGTAGTACTCCAAGCATTAAATGACTAATATTCATTTACCTGTTGTCACCAATGAAGTCGGTTGACACAACATCCTCATCGGTGTAACCCAAGATGCCCTTCAACTTTCCCTCAGACTCCTCCCTGTTGAGACAGAATTAAAGATAAAAGATTAGAACCAAGACATGCATTGTAATGTCATGACACCCCACCTTGATTGCAACTAATTAACAACAAAGTTCAACAAGCCTTACTTGATAGCAGCCTTGATCTGGTCATAGGTTGCCTTCTTCTCAAGTCTGACAGTGAGGTCAACAACTGAAACATCAACAGTGGGTACACGGAAGGCCATTCCGGTCAACTTGCCATTGAGAGCAGGCAGAACCTTTCCGACAGCCTAAACATATTCCAAAATCAAGGATTAATAAAGCTGTTAAAGATGAAGTATCACTGACATGTAACTTACAAGTGTATCAACAATACTGAAGCAGTGGCACAAAGAATATTGAAAATACCTTGGCAGCTCCAGTGCTGCTGGGAATGATGTTGAATGAGGCAGCACGTCCACCTCTCCAGTCCTTTGCTGATGGTCCATCAACAGTCTTCTGGGTGGCTGAATTGCAAATACACAGACGACTTTAGTTGGTTTCAAATCTAGTATCTTAACATTCATATATCTCACATGGTTACAAGTGAAAACTCACCAGTGATGGAGTGCACAGTGGTCATAAGACCCTCAACAATTCCAAACCTGTCGTTGATAACCTAAAGACAACAAAATTAAATAAGCAACAACAATTGGCTGAGTTCTCAAACACAAATAGCAGGCAGAAAGACGCGAACCTTGGCAAGGGGTGCAAGACAGTTGGTAGTGCAGCTAGCATTGGAAACAATGGCAAGGTTGGACTTGTATTCATGCTCATTGACTCCCACAACAAACATGGGGGCATCCTTACTTGGGGCAGAGATGACAACCTTCTTGGCACCACCCTGATCACACAAGCAGCACATATTAATTCTCCGTAACAAAATGTAGATGCAGAACTACCCAAATCAATATCAAGAAGTGGGATGCACGTAATAAACCACAGCTAACCCTACCGGAGATAATACTTAAAATCAAGTATAAACAGAGAACCATGCAAATGATTAACAAATATATACAATTCAGGTCTTAAATGCACTCTCTCATTGACAGTACCAGTCCTAGTAAAGATACTTCATACTCACTCTAAAATGACCATAAAGTTGTCACAACCATAAAAATATCAATTCCGAAAGATCCACTACTAGAAACACAGTCAAAATCATATATACACCAAAGCAGAGAAGCCAATCAAACTCGGTACTGCAATCAACTCAAAAATTAAAGAAAATTGTAAAGAGAGCTGACCTTCAAGTGAGCGGCGGCTTTGTCCTTATCAGTGAACACTCCAGTAGACTCCACAACAATATCGGCGCCAACCGAACCCCATGGGATCTCCTCTGGGTTTCTGCAACAAACAAATCACACAATTGATTTAGCACTTGGATCTACAATCACAGCAACTACAAAACCAACTCAAACTAATCAATAACTCAGAGATCCATCATTACCTGAGCCCGAAGACGGCAACTGGCTTCTCACCGAAGAGGAGGGTCTTCTCATCCTTGACCTTGAGCTCATTGTGCTTCCATGCTCCGTGGACGGTGTCATACTTAAACATGTAGGTCTAAAAACAACAAAAACCACACCGATCATCAAAATATTCCAAAAATCCAAACTCATAACTCCGAAAACATCAAAGATTAACACTCACCATGTAGTCGGTGGTGATGAATGGATCGTTGACAGCGACGAGCTCAACATCGTCCCTCTGTAGGGCGACCCTAGCAACCAAACGTCCGATTCTTCCGAATCCTGCACCATTTCATTTTCATCAGATCGAAAACCAAAATCCGAAAACTAAAAACCAAAAACCAAGCCAAATCTCAGATCTATATCAACCGAAAGCAACAATTCAAAGAAACAAGGATCTGGATTCTCACCGTTGATTCCGATCTTGATCTTGGCTGCTCGATAATAACAATAACAAAAACAAGAGCATAATCAGCACCAAAAAAAAAATACATGATCTGTAACGAAAAAATTGAAAACAATAAGAGAGCTTAGATGATTACCCATAGTGATTGATTTGGAGAGAGTAGAGTAGAGAGAGTTTAGGTTTTTGATTTTGATTTTGAGGAAGAAGATGAGGGTTTTGTGAGAAGAGAGTGATGATGAGAGGGTTTATATAGGAAAGAGGGGCAAAAGGGTAAATCACTGTGGGCTGAGACTGAGGTGGGTGGGGTAAATCACGTGCGGCGGTTTTTCTTGGGGAAAAAGAAAGTCGAATCTGCGCCGCTGATTTGGCGTGCAGGTTTGTGATGGCCGCAGATTTACGACCAGGCCTACGCGGGTGGTTATTTCTGGAAGGAATATTCGGAGAGGGATCCGGTGGGTCTTGAGGACGTGGCGAAATTGAGAAAGAAAGGAAAGAAGTGAGAGTTGGCTTGAGTTATGAGGTCACGTGAGATCGAGCACACTGGATTATCGGTCTAATTCAACTTGCTGCTCACGAACTTCTCGATAGTTCTTTAGATTTTGCAACCACTTTTACTTTTTCGCACAAGGAAAAAAATCTGAGCATTTTAACCTTTTTTTTCGGTAGAGTGAGGGTAAAGTAGATTTCTTTTACCGTATCTGAAATCTGGTAATGAGTATTGTCTATATTGTTTTTTTTTTTTGGCAATAACTATGGTATCAAAATGTTCTTCTAAGGCAGCTGTACTAATCATTTTTCAAAAAAATATGTTCTTCTATGTAAAATCTATTATTTATATTAATTTGTTAATTATGTTAAAATAGGTTATAGGTAGTTGATAAATGAACTTATTGAACGTTAATAATCATCGTGTTTTCTTTTTCTCTATCGGATTGTTTAAAAGGTTTTTAATGGACTCTGTAGTGTGTCTAATAAAAAAGTTAACTCAGATTGATCTTGTGAAACCTTTTTCGATTTTTAAACTTATTTTAGTTACAATATATTTTCCGTAAAAATACTATCATTTTTTTTTTTTTGAGAAACGTGTGTTACACTCTGCACATGAGATGAATGGTTGTAGCCTGTAGGTTGGGGAATGATCTACTCTTCCAATGTTCTTCTTCTATTCAATGTTAATATTTCTTGTAATTTCTTTGAAGGGTTAATATTTTTGAGTAATAAAATATTCGGTTCCGACCCCAAACAAGAAAGAAAAGTTGCTCGAAAATTTTCTTCTGTTCTTATCTTGTCTTTAGATAGTTGGAATTGAAGATTAAACGAGTAATGAAAAGATGTTACAACCAAACCAATAGAAGAAAGTTATGGTATTGAACGATTCTAACATCAAAATATCTATCAAAGCAAGTTGCCGCACTTGAGCTTGAAATGCACTATGCACCTATCACTAAAAGACAATTCAATTTCTTATGCCCCACGAAAGAATATGAAAGATTGTTAATGTCATGCTTTTGCTATGGATGATGATGATATGTCAACGTGTTTAACCCACAAACTATGAACCTTTTAGCTATAATACACATTTTTGTTCGTTAATCTTGACCTTTAAATTTCTCAAATGATCGACATCATAGACGAGTCATCATAGACGAGTCTAAGAAGAATGTTAAAGAAAACATGGTTCATATATATGCTATAATATTTTGGTTTCTTGTTAGTTTTCAATGGGATCCGGCTCCTCTAAAGTGAGGAGATTGTGAATTTACGTCAATTTCATTAAATCTGGACTCTCTGTCTAATCTAAGGGTTATTATAATTGACACATCACTCTTCTATCAATTTTTTGTTTTTCATGTAATCCCCAGTTAACTCTACCGTTAACTCAAAAAAAAAATATAAAATAAAAAATAAATAAAAATCGTCAAGTTCCTTCCTTGTGCTTCGTTTTCTATTTTTCTTTGCTTCCATGGCTGCACACCAACCATGCATGGAATAACTTCTTACAATTGTGTTAATTAATAAACTCGTTAAGAAATAACCCTTTGCAAGGTATAGCATATAGCAAGAGATGAATTGGAGTAACAAAGATCAAACAAAATCAATCACCTTTAATACGTTCAAAAATAAAAATTAAAAAGAACAAAGTCAAAATCTAATGCATAGAAATCTCGGGACAAGCTTCAACAGTGAAAGAGCCCCTCCTGAAGATGCTATTGAAATATCAATCTGTTCACGAAGAGCACAAAAAATACAGAACCCCCTCACTACCACCTGAATAAACCCAATTTCACATTAAAGCCAATACTCTGAATAAGAAAGTGATATATAATCTATATCAAGTTCTCAAACAAATAAAAAACAGACTATGGATCATACACAATTGCAGCTAGGGACTTACAAACAAAAGGCAATGGATGATTGAAAGAACAGAGACCCTCTCCACTAGGGGCTCAATATGCGTAAAGCATTGCGGAATCGCATTGATAAAGCACGTATTAACAAGATTACAAAGCCCTGCACCCTGCGAAACAAAACCATACCAAAACTTACTTCCCAAATTTTTTGATGAATTTATTACTTAATACAATTGCAAGAAGTTATTCCAAGCATGGTTGGTGTGCAGCCATGGAAGAAAAGAAAAATAGAAAAGGAAACACATAAGGAATTTGATGCAGAGGAGAAACGTTGACAAGAAATCCCCAATTCCCTTTTTCTTTTTTTGAGTTAACGGTAGAGTTAACTGGGGTTTAGATGAAAAATCAAAAATTGATGGAAAATTAATAATGTGTCAATTATAATAACTATTGGATTAGATAGAGAGTCCAGATTTAATGAAATTGACATAAATTCACAACCTCCTCACTTTAGAGGAGCCGGATCCTTTCAATGAGGCAAGGTGAAAGTCGCTTCTGACTCTAATATATACAACAATGAATTCAAAAACTGTTGTTGAAGACATGAAAATGTTCACAACTTCTGTGTATTTAGTTTTATCTTTCGAAGGTGTATAGCCAACAAATTTGTTGAAATGTTCAAAAAAAAAAAGAAAAAAGAAATCCAAGCTAAGACAATACGAAAGAATTAAAAACAAAGTGTTGTACAAATTGTTTTTGAAAAGCTAAGCCAAGAGTCACAATCAGTAAGTAAAGCAAACTATTTGGGGTGTTGGTTTTTATTTATTTATTATTTCAATTGGTCAAAGAAAGTATATAGATCAAGAATGTTCTGGCATGCCGTAGGTGTCCAAGGGTGATCTGGTTGCCTCTTATGTACTGAGTCTTGTTTTTCAAAGGTGTACGTGCTGAAAACTTTTGTTAATATGTTGGAAAAGACTCAAAGAGTATCAACAGAAGCAAAGATGATACATAATAAGCTAATGCAAAGTGTTCATTTTTTTTTTTAAGAAAAGTATACTTTTATTCATCCAAACTGTCGATTACATATCTCGAGATTGACCCGTTGTAGCCTCAATATCTCCTAACAACATGGGAATACATCCTCTACTCAAATCCCTCCTATCTACTTCGGTTAAAGGCCTCTTACTAGAAGTGATGGACGTACATGAGCCAAGAAGGCACATCCTTTAACCATAATTCTCGCCCACTCCCTCGAGTTACAAACTTTGCAATTGCATCAGCAGCTTGATTATTATTCTGCGGTGTATGCATGATCCTAGAGATATGAAGTTCATCCAGAACTGTCTGTATCTCTTCCACTATAATTCTTTCCGCCGTAAAACACTTCTCTCTCTCATTAATGCAAAGTGTTCATTAATTGTCTCATAATGCAAGAAAATGAGCGTGCGACCTATCCCTAATAGGTGTATAAGAACAACTCCAACAGCTTCCCCATATTTTGATTTTTCTCTACTTTAGGGAAAAATAAGCCTCTTTTGCTCCAACAGATTCCCTATAACTATCCCTATTTTATGAAAAGTGAGGAAAGAGAAAACCAAATTCCCTATATTTATAGCAATCTCTAAAAATTTAAGGAAGAATATGGAGATTTTAGAGATTGCTGTAAAATAGGGAATCTGTTGGAGTTGGAGAAGAAAAAGATGCTAAAGCTTTGACTTTTGCTTCTCTATTATACAAAAATTATAGCGAAGCTGTTGGAGTTGCTCTAAGGGCAGTGTGCATGCCTCTTAGGCTTTAATTTAAACATAGAAAAAAAAACTAATAAATAGGCGTGCAGGAAACATGAAGTCACCACCAAGAAGCATGGTTCGATGATCGAATGGTAGGTAGAAAGTCAACTAAATATATATGCATGTTCATCATATAAAAAAGAAAAGAACGAATACACGCAGGAATACAGGTATCCATGACCTTATGAGAGACTGATGCTTCATCTAATTGTCAACTCTCACTCACTAAATGTAAATGATGCTCCAAATTAAGGACCAAATTAAACTCAAACTGTACGTATATTAAATCCAGCGTGCAAGATGATATCCACATTGGACGCGTGCAGGCAATGATCCGATCTGGCTAGTTCAGGAGTTCGATCTGTCGAAATTAAATAAATTTCAGATCTGATATTCGAGTTATCATAAAACATTATCACCTGCAGAAGTGCAGATGGATGAACATTATCAGCTGCATGCGAAGGAATCTGGACTTCTGGAGACATATATGAATATATATGAAGTCAAACACATGAGGCCAGATAAGCAACAAGAGAAAAATAAAAGCGAGAAAAACAAGTACTGATTGGTGTGCAGTGTTAGTTGGTTGGACTGGTTTGATTGTTTGTTCCTATTTTGCTCACATTATTGATTTGGGTTTGTTAGGAAATGCCAAAGAAGCAACTTACAAGACCAAATTTATTTTGCCCTATGTTTGGTTTCTCCGACTTTCCAAATCTTGGATTATATATGTGGTGATTCAGTCAAGGTTTTTAGCTCTAGACTCGAAATTAACGACAAGAATGAGACATGAGTAATGCTAGCACAAAATGTTTGTCCAAGAAAAATTTATACAAGAAGCCGGTGTTGCGAGAGTAAAATATATAAATATGTTAATATAAAGTGTTTGATAAATTATTTAAGAAAAGTTAAAACAATGCCAATAATTGTTTTAATTCGCGTTGATGGAGTTATAATATTTGCATTTCTCCAATAATTATTTGTTTTTGAATTGACATCTGTTTGAAACACAAATATTTTTTTTTTTTCATTTTTTTTTGTTATGTCTAACCGACATCACACCTCACATATGCCAAGGCCAAGTCAATGTCAGCTGCCATCATCAGTGAGGCTCGCAACCTAAACTAAGGATTAAGGGAATATATATATATATATAGTGTTGTCCAAATTGAGACCTTATAAAAGGGATTATAAGAGTTTATGCCTCTCCACATAGAATGGATGTCCAAATTTCTTTATTATATTGGGTTGGTCACACGTACTCTAAATCACCAAATATAAGTTTATGTATTTAACTCAAAATTTAATTGTACATGAGTGTGTGTGTGAGAGTGTCAAGTGTTATATTACGTAGTAGAAAAATTGAGACATTGCAAATGAGCTCATAAAGATTTGGGTTTCGAATCCACTTAGTGTCAATTTAATGCTCATATTTCTTCATCAAAGATTGAAGTAATATGAAAGCTGACCAGGGTGGGGATATGTGAAAATTAACTAGTTTGATAAGTTTATGTAGGGGTCCATATGAATGTGCAATGACAATCAGAGAGATGTTTTAGGTACTTCTTGATAATGTGCTCTGATTCGTGTTTTGGTGGCTTAGTTGTCCGGATACTGTGTTCTTAGGCAGTGCCTTTTTCCGGTGACATCTACTATATCAGCTGACCCAAAGCATGTGTTTCTGGTTGGGCTGGGCTTTGTTTGTCGGTCTGTTTCTTTTGTTTTCGTGCTTGTTGATGCTTGCCCATGTTTGGGCCTTTGTTATAATCTTTGTTCCAAAAACCAAGGTAAGAAAAAAAAGGGGTCGTGACCACTTACCCAATTTTAGCCCAAAAATTGCCCACTTACTCCACCAAGAGTTTTTTGACCTCATTTACCCAATCTAACCTATAGTGACAGTTTTGCCCCCTATTAAACTCTATCCTCTCAGACTCTCTCTCACACACTCTCTCTCTCTGCCGCGCCCCACATCCGGCTTCGCTCTCTCTCTCTCTATCTCTCTGTGCCATGGTTGCTCCGGCAGCTTCGGGCCACCACCTCCATCAAGTCTCCACCTCCATCAGAGAAGATAGGAGCACTGCATCCGGATTCGACCTCAACCTCCGAGCGCCGCCGTCACTCGAACCATACTCTCTCTCCCCCAGACTCTCTCTCTCTCTGCCATGGCTGCTCAGGCGCTCCACCTTCGGATTCGGGCCAACAACTCAATCGATCCGGCGGATTCTGGGCCATCTAGTCTCTATTTCTCGATCCGGATCTTGGCCGGGTCTTAACTGGGGAACCCACGGCGACGAAGAGGTACGGTGATTGAGGTTGAGGTCGGCGGTCCGGTCCCATTAACCTTGTTTCGCCAACTCTTCCCATCTAACGAAGACGATGACGATCCGACCAATCCTGCACCGGCCTCACACTCGGTGGGTGCCCAGAGCAATTTCTGGGTGCCCATATCACTTTTTTTTTTTTTTTTTTGTACACTGTGAACCCCGAGAATGAGGAAGGAGGGGAATTGCAATGTAACTGTGGGGTTTGTTTGATGGTCTACTGGGGCAGTAGACACATTATTGGCCCCCAGTAGACTTTTATATGAGGGACAGGGATCACTATAGTGTGGTGTTTTAATAAGTTACCTGTTGTTTTCTGTGTATTAAAGTCAAATTATCTGTGAATCCTACAAAAATGTGCATTTTTGGTGGTCTATTGGGAGGCAGTAGAAACATTGGACTTTGTATTGGGGGGCAATAATATGATTACTGGGGGGCAGTAATATGATTATAAATTGATCAATTGTTCCTGTAGTGTATTCATTTTGGTTTTTGGAGTTCATACAATTCACTGGACGGCAATAATATGATTTTTGGGAGGCAATAATATGATTACTGGGGGGCAGTAATATGATTACTGGGGGGCAATAATAGCCGGATTCCGGATTCCGGTCACCGGTCGCCGGAATCTGGTCACCGTTCGCCGGAGTTCCGTCACAGGTGGCCGGAGTCCGGTCGCCGGAGACCGCGCCGACCACTGGTCACCGGAGCACAGCAAGGTGGAAGGTGACTTCTCTCTCTAAGTGAGAAAGAAGGAGAGGGCAAAAAAGTCTCAAAAAAAAAGAAAAAAGAATTAATTGGGTAAAGGGGAAATAATCCCTTAGAGTGTTTTGGGTAAATGGGGTTAAAAAACAGTTGGTGGAGCAAGTGGGCAATTTTTAGCCTAAAATTGGGTAAACGAGCATTTTCCCAAAAAAAAAAATTCAGTCAAGCGTCGGTGTTTGGAGCGTTGGGCTAGCCTGAGGCTTCTCCATCCCGAGTTTCCTCTAATTAGGCCGAACAAATTGGCTGGCCCACCTAATTTTGTAGTGTTACTAATGATTAAACTATTGAAAAGTATGGGCCGCCTCACATCTCAATACCACTATTTTGATTTATTCTCAATAGTCAATACCATTGATCACATTGTCTTCCAATCGGTCAAAATACTGTAGAACATTGACATCTATTCATCGACATCCTTGACATCCTCTTTCTTTTTGAATTGAAAATCTAATTGGCAACCAATTCTTAACCTAAAACGCTACTCTCTTCCTTCTTACATCATAACTCTTGTTGGCAGCATCCACTAATTCGGAACTTAATTTGAAAATGATATTTTAACTTAAATTAGCGAGTCCTTAATAACCAACGAATGACAAATGCTTTTCTTGGAAGTCGATTCTATACCATCTTTTTGATGCTACACAGAGATTTCATTACCTTAGTCGGAAAATTCGAACCAAAAGAATTAAAACCGTGCATGTACCACTAACTCATGAAGACTAATTATAGGCCCAGAAAATAGTTAGGCGTGGAAAGCTGACCCCGTGGTCTATTTCTTATTTCCATACACGCCTTCGATTTCCTCGGTTGGAGTCTGAGATTTCGTCGGAGTCAAAATACGCGTAATATTAACTCACAATAAATAGAGACATCTCATTGAGAAAATACCTTCCTTTCCTTGTTCTGCTCTATCTCTCATTCCTTTTCGTTTCTTTGTTCTTGCCGGAGAAGAAGAAGAAGGGATTCTGAATCTGATCTCTATCTTCTTCTCTCAGCGGCTTCAACATGTCTAGCAGATGGATCAGGCCCGAGGTACCCTTTACGTACCTCTCTCTCTTTCAATCATTTGTTTGGTTGATGGCATAGAATTCTTTGGCTTTGCTATGTATCTTATTCTGTTAACTTGGCATGGAACTTATTCCCTGTATATATATTATATATTTGTGGATGAGGAAGTGAGACTATAGCCTTTTTCTTTGGCTTGTGTTATAGTTCAAGTTCAACCATAAAACTAACCCTTGGGTTGGAGTGAAAAATTTAAAACGGTTAAATCACGTAGTGGTTGATTGAGTTGTGATTTATAAGAACTAGGGCCTTTGATTTGAATTGTTCTTATATCAGGTAAGTTGAAAACTTGGGGTTCGTTTGAATGATGAATATGCTACATACTAGACGACTAAAACTGCTAGATTTTTGAATACCATGTGAGATTTAGGTTTCGTTTTGATGTGCTGGTTAGATATAGCTAGGTTAATTAATATAGAGAAAAGAGGAGGTAATGGATGATTTGAAATCAGTAATGTAATGTTATCTTAAATCCTTCCGTAGATTTGAAATCTCTCTACCCCAAGGGGGGCCTTTTTCTTATATGAAATAATGTTCTGTAAATATTGATTGTGCTTTTTGTTCTTCATGTTGGATATATGTAGGTGTACCCACTCTTTGCAGCAACTGGTGTAGCTGTTGGTATCTGTGCAATGCAACTCGTTAGAAACATCACGAGCAACCCTGAAGTGAGGTACATATATCTGTTATTTATATGTTATACTCTATTCTGCACAAGGAAAAGTGGCGCTACCCTACTGAAAAAGCCTACCAAATCCTATTGCAAGTCAACGTGTAAATCTTATTTACGTAGCTTCTTAGTGTAGCAGAGTAATATATCACAATTTGGCTAGAGTGATTCAAAATCTTGGGATTTAGTGACATTTATAAGATGACAATCCTTGGTTAGATTACTACAATTCTTACATTTCAGGATTTGGAATTTAGAATAAAGAAGACAAATGAATCTGCTTCATCATATAGTTATATCAAATACATCTTATCTAATGTTTCACAATTTTCCCAACGAATTCAGCCTCGATCATTCTCAAATACAAATCTCTCTTTCTGAAATTGCCTTAATCAAATGGAGCATTAGACAGTAGAATAACTATAAAATATCTGATGTCAATTTAACTAATCCTCAGTGTCTCATATCTTGTTGCAGGGTTTTAAAGGAGAACAGAGCTGCTGGAATTCTAGACAACTTTGAAGAGGGTGAGAAATACAAAGAACATGGACTTAGGAAGTTTGTTCGCAAGAGAAACCCCGAGATCATGCCATCCATCAACAAATTTTTCTCAGACCCAAACTAAAACAAACCATGAGATTCGTCCACAGATTTTCGCAGATTGAACAATTGAAATTAGATATCGGCTGTGAATCTGTTTTGCAATGTAGGACCAATAATTGTTCTTATGAAAGGGTTATGAGACAATTGTAATGCACTAAAAGTTGCCAAATTGTTGGGGGTATGATTTACCTCATTGATAAATAAAGTTCAGTTCCATATTTTCTAATATATGGCTGCTCATGATAAGTGCCTGCTACGTTTTTTTAGGGGCTCATTCTGTCAATGGCATAATCAACACCTACTAGTCGCATAATAGTACTTAAATGACAGGTTTAATTAAAGCTTGCAGTGTTATTAACTTGCTAACTAGTACAGCTACTTAACGCCCTTTCATTGGTCAAGGTTAATGGTTCAAGTGTTTAACCATAGATAATTATTTGGTCATGTATGTAATGGTTACCGGTTGCCTTCACCCTAAATCATTTCATCAAACATTTGTTAAACTTGTTTGTAAACACAGCAGGGGCCATGCTAATCTTCTCTGTATCGTTCCAATTTTATCAGATGTCCCCGAAGGGACAAGATTACATGGGATTCCAAAGTATATAAGGATTGGTGATTTAGTTTAATTTCCAATGTGGGATTGTTGCTCTTAAGTAGGCCATTCATTAATTCAATCTCTTAAACAACAGAAGGTGAAATAAACATAAAGTCATAACTACATTCCCCTATTTGTTAGTTGTTACTGAGTTCAAATCTTGTCATCTAACTAAGTAATATTGTTTTGGATCTTCTCAATTTCAGTTGACTATACATTCGACACTGACAATTTCATCTCAAGATTCTTGCTTCTGTATGTCACTGACCAGATTACTGTTACCATAGTTGATATCATAAATAATCTTTTTATATCTGGATTTTCATTTTGGTTTGCCTAAATTCAAACCATAGTTGATATCATAAATAAACAGTAATATGATCAGCCCGAATGTTTTTTCATATATTGGCTACCATGGCTTCTAGTTCATAATGAGAGAGGCATATAACTTGTTTAGCCTCAGGTCAAGCCAATGTAAATCCTGATAAAGTTCTTGGTGTTGTAAAGTAATAGATCAAAATGGCTAGAGTGATTCAAACTCTAGGGATTTGGTTAACATTGTAAGATAACATTGCTTTGGTTAGACTACTACATGCAATTTATACATGTCAATATTTGAAAATTAGAAGGAAAAAAGAACAAAAGAAATGGATTTAAAATTTCAAATATTTCTTTGCATCATCCAATGCATCTATATAGTTATATCAAATACATGCTATCTAATTCTGTAGTACTATTGATAGTAATACTGTCAGTAGTTTTCCATAAGTTCATGGTAAAACTGCTACGAGCTTATGAAGATTCTGGCGATGTGGGACTTCCTTCCCTTTGGCTTCTTTAGTCAGAGTTGGGCCTAAAAGGACATTTCAATATATTGAAAAATTAAAGGTACAGTAAGCTAGTAGTCATTATAGATTGAGCTTTCTCATCTGGCTTTGCATCTCAACTCTTCTATATTCCCTCTTAACAGTGAAATTAACTGGGGTGTTTTTCCTTACTTCATATGATGAACGATTATAAATAGAAGTAATAGGATCGATCAAATGAAATCTAAATGAAAGTAACAGGATCTTCCAAGAACCATTTGAATTTTCGGTTAATACCTAAGATGCACATTTCGGAATCCAATTGTCTTGATGAGTTGGCCATTAATTCTGAGTTTGGCATAGAACTTACCTTCAAGCATAACTTGGTGACTCACTCGACCGGCATTCTTGCAATCATCAACGAACTCTCTCAACTGATATGCACCTTGCATCCACACTCCATAGATTCCAAATCATCACCCTAGCTTGCTAGTACCTCCAGAGATTTGTCTCATAATTTCATTCTGGTAACAAAAGCTCCTATGAAAATGAAAATTTTTTCTCAAAAAGATTTTATTTTTAATTTTTCATAGGAGTTTTGCTACCAGAATAATCTTATGGCCGCCAAAATGGTGCATGCATATGTGTAATAAAGATCGAACTAAAGAAGGAGGAGGAAGAGGAAGAGGAGGTTGCAACTATATATAATCTATGAGAAACAAAGAGAGAGGAAACAAGAATTGGAGCTCACAAGTAATAGAAGCTAGCTTGGAAGCACGAATTTATAGATAGCTAAGATGTATCGAAGAGAGTTAAGTTTCACAGATCGAGTAGTTAGAGACTTGAGAGTAGTGACGCTGACAACCCAACCTCTTTTAACTTTTATCTAGACTGGTGCAAAGAATTCTTCATTTTCATGACATAAGCTGCTCATCAAGGCGATTGGAATGGGTGAAAAATGCACAATGTATTGCCACCCCCAGAGGCCCACCAGACCATGTGAATATGATGTAGGTAGAGGAGTACCTAGGATC
The DNA here is from genome assembly GCF_958449725.1 of Rosa rugosa. Lineage (NCBI taxonomy): Eukaryota > Viridiplantae > Streptophyta > Magnoliopsida > Rosales > Rosaceae > Rosa > Rosa rugosa. Next base: position 10,299,061 of record NC_084824.1, on the reverse strand, counting down.
AAGTGGACTGTGGTGATGTATTTTGGGATTTATATATATGTGTATTTATTGGTGCTTTTTGTTTCGAATAGATATTCCAAAGTAGCAGCAGCTCATGAAGTAATAACGGTGATTAAGAAAATTGAATTAGCTTGGATTGCGAACTAGATGTTTACTAACAGGTCGCCTTGGAGGTTAACTCAATCTACTCCAGTTCTTTTCATAAATCTCCTAGTTTGGTGCCCTGGTAGCTATGGATGATCGAGATGAAATTATTTGCCCCCTATATATAGTTGAATATACTCGTGAACACGTATAAGAATTCAAACTATGTAGTATTACAATTAAAGCGTAAATATGTTAGACCATTAGACCAGGTTCGATCAATCGCTAGGCAGCTCGGCAAACGTGTAACATAGATATTGTCAGTTAATCTTGTTGAGAGTCTCTGAAGAATGCACATGTGGTCACAAAAAATAGGGAAAAAATCATGAATAGTACCCGAAGTAAGGCCCACTACGAATTTCAGTACATAAATTTCCAAAACATAAACTTTGGTACATCAAATATGAAACCCGACCCAATATACGTACACGACGTCAATGACTCCGTCAGACGTCGTGCCATTACGCACATAATAAAGGGCAGAATTGGTTTTTTAGTTTGAAAACCCTTATCCCTTCGACTTGGTCAGCTGTCGTATATAAGGACATGTAGTCCACCACAGTCAACTCGTTTTTCTCTCTCTTTTATCCCTTTGACAGCCACACGAACAAGAAGGTCCTGGAGGATCTGCAAAAATCCCGTCGAAGCGCCTCTGCAACAAGATCGCCGGATTCTCGACCCATCTCATGAAGCGCATCCAGAAGGGCCCCGTCCGCGGCATCTCCCTCAAGCTCCAAGAGGAGGAGCGCGAGCGCCGCATGGACTTTGTCCCCGACGAGTCCGCCATGAAGACCGACGAGATCGCCGTCGACAAGGAGACCGTCGATCAAGAAGGTGGATCCCTCTGATCTCCAGACTGCGCCGATCGGGTACGGCCCCAGGAGGTACTAGGAAATGGTGGCCGGTTGCCGGTTTTTCACCGCCGCAACGGTTTTGATGTTATAGTACATTGGGTTTTTTTTTGGATTAGGAACCATGTCTAATTTGCTATGCTTTTTTTTGAGTTTGTTGTGAACTAGTGCTTTGTCCTTTATTGGAATTTCTGTTCTGGATTAAGAATTTAAAGCATGTCTCTTTATTTAGATTTGCTGCATAAGTTGTTTTGATATCGTGGTTAATTGGTTCAAATGTTGTTTCTGTGTTAATTTGGTTGATATTTTGGTTGATTGATGTTAGGGGTTTGTTTAAGAATGATTACAGTAGGGTTTAGATTTGAGTTTATTTGGAAGGATCTGGTTTGGTCATGTTGTTGGATATGATTACTTTGGTTCCACAAATGACATTGTGGCTCTAGGTCCCGGGAACTGAAGTGATGTTGATTTCAATTATGTTAGTTTGTTTAGTTGTTAGAGAATGCAAGCTTTTTAGTGAGGCCGTGGATAAATCCCCAGGCTCTTACTGACCTGCTTTTTTCTGCTTTTGTTCACATTTTCTTGATGCAAGTTCTAGGTACTTGAGGGTGCATTTTGTTTGGAAATGTATATACTAGAGTTGAACTGCGACATAAGGGTGCTTCATCATTTCCTAGGCTGAACCAGTGAATGAGACATCATCAGCAAGTGCTGGAGGGTCAAGGAAGAGGTACAAGTTGCCTGCAAGGAGAATTAAGCCAAGAAAGTCACCCAGACTTGCTGCTGCATCTGTTCAACCTCAAAAACCGAAACTGCAGAGGGCTTTGTGGAAACCCTGAATTCTGTGTTTTAGGAACCAAGCTTGGTAGTTATGGCAAGAAACACCACCTGTTAATGTGGCATTTGTTTTCTTTTGTAATAGGACAAATGCCATAAGCTTTTGTGTAACTGGTGGTTTTTGGAAAATCTGTAGTAGGGGGCAGTATGAACAATTGCTTTCCATTATTTGGAATTTCTATGTCATGCACAATTGAACCATTAACTAAGTAATTTCATTCCTATCATTGCCATTTTTTTTTTTCATTTTCACCACTACTAATGGTCCATTTTTAAACAAGAGTATGGTTAGTTGCAGACTTTATCAGAATTATGGCGGGAAAAATATGTGTAAGGAGTGTAGGTTGTAGGTTGGAGGGAAAAGGCCGTACAGACCATTTTACCCCTTCAAATACGGCCAAACTAACGGCGGTCATTGACGTCGTGTATGCTAACTGGTCAGTTTTTAAACCTCATGTACCAAAGTTTATGTTTTGGAAATTTATGTACTGAAATTCGTAGTGGTCCATAGTTCAGGTCCACTTACCAAATTTTTCCCCAAAAAATATTAGGGGAACAAAACCCAGTTATATTAATATGAGCTCTCAAATGTACTGTACAGTGATTTTCACTGGTCACTGTGTTGATACTTGATACTACTTCATTCTACCACGTGATCGGTTTCATTTTCATGCGAACTTAATGTAGAGATCAGAGTATCTCCTTGATGATTCATCAATGCCCAAGTTCGGCATGGGATCCGGCAATCAAATAATTCAAATCCCTATTAAGCATCAGCTAGTGACGTTCTCTGCTATAGCTAGGCAATTCTTCTTCATCGATTATTGTCCAACTGATCTCTTGCTCTCTGCATTCGATCGATCGGAGAAGATTTGTATCCTGCTTGAACGAAGGAATTAACTGGCATATAGAGCAGAAGATGATAAACGATGAAGAAGAAGTCATTGCTATCACGACATGCTGTATGCCACGATCCTTTAAAAACAATCAGACAAATGAAACGAATCACTAAATTAATTTCTAAACTTTTACCTAAAGAAGCGGCAAAAGGAGAACTTAAGAACAAAGGTACTGGTAAATTACTAAATTTCATAAAATATAGAAGATCCAGCAGTATGAAACTTATTTTGGAAAGAAATGCCAGTGATCGATTACCTAAGGGGTTGATGCTGGCATGGGACTCATTTTCATATTCTACGCATTGAGTTTCATGTCAAAAGTCAACATTTGTAGGATGCTGCTAAATAGTGGTTTATATTTTCATGATTATGATCACTTATGAATCAAAATAATTTTTATGATTAACTCTTTATTCATTGACATGTATGGGTACAGCCTACAAGTTCTGTTGTTACGTCAAGAGGATCAAATATCTTTTTTTTTTTTTTTTTTTTTTGTAGGTGAGAGAGTCGCAGTTAACAACTATAATCATGGTGTTGTTCTTCTAAAAGTCTAAGAGATGATACATGTGCATGTTAACAAACAAGAGTGTAATAGTACTATAGACTTTAAGCTACTACGTACAAGTCTAAGAGATGATAGTAATAAGGGAAAAATTCACCAACGGTGTCTGGACACTTAGGGGACTTTCAGAATGATACCTGAACTTACAAAGTTATCAATGTGATACCTGGACTCATTTTTTCGTATCAACGTCGTACCTATGACCAATTTCCGTAACGGCTCCGTGACGGAAATTGGTCATAGGTATCACATTGATACGAAAAAATGAGTCCAGGTATCACATTGATAACTTTGTAAGTTCAGGTATCATTCTGAAAGTCCTCTAAGTGTCCAGACACCGTTGGTGAATTTTTCCCTAGTAATAAATCCAGATCTACTGACGCTCTGTCTGAATGGTACGTAACATGACTGATATTATATTCCCCCTTGATATAGTCTGTGGCCTTCTTTAGTACCAAGTCAGTATCAGCATCTGGCTTAGCAATGACATGGCAAGTCAGTAGCGCCTTCCCCACAGTAATAGCCCAAATGTGCAGTTTTTCTGGCAACTATTGCTATACAGACTGCTCAGTCGCTCAGAGTCTCTTCCTTAGAATGATATAACTTGCGTGAGCTGTTCCAATTAGGATTAATGTTGATTGAATGATTAACTTGTAATTCTAGATTGATTGATTAGTAATCATAGGTGATTGATGGCATGTAATGATAAAAATGATTAGTCTAGGTGTTGAATGCTTACCTTTTGTATATGTCTTGTAATCCTATTTAATCCTCAGTGTGAGGTAATTAATAGAAATATACTGAAATTTCAGTATTCCGAGCACCCATCTCATTTTTCGACTCCACTCCTTCTAGCCGAATCCTGAATAGGGTTAGTTCTATTTTTTTCTTTAACTTCTTCTTCAAATTTAATAGATTCTGTTTTGTTCAAGTATTTCAAGTTCTTCAACTAAAAGCTTACTATCATCTCTTAACAAACAAAAACTAAAATGGATTGCAGTTTTCAACGGATCAAAGCACTGTAGACATAGACATTCCTTATAGATTAGCTGGATTAGCATTTGCACTGATCCAACTAATAAGCATCATAGTCCTTATGTCTCAATTCTCAAGTGGCCTGGCAAGTTTTCCTTCTTTTCCTCGGGGTTCTTGGACTCTCCATATGGCATCAAGTAAGAGAAGAACTCATTTCGAAATAATGTCTTCATTGTTTAAGATCTTGGTTTTTAATTACACTCATTCTCATACAAGTAAGATTGTAGTTAATGTTCCTTCCGGCTAATATTCAACTATTTTGGTTCAAATAGGTATTATATTTCATTTTATTTTATTGCAGCTAGCCTATTACATTACCACAGCTAGAGAACTTGCAAAGATGGTTGGAATTCGAAAGGCTCCAATCCTCCATCACTTCTCAGAATCAACCAAGAAAACCGCTTCTTGATGAAGATAATGAATCTCATTGACGACTATTCTCGTGTAGCCTTTCACAATTATGCCACAATGGAATGGTTGTGGGTCCGAATCAATTTTCTGTTCAACCTTGTATTCTTTCTTGTTCTTATCATTTTAGTGAGCTTGCCAAGGTCTGCCATTAACCCTATTCTCTTGACACATGTGCAATACGTCTTGCGTGGAGTTGCCTTCCATCCTGATGCCCACAGCGAGAACAGAGAGATTGCAAATGCCGCAACATCTGATAATAGATGAGCTGCATCAGTCATAATGGCAAGACTGTTGGCTTGATGCCGAATGCCAGAATGTTACTTTTTCCATAGGAGCTCTTGTTACCGTGATGGTAATAATCTTGTGGGTGCTTTTTGCTTGCGTTTTCTTCTATTTGCAGCAACTGAGAACGACGTCATATATGAGTCGAGAGAAGGAACATCCTGAAATGATAAGTTCGATCCGTATGTCTTAATTATGAGTAAAGTGAACTTACAGATGTCGAAACACAAATACAAAAACAAAAACCAAGAGTAATATTGTGATGCGTACTTACACTTTGTATAATTTTAAGCTTGTCAATGTCTTCAAAGATCCAACTTTTGTGGTCTGAATCAATCTTCATGAAAAACCAAGAGGAGGGTTTATGAGCAAAAAAGCCACCCAGAAACCAAAACTTACAATAATCGAGTTTATCAACTATATAGAAGTTGTTTTAGGCTGAGAAGAGATGAGGAAATTTGCAACTGGCGATTAGTTGCACCATTTTCTAGCTCTTTACTAGTTGTTGGCTCATGCAACCAAGATTCACAGAGAATGGAATCGGGTTGGAACTTGGAAGTAGTAGGGCTGAGATGAAATTTAATTTATAGCAGCTGGCTAGCTAGGATCAAGTAGAGACTTACTAGAGATTAAGTAAGAGAGTTGATGGACTTTCACAAACCACGCAACAAAAAGACCAAATGAAGCAATTTCATCATAATGATGGATGCATGGGTCGGTTGGTAAAATCCTATGAGGCAATCACATGGCGGGAATCAGGTAAAATAATTCTCTATGGCCTGCGTGACTGGTCCATACCGATCATGTACTTGGTTATCAATCACTCACCATCTATGATTGATATATACCTCAGCAAATATTATTGTTGCCCCAGCAAATCTTTTTCCCAAATATGAGAAAACTCATTTTCTAGCCTTTTGTTTTGTTGCAGGCTTCTTGATTGGCAAACTTACATTTTGGCAGGAGAAAGTGGCCAGCTGTCATCTCTATATATAGCTCATTCGTGAGTAGCATGTCTTCTTTATTATTACTAGCCCCTTAACATGTGCGGAGCACATGTCAATTGACTTTTATTTTTTTAAATTAAAAAAGTTACAATAATTTATCTCCTAATTTTAGGGAAGCTTTTTCTTTTTTCATAGGAGGTATTGCAGATTTTTCAAATATAATATAGTGTATTGACTATCTTATCCTCATATAGAAATAATTTATTTATTAATATTTATATTATATGAGGGCATATATGGTAGTTCAAAAATTTAACCATTCCTTGAAGAATTTGCTTAATTATATAAGATAATTGAAATTTTTTTTATAGACCAAAAAGAAGTTTGAAGATTTTCCAATATCATCTAGGTCTACTCCTAGAAGGAAGTTAGTTATGCTAAGATTTCTCAAAACAAAAAAAGAGAGATACGTACAGCTGACTCGGAACTTACTTAACAATTCTCATGACCACATATGCATGGTCACAAGTCATCTAATATTGCAGCCTTGGAAGTTAAGATTATGAGAATTGAGAAGGCAAATGCTTGTCAATAATAAGGTTATTTCATCTGTTAAGCTCGTTGCAGGTATAAATACTATATACGTGCATAATGTGTATGTACACACACACACACACACTCTGACACAGACACATATATGTATGTATGTATTTATGTGTATATATATATACAGATCCAATCCAGAGCGGAGCTCCGCTTTGAAATTAACGTGTGAAGTTCGAGTTTTGGGCTATTTTTTTGTCGCATATCCACATCTCGACCGTTCAGTTTTTAGGTACTCGTGTATAGATCATCTCTGCAAATTTTCAGCCAAATTGATGATCGTTAAGGTATCTAACTCGCTTAAACTAATGGACGGACTGAATCTGTCAACCTGAACCGTACTAGCTTTAAGGCAATTATCAATGCCTTAGCGATCATCATTTTGGTTGAAAATTATATACAGATTCTATCCAGAGCGGAGCTCCGCTTTGAAAATTAACGTGTGAAGTTCGAGTTTTGGGTCACTTTTCGGTCGCATATCCACATCTCGACCGTTCAGTTTTTAGGTACTAGTGTATAGATCGTCTCTGCAACCTGAACCGTACTGAACGGTCGAGATGTGGATATGCGACCGAAAAGTGACCCAAAACTCGAACTTCACACATTAATTTTCAAAGCGGAGCTCCGCTCTGGATAGGATCTGTGTATATATATATATATATATATATATATATATATATATATATAAGACTAATGACTTGTTATTGTTTGTGTAAATTTAATACAACAATTCTTGCAACTGGATCAAATTAAGACGAATTTATTTCAATTACATTTCATCATGATGTGAAAATGAACAAAACAGTACTATAGTTTTAGTCTTCAATCACCAGACGGTTCACAAAAGGTAGCCCAACAATCAAGAAACTTTAGAGAAATGAAGGAATCAAAAGAATTAGCACAAACTAATCGAGGAGAATTGCTTTAAAAGTTTAGTTGAAACCTACTCGATCGAGTTCATCAAAAAAAAAAAAAAAAACCTACTCGATCGAGCTTTTTACTCTTCTTCATTCTCACTTGGGAGGTTACGGGATTAGCATATATGGAGCATTGCGACCCAGTTCTGGTAGCCCAGAAGGTCCGAGGGGTTGATTCCGAATTTGGGTCGGCTTATTTTACCAATGCACGAATTTGATAAAGGTAAGAATTTATAGCTTAAAACAAACAAAACTTTTGCTTCAAGAAAAGAATTTTCTATTTTTGATTGGTCTAAAACTGTTCACAGATAGTATACATACTGCAGTTGGAATATATGTCATCTAGAACTTGATACGGCTTGCATTAGTGACTGAGTTTCGTTCACATTTCGGATCATACAGGTAGGACTGTGGAGTATGATTCTCCTGCTCGGCTGATTAAGGAAAACTCGATCTTCTGCATTTTCGAAGTTGGTTGCGGAATTCTTGAGGAGATGTTCCATAAGAAAGAACAACTGCTCATCTTGAGAATTCATAGAGCTTGACATTTTTGCGTTAGCTGTTCCAATTAGGATTAATGCATGGTTGATTAATTGATTGATTTGTAATTGTAGATTTATTGATTTGTAATGATATGAGTCATTAATGTAGCTGTTAAATGTTTACATTTTATATACTTGATGCAATCCTATTTAAACCTCAGATGAATAGAAATATAAAATTATTCTCCTATATATACTTTCTGATAAACATTCCAGAATGTTGATTTGTGGTCATGTTAGTCCTCGTTCCACAAGCTAGGTTTTGTTCTTGAATTTTCCTAATGTGAAGTTGTTCCACCAACTATGCCATCTATGGTCTAGAGCAACTTACTGCCATGCACTTTTTGTGGGTCATTGCCTCCTATAGGTTTGTATTTGAGATTCTCATTGCATCAGGCGTGGATGTGGTTCAGAATGAGAATTATGAATAGAATCAAGTGTATAGATAGAACCAGTTAACGTCTAATTGGGCTTCACATGCATACGGCATACCATTGATGATCGAGCCATTGGGCCCTCCTTCACGTGCATGCATGGACTAGTTCTGTAGAAATACGAACAGTAACACGTTACTCATGAGTCATGACCCCTCAGCACCCATCTCCATCTTTTGAAGGTACCAAGAAGAAGATGATGGTGCAGGCGACATGGGTGTCCCAACCAAAAAAAAGGAAAAAAGAAAGTGCCGTAGGGTTGAGGGAAGTGGTTAAGAAGAAGAGAATAGTAGAGATAGATTGGGTGTCCTAAAGAGTAAAAACTGTGGATTTTATTACCACATACAGAGACAGAGATAATGTATGTTTACACTTTACACTTGAAAAAGAAAAAAAGAAAAAAAACCTTTCAAAAAAAAAAAAAAAATTTGTTTTCTCATTTCAATACATTGATCAGTAAAACAGTAAAACAGTAAAGACATATTATGAAAGTAATTGCTACTTCTTATTTCAAAAAGGCTCAGAACCAGATCAATGGACAGCAGAGGGGAACGTACATGTTCATACACATGCCACTCATGGTTCGCTTGATATGAATTCGGCTGAATCACAATACACAACTTCTTCGGCACAGAGTGATTTCAAAGGTACTTGCACTTCAGATGGGTTTGCTTTGATAATTTTTATTTAGTTTTATGTATAATTTTGATTCATATGTGGTGTAGGTTTTGGAGTTGGGAATTGTAGTGCACTCAGTTAATATTGGAATTTCATTGGGTGCTTCTGAAAGTGCTGAAACAATTCGACCTCTTCTAGTTGCTTTGACTTTCCATCAAGTTTTTGAAGGCATGGGCCATGGGACTTGGTGCTTGCATAGCTCAGGTAATTTCTCCCCCAATTACTGACGCCCTGTCTGAATGGCAATGTGACTGATATTATATTCCCCCTTGATATAGTCTGTGGCCTTCTTTAGTACCAAGTCAGTATCAGCATCTGGCTTAGCAATGACATGGCAAGTCAGTGGCACCTTTCCCACAGTAATGCCCCAAATGTAACTTTTTCCATAGGAGCTCTTGTTACCCTGATGATAATAATCTTGTGGGGGGAATTTTGCTTGCGTTTTCTTCTATTTGCAGCAACTGAGAACGACGTCATATATGAGTCGAGGGAACGAACACCCTGAAAATATAAGATCCATACGTCTTATGAGTAAAGTAAACACAAATACAACACAAAACTAAGAGTAATATTGAGATGCGTACTTACACTTTGTATAATTTTAAGCTTGTCAATTTCTTCAAAGATCCAACTTTTGTGGTCTGAATAAATCTCCATGAAAAAACCAAGAGGGGTTGTGAGGAAAAAAAGAAAAAAGGCCACCCAGAAACCAAAACCTACAATAATCGAGCTTATCAACTATAGGTGCTGGTAGCTAAGATCAATTATATAAGTTAAAAAAATGGTGCATGCATGTGTAATAAAGATTGAACTAAAGAAGGAGGAGGAGGAGGAGGAGGAGGTTGCGACTATAGATAATCTATGAGAGACTCTCTGAAACAAAAATTGGAGCTCACAAGTAATAGAAGCTAGCTTGGAGGCACTAATTTATAGAAAGCTAGCTTGAGAGTAGTGCGCAGACAACCCAACCTCTTCTAACTTTTATCTAGAATGGTGCAAAGCATTCTTCATTTTCATGACATGAGCTGCTCATCAGGGCGATTGAAATGGTTGAAAAATACACAATGCATTAATTGCTATCACCAAACCATGTGATCAATATGATGGAGGTAGAGGAGTACCTCGGATCAAGTGGACTCTGGTGATGTATTTTGAGATTCATATGTGTATTTCTCTAGAGACTTACTAGAGATCAAGTAAGAAACTTGATGGACTTTCACATATCACTCAACAAAAAGACCAATTAAATGAAGCAATGACATGCATGGCTGGAATCAGGTAAAATAATTCTCTATGGCCTGCATTACTGATCCATACCAATCATATACTTGGTTTTCCTGTATCAAAGAGGTTATCCTCACCATCTATGATTAATACCTCAGCAAATATTATTGTTGCCCCAGCAAATCATTGGAAAATCTTTTTCACAAATATGAGAAAACTCTTTTTCTTTTGTTTTGTTGCAGGCTTTTTGATTTGCAGACTTATATTTTGGTTGGAGAAAAGTGGTCAGCTGTCATCTTTATTTACAGCTCATTCATTAGTAGCATGTCTTCCTTATTAATATAATTGAAGATTTTTTTCTAACAAAAAATAAGTTCGAAGATTGTCCAATATCACTTATGACCATTGAAGGAAGTCAGTTATGATGCTGAGATACATATAGCTGACTCAGAACTTACTCAACAATTCTCAAGACCACACATGCATGGTCACAACTTACAAGTCATCTAATATTGCAGCCTTGGCAGTTAAGATTATGAGAATTGAGAAGGTAAATGTTTGTCAATAATGAAGTGAGAAAGGTTGGCTCTTAAAATTTGTTTTGTTTTGTTTTTTGTTTTACTGAAGTATAAGCGTTTGAAAATGAAAATACAACATAAACTTACAAGAAAACCGAAGTTAAAAATCCAGGATGCCAATTCTTGCATAAGACATAATACTATTATACATGTCCTTAAGTAGAGATCATGCTAATCTTCTCTGTATCATTGCAATTTTATAAGATTGCTAGTGAATTTTATATAAACCGTCTCTCCTGTTTTATGATTTGTACGATGTGAGAGTTATTTCCCTTCGGTTAGCTTCGTTTATTAAGAGTTGGGCCTGTTTGGGCCTAAATGGACATGTCAATTAATATTGGTCCTACATTGTGAAACAGATTCACAGCCGAACTTTCCCATGGCCTTGCATCTCAGCATCTCAATTCTTCTATTTTCTTAACATGAAATTAACCGTAGTGTCTACATATGAACGATTATAAGTTAAAGTAATAGGATCTTCCAAGAACCATGGGAGAACTATTTAGATTTTCTGGTTGATACCTAAGATGCACGTTTTGGAATTAATTGTCCTTGATGAGTTGCCATTAATTCCAAGTTTGGCATAGAACTCACCTTCAAGCATAAGTTGGTGAGTCACTTGATTTTCCATATGAACCATCGTTCATATGATGAACGATTAAAAGTAAAAGTAATAGGATCTTCCACTGTGGTATTCAAAGATCTAACTTCACCTATAGAAATCATGTGTTTCAATTTTGAAAAGTTTGTAATGATTTGATCATGAGATAACTGTTCTAACAATAACTATACTTACTGTTACTGAACTTTCAAAGACTATGCAACAGAAAGACCAAATGAAGCAAATTTGATTAACAAGATGTAATTCTAAATTCTTGTAGACAATCTGTTGTCATAATATGTTTGGTAAGTTTGTTCAATATAAGGTCAATACGTATGCTTCTCATACCTAATTATGGTTATTGCTTTAGAGTTTCTTGTACGATACATAATTAATATGTTGTCATGCATGTTAATTGACACCTAATTATGGTTATTGCTTTAGAGTTTCTTGTACGATATATAATTAATATGTTGTCATGCATGTTGACACCTAATTATGGTTATTGCTTTAGAGTTTCTTGTACGATTCTTCTCTCTCTTTTTTATTATTATTATTTTTTTTTATAGAGGAAAAGGAAGATAAAACTCTCGTCAAAGTTGAAAGGATCGCCAATCCCGAAGACTTTGCCAAAGCTTTGATCCTCCAAAGGTACTTCAACTACTGCAATTTGTTGATCACTAACAAGATGGACAGTACTGACAGTCACACTAATGCTGGAATATGGAGCAAAATGACATTCCAGTGGATGAATCCAATTTTTAAAAAGGGACTTGAGATCCAAAAACTGGAACTATCTCATATACCATCTATTCCTCCTTCAGTGAGAGCTGAGAGTGCTTCTTCTTTGCTCCAAGAATCACTCGAACACCACTCTTCATTATTAAAAGCCATAGGGAGGGCTGTATGGAAATCACTAGCCATAAATGCAGTGTTTGCAGGTAACACAACTCACTCAGCTATCATTCTTTGGTATAATTAAGTACTCCTTGTAGTTTTCCTATTTCATATAGGAGTTGCTTTGTGCCAAAGTCATTTAATTTGCATCTAAGTTTGTTTTATTATCTCTAAACAGTAGAATTATTAGTGTATATGATGACTTATTGAGAGTTCGAATAACATTGCACTTTATTTGTGGCATGAAATCCCCCTTTAGTTTACAGTCATGTCTTAATGGCTTAGTAACTGAAAGAGCTTGCTTCAGTAAACAACTTCTGTTTTCTAGCTAGTAGTTTTATGATGGTCATGTATATTGCTTTCAAAATTTATGATTAGTATAACTACAAAAATTAATGTTACACTTAATTTTTCAGGAATCAATGTTGTTGCATCCTATACTGGTCCCTTCTTAATCAGATACTTTGTGAACCATATAGTTGGAAAGTATGGAAGCACAAACATGTATTATGGAGAGAAGCTTGCCTTCATATTCTTTTTTGCAATGACTTTGGATTCAATTACTCAAAGGCAACTGTCTTTTCGTTCTCGGCAAATTGGTCTACAAGTAAGAGCAGCTCTGACCGCCTTAATCTACAAGAAGTGCATCTTGATTAAGTACTTTGGTCCAAGCAATGGTAAAATCGTAAACTTAATCAACATGGATGTAGAAGTGGTTGGAGAATTCTTCTCTTCTATTCATGGAGTTTGGGTGCTTCTCCTTCAAGTTGTTCTGGCATTGGTCATCTTGTACATAAATCTCGGTGCTGCCCCTTCTCTGGCAGCCTTTCTGACCACCGTAGTAGTAGTGGTATGCAACACACCATTGGCTCGAAGGCAACAAAATCTCCAATCAAAAATCATGGAAGCAAAGGATTCAAGAATTAAGAGAACTGCAGAGACTCTAAAGAATATGAGAGTCGTAAAATTTAATTCATGGGAAACTAGTTTCTTAGAGAAGCTCCTTCAACTCAGAGAAACTGAGAAAAGTTGGTTAAAGAGATTTTTGTACACCAAGGCGGCAGTGGTATTTCTTTTCTGGACTTCACCAACTATAGTTACAGGGATTACTTTTGGTGTTTGCATCATGATGAAAACGAAATTAGAACCAAGTACAGTCCTGTCAGCTTTAGCCACTTTCAGAATCCTTACTGAGCCTATTTACAACCTTCCAGAGTTTATCTCGATGATTATTCAAACAAAGGTTTCGGTTAAGCGAATTCAAGAATTCATCAGATTAGAAGAACAAGTGGAGCTGATTCCTCGTGATTTTTCTTGCACCACATCATCCACTTCAAAAATCAGGGTTGAAATGGAGTCCAGTGAGTTTTCTTGGAAACCAAGCAATGAACATATAGAGAGACCTACAAAAACTAACTATGAGAAAGGGTTGCAAGGTGGGAGTCTGCGGTTCTGTTGGCTCAGGCAAGTCTAGCCTACTATGCAGTATACTTCGTGAGATTCCACAAATTTCTGGGCAAGCAACCAAGTGTTATGGAACAAAATCTTATGTTGCACAAAGTCCATGGATCCAAACTGGAACCATAAGGGACAACATCTTGTTTGGTAAGGAGATGAATGAGGGTTTTTATAAGAACATTGTGGAATGTTGTGCTTTGAACCAGGATTTCAAGATGTGGCCTAACGGAGATTTGACAGTCGTGGGGGAAAGAGGAATAAATCTAAGTGGAGGCCAAAAACAAAGGATTCAACTCGCAAGAGCTGTCTACAGTGATGCTGATGTATATATCTTAGACGACCCTTTCAGTGCTGTAGATGCACATACAGGAACACATTTGTTCACGGTAAGCAAACTAATAGTTTATCCAATAATATGATTTAAGTGCATTATATGCATATAGCCATAATGGTGCATCACTACTTACTTGTTTGCTTTGCTTGACCCTTATATAATTACAAATAAAGGAGTTAATCAGAGTTTGGAGTTAATTTGTTTACAGAAATGTATCTTGCAAGAATTGTCTGAAAAAACCGTAATCTATGCTACTCACCAACTAGAATTTTTGGAAGCAGCAGACTATGTTTTGGTCAGTTGATTATTGGACTTCTTAATTAGTTTAATTTATTGTAAGTTAGTTCTCAATTAATCTCTTAGCTCTCGTATATTACAAATTAATTTTGATGATATTCAGGTAGTTAAAGATGGTCAAATTGCTCAATCTGGCACTTATGGGAAGTTGATTGAAGATCCTAATGGTGAACTTGTCATACAAATGACTGCACATAGAAAATCTCTACACCAAGTTCACAGCAGTCAACGACCGGATTCTTTAAGCAACACCACAACTACTGGCCCCATGAAAAATGGAATTGCTGAAAGAGTATTGGATATTGAAGAAACGGAAAAAGCTTCAACCAATGACCGGATTACTGTCAAAGAGATCCGAGAAGAAGAAGAAGAAGCACACACTGGTCGCGTAAAATGGAGTGTATATTCTACATTTGTGACTTGTGCTTTTAGAGGTCTACTGCTTCCAGTAATCCTTGTCTGTCACGTTCTCTTCCAAGTGCTCCAGATGGCAACCAACTACTGGATTGCCTGGGCAGTAGGGAAGGAAAACACTGTCACCAGAGGAAACATGATATGGATTTTCGCTCTTTTATCTGGTGCAAGCTCTGTCTTCCTCTTGGGAAGGGCTGTTTTCCTTTCAGTTATCACTATTGAAACTTCCCAGCATCTCTTTGTTGGGATGATTACTTCAGTTTTCCGAGCGCCTATGGCATTTTTCGACTCTACACCTTCTAGTCGAATCCTCACTAGGGTCAGTAGATAATTATATATCTTATTGCTGCATGAAACCTAATTAATTTTCTTAGCATGTATTGCTTTTTGTTCACGTTACAAGAAATGGTTTCAGTCTTCCACAGATCAAAGCACAGTTGACACAGATATCACATTCAGGTTGGGGGGGCTGGTATTTGCACTCATTCAACTAGTATGCACTATAATCCTTATGTGTCTCGTGGCCTGGCAATTGTCCCTACTTTTCCTTGTCGTCGTTGCAATTTCTTTTTGGTACATGGTAATAAGCAAAAAAAGTCACTTATTTTATGTTTTATATTTCATTTCTTAGCATGATCTTGATAATATATGATAAAACTTGGTGCATGTCATAGTTAATTTTTGTTTCGGTTTTTCCAGAAGTACTATATTACCACTGCTAGAGAACTGGCCAGAATGGTTGCAACTCAGAAGGCTCCAATACTGCATCATTTTTCAGAATCAATTGTAGGAGCTACAACAATTCGTTGTTTCAATCAACAAAATCGATTCTTGACAAAAGCAATGAATGAAATTGATGACTTTTCTCGAGTAGCCTTTCATAACAATGCAACAATGGAATGGCTATCTGTGAGAATAAATTTTCTGTTCAATCTTGCCTTCCTTGTAGTTCTTATTGTCTTGGTGAACCAGCCTAAGTCTGCCATTGACCCTAGTAAGCCGCTCGGATCCCTATTGTGAATTTGTTTTAATTGGAAGGCTTTCTAGTTAGAGCACTAAAAATTCAGATTCTGACCGAACTATTTGTACCTAATGGTTGCTTTGATATCAGCTTTGGCAGGAGTGGCTGCATCATATGGTCTAAACGTTACTGTCCTGCAGGCTTGGGTGATTTGGAATCTATGCAATGTTGAAAACAAAATGATATCTGTTGAGAGAATTCTTCAATTCACTGGAATAGAAAGTGAGGCACCACTTGTGATCGAAGCTTCTAGGCAAAACTCCGAATGGCCAACTGAAGGACAAATTGAATTTCAAAACGTGCAAGTTCAATATCAGCCTGAGGGTCCAATGGTACTGAAAGGGATCACTTGCACATTCTCTAAAAAAGAGAAAATTGGAGTGGTGGGAAGAACAGGAAGTGGAAAGTCCACTATGATCCAAGCCTTGTTTAGAGTTGTTGAGCTCTCAGGAGGGAAAATTCTTATTGATGAACAAGACATTTCTAATATAGGCCTGCAGGATTTAAGGTCAAGTTTAGGCATAATCCCGCAAGACCCAACTTTATTTCAAGGAAGCTTGAGGAATAATCTGGATCCTCTGCAGCAACATTCTGATCCAGAAATATTGGAGGTTACCATCAAAATCCTATATTTACTACTAAAAAATATGATATGTTGGTCAATTAATTTTTCTTATATGACTTTGATATACATGTATATGTTTACACAATTTAGGTTGTGAAGAAATGTCGACTTGGAAACTTAGTGAGGCAAGACCAAATGCTCCTGGATGCACCTGGTATCTACCTAATCATAGCAATTCCATTGTCATTATAGTATTTAAAACTAATATCTGGATTGTAAATTCCAATGCAGTTTCTGAAGATGGAGAAAACTGGAGCGTCGGACAGAGGCAGCTTATTTCTCTAGCCAGAGTGCTTCTGAAGAAGAGGAAAATTCTAGTGCTAGATGAGGCTACTGCATCTATAGATACAGGAACAGATAATGCAATTCAGGAGACAATAAGAAAAGAGACAAGTGAATGCACAGTTATCACCGTGGCTCACCGGATTCCTACTGTTATGGACAGTGACATGGTTCTAGTTCTTGATGAAGGTAAGAATTCATAGCTTAAAAGTTAAAACTAACAAAAATTTTGCTTCAAGAAAAGAATTTCCTATTTTTGATTGGTCTAAACGTTTTGACATATAGCATATATACATAGTGCAGTAGGAATATGTCATCTAGAACTTGATACGGCTTGCATTGGTGACTTGAGTTTCGTTCACATTTCGGTTTCATACAGGTAGGATTGTGGAGTATGATTCTCCTGCTCGGCTAATGAAGGATAACTCTTCCGCATTTTCAAAGTTGGTTGCGGAATTCTTGAGGAGATCTTCCAGGAGAAAGAACAACGGCTCATCTTGAGAATTCATAGAGCTTGACATTTTTGCGTTAGCTGTTCCAATTAGGATTAATGGTTGATTAATTGATTGACTTGTAGTTGTAGATTTATTGATTTGTAATTGTAGGTGATTGATTGTAATGATAGGAGTAATTAATGTAGTTGTTAAATGTTTACGTTTTATATACTTGATGCAATCCTATTTAAACCTCAGATGAATAGAAATATAAAATTATTCTCCTATACTTTCTGATAGACATTCCAGAATGTTGATCTGTGGTCAATTAGTCTTCGTTCCACAAGCTAGGTTTTGTTCCTGAATTTTCCTAATGTGAAGTTGTTGTTCCACCAACTCTGCCATTTATGGTCTAGAGCAACTTACTGCCACTTTCTGCGGGTCATTGCCTCCTATAGGTTTGTATTTGAGATTCCCATTGCATCAGGTGTGGATGTGGTTCAGACGGAGAATTATGAATAGAATCGAGTGTATACATAGAACCAGTTAAAGTCTAATTGGGCTTCACATGGATACCATTGATGAGCCATTGGTCCCTCCTTCACGTGCATGCATGGACCAGTCTTGTAGAAATACAAACAGTAACATGTTACTCATGACTTCATGAGTCATGACCCATCAGCACCCATCTTTTGAAGGTCCGAAGATGATGATGGTGGTGCAAGTGAGTAAGTGACATGGGTGTCCCAACAAAAAAAGGGGGAAAAAAAAAAGGTGCCGTAGGGTTGAGGGAAGTGGTTAAGAAGAAGAGAATAGTGGAGATAGATTGGGTGCAAAAGAGTAAAAACTGCGAATTTAATTACCACATAGAGAGATAATGTATGTTTATACTTGCACTAACTAAAGGTGAAAATAACAAAACATTGTTTTCGGGTGTGTGTGTTTGGTGGGGTGGTAAGGCTTTGGTCTCATATATAAGAGGTCAGGAGTTCGAGCCCCATCAAGGGGGGGAATGGGATGGGTTTTTTTTTAAAAAAAAAAAAAAAAAAAAAAAAAAAAAAAAAAAAAAAAAACATTGTTTTCTCATTTCAATACATTGATCAGTTAAAGTAAAGTAAAACAGACGAGACATTTTATGAAAGTAATAGTAAGAGATATTTTACACCTTCACTCCGAATAATTAACCCGCATACATAAAAAAATTTTAAACTTTTTTCCACCTTTTTTTGGTTTAAACCCCATCCACGCCGAAGGCTCACCTCACCAAATTTGGAAGAAACAGGTTGATCATGCAATTCGTCACCCTACGACCTACACAATCGGGTTACATAAATGCGTGGCCCCTAAATGCGTTAGCTAAGTAGGAACATACTTGTTCTTCATTTTCAATCATCTTTTCAGTTGTAATCGATAAAGAAAGAGATGGCAATTACTGCCTTCCTGGTCTGATACTCTGATATTATGTCTAATGCCTGTAATTATGGACATTAGGATTTTGAAACACTATCTCGAGAAAAAGAACTTCGATCACACTCCCTATATAGCTGCACCGCTTTTCATCTCTACTCCCATCCTTCGCTTCCATACTCATGGCCGGTGCAATCGGCGTTTGTATCCCAATTCTAGGGATGATTCCGGCTTTGCGACCGGAGAAGAATATCTTCTTCATCATCAAGGCCTTTGCCTCTGATCTTTTCATGTCCTCTGATCTTTTCTTTGCCTTCAATCTCTAATTTTCTCTCTGCTTTTCAATCTCAAATCATGTCTTATACAAGATGAACAAAAACATTACCATCTTTATTTTCTTTTTCATTATTCTTGTTCATGTCCCAATGTCAGGTCTTATACAAGATGAACAAAAACATTACCATCTTTATTTTCTTTTTCATTAATATTCTTGTTCATGTCCCAATGTCAGAGCCTTCGTGTGAAACGGAAGTTAAAGATCATGACGATATTGTTGTCGCTGTAAAGTACAAAATAGAATGCAAAGCCGCAATATTTCTACCAAGTATCGTGACACATACTCCTATCGCTCCGAAGAATAATATTGAAAATATTGCTCCTATTTTGTACTTTACAGCGACAACAATATCGTCATAATCTTTAACTTCCGTTTCACACGAAGGCTCTGACATTGGGACATGAACAAGAATAATGAAAAAGAAAATAAAGATGGTAATGTTTTTGTTCATCTTGTATAAGACATGATTTGAAAGAAGAGGACTTGGGGGAACAACCAAATCCCAAAACCAAAGAACAGGCCCAACGAAGCGGCGGAATAGAAACAAAACAGGCATGAGGGGGAAACGAGTTGCTGTTTATAAGGCTGGTTATTGTTCATAAGGCGCTGGCGCTCTTAAATAGAGAACAAGCGGCCTAGCGCAATACTGCAGGTTTCTTTGCTTCCTGAATTCTATACATACTAAATTCCATACTGGTATGTAATGTTAGAGAAAATCATTCTCCTACATTGATTTCCTCTTCACAATCAAAACTGATTGTGTAACTGTAGATTAGTTTAGAATATTTGTATTTATAGCATTGAATCCTGTTGGTAACATCTTGTAACAGTAGAGCAGATCTTAGCTATATAATTGTACAATTGTAAACATACAGATCAAGGAAAATCATATTCAACATGTAATATACCTAAATTCTATATTGGCTTCTTCAAGGCAGGAGAGATTTGTTGGGAAAAGTAATAGAATGGAAATAACAACTCCAACCACAAAAGGATAAATATGCAAGGAAATAAAATGAGTAAAAGAAAGTGAACACCGGATATAACGTGGTTCAGCAAAATGCCTACGTCCACGGGGCAGCAACAACAAGAACTTCCACTATGATAATGTGGGTACAAGAGATACACAGCTTCAAGAACACTACTTGAAGGAAACTCTCTCTCACACTTGTTTTTCTGCCTAACCACAACTACACTCTCAACATGCAGTAAAACACTCTTCACTCTCTACTTGGATGAAGATGTTTTTCTCACACTGTTTGTAGTTTGGGCTCTCTGCCTCTTTTGGTTTCTGCACTCTCTTTCTGCCTTCTTTTCTCCTTGTACTTCTTCGACTGCCGATATGGGATTATATATCTCATACTCTCTCTCCAGCTCTCTCTCCAAAGCCGGCTACAGGTTTTTCTCTTTTCCCTGTCTTCTGCTACTTTTCCTTTTCCCTGTTTTCTGCTACTTTTCTTTGTCTCCTGCTTTCTTTCTTTCTCTCCTCCAATTAAGGAGGGACTGGCCCAGGGACTGGCCCATCAATCTCCCCCTCCCGACTTAGATAGAGGGATGCGTCAGTCCTGACGCGCTTCTGCAAAACTCAAATTTTTGTTGTTGAACAACTTTGGTCAACATATCTGAAATGTTCTTGTTGGTGTGGATTTTCCTCAACTGGAAAAACTTCTTTGACACTGCATCTCGGATCCAATGATACCGATGATCAATGTGCTTAGTGCGAGGGTGATACATTGAATTTTTGCTCAAGTGAATAGCACTCTGACTATCACAATGTACCACATAATTTTCCTGCTTCACACCCAACTCTTGAACGAACCTTTGCAGCCATATCATTTCCTTGCCAGCTTCATTTGCTGCTAAGTACTCTGATTCTGTGGTGGATAATGCAACACACTTCTGTAGCTTGGACTGCCATGACACAGCTCCCCCAGAAAATGTAAATAAGTATGCAGAAGTGGACTTTCGATTATCAAGGTCTCCTGCCAAATCTGCATCTGTAAAACCTTCCAAGATTGGTTCTGATCCACCAAAACATAAACACAACTTTGAGGTGCCCCTCAAATATTTGAGTATCCACTTGACAGCTTCCCAATGCTCTCTGCCAGGATTAGAAAGATATCTACTAACAACACCAACTGCATGTGCAATATCAGGGCGAGTGCATACCATGGCATACATAAGACTACCAACAGCTGATGAGTAAGGGATACCTGCCATCTTGTCTTTCTCTACTTGTGTGGTTGGACATAATAATCTGCTTAACTTGAAATGATTACCTAGAGGTGAGCTTACTGACTTAGCTTCTTTCATGTTGAACCTTTCAAGCACCCGTTCAACATACCTCTCTTGTGACAGCCACAATTTCTTCGCCTGCCTGTCACGAGTAATCTCCATGCCCAAAATCTGCTTAGCTGGCCCTAAGTCTTTCATATCAAATGACTTTGATAAATCTGCTTTCAATTTGCGAATCATAGAAACATCTTTGCCCACTATTAACATATCATCAACATAGAGCAACAAAATAATGAAGTTACCTCCAGTAAACCGCTGGAGATACACACATGGATCTGCATCAGTTCTCTTGTATCCATGACCCACCATGAATGAGTCAAATTTCTTGTACCATTGCCTTGGTGCTTGCTTAAGCCCGTATAGACTTTTCTTCAACTTGCAAACCATGTGCTCCTTTCCCTCGACCTCGAAACCTTCTGGTTGCTCCATGTATATTTCTTCTTCCAAATCACCATGAAGAAATGCCGTTTTCACATCTAGCTGCTCCACCTCAAGATCCATGCTAGCTGCCATGCCCAAAATGACTCTAATAGAAGTCATCTTGACAACTGGTGAGAAGATCTCATCAAAATCTATTCCTTCCTTCTGCCCAAAACCTTTCACTACCAAGCGAGCCTTGAACTTTGTCAACTGTTCATTCTCGTCTCTCTTCAACTTAAACACCCATTTATTTTTGAGTGATTTTCTGCCTTTAGGAAGCTCCACCAATTCGTAGGTGTCATTCTTCAATAAGGACTCCATTTCAGACTTCATCGCCAACATCCATTTATCACAGTCTGCATGAGTCTTTGCCTCCTCAAAGCATTCAGGCTCTCCATCATTGGTCAACAGAATGTATCTGGAATATGGATTATCTCCATCACTAGTCACCAATATATATTGTGAAGAATGATACTTGGTATTTGGCTTTGGCTCTCTGTTGGATCTTCGAACTGGTACTTGGGCATTTTCTAGCTGCTCCCCCTGATTTGGCTCCCCCTGATCATTATCTTCAGGTTCTGCTGCTTCTGCTTCCGCCATATCAGGAACATCTTCATTTACCATATCTTGAGCTTTGTCACTAGGTTCTTCTTGAAGCGGTGATGAATCGTAGGTGAGCTGGTCTGCATGTTCTACTTCATTTTTGTCAAAATCCGCAATGGTTTGACCTTCATGAAACACCACATCTCTGCTTCTGAATAATTTCTTGGTCTTTGGATTCCACAACCGGTAGCCCATCTCTTCATTGCCATATCCAAGAAAGATACACGGCATGGCCTTGTCATCCAGCTTTGATCTTTGCTCCTTTGGCACATGTGCAAATGCTTTGCACCCAAACACCCTCAAGTGGGAATATGAAGCGCTTCTACCGGTCCATACGCCTTCGGGAGTCTCCAAGCCCAACGGTACACATGGTGTTCGGTTAATAAGGTAACATGCGGTTGTCACTGCTTCGCCCCAAAACTTCTTTGCCAGGTTGGCCGTCTTCAGCATGCTTCTCACTTTTTCTAGAATGGTGCGGTTCATCCTTTCTGCTACACCATTATGTTGTGGGGTGCCAGGAATTGTCTTCACGTGTTTGATGCCATGCTTCGAACAATAATCTCTGAACTCGTTCGAAGTGTATTCTCCGCCATTGTCACTACGGATACATTTGAGGGTTCTTCCTGTCTCCCGCTCCACCATGGCATGAAACTCCTTAAAGGTTTGAAACACCTGGTCTTTTGATTTCAACAAATAAACCCAAACCTTTCGTGAAGCATCATCAATATAAGTGACAAAATATTTATTATGACCTACTGATTCAACTTCCATGGGGCCACATACATCTGAGTGTACTAGGTCTAATACATTTTCTTTTCTTGTAAATGTTCTTGTGAAACTAACTTTATGTTGTTTACCAAATAAACAATAATCACAAGAGTCAAGTGAGGTACCTTTGGCAAAGGGAATTAGAGACTTCTTTGCCAAAACTTGCAATCCCTTCTCACTCATATGACCTAGTCGCTTGTGCCATAAACTTGGAGAAGAGTCGTCTGCAACATTCAATTCTCCTTTGCATATTTTGCCATATGTCTTATAGAGGGTGCAACACATCTTCCCTCTAGCAACCACCAATGATCCCTTGGTAAGCCTCCACTTTTGATCACCTCCATGATGATGAAACCCTTGTCGGTCAAGCACACCGGTTGACATCAAATTGAAACGTAGACCCGGAACATGTCTAACATCTTTTAACATAAGCTTGTTGCCCAAATCGGTCTCAAAACAAATATCTCCAATTCCTGAAATCTTGGAGTAACCATCGTTGCCCATCTTCACCGTCCCAAAGTCACCGCCTTGGTATGTAGTGAAGTACTCCAAGTGTGGAGTAGCATGAAAAGAGGCTCCAGAATCAACGACCCATGCAACACCGGAACAATCATCAACATGTAAGCATTCACCTTCAAGACAAAGGAACTCACATTCATCTTGAGACACGGAAGCTGCAGTGTTTCTCGTGTCATCGTTCGGTTGATGTGTATTGCCATCTCGACTCTCCTTCGGATCCTTCTTCAACTTGTTGCAATTCCTCTTCATGTGGCCAAAAATACCACAATGATGGCATTTTCCATTGAATCTTGTTCTGGATCTGCTCACACTCCTTCCATGGCCTTTGGGTCCCCTGCTTTTGCTCCTTCCTCTATACTCCGTCACAAAGACTTGGCTATTGTCCGAGCTTGAAGCTTTTCTTCTGGTTTCTTCATTCAACATGTTATTTTTAACATTATCCATAGACAATACACCATCTGGAGCAGAATTACTTACAGTTACAACAAAGGTCTCCCAATTGTCCGGCAATGATCCCAATAGCAACAAGGCTTGCAACTCGTCATCAATCTTCATGTCCATCGTGGCCAATTGATTGATTGTACTTTGGAAGTTGTTGAGGTGCTCGGTCACTCTAACACCATCTTTGTACTTCATGTTTACGAGCTCCTTGATTAGAAATGCTTTCTTGGCAGCAGTCTTCTTCTCGAACAAGGACGTCAACTTCAGCCATAATTCACGTGCATTGGTTTCATTAGACACATGGTGGAATACACTGTCATCCACCCATTCGCGGATATGAGCGATGGCTTTGCGGTTCATCTTCGTCCAAGTCGGAACTGAAGTTCCTTCCGGCTTGGCCTCCTCTCCTACTATTGGCTCATGCAAATCTTTGCAATGGAGAATATCCTCCATTCTCGGCTTCCATGTAATCCAATTAGAGTGGTTGAGTCGGATCATGGTACTCCGTGAACTTTCCATTCTAACACCTCACGAACCAAGAGCTCTGATACCACTGTTGGGAAAAGTAATAGAATGGAAATAACAACTCCAACCACAAAAGGATAAATATGCAAGGAAATAAAATGAGTAAAAGAAAGTGAACACCGGATATAACGTGGTTCAGCAAAATGCCTACGTCCACGGGGCAGCAACAACAAGAACTTCCACTATGATAATGTGGGTACAAGAGATACACAGCTTCAAGAACACTACTTGAAGGAAACTCTCTCTCACACTTGTTTTTCTGCCTAACCACAACTACACTCTCAACATGCAGTAAAACACTCTTCACTCTCTACTTGGATGAAGATGTTTTTCTCACACTGTTTGTAGTTTGGGCTCTCTGCCTCTTTTGGTTTCTGCACTCTCTTTCTGCCTTCTTTTCTCCTTGTACTTCTTCGACTGCCGATATGGGATTATATATCTCATACTCTCTCTCCAGCTCTCTCTCCAAAGCCGGCTACAGGTTTTTCTCTTTTCCCTGTCTTCTGCTACTTTTCCTTTTCCCTGTTTTCTGCTACTTTTCTTTGTCTCCTGCTTTCTTTCTTTCTCTCCTCCAATTAAGGAGGGACTGGCCCAGGGACTGGCCCATCAAGATTCAGATAAAGGGCTGTCGCAGGTCCATAAGAACCGGGATAGGAGATCATTTCCTACAGCAACGAAATTACCCCTGATGCTAGCATTGTCTCCTAATTTCTGCAAAAAGATCAACATGATATAGTTATTAATAAATTTCCCAGGATTGGAGAAGTGTGAAATTGAACCAAAAGAATATGACATATAAATATAAAATTGCACAGCATAGGACATTCAAAATCTAGACAGAGAATCAAAAATGATCCTTGTAGAAATGTTCATGAACAACTCAAAAGGGGTCAATAGAGATAATTACAATTCACCCCATACCCTTCCTTTATCTTAATCAACAGTCCAAGCATTCATTAAGAATGATTGATCTAGATTTTGTCACCATTCAGCGAAGGCATTCTAAGAAGCACATATTAACACTGATATTGATCATTCCTGCTGAAATACACTGCCCACTAACTGATTGTCAGATATCCTTCAACTCATTTGCTACCCTCAAATAAAATAAGAGAGCATTCAGGCTTCTCTGGGAATGTAAAACCATGAAAGAAGTAAACTACGTCCCATCAAAGTTGAAGGACAAAGCATTACTCTCCCCCCATGATTCAATTGCATCAACATATGCAGAAAACTATACCTCATCCTGCAGGCAGCTTTCTTTCTAACAATGTTGCCTCTAATTTTTAAAGCATTTTAGTAACCCAGCTATATAAATAATGTTTAATTTGAACTAAAAGATTACCATCCAAAGCAAGTAGTCACATTTTGTTTTCTTTTAAAATCTAAAAACATTAAAACACAATAACTGTTACTATTGACAGCAAGATTGAATAGAGCCATAGCTCCACTTTCTTGAGGTAAAACATTTGCTTCATGCACAGCTGAGTTAAGAAAGTGTAGAAGTAGTTCAACAAACCCATTAACTCCCATGTACATCCTGGCCTCCTCATCATCCTTCAGCAGGGGCCTTTATTTGCTCCACCACCTTGCACTTCTTCCTGAAGTCCTCCCTTTCATTCAAGACTGTTGAAATGATCCTGATAACTCTCAAAAGCATCAGGCTGACAGGCTCGGACTCCTCTGATGCCGGAGACACCTCTTCTGTTCATTTCCAACAGCCTCCTCTATTGCACGACCCTCCACTTTTGTCAGTTCTACTTCCTCATCATTGTATTCATCAAAAAAATTGTGCCTGAAAAGTAACAAAAGTAGGATTTACATAAATACTGTAATAATAGATATTTTTGGCCATAGAAAATGTTGCATGTTACAATATTTCACCCAAGTCTTCCCTTAAACTTCTATGGAAATATCACTAACTTCAACTGATAGATATGATCTTAGAAATTGAAACCCACCAATTTTTGGAATCATCAGCGCTAGCAAGAAAGGATTGCAATTTGTCTTCTTTTTCCTTCTTTTCTTCCCTGTAAGATCATAACCAATATGTTTCTAATCCTGATGCCACTCCAAGGGAACAGCACCAATTGTATTTCGAGGACCAACCTGTTAAAAGCAAAAAAAAATGAGGGGAAATGTAATCAAATGCATTAAGATAACTATACTATCATAAAAATCTTAAGAAAAAAGAGAAAAGACAGACCACATCTTCAGATGAATCACTTTCCTCGACTTCTTCACAAGGTCCAGAACAGTCACTTTCCTCCTCATTACCAGATGAATGGCCAAACCATCATTTCTACTGGTGTTGAGCTAGCCCTGCCATGGTTAATACTGACAACATTAATAGACAGTCAAAACAGAGAACTTTCTTGATGCAGACTGGCACATTTTTCTTCAAATCATGAAAACTTTATAATGTTGGGTGTGTGTGTTTGGTGGGGTGGTAAGGCTTTGGTCTCATATATAAGAGGTCAGGAGTTCGAGCCCCATCAAGGGTGGGAATGGGGTGGGGTTTAAAAAAAAAAAAAAAAAAAAAAAAAAAAAAAAAAAACTTTATAATGCCTGAACTTTAGACTACGTGGAGGTTCATAATAAGATTTGAAATCAATAGAGATCATAAGGCATAGAAAAATAATCCATATCTTTACTTCTTTAAGCTTAGTTTCTTTCCATATTTCTGCATACCTCATTTTCAGAGGAACCACTGTCTTCATCTTCTGAGTCGTCTCTCTGATTGATGATGGATAATCCTCTAGTCAAATCCTTCACCATCAGACATATCCTATAATTATAAAATGTCACTCATTTATTTTCTTTGAAATAAAACACTCATTACTTAAAAAAGAACAAAAAATTAAGCAGTTCCTTGTGTCTTTGGGTTTTGTCCAAAAAAAGAAAAGAAAAGAAATACATTAGGCTTCAGGATTGATCACTATCTATTATCAAACATATTTTAAATTTAAATTTAAATCTACAGAGAGTCAACTTGATGCAATAAATTTTGATATTTTGGTAAATTACTGCCGTTTTCAATAAACTTTAAGCCCTTTTAAAATTAGGACTATATATTAGAACTTGTTCAAAAGTATTTGATCAATTACCCCTATAGAAAAGTAATTGATCAAAGTATCCAAAGTATTTGATCAATTACTAGAACTTCAGTAAGTGAACGACATTATTACCTCCACTGAAAGTTTAGTTTTTCTGTAGCAAGTGCAAACGCAAATGTGAAAACTAATGGATATGCAAGAAGAACAATTTCTACAATTCCTTAAGACGCGAAAAGGAAATACGAAGTAAAACACAAAACCAACCAAGCATCAAACCACAAAACCCGGCCAGAAGAAACTAAAAAAAAAAAAACACAAATTAGAAACCAATAAAAGGCAGGTGCTTCAGATCAATACCCAATCACCTCCGATCAGTCTCGTGATGTGAATTCCCCTCTTCTTCTTTGTGTGCATGTCGGGCAAACTGAAGGAGAAGAAAACCGAAGAATTGAAGCGGTGCAAAGAGACAAAAGAGTCGTTAGGGGCAAAATAGTAATAGACACTGCAGGAGGAGGCAGGGGGTAAAAATCGGAAGCACACTGTTGCTAAGGATTGACTGTTCATAAGAAAACTAGCCAAAGAGCCCGTACGTGCTATGCTGCGGGATTTGTTGTTAAAAAATTTATATGTAAAGCGTGTTGCTGAGCTCATTCATTCAGTTAAATGGTCTCTGTAGTTGAATTATGGGCAGCATCACATTCTATAATTGTTGTCATTGTGCTCAAGTCTCTGCCAAGTTATCTTATAGACTCCATTCTTAAGTGGATTGTCCGTGCCAGCATGCATCCTTTTTGGAAAACTTTAGTGTCTTCACTTCGATCAAGCTTTCAAGCAGTACTATGATTCTGCCCAGGCATTGCATAAAGTTATTGTTTCAATCTTTCTTTCATCATGATTGGATGTGAGTCTACTAGATATAGTCGTCCAGGCAAGCATATCATTCTTGCTATAAGAAGTTCCAAACGACGCCGCGTCGCTAAGCACCGTCAAAACGGCTTCGTCGGAGAACAACGAGAAAGCTGTCGACATCCTCTTCGTCGTCGTCGCCGGTGGCGGCGAAGTACGGCGATGAGGAAGAGGAAGAGGACCTGTGCCGGATCTGTAGGAACCCTAGCGACGCCGATAACGCAGAGACAGAGAGAGAGAGAGAGATGAGAAAGTGGCATAAAATGTAGTTTGTTAATTAAGTTAAGGCAAAATTGATATTTTATTTTAAATTGAGTTAGTGGGAATAAAAATCTGTTGCTGGGGTAAATAGAATAATTTTGGCTAATTTTATTGCTTTGGGTTAATGACCCTTTTGCAAGTTCTGATCCACTCGTATGTTGACCTAGAGTTTAGTTCCCTCTCTTATTATTTTTGAATTTCCATTTTCCCATTTGGGTTTATATCTGATTCTAGTTTAATAGTATATAATTTGTAAAGACCTTATTCCCTTTCTACTTAATTACATATATGAGTATATGACTTAATATGTTATGTACCTGTATTTCTTCTTGTCTACGTTCATAATTTTAGTTCTGTTTTTCTCTTATTAATTGCATTATTGTTCTGAGTTATATTGTTCATGTGTCACTAGCTTTCTATTTTCCTAATTTCATTTAATTTTTTCTTCAGAAGCACTGTCAATGGAAGTTTACATATATATATATATATTCACTTCAATTAACAAAAGAGGATCAAATGATTTCACTCCTACCCCCATGGTGACTCGAACCCAGGACCTGGATCCTAGGTAGTGGGAGTTTATATCAATCCAGAGCTCCCAAGGGAAATCATACACTTCCTCATACTTCTCAGGCTACCTGTCAAGTCTCTGATGCACTTCAAGTATATATATATATATATATATATATATATATATATATATATATATATATATATATATATTCATTTCAATTAACAAAAGAGGATCAAATGATTTCACTCCTACCCCCATGGTGACTCGAACCCAGGACCTGGATCCTAGGTAGACCTGTAAATGGACCGGATTTTGATCCGGACCCGCTCCAGATCCGTAGCTATTAAACGGGTTTGGATCGAACATTTTGATCCGTTGATCCGTTAATGATCCGAATCCGTTAACCCGTTTAATAAACGGATCGGATTTGGATTTAGGTCGATCCGATCCGTTAATGATCCGACCCGTTTTAGTAATAAATAAATATTATTTTTTATTAATATATTATTATTTTTTAAAAATATAAAATATTAAATATAAAATATTAAAGATTTCTAATATTACTTTTTTGCAGAAATCTAAGAGGCAGTCTTCGTAATTTTATTTTTGACAATGTAATTTTATTTTTGGTGATACTCTTCATGTAGATCATGTTATTTTAATATTTTATTAATATCTTATGAGATATTATGATATAAATTTAATATTACTATTTAAAATTTAAAAATATTTGAAATTATAAACGGATCGGATTAGCAGATCGGGTATCCGTTAATCCGACGGGTACGGATTTGGATCGAGGTATCAATGATCCGCCGGGTTAACGGAGCGGGTTTGGATCGAATTTTTTTTTAGTAAACGGATTTGGATTTAGGTCGATCCGATCCGAACCCGGTCCATTTACAGGTCTAATCCTAGGTAGTGGGAGTTTATATCAATCCAGAGCTCCCAAGGGAAATCATACACTTCCTAATACTTCTCAGGCTACCTGTCAAGTCTCTGATGCACTTCAAGTGCATATGCAAGTTTTGGCATTTTCTCGTCCCACTAGAACTTGCATTGCGGCAGCAGCCACACTGGTCACCTCTTAACCGAAACTTGGTAGACCCAGATAGCCAAAATATTCTTCTCACAAATCGAACAAAGAAGAGTTACTACTCCACACCCGACGACGTCATCATGCAAATTAAGGATGATGCAAATATTGGACAGGTTTGGGAGTGCATACAAAGGTTGTGGGATGGGATTTAGGGTTTAGGGTTCAGCGTGAGACTGTTAGGATTAGAAATGGGAAAAGTAAATAATGCAGGAAAATAGAGAAAATTAATGGAAATAAGATTCATTCATATTCATCGATGTCTAATTGAATAAAGAAAATTAATGGAAATAAGATTCATTCATATTTCATCGATGCCTAACTGAGCAACAAATACAGGGGTATAAGGCCTTAACCATTACACTAGGTGCAGATAGGTGGCACAGGACCGCCACTACTTCAATAGACGACAATGAAGATGGCTGTTGTTGTACTAGTTGCTCCGGTATGTCTGGAGTTGTCTACTTAGTGGGCTAATAGCAGATAATGGGCCTAGGGTCTGGGCTTGATCCCAACAGACACCTACTATGGTTTAGGGTTTAGGGTAACGGGTAACAGTCAAAGGATAACGGATAACGGGTAATAGATAACGGCGGATGACTAACGGTTAACGGGTAACGGCCAATAGGTAACGGGTGATGGATAACAGATAACAGCGAACGAGTATCGTAGAGGTTGTCATTTGGCCCTTCGGCCCTATAGGGCGGGCCTGCCCGACCCTTTCTCAAATAGGGTAGGGTGTGGGCCATGCAAATGAAGCCTGGTCCGGCCCTTTAAGCCCACCCAACTAAGTCCAAATAGTTTTATATTTTTAAAATATGTTTCTCTTTTTTTATATAACATACAACTTATTTCTTTTTTTTTAATTGATTTCCTACACTTTATTTTTTTTTAATTTTTGTTTCCTTTGTTAAACAACAATTAATTTTGGGAGATAGTTAATTGAATATAACCACCTTAACTAATATTTATAAATGTTATAAGATAATTCTAATTATATATATATATATATATATATATATATGATCAACAAAAAACAATGAGTCTTGTATTATCTATATAATCATTGAGCCACATTTTGAGAAAAAAAATAAAAATAATGTATTTTTTTTTGTTAAACAAAATAAGGTTCTTTTCGGCCTATTTGGAAGGCCGGCCCAACCCGGCCCTTTCAGCCCTAGCAGCTCGAGCCTTTCGGGCGGGTAAGGGTCAGCATATTTAAGCCCCGACCCGACTAAGGCTAAGGCTTAGGTTCTGATATAACTGCAAAGCTAATCGATCTATGATTATTGGACTGTCTTATTCTCTTAATTTGACCTTCATGGTCATATTGCTTTTTATACGTTGTTAAGGTTCATCTGATACTGTACCAAAATAGAGTGGTGGGTTACAAAAGTTCTTCAAGATTTAAGTTCAACAAGCTCTTTCTGGGCTAGTTATCTAGGTATATTTACTTTATCAATGTCAATGGAAAGATACCGACATTCTTATTCTTAAAATGATCGAAAAACTCGTACTTAAAACATGGGATTACAAAGATCCTTTGAAAACAAGCACCAACTTCAATTATGTTCTAAAGATCACATATTGTAGTCTATATTAGCACCGGGATTCAGAGAAACAAATGCAAGAAGCTCTGCATCACGCTCAAACACATCCATGTGTTGCTTTTCAAAATTCAGATATGCTTCAATCCCTTCCCCATTCCTAGTATCAATCAGAAAGATGCTATTTTTCAGCACGCAGCTAGCAATAGTGACCCAAACTGGCTTTCCCCAACCAAAGTCTGCCTCATACACTGGGAATCTGCACCAACTGCTACATCTATACATAACCAGGTTTTGTTTTTGAAACAGTTTCCTTGAATCCTTCATACACTCCATAAATATGAAAGGCCATTCTTTTCCAAATTTATCGGCATATGTAACACAGAAATGGGCCATCTTCTCCTTTATTTGAGTCACTAGGACATGCAACTCTATCACACTCTCATCCTCCGCTGTGGGCATTGCATAGAACCAAACCATGCTACCTACTGAGTTTTTCGGCAATGGAGGAACCATTCTACCACGCAAATCCACCGTCTGGATCTATTTAGGAATCAAATCCTACATGATCTAGAATACTTATTGTTAGATGATTTGCTGTATCAAGTAGTTATTAACTAGATATGTATTACTATAGTTAGCAGCATAGATAGTCCTACAAGTTAGGGGATTAGCTGTATAAAACGTTGTAATCATTCATCAATTTGTATTAAGAAAACACTTCTTCACATTCTAAGAATTCTATATGGTATTAGAGCATATGCTCTTGGGAACCTAGAAACCCAAAAACACAACTTACCTCATGGGCGGAGAAGAAGAACAGAAGGCTGAAGTTCAGTAACAGAACTCTTCCAAAGCCTCGGCACCATGGGAGAATGCCAATCACCCTTTCTTTCTTCATCATTCAGATCAACCAGGAGATGTCCTAGTTGCACAACCTCTGATGGAAGATAACTACACGACATGGGAGTAGTCGATGACTATGGCGCTTACCATAAACAAACAAAAAGGGTTTTATTGATGGAACCCTCACCAAGCCAACTCACAACGCTTCTGAGCAGCTACAGTGGGAACGATGCAACACCCTTGTGAAAACCTAGTTACTAGGAGCTATGTTGAAGAAGATTGCAAGTAGTGTAATCCACTGTAAGGATGCGCGAGGTATGTGGTTAGAATTGAAAGAAAGATTTTCTCAGATCAATACAGTTGCACTTTTTCAAATTGAAAGCGCCATCCATGGTTGCGAACAAGGCACAACAACAATCACATCATTCTTTACAAAGCTTAAAAGCTTATGGGATGAGAAAGATGCACTCTGTGCTTTCCCTCCTTGTAGTTGCGAGACTGCTTCCAAAGTCAATGATTACATCAAGACGCAGAAAACCATGAAGTTTTTTGTGGGGCTGAATGAAGGCTATGTGCAGACCAGGAGTAACATTATCGGTATGGATCCTTTACCAACTCTTAACAAGACTTATGCTATGGTCCTTCGTCAGGAGAAACAGACAGAGGTATCATCAGGAAAAACACACAGGCCTCAGAAGCTTCGGCATTTGCTGTGAAGAAGTCTTCTCGTGAAGTTCAGTTTACAGGAGGAGATACCAAGTGGTGCGAAAAATGCAAAATGGACAACCACAATACCAAAAGCTGCAGGGCACACCTCAAGTGTACATATTGTGGCCTCAAAGGCCATACGTATGACTACTACCGCAAGAGAAAGAAAACATTGGCAGGAGAAGAAGGGAGCTCGAAAGCAAACTTTGTGGGAATGTCTAATGAAGGCAATGAAGACCTTACTGGTCTTCCTTTATCACAGAGTGAATGCAAGCAGATGATGAGATTTTTGAGCAAGGTTAAGGTCGCAGCTAGCAAGACCAATGACGACCATCAGTTGCTAGAGATGTTGAACACTACACAGTCATCCTCTACAAATCTTGTTGGTAACATTCCTAATTTTGAAGAGATGTCAAGCAAAGCATTTGCTCTCGCACAACATAATAAAGATGTGATTTGGATATTAGACAGTGGAGCTAGTGACCATATTGTATGTGATCCTATCCATCTTACATCATCTCGGCCTGTCCATAATCGTACAGTCAAATTACCTGATGGTACCATGTTGCAAGTCTCTCATATTGAGACTATAGTCTTTTCCTCACATTTTATGCTGCATAATGTCCTATGCGTCCCATTGTTCTACTTAAACCTCATATCTAGTAGCAAGCTCGCGTTAGATTCATTTTATGTCACCATATTCATCAAACAAGTTTGTTTTATACAGGACCTTCAATCAGGGAGGATGATTGAGACGGGAGCTAAAAGTGAGGGACTCTACTGCCTCAATATGCCCAAGAAAGGAACGTGTAATGTGGTGAAGACCAAAACTCAAGACTTGTGGCATCAGCGACTCAGCCATCCCTCTAGCAAGGCGACTTCTTTGTTTCCTTTTATGAAAAATATAACTTGTGATCTTAGTCACTGTTTCATTTGTCCTCTAGCTAAGCAAACTAGACAGCCTTTTCCCTTAAGTTTTTCGACTAGTACTTCTTGTTTTGATTTAATTCATGTGGACATATGGGGTGGCTATCATGCCCCATCTCTTTCTGGAGCTCAGTATTTCTTAACAATTGTTGATGATCATTCCAGGAGTACTTGGGTTTTCCTCATGCATCATAAGTTCGAAGCAAGATATTTACTCATTCATTTTATCACTTTAGTCGAAACACATTTTGGGAAAAGAGTCAAGATTGTTAGGAGTGATAATAGTCCCGAGTTTAAGTGCGCCAAATTCTATTCTTCTAAGGGTATTTTACACCAAACGAGTTGCATTAATACGCCTCAGCAAAATGGCATCGCTGAGCGTAAACATAGACATTTGTTAAATGTTGCTCGTGCACTTCTCTTTCAGTCACACTTGCCTAAACCTTTTTGGGGGGATGCCATATTGACGGCTGCTTACTTAATAAATAGGACACCAACACCACTCTTACAAGGGAAAACACCCTTTGAGAAGTTGTTTCACAAACCACCGACCTATTCCCAGCTTCGTGTCTTTGGTTGTAGGTGTTTTGTTTCCACCCATCCGCTGCGACCTAGTAAATTTGACCCTCATTCTACTGAATGTGTTTTTCTAGGTTATCCTCACGGTTAAAAGGCTTACAAGGTTTATAGCTTAAAAGACAAGAAAACATTAGTATCTCAGGATGTGATCTTTTTTGAAACTGAATTTCCTTATCAGACTAGGACTCCCACATCTTTGACTCCTGATAACTCTCAGCCATTAAGTCACTTATTTCCTTCCTCATTTAATTCGTCCCAAACAGATCACCACCTTTCACCAAATCTTTTCAAATCTGAGTTTGATTCCAATCCCATCACGTCACCAGATCTTCCAGGATCACAATTTGATTCCAATCCTAACTCTCCAAATCTTCCAGGATCACAATCTGGTTCCAATCCTAACTCTCCCACCTCTTCCTCAACCGTATCACCTACCACTCATTCTCTAATCATCTCAGACTCTTCCACTTCCCAAGACGTCGCTCCACAACCACGACGGTCTACAAGAGCCACCAGAACGCCGACCACATTGCAAGGCTTTCACATTGAGGCAGCCCTTCCTTCTCGCTCTACACCATCGTCCTCCACGAGCGAAGTTCAACCATCAGGTACTCCTCATTCCATTGCTCATGTCTTATCCTATGACAGACTTTCTCCCACACACAAAGCTTTTACTGTCAATCTTATTCTAGAAAAAGAGCCACAGTCTTTTTCTCAGGCCGTACTTGAACCAAAGTGGAGAGAAGCCATGAATCAAGAAATTCAGGCCTTGCAAGCAAATAAGACATGGAGTTTGGTACCACTTCCTCCCAGCAAGAAACCAATTGGCTGTAAGTGGGTCTTTAAGATCAAACATAATCTTGATGGCACCGTGGAACGTTACAAGGCTCGTTTAGTTGCCAAAGGTTACAGTCAAGTTGCCGGAATTGATTATCGAGAAACCTTTGCTCCTGTAGCCAAGCTCACCATAGTTCGTATCCTTCTCAGTTTAGCAGCTTTGCAGGGTTGGCATCTCCACCAATTGGATGTCAACAATGCCTTTCTCAATGGTGACTTATATGAAGAGGTTTTCATGAAGCTACCTCCTGGTTTCAGACGAAAGAGGGAGCATAGAGTTTGTCAACTTCACAAATCACTGTATGGATTGAAACAAGCATCCCGACAATGGTTTTTGAAGCTTTCTACTGCTCTTAGGGCTGGTGGGTTTAGTCAATCCTGGTCAGACTATTCACTTTTTGTCTGAAATGACCAAGGAAAATTTACAGCCCATTTAGTATATGTTGACGATGTCATAGTAACCGGGAAAAACTTGGAAGACATCTTGAAGACGAAGCAATTTCTTGCAAGCAAGTTCAAGCTCAAAGACATGGGGCAGTTGAAATATTTTCTCGGCATTGAGGTAGCATGGTCTAAACAAGGTATTGTTTTCAGTCAGCGCAAACATGCACTTGAAGTTCGTGAGGATGCTGGTTTTCTAGGAGCTAAACCATCACGGTTTCTCATTGATCAGAACTTGGTGTTACGGCAAGGTGAGGGAATATTGTTAAAGGATGCGTCTAATATCGGCGATTGGTTGGAAGACTCATGTATCTTACAATCACTAGACCAGACCTTGTGTATGTAGTGCACATTTTGAGTCAATTCATGGACAAGCCTCGCCAACCTCACTTGGATGCAGCTTACAAAGTGTTGAGATATTTGAAACAAACCCCAGGTCAAGGGATATTACTGCCTTCCACCGGACAATTAGAAATAAAAGCTTACTGTGATGCAGATTGGGCGCGTTGCAAGGACACTCGAAGATCTACTACCAGGTACTGTATTTTCTTAGGCAATGCACCAATTTCTTGGAAGACTAAGAAGCAAGGAACTGTATCTCGTTCCAGTGCTGCGAAATTACATGGATTAGAAATCTGTTGAAGGACTTGAATGTTAACTACACACGTGCAGTCAGATTATTCTGTGACAATCAGGCCGCAATTCATAGAGCATCAAATCCAGTTTTTCATGAGCGGACGAAGCACATTGAAATCGATTGTCACGTTGTCCGGGAAAATGTACAAAGAGGATTGGTTCAGACCGTTCATGTCAAAACACAGGAGCAGCCAACCGACTTGTTCACCAAGCCGCTGAGTTCTAAACAGTTCACTGTTCTCTCGAGCAAGATAGGTGTAATCAACATACACTCTATCTTGAGGGGGAGTATTGAGGAATCAAATCCTACATGATCTAGAATACTTATTGTTAGGTGATTTGCTGTATCAAGTAGTTATTAACTAGATATGTATTACTATAGTTAGTAGCATAGATAGTCCTACAAGCTAGGGGATTAGCTGTATAAAACGTTTTACTCATTCATCAATTTGTATTAAGAAAACACTTCTTCACATTCTAAGAATTCAATAGGATCAAAAGGGTACTAGGATTCAACAAGGACCCAGAATTCGATTTCAATGCAGATATGGCACATCTATGAATAAAAGCAGTCACAACTTCAACTTTTGAGGGATTTTGCACTCTGTCACACACCATGGCTTTGAGGGCAGCAAGTTTTGGGGCAACAAACACGAATCTCTTGGAAACGTAATCCCCCTTCTCAATCACAGATTGCGGTAGCAGTGGAATCTCACCTTGGGGGAATACAGTTGCTGCAATAAACTCAGGAGACACATATTGATCAGCTTTGTGATCACGGGTTATGGCTGCTCAGTCGTTGATGAAGTGATCATGGTGGAAGGTGACATACAGATAGTAATTGCCATTCCACCACAGTCGAAGAAGCTTACTTGAACAGCCAAGATGACAGTTAAATTGGAGTCATCGTTCCACTGTAAATTGTCTGTGAATAACAGGTCAGAGATCTTGACTTTGATTCTTGCTTCTACAAATATGACTCCTTCATCATTACAATCAATGGAGACTCTATCTATGATCCTACCGGAAAGTAGGTAGTATTTGGCTAGAGTTTCTGACAGAGATTTATTGAGCTGATTGGATTTATCACCAAAATTAGGATTATGATCAGAATCAGATTCTTCCTTGGGGTAGAAGTAAACAACTGGTGTATAGGTACGAGGATTTATCTGTTCAAGGAAAGAAAGGTAGTATGTTCCGTGATGTGGTAGGGTTGGAGTGGATGGTTTGATGGTTTCTCTGGATATTATTTCAACTTCCATCATGACTGCTATTGTTTGATGCTAAAGATCCAAAGTTGCATACCTTACAATGAAACATGTATGTATAGGATGAAAACTAATGAGGTCATATCCCTAATAATTCACTTCTGAATGCTGTGGCTCCACATTGATTATCAATGTAAATTATGACCCTTAAACAATATAAGTTGAAAAGGAAATCACAACTGAAGATAAGGAAAACTTTATCAAGTTGAAGATATTATACTAATTGGAGAAGTATATACCTATGTATTTTATTGGCCAATGATACAACTATTAAGTAGTGACCAACATTGAAAATGATAGAAAAGTTCTCTCTTCACTATTTAATGTCAATGTCTAAGGGCACTATAGATTATGGAAGCCATGATCAATGTAGAGATGGTCATATCATAAAGGCCAAAGAGACAAAGGTACCATTCTATTTATAAGATTATTTAAGAATTAAATACTGTTTAATTCTTGAATTTTTGCCCAAAAAACACTTCAGTCCCTTACTTTCTAATTTCACACATTTAGTCCTTGTAATGTTGAGTGATTTGGAATCTATGCAATGTTGAAAACAAAATGATATCTGTTGAGAGAATTCTTCAATTCACAGGAGTACAAAGTGAGGCACCACTTGTGATCGAAGCTTCTACGCCAAACTCAGAATGGCGAACTGAAGGACAAATTGAATTTCAAAATGTGCAAGTTCAATATAAGCCTGAAGATCTAATGGTATTGAAAAGGATCACTTGCACATTCTCTAAAAGGATGAAAATTGGAGTGGTGGGAAGAACAGGAAGTGGAAAGTCCACTATGATCCAAGCCTTGTTTAGAGTTGTTGAGCTCTCAGGAGGGAAAATTCTCATTGATGAACAAGACATTTCTAAACTAGGCCTGCTGGATTTGGGGCCAAGTTTAGGCATAATCCCACAAGACCTGACTATATTTCAAGGAACTTTGAGGAATAATCTGGATCCTCTGCAGCAACATTCTGATCTAGAAATATTGGAGGTTGCCATCTAAATCCTATATTTACTACTAAAAGATATCAGATGGTGGTCAATTAATTTTACTTATATGACTTGATATGTATATGGTCACATAACTCATGTTGTGAAAAAATGTCGACTTGGCAACTTAGTGCGGCAAGACCAAATGCTCCTGGATGCACCTGGTATCTACCTAATCATAGCAATTCCACTGTCATTATAGTATAGTTGATTTAGAACTAATATCTGGATTGTAAATTCCAATGCAGTTTCTGAAGTAGAAGAAAACTGGAGCGTTGGACAGAGGCAGCTTGTTTGTCTTACCAGAGTGCTTCTAAAGAAGAGGAAAATTCTAGTGCTAGATGAGGCGACAACATCTATAGATACAGCAACAGATAATGCAATTCAAGAGACAATAAGGAAAGAGACAAGTGAATGCACGGTTAATTATCATGGTGGCTCACCGGATTCTGACTGTTATGGACAGTGACATGGTTCTAGTTCTTGATGAAGGTAAGAATTTATAGCTTAAAACAAACAAAACTTTTGCTTCAAGAAAAGAATTTTCTATTTTTTATTGGTCTAAAACTTTTCACAGATAGTATACATACTGCAGTTGGAATATATGTCATCTAGAATTTGATACGGCTTGCATTAGTGACTGAGTTTCGTTCACATTTCGGTTCATACAGGTAAGACTGTGGAGTATGATTCTCCTGCTCGGCTAATTAAGGAAAACTCTTCTGCATTTTCGAAGTTGGTTGTGGAATTCTTGAGGAGATCTTCCATAAGAAAGAACAACTGCTCATCTTGAGAATTCATAGAGCTTGACATTTTTGCGTTAGCTGTTCCAATTAGAATTAATGGTTGATTAATTGATTGACTTGTAATTGTAGATTTATTGATTTGTAATTGTCGGTGATTGATTGTAATGATAGGAGTAATTAATGTAGCTGTTAAATGTTTACTTTTTATATACTTGATGCAATCCTATTTAAACCTCAGATGAACAGAAATATAAAATTATTCTCCTATACTTTCTGATAGACATTCCAGAATGTTGATGAGTTGATCTGTGGTCAATTAGTCTTCGTTCCAGAAGCTAGGTTATGTTCCTGAATTTTCCTAATGTAAAGTTGTTGTTCCCCCAACTATGCCATTTATGGTCTAGAGCAACTTACTGCCACTTTTTGTGGGTCATTGTCTCCTATAGGTTTGTATTTGAGATTCTCATTGCACCAGGTGTGGATGTGGTTCAGAATGAGAATTATGAATAGAGTCAAGTGTATACAAAGAACCAGTTAACGTCTAATTGGGCTTCACATGAGCCATTGGGCCCTCCTTCACGTGCATGCATGGACCAGTCTTGTAGAAATACGAACAGTAACATGTTACTCATGAGTCATGACCCATCAGCACCCATCTTTTGAAGGTCCGAAGATGATGATGGTGGTGCAAGTGACATGACTGTCCCAACAAAAAACAGGGAAAAAAAGAAAAGAAAAGAAAAAAGGTGCCGTAGGGTTGAGGGAAGTGGTTAAGAAGAAGAGAATAGTGGAGATAGATTGGGTGTCCTAAAGAGTAAAAACTGTAGATTTAATTACCACATAAAGAGATAATGTATGTTTACACTTACACTAACTAAAGGTGAAAAGAAAAAAAAACATTGTTTTCTCATTTCAATACATTGATCAGTAAAGTAAAACAGACAAGACATTTTATGAAAGTAATGGTAAGAGATATTTTACACCTGCACCCTGAGTAATTCACCTGCATGCATAAAAAGTTTTTTTTTTAAACTTTTTTCCACTTTTTTTTTTGTTTAAACCCCCATCCACGCCATTCTCTAAAAAAAAAAAAAAAACCATCCACGCCGAAGGCTCACCTCACCAAATTTGGAAGAAACAGGTTGATCATGCAATTCGTCACCCTACAACCTACACAATCGGCGCGGCTTATATAAATGCGTGGCCCCTAAATGCGTTAGCTAAGTAGGAACATACTTGTTCTTCATTTTCAATCTTCTTTTCAGTTGTAATCGAAAAAGAAGGAGATGGCAATTACTGCCTTTCTGTTCTGGTATTATGTCTATTTAATGCCTGTAACTATGGACATTAGGATTTTCAAACACTATCTCCAGAAAAAGAACTTCGATAACACTCCCTATGTAACTGCACCGCTTTTCATCTCTACTCCCATCCTTCGCTTCCATACTCATGGCCGGTGCAATTGGCGTTTGTATCCCAATTCTAGGGATGATTCCGTCTTTGCAACCGGAGAAGAATATCTTCTTCATCATCAAGGCCTTTGCCTCTGGTGTCATATTGGCCACCAGATTTATCCACATGCTTCCGGACTCTTTCGACTACTTGACCTCACCGTGCCTGAAAGAAAACCCATAGGGGAAATTACCCTTCACCGCCATCGAAACTTT
Organism: Rosa rugosa; assembly: GCF_958449725.1. Taxonomy (NCBI): domain Eukaryota; kingdom Viridiplantae; phylum Streptophyta; class Magnoliopsida; order Rosales; family Rosaceae; genus Rosa; species Rosa rugosa. The sequence continues at coordinate 10,257,409 of NC_084824.1, read as the reverse complement.
GATGGTGGATTCCATATATCAATTGCTACTTCTTATTTCAAAAAGGCTCAGAATCAGATCAATGGAGAGCATGAGGGGCACATACATGTTCATACACATGCCACTCATGGTTCGCTTGATACGAATTCGGCTGAATCACAACTTCTTGGGCACAGAGTGATTTCAAAGGTTCTTGCACTTCAGATGAGTTTGCTATGATAATTTTTGTTTAGTTTTATCACTTTTATGTATAATTTTGATTCATATGGTGTAGGTTTTGGAGTTGGGAATTGTGGTGCACTCAGTTAATATTGGAATTTCATTGGGTGCTTCTGAAGGTGCTGAAACAATTCGACCTCTTCTAGTTGCTTTGACTTTCCATCAAGTTTTTGAAGGCAGGGCCATGGGACTTGGTGGTTGCATAGCTCAGGCAATTTCTCCCCCAATTACTGACGGTCTGTATAGTCTGTGGCCTTCTTTAGTACCAAGTCAGTATCAGCATCTGGCTTAGCAATGACATGGCAAGTCACTGGCATGCACCTTTCCCACAGTAATGCCCCAAATGTAACTTTTTCCATAGGAGCTCTTGTTACCCTGATGATAATAATCTTGTGGGGGGAATTTTGCTTGCGTTTTCTTCTATTTGCAGCAACTGAGAACGACGTCATATATGAGTCGAGGGAACGAACACCCTGAAATGATAAGATCCATACGTCTTATGAGTAAAGTAAACACAAATACAACACAAAACTAAGAGTAATATTAAGATGCGTACTTACACTTTGTATAATTTTAAGCTTGTCAATTTCTTCAAAGATCCAACTTTTGTGGTCTGAATAAATCTCCATGAAAAAACCAAGAGGGGTTGTGAGGAAAAAAAGAAAAAAGGCCACCCAGAAACCAAAACCTACAATAATAGATTTTTTGTTTTAAAGTTTCTTTTTGTAATATTTATGTCTTGGTAATTATTGAAGTTAGAGAAATATGAGGAGTTATCTGCAGATGAGGGTAGTACGAAGTTATCTGCATAATAGGATAGTGGGAAGTTAGTGGGAACATTTTTTTTCTTTTAACTGTTTACCAATATTTTATTATTTACTATAGTACCCTTCAAATATTAGAAATTATTTAAAAATAATATATGGTATGGGGGTCTTTGTGTCTTTTCACGTCTACTTTAGCTAACAAAATGGGTTCTCTTAATAATAATACTAGTATTCTTCATACATGCTTTGCATGTGTAATAGTTTTTTTTTTTTTAAGAAAATTAAAAAATTTTAAAACAATTATTGCAGAGAAAAAATAGTGGGAGAGAAAAGTGGAGGTTGTGAGATAATTTTTTGGATTAAATACTTGTTACTCCTCGTACTTTGCCCTGAAAAACAGTTTAGTCCCTCGCCTTTTAAATTAAACTGGATAGTCCTTATTCTTTGCAAATCTCATACAACAGGTCCAAAATAATCCGAAATGACTATTATGCCCCTCATTTCCTATTATATTTTAATTTTTTTTTCTCTATTTTTTTAATTTTTCTCCCCATTTTTTTTTTTTTATATTTTCTCTCTCCCTCCTCTCTCTCCCCTGACCTCTCGCTCCCTCTCTCTTCTTCCCTCTGCAACCACCGGAGAACACCTGCAACCTGATGGCCACCTCCCCATGATTCAACCCCTCCATCCCTAGCTCCAACGCCTTCATGGCCTCGCCGCGCAACTTGTCGCCGGTCTCTCTGACCCAGCCGAGCTCCTCCTCGATGACTTCGATGCCGGAGAGATCGTAGTCGTTGTAGAGCGCCAAGATGGATCCGCCACCCCGACAACACCGCCACCCCGAACGCTAAGACCCAGGAAGCTATGTCGGCTTCGGAGCCCAGAAAAGCTCAAGAACATTATCAGTAGAGCGCTGATAGGAGGTTTGGGATTTGGGATTTCAGAAGATTGAATGAGGATTGAGGTTTGGGATTTGGGATTTCAGAAGATTGAATGAGGAGCGAGGTTTGGGATTTGTTGATTTCGTATTTGAGATGAACTAGTTGGATGGTTTTCTGGGTTTTCGTCTTTTCGAATTGGGGAAGAAGTGAAGATAGAAGGTTTATGGTTTGCTGGGATTTCAGATGAATGAGATGATTGAATGAGGGTTTGCGGGGATTGGCCGATTTGGTATTTTAGATTAAATGAGGGTTCTCAATTTTTTTGGATTATTGAATGGGGGAAGAACGAAGAAGGGAAGAAGTCGAAGAACAGAAGAACTGAAGAAGAACAAGATGGAGAGGCTAGGGTTTCGATTTTGGGTTTGGTGAGGTTGAAGCAGGCGTTGAGGGAGTGGGAGTGGGAGCGGGCGGCGTCGTGGTCGACGATGAGAGGGACGACGAAGAACTGGTGGGGGGAGTTGGTGAGCTTGATTTTGCAGAAGCAGGGAGAGGAGGTTTTGAGTTTTTCAAATTTGGGGATTTGGAGAGAGAGAGAGAGAGATCGCTGGCCACGAGGCTCGGGCCAGGGGAGGGCGATGGTGACGGTGGCGGGTCGATGGTGAGGAGGCCGTAGGTGGAGGAGGTGAGGGAGATAATGTGGGATCAGCCACTGCTAGCGCTGCTGGTGCTGAAGAGAGAGGGAGCGAGAGGTCAGGGGAGAGAGAGAAGGAGGGAGAGAGAAAATATAAAAAAAAAAAATGGGGAGAAAAATTAAAAAAATAGAGAAAAAAATTAAAATAATAATAAAAATAGGAAATGAGGGGCATAATAGTCATTTCGGATTATTTTGGACCTGTTGTATGAGATTTGCAAAGAATAAGGACTATCCAGTTTAATTTAAAATGCGAGGGACTAAACTGTTTTTCAGGGCAAAGTACGAGGAGTAACAAGTATTTAATCCTAAATTTTTTTTAAATTTTTTTAATAAAAATTCATTTTGTAATTGTCATATTTACCCTTGTGATTTAATTTATTTTCAAAGTTTTTTAATATTTTAGGGTTAAATCTGTCAAAATTTTTTGTTTGTAAAAACAAAACCTCTTCTCTTAATAATAGTATAGATATAGACAAAATGACAAATTGAAGATTTTTCTGAGAAAAAATAAGTTCGAAGATTGTCCAATTTCACTTACGATCATTGAAGGAAGTCAGTTATATGATGCTGAGATACATATAGCTGACTCATAAACAATTCTTAGGACCACACATGCATGGTCACAACTTGCAAGTCGTCTAATATTGCAGCCTTGGCGGTTAAGACTATGAGAATTGAGAAGGCAAATGTTTGTCAATTATGAAGTGAGAAAGGCTGGCTCTTAAAATTTGTTTTGTTTTGTTTTGTTTTGTTTTGTTTTTTTTTAACTGAAGTATAAGCGCTTGAAGATGAAAATACAACAAACTTGTAAGAAAACCGAAGTTAGAAATCCCGGATGTCAATTCTTGCATAAGACATCATACTATTATACAAGGGGTGTGTGTGTTTGGTGGGGTGGTAAGGCTTTAGTCTCATATATAAGAGGTCAGGAGTTCGAGCCCCATCAAGGGTGGGAATGGGGTGGGGTTTTTTTTAAAAAAAAAAAAAAAAAAAAAAAAAGTCATACTATTATACAATGTCCATTGGATAAGAAGGTTGTTAAATTTGTTAAGTCATAATAGCGAGACTTTGGCTTTGATACCCTACGAAAACAACTGACTGCAAACAGGGGTCGGGAAAGATGAACTGAAACCTAAGATGGAATTTATTGGCTACAGGGGTCGGGAATTGGCTGGGGAAGAAGAACGGGGATGTTCTGTTGTTGAGAAGAGGTGAAGAAAATAAATTTATAACTGGCGATTGCATCATGCAATTTCTAGCTTCTGACTCTCTACCAGCTAGGACCATGTAAGAGTAAGAGAGTTACTTAACTTTCAAAAACCATGCAACAGAAACACCAAATGAAGCAAATTTATTTAGTTTTCCCACAGTGACACAGTCTGTCCCTTTATCAAAAAGAAATTTTCATCATCATTACTTCGGTGACTGCAAGAGTTGGTGAAATCCTAATGACTCAGCTATCTGTGACCCATTCCATATATTTGCCACTTAGTTACTTCAAAGTTGATCAAATTGTTATCTTTTTTTAGCTCATATGAAGCAATTTAATATTGGAAAATTGAGGGAAGCCACGATATTCAAGCACCTAATTCCCAACCTGAACTGAACCACATGTGGAACAGTGGAAGGAGTAACATGGACAAGAAAAACCTTGACCAAAAAAAGAAAAGAAAAAGGAAGGGGATCGGATCATGACAGACAAATTAAGAGTGTTACTGGTTATACCTAGCTTAATGGTGAGACGAGGTGAGGAGTTTTATCTCAGAACAGGGAAGACCAAGCACATGCATTGCGGCATTCCACATGCACATTTGGCTATTATATCCTTCCTAGCTAACCATTGCAAGTGGTCTAGTGGTTATTGTCTAGTTGGGTGTGCTCCCCAATCTATGTTCGAACCCCGAAGTTGTCAAAGTGGCCAGGCACTGTGCTGCAATGCACAGTTGGAGCATTTCACATGCGCCGAAGGGCATGCCTTTGGGTTCTCCTTGGCAAAGTCAAAAAAAAAAAAAATCTTTCCTAGCTATTCTATAAATTTTAGATCTTAAAGATTTTTCCAGATGTGGGTTTAATGGTAATTAATTGCCAGGATGTAATTTAGAATTACATGAAGACAATCTATTCTCATAATTTGTTATGGTAAGTTTGTTCAAAATAAGGTCAGTATGCTTCTCCTACATAGTTATGGACTTATGGTTATTGCTTTATGGATTTATGGTTATTGCTTTAGAGTTTCTTGTACGATAAATAATTAATATGTTGTCATGCATGCATGTCGACACCAAAAATTTGCACAAATATTCTCCCTTATAAATATATATATAAATTTTTTTTTTCTTCCCTTTTTTTCTTTTCTTCTAGAGGAAATGGAAGACAAAACTCTCACCCATCAAAGGTACTGAAAGCCGAGATCACTTCAATCCGAAGAGTTTGCCAATCCTTTGATCCTTATAAAGTACTTCACTACTACAATTTGTTGATCACCAAAGGAGATGTTTCTATATAGCCAAGGAGAAAGATGAATGGTTCCGTTCTTGATTGGTTGATTGGAAGTACAAATTTGAGTGAAGAGAGCGTAAGAATTTAGAGCCTACCTTCATGGATAGATACACTAAGGATTTCAGTAGATTCTAAGTTGGATTTGTGAGTTGCTCTTTTTTTGGTCGAAGATCTATGAGTTGCTCTGGTTGTAAAATTTGTGGTGGTTCTGTTTGTTTATAGATTTGTATTAAATGAGTATTGTTTTCGCAGTGGGATGACTCGCTAGGTATGGCAGTTCACTTGTTTCTAAGAGGAAAAGTTAAGAGATGGAGCTTACATGAAGAAGACTGGTGTGCAGAAGTATGTCCTTGTTTTTATACTTTCTGCATCTATTTTTCCAGCTTCTTGTTGTGAAAGGGACGTTCCTATTTTTAAATTTTTATTAAATTGGGGTTAGATGGTCATTGTGTAGGTCTTAGCAGATTATTGGTAATGGTTTTGTATTTCTTTTCAATCCTATCAAGCTCGTTAGTCGGAATGTTTGGTTGCTTCATAATTCTCATCTCTGGAAAGATTATCAGAATTTTATGTCCTTAGTACTTACTGGCAATCATGCCTCTATTGGCTGAGTAAGTAGCAATCGCGATTAGTTTTAAGCAATTTCTAAGTTCTCATCAATTAATATTGTATCCTTTTCTAATGCAGGTATGGCAAAGGCAATTGGAAGTTTATCTTAAATACATACAGAGAGTCAGAGATGTGAGATGTATTTGAAGAAAGAAATGAGGTACCTACTTTTTGCAGTATTTGGAATGGCTGTTAGCCGCGTACATTAACTTACGTGTAAAATGGTTTTTTGTTCATCTATAATGTTCAGCTTCAAGCATCTGTATCGTTTTTAAGACATTTGAGGATCTTGTGTTTCAGGTTGATCCAAAGGACAAGTGGAGAAATATGTGGAAGTAGAGGCACCTGTGAATAGTCTGCTACTCGGTTGATTTTTTGTATATATTGATGCCTTGTGCCTATGAATTGTAATAAAGCCAACCATTGTGGTTAAGGCTACTTTTTTTTTTTTTTTGGTACAATGGGGGTCAGAGACCCAGAAAAGAAAGCAAAAAACAGAAAGAACTAAGAAATAGCTGTGGCAACAGCTCTCGGCCTTACAAGGCCATTAGTATCATCAAGGACGTCTTGGACAATGAAGTTAGTATCATCATTGTGGTTAAGGCTACTTTGAATCTTCATTTTGCTACTTTTTCGATGGTGGAAGAGCCTGCTAGTCGACTCTTGTTTACCTTGGGATGAAGATGCATTGTAAATGTAATGGGCTGTGATACCGTGAAATTCTTGCCGATTGTTGTAAGGGATAATGTTCCATAATGTGTCACTAGCTTTCTATTTTCCTAATTTCTTTTATTTATTTTTTTCTTCAGCAGCACTGTCAATGGAAGTTGATATTAATCCAGAGCTCCCAAGGGAAATCATACACTACCTAATGCTTCCCAGGCTACCGGCCAAGTCTCTTATGCGCTTCAAGTGTGTATGCAAGTTCTTGGCATTCTCTCATCCCACCAGAACTTGCATTGCGGCAACAGCCACACTGGTCACCTCTTAACCGAAACTTGGTACAGACCCAGACAGCTGAAAATGCATGTTCTCCTCACAAATGGAACGAGAAATTACTACTCCCAACACCCGACAACATCATCATGCAAATTAAGAATGATGTAAATGTTGGACGATCGAGTTTGGGAATGCATACAAAGTTTGTGGGATGGGATTTAGGGTAAGGCTAACTGGTAACGGTAACGGCAATGGCACGGGTAACGGATAATGGCGAACGGGTAATGATCAACGGGTAACGGTGAATGGGTAACAATCAACGGATAATGGCAAACAGGTAATGGGTAACGAGTAATGGCTAACGGGTAATGGGCTTTGGTCCAAACAAGAAGGGAGACTAATTGGAGTTAGGGCTGTCAATGGATCGTGTCGAGTTGGGTTTGTGTCGGATCAAGGTATATGTTGTGCCACAAGAGACAAACCCAAACCCGACCCATTTATTAATCGTGTCAAAAATTTAAATTCAAACTCAACCTATTTATTAAACGGGTTACCCGTTTCCAACCCACTTAACCCATTTAATAAATATGTCGTGTCGTGTTGGACAAAATAACCCATTTAATGGTTAACACTGCGACCCATTTAACTAAAAAAAGACATAAATTGATTAAATTTACTAAGAACTCCATAAGACAAAAAATATAAATAATTATATATAATTCATAAATAATTAAATCCAATAATAATGAAACAAAATAATTCAAATTGTCCAATCCTAGGATCAAATACTCCAAACGTCGTTGGTGGGTTAACCCGCGGCCGACCCATTTATTAAATGGGTCATGACGGGTTAACCCGTTGCCGACCCGCTTTCTAATCGTGCGGGTTCAACCCGCTTTATTTCGTGCGGGTTTCGAGTCGTGTTATCGGGTCATGTCGAAATTGACAGCCCTAATTGGAGTTGAGACCAAAACAAGTTTCGACCGGGGCTAAGGCTTAGAGTTTGGGGTTTAAAATAATGGCCAACGGAAAAGGGATAACGACCAACGGCTAAGGGATAACGGCCAACGGATAACGGTGAACGAGTAACGGGTTTTGGTCTAAACAAGAAGGGTTTGGACGAATTGTAGTCGAGACTAAAACAAGTTTCGACCAGGGCTAAGGCTTAGGTTCTGATACAACGGCAAAGCTGATCGATCTATGATTATTAGACTGTCTTATTCTCTTAATTTGACCTTCATGGTTATATTGCTTGTTATACGTAGTTAAGGTTCATCTGAAAGATTACTGTACCAAAACAGAGTGGTGGGTTACAAAAGTTCTCCAAGATTTTAGTTCAACAAGCTCTATCTAGGCTAGTTATCCAGGTATATTTACTTGATCAATGTCAATAGAAAGATTCAGACATTCTTATTCTTAAAATGATAACTCGTACTGAAAACATGGGATTACAAAGATCCTTTGAAAACAAGCACCAACTTCAATTATGTTCTAAAGATCACATATTGTAGTCTATATTAGCACTGGGATTCAGAGAAGCAAATGCAAGAAGCTCTGCATCACGCTCAAACACATCCATGTGTTGCTTTTCCAAATTCACATGTGCTTCAATCCCTTCTCCATTCCTAGTATCAATCAGAAAGATACTATTTTTCATCACACAGCTAGCAATAGTGACCCAAATTGGCTTGCCCCAACCAAAGTCTGCTTCATAAACTGGGAATCTGCACCAACTGCTACATCTATACACAACCAGGTTTTGTTTTTGAAACAGTTTCCTTGAATCTTTCATGCACTCCATAAATATCAAAGGCCATTCTTTTCCAAATTTCTCGGCATATGTAACACAGAAATGGGCCATCCTCTCCTTCATTTGAGACACCAGGTCATGCAACTCTATCACACTCTCATCCTCCGCTGTGGGCACTGCATAGAACCAAACCATGCTACCTACTGAGCTTTTCGGCAATGGAGGAACCATTCTACCACGCAAATTCACCGTCTGGATCAAAAGGGTACTAGGATTCAACAAGGACCCAGAATTCGATTTCAATGCAGATATGGCACATCTATGAATAAAAGCAGTCACAACTTCAACTTTTGAGGGGTTTTGCACTTTGTCACACACCATGGCTTTGAGGGCAGCAACTTTCGGGGCAGCAAACACGAATCTCTTGGAAACGTAATCCCCTTTATCAATCACAGATTGCGGTAGCAGTGGAATCTCACCTTGGGGGAATACAGTTGCTGCAATAAACTCGGGAGACACATATTGATCAGCTTTGTGATCACGGGTTATGGCTGCCCAGTCGTTGATGAAGTTGATCATGGTGGAAGTGTCAGCTACTTTGTGTGACATACAGATGCCAATTGCCATTCCACCACAGTCAAAGAAGCTTACTTGAACAGCCAAGATGACAGTTAAATTGGAGTCATCGTTCCACTGTAAATTGTCTGTGAATAACAGGTCCAGCACCTCATCTTTCGGGTGCTCGAGAATTTCAGAGAGCTTGACTTTGATTCTTGCTTCTACAAATATGACTCCTTCATCATTACAATCAATGGAGACTCTATCTCTGATCCTACCGGAAAATGGGTAGTATTTGGCTAGTGTTTCTGATAGAGATTTCTTGAGCTGATTGGATTTATCACCAAAATTAGGATTATGATCAGAATCAGATTCTTCCTTGGGGTAGAAGTAAACAACTGGTGTATAGGTACGAGGATTTATCTGTTCAAGGAAAGAAAGGTGGTATGTTCCGTGATGTGGTAGGGTTGGAGTGGAAGGTTTGATGGTTTCTCTGGATATTATTTCAACTTCCATGCTTGTCATGACTGCTATTGTTTGATGCTAAAGATCCAAAGTTGCATACCTTACAATGAAACATGTATGTATAGGATGAAATCTAATGAGGTCATATCCCTAATAATTCACTTCTGAATGTTGTGGCTCCACATTGATTATCAATGTAAATTATGACCCTTAAACAATATAAGTTGATAGGGAAATCACAACTGAAGATAAGGAAAATTTTATCAAGTTGAAGATATTATACTAATTAGAGAAGTATATACCTAAGCATTTTATTGGCCAATGATACAAATATTAAGTAGTGACCAACATTGACAGAAGAGTTCTCTCTTCACTATTTAATGTCAATGTCTAAGGGCACTATAGATTATGGAAGTCATGATCAATGTAGAAAGGGTCATATCGTAAAGGTCAAAGAGACAAAGGTACCATTCTATTTATAAGATTATTTAATAAGTCATGGTTACCAGAATAAACACCTACAATAAAGCAAAGTTAGTGCAACAACTTCAATTGCCCTTGATCCCTACAATATTAGGACAAAAAAGGCAGTTGTGGCCATGGCTGTTCAGTTGAACTTGTTTGACTGTGGTGGTATGGGTACTGGTATCTTCATTTCACACCAGATTGCGGATGGTGCAACGCTCTTCTTTCCTCAATGCTTCGGCTACAACATCACCCAACATTACCCCTTGCCTAAGTTCAGCCTCTATATTTCCACCTAGGGACATAGAATTCATCATGCCATCCAATGTGATTAGAAGAGAAAAGATTTTGACAGAGGTTTGTGTTTTATGCATCCAGTTTAGCCAGGCTTAAAGCCAAAGCATCCAAGGGCTTGTGTGTGGACGATGCTGCTCCTACTTGTGTGAAGCTCTAACAGCCCTCATATGGAATCCGGTATGAATGCGAAAATGGGTACACCAGTTGAGTGTAAGCCCTAAATGGTGATTTCCCATGGGGATAATTTAAGAGAGAGAATGGTTTCGCGTTTGTGGTTCAAATAAGAAAAGTTAAGGAACACCAACTTTGATTATGCCAAGAAACTACAGAGTGAATGTGGGTATTCACAAGCTTGCAAGCCTCTTGAGGAAGTAAGTGCATTGGTTTCTGGCGAGGTGATTTTTTAAGGTACAGCAGTTGGATAAGGTTTTGATTTTATAACACTGATTTTGGATGTGGAATTTGGAAAACCCATGTGGGCATGCATTCCTAACGTGCCCATCAAAATGCTGTGATATTTATGAGTAACAGATATGGTGATTGAATACAGGCATGGAAGGCCTTGGATGGAGAAGACATGGCTAAACATGAACGCAATCATGAGCTTCCGGAGTTTGCTTCTCTGCCACTGAACTCCTAAGCTTGAGCAACTAGGTTTCTGGTTCTTTTCCAATTCTATGGTTCAAGTAGTTCATGCTTATTGTTCACATAATTGAGAAAGTTTATCTAGAGTCCTTGGCATATGTGCCCTGTCTCACTACTGCTTTCATCATACCTATAATAAAGTTGAATATAATTTCTTCATTCATTCATTTCTAACTATGACATGAAAGTAAGTAAAAGGCCAGCAAACTCATGATGATGTACTAGGTCAGGAAACAGAAAATAAGAGGGAAACATGCTTGTCATAGTAGACGAATAATAACATATATTCAACTGAAAGCCATTTTTGCGCATAAATCAATATGTATATAAAAAGATCACACACAAAAATGATAGTTTCTGACCAAAAGACGGGTATTATAATACATAGAGGCATATTGAAATTTGAAATGAGACTAAACAGTTTCAACAAGTACCTTGAACTAATTAAACAAAAACTCCAAGTGAATAGAATTACCTATATTTAGTAGCTTCTTCATGTTAACCTTTACAACCATCAACTATACCACTATGTTCACCATCCTGAATATGTAATGCAGCTTCTAACTCCTGTTCTGTGGTATCTTGCATACGGGTATCTGTGCAACTCCAAAATCACAAACTTCAATGCTGTCTACAGTGTCTCCTGAACATGAGGGTGCAAGCCCAAAAATAGAGGGATGAACAGATGAGATTATGGACCCATCAATTAGTGTTTGACCTCTCAAATCACGCAACCACATGATACTCCCTCCTGAACAATCAAATACAGCAGTGAGAAAGAGGTATCAGACCGCCATGCTACAAGAATATATGGCTCTCTATCATTGACTTGAAGATGTTTGGACTGGGTTCAGGCAGGAAGCTACTTCCCACTGACAGCTTTGGAAGCAGCAATCTCTTCTAAGCGCTTCCAGGTGGTTTCTTGTTTTGTTTTAATCTCCTCCAGTTTTGCTTCATCTTCCTGAAATTTGAGCAAACACTCCTCAAATAGCTCAGGATCAGCATCAGAGAAGATTTTGCGGATGTTCAGCGACAAACTGTGTACTGCTTGGTTCCAGTGGTTGCGTCCATTCTTCTCCAAAGCAGGAAAGATAATGGGCAGTATGACTCTACGGTTTTGTTTGATTAAGTTCTCAATATGTTCATTGTTCCACAAAAACAAGGCCCTCTCTGCCACCTGTAGAAGCAAAAGCATCATTCAGCTCAAGGTTTTGGTTCAGGAAGGATCAGATGGGCATGGCATTTGAACTCATCAGAACAAACTAGAATCTCAATCCTTACTTATTATCTTCTCAATCAGGAGTTTATATAAAAGAGAGGAATTTAACTAAAAATTGAAAGGCAATTAAGAAATTGAGGTCAAGTCCAAAATTATTTCTTCTTATGCTTAAATAATATTCTTAAATATTTCTTGAGCCATGACAAAATATAGAGTCAACAATTGATCCCGTTAAATAATTAACCTCCAAATTACATTATTTATTATTCAGAACTGCTCGGTAGGGCATACCAGTATTTGAATCCTATTATGCCATTACCATCAGTCAAATTGTTCATAACGATAGTAAGATAGCTGGAAAAAAAAAATTGGAATCCAGCACATAGCAGTCGATCACCAGTTGGAATTGTTCATCAGAAAACATGTTTGACCAAAAAAAAAAATTTAGATAACTAGATATGCAGCTGCAGATATGACTCAGATACATTTTATGTATATCTAATCTTATATCCCAGGTTTAAGGTTAATCTCTTACATCAGTCCAAAACAAGCAATTATCTGTGAATTTCCAGTAATAATGTTGAAAGCGGAAATGCAACACTGCAAGGATTTACAAACATATATCTGGAGTTACTAACATAGGGTCTACCAACTTAACACAACAACAAATTAGAAGCAAAGGGGGCACAAGGGTAAGAAAGATATAGGTTCCCTCACACAAAAGCGTGTTTCCAGAAAGTGACAGAATTTGTTTATGAAAAGAAGTAAAGAGCTTACTGGGTACAAACATGCCTAATATTTTAGAGCATAAGAAAAAAATAGTAAACTAGTTGAAGACACAAATCACTACCTGAAAGTGTGAATTGCTCAAGCAACGGGCTATTTGGCGGAAGAGGGGTACCATACATCTTTGAAATTCTGCAGGCTGGGTAGCTTCTAAAATTTCCTCCAACTCACTTAAGAACATGACTTCCTTTGAACTACTAGTGATCGGCCAATACTTTAACAAGCCTCTTATAACAGTATCTGTAAGTTTGCAATCTTTCTCTACGAACTGAGTAATGCAGTATGACAACTGCTGATGGTACATTGATAAGCATTTAGGTTTGTGAAGGGGGATCAGAGCCCGAATAAGAAAGAGTTTGTGCTCTTCTTTAAGTGGAAGAGCAAATCCATTGATTATGCTGCCCAAAACCTCTAGCATCTCAGCAATCCCATTATGCTTTTCTGTTTCAAAAATGAAACGGAAGAAGATGTTGTTTATTCCTTTCCTTATGAATGGGCGATGCACCATAAACTTCCCATAGATTCGATGCAGAATTGTTTTTAGATACTCTCTCTCCCTAGGATCTTCAGAATCAAAGAGATCCAACAACTTGAGAATAAACGACTGATCAATGTACCTCTTAGCCAACTTCGCATCTGTCTCAGGAGATGCAACAAACCTGAGAAAAAATTCGTACACAATTTGTAAGTGTGGCCATGCAGGGTCCATCAAAGGCTCATCATCCTCCATATCAAAAGATTCCAAAACCTTGTTCTCACGGGGTTGTGGAGAGAGTGACCTGAACAGATTCACACTCACCATCTTTATAGCCTCTTGAATGATAGTTTCATTAAATTTTCCACTGGCAGAACTAACATGATCCACCAGCTCAAGCAATGTCTGCCGTTTGATGTCTTTTTCCTTCAGATGCTTTGCTGGGTCAGTGAAGTCAAACACAGTGCAACACAAATTCAGCTTCTTGATAAACAAGATCTGCTTCTCAGAGCCAGGCACATCCCTAAATGCCGGCAAGGCTTCATAAGAAGCAGACACAGAACTACCATTCAGCTTTGAATTTACAACTGGGGGAAGCTTGCTTCCACCACGATTTGCAAAACGCGAAGCACCATCGAGGTCCGAAACGGGTATGCTGTTTGCGTTTATTGGCCTATCACTTGCTAAGTCACTCTTTCTTGAACTGATTGAAGCATTTAAAGAAGATGCAGATGCACCCCCTAATTCACGATTGTCAGCAGACTTCGAGGGCTTCCTTGGAAGCCTACCAAGTATCTGCTTGATCATGACTTGATCAACAAAATGACCACAAACACAAATCCTATCAAACGCAGCAGGCTCCTTCAAACCAAAACCCAATCCACACCTCAAATCAAAGAGTCAGACCCCAATACAAGCAACCCATTACCAATGAACAACATAATCCATCTTATTCGAAATTGAAAACCCAGATAGAGACACCCATTTCCATAAACTTAATCACAGAAGCAATAATCAAAGCAACCAAAAGTCTTGTTTTTGATGTATCATTCTTTCTCTCTCTCTCTCACACTCACCGAGTCAAACCCAGAAGCAGAAACACCTTATAATTCAAAAACCAATAACAAGGTCCCAAATAACAACATGTAAACACACCAGAAGCTCTTATCTTTAATCTTCTTCCAGCTGAGCAAACGTTGAAGAGCTTTGCCAAATCAGCAGCTACCCAAGTTGGCTCAGTGGCTGACACGATCTGGGTGCGATCTGAAACACAAAGATTGCATCCCACATCAACGAAATGATCAAATGAAAAAAAGCAATTCACAAAAGAAAAAGCAAAGAGCTTTGCAAGCTAAAAGCAAAAGAACACAGAAACAAACATAGAATATAGTATCCAAAATGAAGGCTTGACACTCACAGAAGCAGAGTCGAAGAGAAGCAAGAAAGCAAGGTTCTTTTTCTGTGTTTCAGTTTCTTTGGGTCAGAGAGATATGGAGGAACAAGACAAGCTGACCACAACAGCCCTGTGAAGGACAAGACTTTTGACAATGTCACAAATCCTTATTATATGTTTATGTTTAAAACCCTTAAGTGAGTCTCAGAGAAGGTAAAGAAGAGAAAATGAAAGCTGGGGAAAAGAGAGAAAATTAAGGTGAAGGCTTTCACTTTCCAATCCCAATACACATAACTAAGCTCACAGTTTGGATTAAAGGAAATTATTTTGTTAAACAAGTTTTAAGTGCGATGTGAGTCCCTTGTAGGAAGAACAATGCCAGCAACATCAAAATCGCCAACTCATCAAACCACAACCTTATTTTGGGACGCTAATGATTGTTTTAAGAGTGTCCCAAAAGAATGGCCGCAACAACAATCCTTCGTAATTGCAGACTTCACTTTATTTCGAATTCTCTTGAATATTCTTTTAGTTACATTAGAATTGAGTAGATTCTGTTTTAGACTTTAGTCTAATCTTAACTTAATTTTTTATTCTGTCTCCGTTAATTCTAAAAACTCATTGTTCTAAATATTTTAACAATCAGATAAATTCTGAAAGATAAAATAATTTCTACACTAATAAAGAAGATAACGCTACTTCACAAGAAGGTGGAGACAAAGTAAGTGAAAACTTTTACAGATGTTAAACATTCTATCTTTGCAAATTGATATTGTGGAGTCCCGAAGCAATTGAAGTTTCTCAAACAATATAACTATTGACAGTCAGTTCTTAGTAGGAATCAGTAGTTCGTACGTAAATGGGCACATGTTCAATTTTCTATGTGAGCAAAAGCAAATACATAACACAAAAATGCCTGATATTTCAGTCATAGGTGAGATAATTCGTTTTTACAGGACGAGTTCCCATTAAGTCATCAATAATGCCAGTGAAAACTTTTTTTTTTTTTTAACGATGTTTCACCCTGCTCTTTTAGTGGTTTTGTTATTATGGTCACATCCATCTTCAACCGGTGATGTAGCGAAGTTTGACATTACTCATACCTCACTCAGCCAGTCCAACTTCACTACCCACCACATTACACACAACAAACAGCAAGACCCTCCACTAAAGTCTAGACCTAAACATGACGGTTCAAAACCCCAACGAAGACTATTCGATCCAACATGATTATATTCAAGTCACGGCTTATTACAAGAAGCAGAGGTTTGTTTAGGTGAATTTGACCTCCTTTAACCAAGGTAAAAAAGAACACAACTCATCTCACAGTGCCATTGAAAGGAAACCAGCCGATGATTTTTGCCGATCAAAACGACGACGGAGGTGGAGCTGGAGCTGGAGCTTTCAGTATTGATGCCCAGCTCTCTCTTGAAGACTTATGCTACAATGACATATTCCAAGTTTTCCTATGGAGTTGGGGAGAAGTGAAATCCAATATCACATGTTACTTGGAGGTTCCTTTTACCGGTACTAATTGCTATTACTGATGATCAGTTTTCTTTTCTTCAACTTCACCATTTGGCAACAGCTTTGATTCTTTCTCTAATGCGTGGTGGAGTATCTCTCACGGTTTATGGAATGGCAACCACACCATTTGTCTCCGACTCTAATGACCACTTTTGGGTTACGCTACAAACTCAATGAGCTAAGCTAAACCACTCAATCTTTGATCCCACTTATCATTGGTTGCCAAAAGCTGTGTCTCCCTTTTAAACACGAGAGGCTAACTGTTCGTCTGTGAAAGTGTACTTTTTCTTCTTCTTTTTAGATTTTTGTCCACCATAGTTCATCGGCAAAAATGTTTCTTTTTTATACACGTTTGCCGACAAGGCTGTCTTTTCTTAGTTTAATTGACAGTTTGACGATCAGGTAAATGCCAAGATTCTCAAAGATAAAACTGCTTTCGGCACTCATAAAACTATAGAAAGAAGATAAATGCCTACTCTTCAGAAATAATGGCCGCAGAAGAAGTGTCCTAATCTTCAGAATTTAATTTATTTCGTTAAAAAGAGGAGAATGCCTAATAAGTCTTCAAGTCATTAATGTAGTGATTGAATAATCATGCTTTGCATTCCAGAATTGCAGACTCCTGTATATAATTTTACGCCAAAGAACAGCTACAAAAGAACTTAGAAATGAAACAAATCAATGAGGCAGACAGAAGTTTCTTGGAGACTGGTTATCTGCCAGAACCTACCTTTCCTAGAACTACATCATACATATAGCAATTAACAAAGCATGAGTATTCCACCTGAACCAATCCCGTTTCAACCCAAAAAAATATTGATGTCATTGAATTGTCAACAGTCTCTCTCCAGCTAACGTGAAGCAGTGCGCAGAGGTGCTCTGCCACGAACAAGCACAGGTTCGTTGCTCGAAGCCTTCTTTGCAGCAACTTCTTCCAAACGTTTCCATGTGGCTTCACGTCGTGCTTTTACCTCATCCTCCTTCGACTCATCTTCTTTGAACTCCTCTAAGCATTCGTTGAACAGCTCGGGATCAAGATCATAGAAAATTTTGCGGACATTTAAGGTCAAGCTATGAACAGCTTGATTCCAATGGTTTCTAGCATTTTTCTCCAATGCAGAGAACATAATGGGCAGTAAAACCTTACGATTCTGTTTGATCAAGTTCTCAATGTGATCGTTGTTCCACAGAAACAGAGCCCTCTCTGCCACCTGACACAACAAGTACTGGTTGCATTAGATTCATGAAGCGAAAGCTGCTCAGGAAGCTATTTACAAAGAAACATCACTATGGAACTAAGCAATTAGCATAGGATCTACTTATTTCTGCAGTTTCAAACCTTTACCATAGAAATCCTTATATAAATAGGCTTAGGGTTTATACATAGTAATATCAAATTCTATATATTGGCTGGTGTGAAACTTTCAGAGACTCGGTCAAAATTCACTCCAATTCATTCACTGCTAAGAAAATTCACATGCATAACCATTTAAGTTCAAAGGAGTATAGCCTGCAAGATCCAAACCAAAAAAAGATACAGAGAACGCTGCTCATGGAACATGTTCACAATTTATTTCATACATCTGTTAATAAGACCAGAACGCAATATGAATCAAAATGGTACTTTTAAAGTTCTCTATGTCAAACCAAACTGACATCCAACAAGCACCCAAGTTCTCCAAGAAATTTTCTAAGTCCTCACAACAGCCAACACTAATTTTCATAGAGAAAGCTAAAACCGTGAGGCACTGAACAAAACTATTCAAGTACTGCAGGACAACTACTTTGACCACATGAGATATCACAAAGATTAAGCTTTAAACTCAGTTTTTCTAGTTTTCTTCCCAACCTCAAACAGGCATAAACTGCACCTCCCACACATTAGAAAGGCCACAAACTACCTTGACAAACTGCAATATCAGTCCGGGAGTTGGCTGCACTTACTCAGTATCTTATAATGTCTCATTTCAATTTCTTTAACCATTCCAATGTGGCGGAACACAATTATCTCCAAATTATGTAAGTTTGTGAACGAACAACTTTCAAAAGACCTCAATATACTTAAATCTTCCAGCAAAGATATCCTAAAGTGATAACAGAGGGAAGACTAACAAAGTGAACAAAAAAGTCCAACTAGCTTAAGGGGATTCCCCTCCTCCCTCCTTTTTGTCAGTGACACATGAGTTAAGGCTTAGTACATGGAAATCCCCAAGTAAGAATGAATCTCAGAAACAGCTTTAATTGAGGATGTGATGCAGAAAGAAAATGCTCCTGATTATGTGTTATGGTCAACATGGACTACAATAAAATGATGCAGAGAACTCTTATGACTGCAGAACTAGAGTAAGTTTCAAGAGGAATAGGTGCACTAAAACATGCATATATACAAATTAAATAAAATAAAAACATAAAAAGTATAGAAAGACCCGCTACCTGAAAGTGAGAACTGTTCAAACAATGAGCAATCTGGCGGAATAAGGGAACCATGCAGCGCTGGAATTCAGATGGCTGAGTTGCTTCTAAAACCTCCTCCAGCTCGCTAAGAAACAATACTTCCTTTGAACTGTTGGTGACCGGCCAGTACTTCAATAAACCCCTTATGACAGTATCAGCAAGCTTGCAATCTTTTTCTACAAATTGCGTAATGCAATAGGATAGCTGTTGATGGTACATTGCTAGATATTTTGGCTTATGCAAGGGAATTAGAGCCCGAACAAGGAACAACTTATGTTCTTCTTTCAGTGGCAGAGCAAATCCATTTATAATACTGCCCAAAATTTCTAGGAGTTCAGACACCCCATTATGTTTCTCAGCCTCAAAGATAAAACTATAAAAGATGTTGTTGATAGCCTTCCTGATGAATGGGCGATGCACCATAAATTTTCCATAAGTTCTGTGCAGAATTGTTTTCAAATACTCCCTCTCTCTAGGATCTTCGGAGTCAAAAAGATCAAGCAACTTAAGAATGAATGAGTGATCAACATATCTTTTAGCTAATTTTGCATCCGTCTCAGGTGATGCGACAAATCTTAACAAGAACTCGTAAACTATTTGCAAGTGAGGCCAAGCAGGATCCATTGAAGGCTCCTCCTCTTCCAAGTCAAAGCCATCTACTACCTTGTTCTCCCGTGGCTGCGGAGAGAATGACCTAAACAAATTTGCAGACACCATTTTAATACCCTCTTGCATTACAGTTTCTGAAAATTTACCATTTGCTGAAGTCACATAATCCACTACTTCCAACAGTGTTTGGCGCTTGATCTCTTTTTCTTTCAGGTGCTTAGTTGGGTCTGTGAAGTCAAATATAACACAGCACAGGTTTAGCTTTCGGACTAATAAGCTCTGCTTCTCAGAATTGGGAACATCTCTAAATCCAGGCAATGCTTCATAAGAGGAAGACGCCACAAAGCCATTCAACTTCAAATTCACACCCTTTGCATTCTTGTTGCCATTACTTTTCCCAACATCTGAAACAAAACTACCAGCTGGTACAGATGAGATCACATTACCAGACTTGCTAGTCCCTAGCTCACCACTTTTCGAATAGTTGGGAGCATTCGAATACAATGTATGGCCTCCATCCCGACTTTCAGAATGCTTAGAAGACTTCCGGGAAACCTTACTTAATATCTGTCTTAACATAATTTATACACCAACCAAAATGCCGCCCTCCAAAAAGCACAACACAAGTATCAAAGACTCCCAAAGTAGTCGAGAAAACACTCAGGTATGATGATTCACAAAAAGAACCCCAGAACCTTTTATGTCTGCCTTTCTGAAAACAAAGCAACAAGGGGGCCACAAACCCCCATTCTCATCTGAAAACTGAACCCAGACTCTCGCTAGCCTAACACCACAAATCACACCCAGCCCGAATCTCAATTTCCCAGAAGATAAACCCTCCTTCAGCACTATGCCCTTTTCACAGAAACAACAAGACTCCCACAAATCTCTAACCTTCTCACCACCAAGACTCGAACTTTCCACTAAAAACTTACAAACCCAGATGACCAACTCCAAAAATCAGCAAGAGCTTCCCAAATTGAATTCAAGAACCCCCATTTTATCTCCTAATGAAAACAGATTAAGCAACAAATTAGACAACCGCAGCTTCCCAAAACAACAATGCTCTAGAAAATTCAAATTCAAATTCAGCAGAACAAAAGAAGATGAAAGAAGACAGCAAGATGATGATGATGATGAAGAGAGAGGAAAACCCAGATGGGAAATAAGGAAGAGAAAGGCTTACAGAGATGAAAAGACTCGTTCTTTGTTGGTTGTAGTTTGTTGACTGAGAAAGTTTGCTTCTTTTTGAATATATTTGATTGATTCTTTTCCCTGTTTTGCTGTGAACAAAGCTTTGGGGTCAATCTGAAATAGAGAGAGAGAGAGAGAGAGTGCGTGGGTGTCTTTCCCTACTCTTTTTCTCTGATTCTGGGCTCTGTCCTCTGGAAGAGTCGAGTCAAAACACACAAAACCCGATCACGTCGTTTTTCTTTCTTTCTTCGTTTTTTTCCTTTTTCAGTCGGAAAAAAAAATAGACAGCTTGCTTTGCTTGTGGGCTCTTCCGGAGCTCGGCCCACAGGGTAAACCCCAAGGATAAAATAAATTTTACCATCCAGTGATGCTCCGAAGTAACTCGAGTTTTCATCTGTAGGCACATTTACTTACATAGAATGGAGATTCTTTATGAAGGTATCGGTCTCCTATCCCTACCCTTTCGTCATGTAATCGAATCTCTGAACAAAATGAAGAATTTAGCTACAACTTCACGAAAAGTAATGGTGACAGAATTTCAATATATTTCCCTGATTCTTATACCCAACTATGTACCGTGTTCGTCAATGTCACATTTTTTCTTCCGATACATCACTGAATTTTCTATCTATATAAGCATAAAAGAAAATATATTTGACAACCAAAAAAAAACACAATATTATTATATCATTTTCGATGTCTCATTCTCTTTTTCTTTAGGCCAATTCCTTCCCTAGTGTTCAAGGGGCAAAGAATATGTGCAAGGGAAAAGTACTGTGTTTCAAGAAAGTGTTGATAAAATTAGTTGACCACTAAACTATTGTCATGTAATTGTCCATTCTGTTGGTCAGTTTAATTCTTTGGTTTCAGGAAAGGGTTTCTTTCGTAGGAATATTCAATCTTCAACTCAAAAAGGTGTCAACCGTCAAATCATGAGGAAAAGGAATTGGTCAGAAATTGCAAGTTTTTGACAAAGTTCTATATGCAAATGAAAACACAACGCCGGTCAATCTAAACCAGCACGTTTGGGTGGTTAAGGGAATCAAAGATGAAAAACATATAACAAAATACAAAAATGGAATACAATAATAACAATACAATCGAGACTAATGCACTGACGCATTGAAGAAGATGTCAAAGATTGAAAACTTGGTGCAGTCGTCTTTGATCAATAGATGACTACATTAAACAAAAGAGAGAATGATAATTACAACTCTGGGGCGACGAAAACTACAAAGCTCTTAAGCAGCCTGCACCGCATGTCTGGACCTAACCTTAGTTCAAAATTCATTTTGCTTATATAAAGATTAGTTACAAATACTACCAACTTCTCTTTTTTCTAGCATGAAAATGGGACCATAAAATAAACATGAGAAATCGAACATCATTACTTGTAACAAGACCATGAAGATACTGAGAGAGCACTGTCTTACATTCTGACAGAATGGAGGTGGTAACTTCAGTAAAATATGTATACATCACAATCTGTATGGGGATCTACTGTCGATAAAAGCTTGAGTTGATGGTTCTCTCCCAAGAAAGCCTGTTAACACTTCAATCGGTTCTTTTGATCCTCCTGGGGCCAATACCTACAATGACAACAAGTCATATAATAATAATAATAATAATAATAATAATAATAATAATTGAAAGATTCAGCAAAGAAAACTAAATCAGCACCAGACACACATGGACACCTATAAAAGAGGAAAGGATATGGGTTACCTTGTTCCTGAACTGCATGCCAGCATACTGGTTCAAATAACTATCATGAAACTTTGAGGCAAATATATCCGCAGTAAAGACCTACCGGTACAAATCAGGGGATCAGTACTCATTGTCATGAACCAAAGACAATTAGAATGAAATTTCCAAAATTGATTATTGGGCAATGATTACATATAAAAGGAGTTGTTATTGTAGTTTGTAAAAGATATGTTGCTTGACTATTTCCGAGAATGAAGAATTGACAAACCTCACTCCAAATACGGCTGTAACAAGAAGATTCATAACCAATGGCACTACATGGAAACCGTGAAGCTGGATTGACACCTTCCAATGCTGGCAAACCTAACATGATCTGAGAAAACAAATAGTTAATATCAATAGCCCAAAACAAAAATTTATAAAGGAATAACTGCATATAGCCACGTACCCTTGGATGAAGATGCTTGAATAACTCAACTATGTCAACATTTTCAGCAGAATGTATGATTTGGTCGAAAAGACCTGACAATACAGACACTTTTACGTTCTTGACAAGATAAGGAGAAATATCTGCATGAATATTCTTAAATGAACTAAATGTACTAGCCAATACCATACCTTTACAAAAAGAAGGGCAGAAATTTGAGGAAGTAAAGCTTTTCCAAGCAAAAATTGTAGCCAACATGTAGTTTTCTATGTGAATTTCTTTTCCAAACGAAAGCCAAACCAATTAATTTGAGGGCCAAGAGGACTTACAATAAAGAATCTCTTGCTTCATTTTGAGGGCTGAAAAGGAATATCGCCATCTTTTAATGGCTTTGCACATTTCATCTTTAATAGGCTTTGTTATATCCTACAAGTAATAGATATCAGCAATTTTTTCCATAATATGGAAAAAATAAAAGCAAACATTGTTACTGAAAAATGAGAATTCCATATGGGGAAAGGGATAGACTTTCCAAGGATCTACTAGTTAAATAAAATAAACAAATAAAGAAAATATGTGCCACCTGATGGAAGCCGGATATCAACTTCAAACTGAAGCTTTCATAACACCTGAAAATTTAGTAATATACAGTGTTAAGAAGTGTGAATGTAAAGAGTAGAGTGTAGACCAAGTCTATACAGAAGGGAACAATATGATCTGTTACTTACCAATTCTCTAGCACCTGAGCAGGAACCTCCACAAAATCTGGATCAAAACCCAGACCAGAAAACTTGGAGAATGATGCACGATTGCAAATATGTTGGACCTATAAGATACATATTGACAGAAGGAACTTTTATTTGTGGACAACATATCACAATACACAATATATCAGACTAGAAACTTTACTAAGTTTCAAAATATAGAATCCACACATCAAAATCCAACATCTAGATTAATCTGTTCTACCAGAACTGACTTAGAAGAATAAACTCTCTTTCTGTGATTTATTAGCTGTACTCAAAATTTTTCATTTCAGGACATTTCTACTTGTAGAGCAGTACAAAAGGCCTCAACTTAATCTCTACATCTTATTAAGACACAACTGGTTACAGAGGAACTCCCCTATCACTCATGTAACTCTTAGGATTCAGATGTCAACCATCTTTCATATGTCATCCACCTCACAGTGTGTGCAAGTGCATTGCCTAGTTAAAATATTTTTAGAGGCAGGCAAAGCATTATTTCCTGTTAGTTGGTAAAGATACGACTCACAAATGATGAAGGTGACTGACTACCATTCAACCGTGCAGCATTTTGAATTGCAATGATTCACGCTTATCATACAAGAGTTCTTATACGAAACTATATAAAGGAAGCATGTGATGATGACATACAACATACCACATGGCCAAACTCATGAAAAAGGTTCACAACTTCAGAAAATCGCAGTAATGCAGGATGACCGCTAACATCCTTTTGGACTTGAGATATCAATAACGCAACTGGGATCTAGTTACAGAAAACAAATGATAAGTTAAAAACACAAGATAAAAGACAAATGATAAGTTAACAAAACAAGATAAATGGTTTAGATTATACTCCAATACTGTGTCTAGGCACATTTCTTTTTGGGTGAATATGACAGACAATTAGATATCTGAACTACAACTCAAAGCCACTTTCACTTTGGCAATAAAAAGAAGAAAATTCATATTATGACCAAGAAAATGACAAATCAATCCAGATCAATCATCCTGAAAATAATTTCCCAAGACCATCTGCTTCAATGAAAAGGGAAAAAAAAAATCAATGAATGCAGAAGTAAGTCATTTCCTGGGAAAAATAGTAATTGATGTATGTTGTGGTAGCATTGGTGATGGGGATCACTTGCCATCACCAAAAGCAATTGTATTCTTTCACTACAGGTACAACATTAGTTTCCATCTCAATAAACCTACACTACAAGGATACCATGTTTCATCACAAATTAGAACGCAACCTGACGTGATCCATTGGATGATAAAGCACCATTTTGAAGAGCCACCACACATGTATGACTATATTTTTCTTCCCTGTTCAAAGACAACATAAACCCATTTATTCATAACTCAAGTGATAACATAAGAATAGGTAAACCTTTAACATAAGTTCTCCTTAACCTTGTGTACATATCAAGGTAGAAATGGCCCAACAGTTCACCAGAACTCAGGTCAAAAACTGAATACGCGGAAACATCAGAATGCCAAACCTCAGCATCTGTAATTTCCACAAACCTTAAACCTGCACGAAATAAAATAGCAGTTGAGCTATCGCTACTATCAATGATGATATGGATAAGTTTATGGATATAGTAAAATAGATTTTATTTTTAGTATTTAAGGAAGTCTCTAAACAGTAAAACGAATAATTACCAAACAGGTCTTGGACTATCTTGAAGACCCCAGATAAAACCAAGTTTACTGGAAAGTATTGCTTGAGAGCTCCAAAGTCAAAATTAAACTGCTGTTCTTCAGCCTTCTTCACATAGTATAGTAGATCCTCAACTCCAAATGGATAGTCTCCTTCCTCTTTTTTCTATTCCGCATAAGAGAGAAAAGAATCAGCCATGAAATAAGCCAAACCAGGAGGAAATACAAAAATCATTCTGACCTTCAAATCTTTCAACAAAGAAAGCTCCATGGTAGCTGAGTCAGCCAAACTATTGGAGATGTCCTCTAAGAACTCAAAAACCTGGATATCACCGTAGCACAAATGAGCTAAAGAAACAAGTGTGGGTAAGTGATCACAAATGTGAAGGTCCTTACAACAGAGGCTCAATCATACTTTTGATCACCATCTAAGATTACTAGGCTACTTCACACAACTTTCTAAAGCCTTTAGAAGGATAAAACTTTAAAGCAGGGCCATATCATAAAGGTCACGAAGCAGAACAGCCAATAATCCCAGCAGAATTTACTCAAACTTCCTTAATTAATCATTGTCAGTCAACTAAGACCTGAGGTCCCTTGAGTATCTGAAAAGCTAAACGGCAAGCACCAACAACCGAATGATCCCCATGATCTATGCACTTTTCAGAAGGGAATACAAGTAAATCCCCTTGATGATGAATCGCTCATGATGGATGACGCCAGCGCCTCCCAATTCGAGGAGGGACCGACCAAACAGGGGATTTTTAATATATACATCTCTCTAGACTTCTGCTTAGTGGAAAAGAAGTCAACAGAATCAAGGTTCACCGGAAACAGGCCACTTACACAGTTTATTTCTTATCCTTTACATTCTTAGTGTAGTACTTCAAAAATAATGCACGTCAATCATGAAGAATGGGTTAAGATATCCCCAGTTGACCAACCCTTCCTCAACAAATTCAGAAAGAAGAACAAAACAAATGCATCATGAATAATTTTCTTTTGACTTCATCTCACAGTTCTCACTTCACCAAGTTACCACTGCACATATTATCTTAACAATAAGGCAAGATCACACAAACCTTTGCAGGCGTCTTTGCCATTCTAAGACCAACAGCATAGTCAGCATAATTTGAATAGCCAAGTAACCGAGCAAACTTATGGCGCAGATGGACCTGAACCATTAAAACATTGGAATAAAATTATGTGCATATACTTCAGTGCTACATAATAATAATCAGAAGTGTGAGGAGAGTCAGGAGACACAGAAAATCAATGGCAAATAGAAAACAAGCTTTTTGATCCATATTCAATAATAATCTCTAGAAGATCTTCAAGTCAAAACCAGTTAACTATGGGAACCGAAGATATGCATAAAGAACTAGTTACTAAGAATTGCTACAACAACAAACGTTTAGTACTTTAGACTCATGTTCATTGAACTCGTAACAACTACAGTATCCAATTAACAATGTGTAACCTTCAACTGATATTGTAACTTCACAACTTTAAACTTCCAAAATTTGCCATGCTAATGAATTCCAATAAGTTTTCTCCCTATTAACTGCAATAGACCGATTTTGAAAAGGAGCCAATGACATATCTAACAGCTTCTTTGTAATCTAAAAGTCATGGCACATATATAAAAACTACAAATATTTCGGAAATTGGGAATTTCTTTGGGCAAAGAGGGTATCAGTTGATAAAACAGAGCGACCTTCTAAAGAGCCTTCATAAGATGGGAAGTAAACTAAGGGCTCACTGATATCCTTGTATAGAGATAAAATGGATTTAAAAATTGATCATCAAACTGGAATTACGATAATGGGTAAAAATCACAATAATTACCAAATCTTCTAAGATAGAAAGATTGACTTCTCCGCACCTCTTTCCATATTCCACTGCTACCATCTTCCTTGTTGTTCCAACCTTCACAAGAGCTTAAATTAATTTTGTAGAGTAAACTAACAGATGTTCTGAAACTATCAAGTAACAATAAAAGGATTATCAATGATTCAATGTCTGTTGCTACTGGCATTCACGGAACATATCCAAATATAATCGTCTTGAACCTTAACATGATGACTTTTGTGGAAATGGCTGGTAAGGAAATGAAAAGAGCTAAAACCCTTGGAGATTGCCTATGCCTAATGATATTTGATGGTTGCTTATACATTCCTATCTTTTTTACTTCAACTTGACCATATCCACAAGTAAAAATTTGGGATCATCAATTAATCTTTGCCAAATACAAACAGAGGTAGATACTTATTGTTAATACTGAGAAACATAAAACAACTCCGCAGAGCATACCTCGCAAAGTTCTAGTACTGCCGCCACATGATGACTTTTCAGGGTCACCTTCAATTTACCATTTTCAGCTTTGTCTAAGCTCTGCACATGTACAATATTAGTTCAGAAATTGAACAAATTATTGTAGGAAGCTTACTGACTCATTTAAAGACAATGTATATCGATTAATGATGAGCTTAGTTACCTATTTTTCTTGCACATGATTTAACTGAGTTCATATTTCAAAAAGTTACATATAAAATAAAAGATTATACACATACATAATGAATTGTACTGGAAATGGCTGGCAAGGAAATGAAAAGAGTTTAACCCTTCAAGCTTGCCTATGACTAATGGTATTCCATGTTGCCTTATATTTTCCTATTTTTTCTAATTCAACATGAGCATATCCACAAGTAAAGGAAAGTTGGGATCATTGACTTATCATTGTCAGATACAATCCAGGGTAGAAACTTAATTTGATACTGAGAACATTGAAGAATTCAAGGTATCATCCTAAATAATTTACTGGTTGCAAACAAGCACCAAAAACTATATTAATCTGAAATTAAGTTTGGGGAAACTTCATCCACAATACAGCCCAAGTGAACTTGCATATGCGGCGTTCAATATGGTTGATTTAAAAATGATGGGAAAAATATCCTATACCTTGAGAAACTCTTGTGGTACCCCAGCCAACTCAATCTCAGTGAAGACAAGGAAAGAACAATCCTCTTGTAGATTTTGGATATAGCGCAAGCTTAGCTCATCAATTTGGACTCTCACACGCTGCATCTCCTCTCTCTTAGTTAAAGTAAGATTCAACCCATTACGTTCAAAGTCTCTCATCTGTCACTGATTGGGAAAGAATCAACATCCAGCATTTACTCTTCTACACACCAAAAACACAAAAACGTTCTCACTCCTTACCAAGGCTTGAGTATAGTGCTTTGCTTCAGCATTCACCCACTCTCCTCTCGTAGCAAAAGCTTTGACAACACGGTACACATCCTCACGCATGCTGTTTAATGTCATCGCACACAAAACACAGTCAAAGCCGAAAATAACACTATGCACGGTTCAACTCACTCCACATAAAAGACAGTCACCGAAAAAAACAACAATACCTGCAGGTGAGAACATGTGCATCAATTCTCCGCTCGGCCTCGGCGCTTGCTTTTCGAACATCATCACTAGTAGACACCATCTTTGGAAACAAACAAGACTGTACAAGTGGAAATTGCTGCGCTTCCAATTCAGCTAGTGGTGAAATAACATTCATATACGTGACCTGCAAAATGCAACACATACAAAAAAAAAAAAAAAAAAGCAGCTCAAATTAACCACTACAATAGTAAAATTACACTTCCTCCATTAAAATTACATATTCTCAGCATAAACAAATGCTTGAAAAGCGAAATTCGTAGCAGAATTCAAATGCATGAGCTATTCAGCTGGATTATCATACTGAAATGAGTGAATTGCTTCAAAACCTTATCTAGCGGAACCGAAGCCACAGCGTCGTGGACCTCTTTTGACTTGGAAATGACTCGGTCGGCCAATTTCAAAATCTCCGACGCCGATAGAGTAACTCGAACCTTCGAGCCCTGAAGATCTGCAACTTCCGCAGTTCAATTTGAGCAAATAGCATTGTTTTGATGCGAAGAAAGCTAAGAGAAACGAAAAGAGAAGAGTAGTGAAGAGAGACCTTTCTTCTTTCTGTTGTTCCTGTGAGAGTTGAAGGCGGTGATTCCGAGGTTGACGGCGAGAGCGAGGAGAGCGGCGGCTCCGGTGACGGCTATTAGGCGGTGGTTCCGCTTCGGCATTTTGACGGCGTTGCCGCCTGGACTTTCCGTCATCGTTTTGGACTTTTGGTTGTGTTCGCTCTCTTACCAAACGGCAATTGGGAGGGAGGGAAATCTTGTGAGGGACGAAAAGGAGGGCGAGTTTTTATGAGCCGGACGATAAATTGCATTTATTGAAATTAATTTTAATTTAATTTGAAATTTATTTTTTTTGAAAAATGGGGGAAAGGCCTATCCTTATCATTTGTCGCTGTGACGGGCTTTGGTTGCTTAAATTCAGGGGTTGTTGAGCCGGATATGGACCTTGACCCGTTTCGTATGACCCGACTTGGCTCTGATTTGAATATTGCAATTTAGAAAAAGAAAAAAAATTTGGTACGAGTTTATGTTGATGATGTTCAAGTAAAACCCTATTTTGTGTTTGGCCCAAACTCTAGGTTACTTGACCTAGTGGTAATAGGGTTAAATTAGAATGATCTAGTTCATATTCAATGTAAGATTACTTTCCCTGTATGATTGATATTCTATGCATTATAATCCTCTATATAAAGAGGCCCCTATTATCAATGAGAATACACAGCGAATTTCTCTCAATTTCAGTTTCTCTAAAACACGTTATCAGCACGAAGCCCTAACCCTGAAACCCTAAATTCGTAGCCTTCAAACCACAGAAACCACCACCGCTCACCTTGAAGCTCTCAATCCCAGGAACCCAGAACCGGCAGCGCCACCCCCAGAACCGGCCGGACCTGAACTGGCCGCCGAAATTGACTAAACCGGCCCCCAAGAAGAATCCGTCAATCTTCTGCCTGATTTCGCATCCTTCCCGTCCACTGATCACCGCCAAATTTTGTCAGAAGCTGCCACGCCACTCCAGGATCCAGGAACCGGTGGAAATTTTCCGGGAACCGGCCGGCAAGACCCCGAACCCGCCAGTAGATCACCTGACGTTTCCTTGCCGGTCTGCATCTGCCAGATTTCGTCCAGTCAAGCCCAACCCAGTCAAACTGCAGCACAGCCCAGCGGATCCAGCCCTGCTTTCGGCCCAAAAAGCAATCAGACCCAGAGGCCCAGAAGACGGAAGTAAGCCCAGAAGCTTGCCACGTCAGCACCAGACTGCCACGTCAGCAGGCCGGTCAACCTTTTTCCGGCCACTTTTCCGGCAACATTTTTCCTGCCAACTTTTCGGGTCAAGATTTCCAGCAATTTTTCAAGGTAAACTTTTCTAAAAGTTCTCATTTTTGAAGTTTTTATTACTTTTCTCTTCTTTTTCTCGGGGACTTCCAACATCCCTTCTTCTACCCCCCTTTCTTTATCATAGGGGAGACCAAATTAAGCCAAACTGTGGGGGTTTGTGCTCACTCCAAGCTTGGAGCTTGTAGAGTCCTCCAAACTTAGAGTTTGTTGAGATAAAACGATCGACCGCAAACATCATTGTTTCGATCTAATCCAACCCCTCTTGGAATTGAATTTCTTGGAAGCGACTACGCTCGGAAATTCCTAATTTCTTGGAAGCGACTACGCTCAGAAATTTTATATGTTTTCGTGGTAGCCTTTCACGCTCCGAAACTAACCCTAATTTCTTGTTCTCTTTCAGGATGAGTAACCTGAACAAATTGGACTTTGCTCCATTGTGAACAACTGGCTCTAAATATCACAGGTGGGTTCGTGATGTCCGCCAGCATCTCAAGGTCGATGGAATCCTGGATACGATTCTCGAGCCTAACCAGGACGTGCTAACTGTTGAGCAAGCTCAAGCTTTGGAAGCAAATAGAGCAGCCTTAGAGACAAATAAGGCGAAAGTCATCATCCTAATGACTAGTCATATGGATGATTCGCTCCAGTACGAGTGTATGAATGAAGAAGACCCCAGAAGGCTGTGGGTCTCACTTGAAGAAAGATTTGGCAACGTCCATGACTCCCTGCTTCCTGACCTAGAAGTGAGATGGCATAACCTCCACTTCTGTGATTTCAAGTCAGTTCTTGACTACAACTCGGAAGCACTTCGCATTAAATCCTTAATGGAATTCTGTGGTAAAGAAATCACAAATGCGATGTTGATTGAGAAAACTCTCTCTACCTTCCCCGTCTCTGCATTGATGGTTGCTAAGAACTATCGAATCGATGTTAATGCAAGACGGATCACAAGGTTTCATGAGCTCATTGGAGCTATGAATGTCTCTGAAAAGCATGACAATATCCTTGTGAAGAACTATAATTCGAGATCCGTGGAAACAGAGCATATTCCGGAATCCAATTATAGTCGCGCCTCTAAGAGAGGGTGCCAAGAGCGAAACCCTAATATTAGGGATACTTCTGGACGTTCTGGTCCATATAATCGCTCTACTTGGGAAGGTAACCGCCAAAATAGGCGAACGCGAAACCGAAGAGGTAAACGTGGAAAGAGAGAGGGAGGCAACGCCTCTGGCCATGTTGTAGGCGCCACCAACACTAAGAGCCATCTGAATGACGCTTTCAAAGCGCCTCAATCAATACAGTTCGAGCAAAGAGATGTATGTTCTCGATGTGGAGTATCCGATCATTGGGCACACATTTGTAGAGCTCGTGAAGAAATTGTCACCGCCTACAAAGCATATTGTGAAGCAAGAGAAGCTCACTATGTGGAACAAGAAGATCAAGAAGATGATCTACAGTGAAGGGTTGAAGACTACAAATCTGGCTGGGATCAATAGATCGCCAATTCTGTTTAAGTCTTTATTTTTCCAAGAGATGTAATAGGCAATTGCCACATACTTTGTAGTAAATGCCAATGGTTTAGTCTTTCTTCAAAGTAGGCTCACCCAAAGTAAGTGTGATGTCTAGGAAGGTTTTGAGATTAGTGGTACTTAAGCGAGCCTTGCTCCACCGACATCTCTCTACTCACCTGGTCACATTTATTTTGGAATTACCGAAAGAAGTTAGACGACTACCATTGTTTTGCATTAGCTAGCATTTGGATTAGATTCTCCTAATGGTTAAAAGACAATGATGTACTCTGTTGGCTTATGAATAAAATTTCGAGTTATTTTCATTATGACTTCATTTTGATTCTGAGCATATGACCTTGTGACTATGATGGTTGGGCCATCAGTATTAATTCAAGGACATGGAATAGCCTAAGTTCCACTTGCCAAATGGCATCTTGATTACTGTCACAGAAACTCTCTACGCTCTTAAGGCAAATCATACCCTATGAATAGCCAACGAATTCCATACGAAAATGCATGTAGATAACGGAAATGAGTTCCTTTGCAATACCTTTAATGATTGCGAACAAAGACGCATCTTAGAGAAGTTTATGTGCCCCTCTAGTGGACTCTATGTCACTATTCGAGCTATTAATCCAATAAAAGTTATGAGAGAAGATCTCTTAGATTTAGACACATATTGGCTTTGTCACGACAAGATAGATCATCCTAGTCATGATATGATGATCCGTCTACAACAGACTTCACACGGACATCTTTTCTATCGAGCAAAATGAAGCATGAATCAAAAGTTGATTCCTGGATTAAGTGTGACCGACGCTGCTGCCTAGGGCACGGCCTCCGTCCACCACCAGCCTAGGGCTGGCATAGTCCCTATCCATGACGCCATGGATGGCGTCCATCATGGTGATGGCGCCCAGGTGATGCTGCAATCACCAACTTTGCTTCAAATAGCGTTTCAGACTCTCAAGCCCAACCAAAATCTTCATTGGCTACTTCTAAAGCCTCTCGCTCGTTTTACAAAGTCTGTTCCTTAGGGAAACTAGGACTGAGACCGTCCTATGCAAAGGATATGAAAATACTCATTATGTTCTTACATAGAATCCGTAGGGATTCTCTGGACTGATTCAACCAACTTGCGGACGTTTAAATATCTCATGATGTTGGTTGACATGCAAACACGCTGGTCACATGTTGTGCCATTGTCCACTTGTAATGCTGCTTATGAAACACTCCTAGCACACATCATATGACAACGGGCTCACTCCCCGAATCATCCTATTCAGTCAATTGGATTTGACTATACTAGTGAGTTTACATCGAAGACTTTCGATGGTTATTGCATTTGGGACTGATGTTGCACATCATATTCCCATGAGCACACCCAAATGGTCTCGCGGAAACGACTACGATGGTAGTCCGGACATTGGTAATGCGCACCAACATCCTTATATCCGCTTGGGGTGATGCAATATCGCATGCAGCTATGCTAATTCGTCTATGACCCACTGCCACTCAATCTACCTCTGCGTTACAGCTAGTGACTGGGTACAAATATCGTACTTACGCATATTTGAGTGTGCCATTTATGTGCCAATTGCACCGCCACATCGCTCTATAATGGGTCCTTACAGACGAATGAGCAACTCAGTTGGATTTGAGACTCCAACAATCGTCCGCCACTTAATGCCCTTGCATGGCGATCTCCTTACCCCCTAGATTTGCGGAGGTCACTTTGATGAGACAGTCTTCCCGTCATTAGGGGGAGATAAGAACACAGATGTTCAGCAGGAATGACAGGAATTGTCGTGGCCTGTCCCCACTATGTCTCATCTTGATCCCTACTAAAGTGACGAGAGCACACAAATATGCTGCAAACATTCCTGCAATGATGGACGTCTCTACGAGAGGACGTAGCGCCACCCTACACAGATGTAGGCATGGCGCCAACGCCATAGAGAGTGGCACTTTGGCGTTACAGGTCATGGCCCCAGCTAGGATGCATGGGAGGCCCGTGGGTTCGAATGATACTTTGGCACATTGCAATCCTTTGATCATCGACACTCAAAATCCGACTCATGAGTATCTTCCGGGTTATGGTTATCGTTGGGGGACGCCTCAACGTCAGAACCTATTCATGAGAATATAGAGCTATATGAAACTTACACTAGTGTACGTGAGACGTGGGATAGAAACTTCATCATAATTGATGATGTAGTTGCGCATTTCGTTGCGCATGAGTTTGTTAAGTCCGATGATATCGAACCACGCTCCGTTGATGAATGAATGCCAACGTAGAGAAATTTGGCCTAAATGGAAAGATGTGATCCAGGTTAAGATGGATTCTCTAACGAAGAGGAAGGTTTTCTGAGCCAGTAATGCCAACACCTCCTGACATAAAACCTATTGACTAATGGGTCTTCGTTAGAAAGCGTGGTGAGAAAAAGAGATGGCAATCTCGCCTTTTGGCGCAAGGCTTCTCACAAAACATTCTGGAATCGACTACGATGAGACATATTCTCTCGTAATGGATGTCATTGCACTCCACTACCCTGTCAGTTTGGTAGTTTCCGAATAACTGAACATGCAGCTTACAAATGTGGTCACTACGTATCTCTATGGGGATTTAGATACGGAATCTAAATGAAGGTTCATGGTGAACTTCATTTGCCCAAGTCAAGTGGCTCTAGACCACGGAGCGCGTTTACAAAGAGGTTGAAACGCTCACTAAGATGACTACTTGATTGGGAAGGGATATGCCCACGCGTTTCCATAACAAGTTTCGAATTCTATCATGGTTCATGTTGGACATGATCTTCATTGGAAGCCCTTAAAGAGTTAAGGGAAACCGCTGAACACTTGAAATCCGATTTTGAGATGAAGGATTTTTGGGAGAACACGATTATGTCTCGGTTTGGAACTTGAGCATCGTGTTGATAGATGCTTAGGCATTTTGAAAAGGTCAAACCTTCAAGCACCCCCATGATCGTCCGTAGTCTTGATCCTGAAAAGGATCCTCTTCGTCTGAAGGATGATGACGAAGATGTGCTAGAGGCATAAGTGCCTTACTTAAGTACAATAGGCGCATTATTGTACTTAGCTCAATGCACAAGACCAGACATCTCATTTGCCATGAACTTGTCAACTAAGGTATAGCTCTACGCCAACGCGACGCCATTAGATTGGTGTAAAAGACATCTTTCGATACTAGATGTACGATTGATATGGGCATGCTTTATCCCTATAGAGAGATGATGGTTTCGGACCCATCACACACCAGGAACGCCGCCAACACTGGCCTGCGTCCACTATCCCCATCCCAAAACGACATGTGTTTTGTAATGTTTTGTTGATGTTGGGTATCTCTCTGACCCACACAAAGGTCATTCCCAAACTGGTTAAGTGTTCACCATGGGTAAAGACCGCGATATCTTGGAGGTTTAGAGAATAGACCCTAGTCGCTATATCCTCGAACAATGCAGAGATTATTACTCTTCACGAAGTGGTTCGTATGTATATGGATTGGATTCATAATTACGCATGTTCGAACAGTTGTGGTTTGAAGTCTACCACAGATGAGCCTACACAAATGAAGCAAGGCTACATCAAAAGCGACAACACCAAGCATAATCAGCAACAACAAACTCTCCTCAAGATCAAAGTGAACTAGGTTCGATCTGAGGACAGTATGGCAGACTTGCTCACTAAGTCATTGCCTAAATTCCACTTTCGAGAAACATGTTGGTAGCATCGTTTGCAGAAGTTATCCGAACTCCAATGACCGTAGTCATCAGGGGGAGATGCAGACATCAGGGGGAGGTGTCTACATGTATGGTCTCAAAACGTGAAGGGTGTGTTGTGCTCTTTTTCCCATTCGACAGAGGTTATTTTTGTCCCACTGGGTTTTTGTTACTCGGCAAGGTTTTTAACAAGGCAACGAGAGAAGCACCGCGTTTGGGCAACACAAGACTCCCCCAAGTAAAACCCTATTTTGTGTTTGGCCCAAACTCTAGGTTACTTGACCTAGTGGTAATAGGGTTAAATTAGAAGGATCTAGTTCCTATTCAATGTAAGATTACTTTCCTTGTATGATTGATATTCTATGCATTATAATCCTCTATATAAATAGGCCCCTATTATCAATGAGAATACACAACGAATTTCTCTCAATTTCAGTTTCTCTAAAACAGATGAAAGATTTTGCTCGCTTTGACGGAAAATTTTTAGCGAAATCTATATAGTATACAATCGGTCTTATCTCTATTTTTTTTTATTGTCTGGTTCCCATGTCATATGATGTTTTATGCCGTGAAATCTTACATCCAATGATCCAATTATGTTTTTGTTAGATTTATTATTGCATTGTTCTTGTTATTTTTTTAGCTATAGTTGCTGCATTTTTTTTTAATTTAAATAGAGTTTGTTGTTTCTAAAATAAAAAATAATACTTATAAGCTTGACATGTGTGTATTATGTAAGAGTTCTTCATAGCCATTGTAAACAGTTGGAGACTTGGAGTGGATTTGGTTGCTTCAGTTGTACATCTGACTATGCTTTGTCATAAGGATGCATGTGTACTAAACGACATAAAATCTGCCTCATTAATACTATGAATTTAAACAATTATCATTTATTTCATGCTGTATGTAGTTGGTGTTGTACAACTATATATGAACCCACTTCTTCTTCCGCATTTTTTTTTCTATTTCTATTTTTCTTCTTCTCTTTATCATATTTAAGTAAGAACCAAACCAAGCATTTTGTATACGAACTTAGTATTAATTCAAAAAAAAAAAATCTCACTTTCTTGAGGGCATCGAGACAAAGATATAACTTAGTATCCCTCCCAAGGTCCCTGGGAAGTTTCTGAAGGAATTTCCCCACATCAACCCCTCTGGTTTCTTGCCATCTATATTTCTGCTATTTCCTGAACCGAGTCTTAAGCCACTTAGGAAGCTTCCTAAGTGAATGAAAGTCCTGTTAATTATCCAGACCAAATTCAAAGAATGTTCATGAATGATCTATTGGTTCTAGAATAATGTATTCTAGTTTCCCACAAGGAATTTATGAGGGGTCAAACATCTCTTGGTTCTAGAGTTTGAAGTGCTTGGACCAAGATGAATGTGGAAGATTCATGAAGGAGCATTAAATGAAGGTGGTTGAATGGAGCATTAATGAAGTCATCTAGAGGGTTCCTCCTTGGTGTATATAAGGAGAGGTCATTTGCCCATTCCAATCAAGTCTCATCTGATCCAATCCAATCACATCTTCATCCAAGTTGAGAGTGAAGAGTGTCCACTCCAAGTTGAGAGTGTTGTAGTTGTTAGGTAGCAAAACAAGTGTGAGAGAGAGAGTTTCCTTCAAGTAGTATTCTTGAAGTTGTGTATCTCTTGTACCCACCTTATCATAGTGGAAGTTCTTGTTGTTGCTGCCCCGTGGACGTAGGCACCTTGCCGAACCACGTTATATCCGGTGTTCTCTTTCTTTTATCCCTTTATTTCTTTGCATATTATCCTTTTGTGGTTGGGGTTATTATTTCCATTCTATTAATTTTCCCAACAGTGGTATCAGAGCCCTTGGTTCGTGAGGGGCGTTAGAATGGAAGGTTCAAGGAGTACCATGATCCGACTCAACCACTCTAATTGGATTACATGGAAGCCGAGAATGGAGGATATTCTCTATTGCAAAGATTTACATGAGCCAATCGAAGGAGAGGAGGCCAAGCCAGAAGAGACCTCGGATGCGAATTGGACGAAGATGAAGCGCAAAGCCATTGGTCATATCCGCGAATGGGTGGATGATAGTGTATTCCACCATGTGTCCAAAGAAACCAACGCACATGAATTGTGGTTGAAGTTGGAGTCCTTGTTTGAGAAGAAGACTGCTGCCAAGAAAGCATTTTTAATCAAGGAGCTTGTAAACATGAAGTATAAAGATGGTGTTAGAGTAACCGAGCACCTCAACAACTTCCAAAGTACAATCAATCAATTGGCCACGATGGACATGAAGATTGATGATGAGTTGCAAGCCTTATTGCTATTGGGATCGTTGCCGGACAATTGGGAAACCTTCGTTGTAACTGTAAGTAATTCCGCTTCAAATGGTGTATTGTCTATGGATAATGTTAAGAGTAACATGTTGAATGAAGAAACTAGAAGAAAATCTTCAAGCTCCGACAATACCCAAGTCTTTGTGGCGGAGAATAGAGGAAGGAGCAAAAGTAGAGGTCCCAAAGGCCATGGAAGGAGTGTAAGCAGATCGAGGACAAGATTCAATGGAAAGTGTCATCGTTGTGGTATTTTTGGCCACATGAAGAAGAATTGCAACAAGTTGAAGAATGATCCAAAGGAGGGTCGAGATGGCAATACTCATCAACCCAAGGATGACACGAAAAACACTGCAGCTTCCGTGTCTCATGATGAGTGTGAGTTCCTTTGTCTTGAAGGTGAATGTCTACATGTTGATGATTGTCCCGGTGTTGCATGGGTCGTTGATTCCGGAGCCTCTTTCCATGCCACTCCACACTTGGAGTACTTCACTACATACAAAGGTGGTGACTTTGGGATTGTGAAGATGGGCAACGATGGCTACTCCAAGATTTCAGGAATTGGAGATATTTGTTTTGAGACCGATTTGGGCAACAAGCTTGTGTTGAAAGATGTTAGACATGTTCCAGGTCTACATCTCAATTTGATGTCAACCGGTGTGCTTGATCGACAAGGGTTTCATCATCATGGAGGTGATCAAAAGTGGAGGCTTACCAAGGGATCACTAGTGGTTGCTAGAGGGAAGTTGTGTTGTACCCTCTACAAGACATATGGCAAGATATGCAAAGGGGAGTTGAATGTTGTAGATGATTCTTCTCCAAGTTTATGGCACAAGCGGCTAGGCCACATAAGTGAGAAGGAATTGCAAGTTTTGGCAAAGAAGTCTCTAATTCCCTTTGCCAAAGGTACCTCACTTGACCCTTGTGATTATTGTTTATTTGGTAAGCAACATAAAGTTAGTTTCACAAGAACATTTACAAGGAAAGAAAATGTATTAGACCTAGTACACTCAGATGTATGTGGCCCCATGGAAGTTGAATCACTAGGTCATAATAAATATTTTGTCACTTATATTGATGATGCTTCACGAAAGGTTTGGATTTATTTGTTGAAATCAAAAGACCAGGTGTTCCAAACTTTTAAGGAGTTCCATGCCATGGTGGAGAGGGAGACAGGAAGAACCCTCAAAAGTATCCGTAGTGACAATGGCGGAGAGTACACTTCGAACGAGTTCAGAGATTATTGTTCGAAGCATGGCATCAAACACAAGAAGACAATTCCTGGCACCCCACAACATAATGGTGTAGCAGAGAGGATGAACCGAACCATTCTAGAAAAAGTGAGAAGCATGCTGAAGACGGCCAACCTGGCAAAAGAGTTTTGGGGTGAAGCAGTGACAACCGCATGTTACCTTATCAACCGAACACCATGTGTACCGTTGGGCTTGGAGACTCCCGAAGGCGTGTGGACCGGTAAAAGTGCTTCATATTCCCACTTGAGGGTGTTTGGGTGCAAAGCATTTGTACATGTACCAAAGGAGCAAAGATCAAAGCTAGATGACAAGTCCATGCCATGCATCTTTCTTGGGTATGGCAATGAAGAGATGGGCTACCGGTTGTGGAATCCAAAGACCAAGAAGTTATTCAGAAGCAGAGATGTGGTGTTCCATGAAGGTCAAACCATTGCGGATTTTGACAAAAAGGAAGTAGAACATGCAGACCGCCTCACCTACGATTCATCACCGCTTCTACAAGAACCTAGTGACAAAACTCAAGATATGGTAAATGAAGATGTTCCTGATATGGCGGAAGCAGAAGCAGGAGCAGAAGCAGAAGCAGCAGAACCTGAAGATAATGATCAGGAGGATCATGATCATGGGGAGCCTAATCAGGGGGAGCAGCTAGAAAATGCCCAAGTACCAGTTCGAAGATCCAATAGAGTGCCAAAGCCAAGTACCAAGTATCCTTCTTCACAATATATTTTGGTCACTAGTGATGGAGATGATCCATATTCCAAATACATTCTATTGACCAATGATGGGGAGCCTGAATGCTTTGAGGAGGCAAAAACTCATGCAGACAGTGATAAGTGGATGTTGGCGATGAAGTCTGAAATGGAGTCCTTATTGAAGAATGGCACCTATGAGTTGGTGGAGCTTCCTAAAGGCAAAAAAGCACTCAAAAATAAATGGGTGTTTAAGTTGAAGAGAGATGAGAATGAACAGTTAACAAAGTTCAAGGCTCGCTTGGTTGTGAAAGGTTTTGGGCAGAAGGAAGGAGTAGATTTTGATGAGATCTTCTCACCAGTTGTCAAGATGACTTCTATCAGAGTTATTTTGGGCATGGCTGCTAGCATGGATCTTGAGGTGGAGCAATTAGATGTGAAAACGGCATTTCTTCATGGTGATTTGGAAGAAGAAATATACATGGAGCAACCAAAAGGTTTTGAGGTTGAGGGAAAAGAGCACATGGTTTGCAAGTTGAAGAAAAGTTTATATGGGCTTAAGCAAGCGCCGAGGCAATGGTACAAGAAATTTGACTCATTCATGGTGGGTCATGGGTACAAGAGAACTGATGCAGATCCATGTGTTTATATCCAGCGGTTTACTGGAGGTAATTTCATAATTTTGTTGCTCTATGTTGATGATATGTTGATTGTGGGCCAAGATGTTTCTATGATTCGCAAGTTGAAAGCAAATTTATCAAAGTCATTTGACATGAAAGACTTAGGGCCAGCTAAGCAGATTTTGGGCATGGAGATTGCTCGTGACAGGAAAGCGAAGAAATTATGGCTGTCACAAGAGAGGTATGTTGAACGGGTGCTTGAAAGGTTCAACATGAAAGAAGCTAAACCAGTAAGCTCACCTCTAGGAAATCATTTCAAGTTAAGCAGAAGTTTATGCCCAACTACACAAGTGGAGAAAGACAAGATGGCAGGTATCCCTTATTCATTAGCTGTTGGTAGTCTTATGTATGCCATGGTATGCACCCGCCCTGATATTGCACATGCAGTTGGTGTCGTTAGTAGATATCTTTCTAATCCTGGCAGAGAGCATTGGGAAGCTGTCAAATGGATACTCAAATATTTGAGGGGCACCTCAAAGTTGTGTTTGTGTTTTGGTGGTTCAGGACCAGTCTTGGAAGGTTTCACAGATGCAGATTTGGCAGGAGACCTTGATAATAGAAAGTCCACTTCTGGATACTTATTTACATTTTCTGGGGGAGCTGTGTCATGGCAGTCCAAGTTACAGAAGTGTGTTGCCTTATCCACCACAGAATCTGAGTATATAGCAGCAAATGAAGCTGGCAAGGAAATGATATGGCTGCAAAGGTTCGTTCAAGAATTGGGTGTGAAGCAAGAAAATTATGTGGTGCATTGTGATAGTCAGAGTGCTATTCACTTGAGCAAAAATTCAATGTATCACCCTCGCACTAAGCACATTGATCATTGCTATCATTGGATTCGAGATGTAGTGTCAAAGAAGTTTTTCCAATTGAGGAAAATTCACACCAACAAAAATATTTCTGATATGTTGACTAAAGTGGTTCCACAGCAGAAGTTGGAGTATTGCAGCAAGTCCGCTGGGATGGACTTCAAGTAGAAGTCTCACTTCGCATTTCCCCGGATTGGTCTGGAGGGGGAGATTGTTAATTATCCAGACCAAATTCAAAGAATGTTCATGAATGATCTATTGGTTCTAGAATAATGTATTCTAGTTTCCCACAAGGAATTTATGAGGGGTCAAACATCTCTTGGTTCTAGAGTTTGAAGTGCTTGGACCAAGATGAATGTGGAAGATTCATGAAGGAGCATTAAATGAAGGTGGTTGAATGGAGCATTAATGAAGTCATCTAGAGGGTTCCTCCTTGGTGTATATAAGGAGAGGTCATTTGCCCATTCCAATCAAGTCTCATCTGATCCAATCCAATCACATCTTCATCCAAGTTGAGAGTGAAGAGTGTCCACTCCAAGTTGAGAGTGTTGTAGTTGTTAGGTAGCAAAACAAGTGTGAGAGAGAGAGTTTCCTTCAAGTAGTATTCTTGAAGTTGTGTATCTCTTGTACCCACCTTATCATAGTGGAAGTTCTTGTTGTTGCTGCCCCGTGGACGTAGGCACCTTGCCGAACCACGTTATATCCGGTGTTCTCTTTCTTTTATCCCTTTATTTCTTTGCATATTATCCTTTTGTGGTTGGGGTTATTATTTCCATTCTATTAATTTTCCCAACAAGTCCATCCACAATTCAATCTCTTGCCCGTTCGATTTCATTTCCTTCACTCTTTCAGCTTTCGAATTCAAGTACGTCTGTTCCAGAAGCAACAAATTGATCATAATTCTATGTTTAAATCTCCGGCTATGCTTATGCAATGGCTTAATGGAGGAGTTTTGGTTGTTGTAACAAAAGAATCAAGCAACAAAAGAATTAATGAAGAACTGTTTAAATCTCCGGCAGGGTTTTTGATTTCCGGAGATTTAAACAGTTCTTCATTAATTCTTTTAAGGAATCGGCGATGTGCTACTTTGCTCCTTGTGGTCGTATTGGTACTGCAGCCCCGGTTTATTCTCTGCTGGGAGTTTCTCCTCTTAGAGCGCGAGCCCCAAAGTTTACCCCTGTGGTTTGGGAGTCTCCGCCTCCGGGTTGGATCAAGGCGAACACGGATGGGTCTTTTTCAGATCTTGCTAGAGCTGGCTTTGGTGGGGTCTTTAGAGATTCAGATGGTCTCTTCCTGGGAGGATTTTCTTATAAGGCTGCTGTCCCAAGTGCTATTGATGCTGAGGTTCTAGCAGTTATTGAAGCAGTTGAGGTGGCAATGGTTAGACGTTGGACTCATGTTTGGTTGGAAACTGATTCTGCTTTGGTGGTGCGTTACTTCAATAAACCTGATCTGATTCCTTGGAGATGGCGTATCCCTTGGATGAACTGTTTATACAAGATTTGCCATTTTACCTTTCAGATATCGCATATATTCAGAGAAGGAAATGCATTGGCAGATAAATTTGCTCGCTATGGTGCTTTGAATATGGGGGCAGTTTGGTGGAGGAAACTCCCTTCATCCTTTCTCCCAGAGTAT
Source organism: Rosa rugosa (assembly GCF_958449725.1). Classification (NCBI taxonomy): domain Eukaryota; kingdom Viridiplantae; phylum Streptophyta; class Magnoliopsida; order Rosales; family Rosaceae; genus Rosa; species Rosa rugosa. The sequence continues at coordinate 10,214,517 of NC_084824.1, read as the reverse complement.
GCTAGAGACTTGGCTTCTAGAGTTACTTTTCGCTTCTCTTAGTGCAGGCTTGTTCTTATTTATTTGTTCTGTTACACTTTTAGGTCTTGTTTTCATAATTGTTATGTTCTTATTTTGTACTGTGTAGGGTCTGTCTATCCATCCAGGGAGGTTTTGGTCTAGTCCCCCTCCCATGTTTGTATCTTTGTTCTTTTTAATAAATTCCTGGCAAGGGACGGGCGGTGGGCTCCCGGTTGTTGCGGTCCCCTTCGAGGTTGTGTGGGTGCTAGTCACCCCTTTCAGACTGCTTCAGAGGAGCTAATATCGCCTAATCCTTGCTAGTTTAAAAAAAAAGATGAAGAGTTATGCAAAGAATTTGTGGTTCTAACATTCCCCCTCAAACTTGAGGGTCTTGGACTCACAAGTTTACTCGACAGCAAGGAATGGCTATGCTTATGCAATGGCTTGGTGAGCAGATCAGCCGGTTGATCTACGGAAGGAATGAAACAGACCCTATGGCTCCCAATGGCAACCTTTTCCCGAACATAGTGATTATCAAGTTCTATGTGTTTTGTGCGAGCATGCAAGATGGGATTGGAAGCCATGTATGTTGTGCTCAAATTATCACAATGCAATAACACAGGAAACTGAATATTAGCACGAAGTTCATAGAGAAGATAGCCTAACCAAATTGTGTCAGCACATGCATGAGCAAGGGAGCGGTATTCACTTTCTGCGCTGGAGCGAGCTATGGTGGGCTGCTTCTTAGAGCACCAAGAGATGAGATTTGAGCCAAGGTACACGAGATAGCCAGAAGCGGAACTCCTAGTGGTCGGACAACCAGCCCAATCAGCATCAGAATAGGCTGAGAGATTAACAGGCTGACGCTGAAAGGTAAAGAGTAATCCATGTCCAAGAGTGCCCTTAACATATCGGAGAATGCGTTTGGCGGCAATGAGATGTGGTACACGCGGCTGACTCATGAACTGAGACACCATGTTTACTACAAATGCAATGTCAGGACGAGTTATAGTAAGATACTATAATGAACCAACCAATTCCCGAAAAGTTGTAGGATGTTCAAGAAGTGGTCCATCAATAGCAGTAAGATTAGACTTGGCAGACAGTGGTGTACTGACAAGCTTGCTCAACAAAAGATCATAGTAACACTAGATAAATGGATAACTATCAAGTCAAACTAGAGTTATTTTTGACGTAGTAACACCAGCTATTTGTTCAGGACAATGAAGTATTTTTGGTTATTTCTAAAATAACGACAATATATCATAACTTTTTTTTTCAGTCTAGAGGTTGAATTCTTGCATTGTTCTCTGGTCCAAGTTGTCACTATTTCCTTCCACAGTTCCACCTGAATATGTCATATTGATGTTGTATTCCTTCCACTGACAAAACATTTTGTACCTGTAAACACAGGATCATTAGATGTACAGACAAGCAGAAGAGGGAAACAAACCCAACAGGATTATAATAACTTGAGGAAGGCTTTGTGTGTGGGGTATGCAAATCAGCTTGCTGAGAGAATGGTATTTCACAATGGCTATCGAACTTTAGGTTTTAAGCCCCAAGTAGTACATGTATGGATCATTTTGTTTGTTGGATCCTCCTTCCATTAGTTTATTTAGCGAGGAAAGGGATTATGGCTTTGGCGCTCTCTAACATTAGTCAGAGTTTTGAGTACCGACTTTCTGGAGGTCTAGAACTGAGACTTATTATTGATCTTTTACTGTTAGCTAGGTGCATCCGTCCTCTCTGCTCAAACCAGATGATGAAGGGAAATTTCCAAATTATGTCGTGTACCAGGAACTTATTGCCACTTCTCTTCCATACTTGCGCATTGTATGTGCTGTAAATGTTGCATGGGTTACACCCATTTTGAACAAGGTTAATAAACTAAACATCAACAAGCTGAGGTAAGCCAGTTTCCATGAACACAATTATGTAGAGAATCATTATGTTCCTAATTCAAGGTCCCATATTAAAAATATTTGTGTTTTTCCATAATGTAGCGGTGGGATTGGTCATATTGAAGAGCATGCAGAGGGAAATCTTTCTGATTTGCCAAAGAAAGATGCTGTTACAGCTATTCCTGATGATCAAGAAAGTAAAATACAAGCAGCCAGAGAACGATTTCTTGCTCGTAAAGGAAAGAAATGAGCTTGATCGGCAGTTGTATTTGATGAAACAGTCATCGCATTGGTGCGCTCTCTGTCAACGTGGAGTAAGATTGTAAAGGCTGCTTCAAAGAGAGAGTAGTTGCTGCTCAAATATCAACTACAGTGCTCACTCCCCACAACCAAGGAAACTAACTTCCTAATTTCCTGATCAAGATCACGTTACCCTCGTCCATGATTAGAGAGTATCATGGAAAATCCATTGGAAGTCTTGGGAATTTTTGTGTAATCCGAAGGAAGAAGGTGGTTTGGGGTTTCGCAGCCTTACTGAATTTAATTTGGCGATGTTAGCAAAGCAAGCTTGGAGAGTTATTTCTGACCCTCATTCTCTGACTGCTGGAATTTATAGGGCTAAATATTATCCTTCATGCACTTTCTGGACAGCAACAACTCATGCTTGTCCTTCGTATTCATGGAGGAGTATTGCTGCTGCAAGGGATTTAATTATTCAAGGCTCTTATTGGCAGATAGAGAATGGAGTGCAAGTGAGGGCATGGTTGGACCCGTGGGTGCCAGGGATTCCCAATTACACACCGGCAGTATTAGCTCCTGTGGTGAATACTTCGCTAAAGGTCAGTGACTTAATCCTTGACTTGTCCTACTGGAATGAGGACTTAATTAGAGACTTGTTCTCTATAGAAGAGGCTGAGGCTATTTTAAGAATTCCTTTCAGTACTAGGGATGTTGAGGATATATGTGTTTGGAGGATGGAAGGTGATGGGACCTTCTCTGTCAAGACTGCATATTAACATTCCTTTGTGCAATCTTCTTCTAGAAGACCTAATACATTAGATGTTCCTGATGACTTTTGGAAGAAGATTTGGAAGGTGGTCGTCCCTACTCCGGCTAAGTTGCATACCTGGCGGGTGTGTAACAATGTTCTTCCATCTTTGGAGCGTCTTGCTTCTAAACATGTAGTGTTGGAGTCCCAAGTATGTGTGTAATGTGATGGGGAGATTGAGACTACTCTTCATTTAAGTCGCAATTGCTTGTTTACTAAGCAAGTGTTGCAATCTAATAGAAGAGTGAGTCAAATAGGCTTGGATATGCAAACAGACAGTATGGATGTAGTTGAGTGGCTTAGTTTTTGTGCTAAGCATCTTCAGAAAAAAGGCTTTTGAGGAATTAATGTATCTGTTATGGAGCATTTGGAAGGAGAGAAACAACACAATTTAGGATCAGAAGTCATCTCAGGCTAATGATGTGGCTTTGCGTGCTAGTACAAGACTAGCTGAATTTCGATTCCATAATGGGAAGACAGGGAGTACTGGTAGAAGGGCCAGAGACGTGGAGTGGATGTGTCCTCCTTTGGGGGTTCTAAAACTTAACATAGATGGTTCTTTTCAAGCTGCTTCAAGGAAGGGAGGTCTTGGGTTTGTAATTCGGGACTCGACTGGTTCCTTAATTGCTGAAGGGGCACGACCTCTTCACAATCTGCTCTCAGCTGAACATGCCGAGGCCTTAGCATGTCAGGCTGCTGTAAGCTTTGTTTTAGATCATAACATGATGCCTGTATTGATAGAGACTGATTCGAAGCTGGTGCAACAACAGGTTTCGGTCAACTCCATTTCAAATACTTCTTTGCTGGGAAGAATTTATAATGATATTGGGGAGAGTTTGCTCTCTTTTCCAAATGTGAAGATTAGTCATATAGGTAGGGAAGCCAACAAGGTTGCTCACCTACTACCAGATCATGCCAAGTCTCTGCAACAAGAGCTGGTTTTTGTTTCTCCACCTAGTTTTTTGCGGGCTGCTGTAATAGCTGATTCTAATGCTTTGTAGTTCTTCTAATTTTCAATAAAGGGATGACCTCGTTTTACTATAAAAAAATGATTAGAGAGTATCAATCAACTGTCTGTTAGAAATTGTTTTATTCAATGCTGATCTTTGGTGAATTTTGACTTATAAGAGTACACGTATCGTCCTAGTATAGGCCTATTTTGTGCTTGCTGGCCGTTTGTTGACATGTACACTTTGTAAATATTTCCATATATCAAAGCTCCTCAACATAGAATGAGTGAATGACCATACAGAAAACAAAATTGTTTGCTTCTACCATTCGACGTCACCGTCTTTTTGTTCCACTGTTGGGATGATTAGCGACTTGTTACATTATTACTGATTCGCGTGCAATAATGAATACCATTGCTTTGCAGTATTGCTTCACCGATAATACTGATATGGAGGGGAAACTGTGGCAAACGGGCAATTCTGGTTCTATTCTAAATTAGTAACCAGCCATACTCAAAACACTTATGCCAACAAAGTTTTGTCGCAAAATTCCGTACTTGAATTTCTTTAGCCAAAAATCTATTTTGGTTTGGAATGAGATGCTAGGACATTTGGAAATGAGAAATTTTATATACACACCCCTTTATACTTAATACACACGTCTTAAATTTTTTTGTCCAAATTTTTTCCCCAAACTTCCTCTTATGCCCTCTTTATTTTACTTTATACACACTCCTTAAATCCATCATCTTCTTCCTTCTGCCAAATCGAACCCAAGCATGCTGCTCCTCAATCTTGCACCCTATTTCTCACGGTCTCACTTCTATGACCCATACCACCATCCTCCAAGTGAAACCAAATCGAAAGAAATTGGCAAGCAAATGAAACTCGACAAACAATCAATGGAGACATAGTGAGAGAATATTGTTTTTTATATTAATTTCCCATTCAATTAACCTCCAAGATTGATTAAATGTACCATGAGAAAGTTGAAATCACCAGGACGCTTGCAGACCGTAGACCACTTGGAGTCCTAAATATGTAGAGAAACTCAAAAGCTTAATATTCAAATTTGAATTTGTTACTTCAGCCTATCAAATTCATGAAAAAAAAACTTGAATATAGTATGAGAAGTGTAGATACCTACTAGCATGACTAGTTTGCTATCTCACCAAGCATAATTAACACCCTCTTTGGGACACCCATAAGCCATGGTGAGGCCCAACCGAGACTTGCATCTTGTAGCCCTATGTTCAAGCTACGCTACGGTATCCGGAAGTAGCAAATCCGTCGCCGGGAAGCCACCTTTCCGGCCTTGCCAAGTTGCCTCCACAATATGCTTTTCTAGACTAGAATAGTAACTTTGAGTCCCACATCTAAGAAAATGTAAATGAGGGAGCCTCCTTCTCCTATAAAAGGAGACTCCTTCCCACTTACTCAACATCCCATTACATGCTTTGTAATCCCTCTCGGGCCGCAAGGCTCAACACACTAGTATAAGCTTTCAAGTGGACGTAGTCTCCCGCCAAGGCGGAGACGAACCACTATACATCTTGTGTCACTCTCTCTCTCTCTCTCTCTTTACTTATCGTTAATTAGATCCCTACGGATCCAAGCATTAACATTGGCGCCGTCTGTGGGAAGCCAACACAAAGGCTTCGTCACCTACCACGAACTTCGACCCGAAAGGGTCGAGTCAACGCTCATTCAACATCAAATTGGGGCCGGTCAATGCTCAGTCAACGCCCGGTGGGGTCGGTCAACGCCCATAGGGTCCGGTCAACGCTGAACTTCAAAAAAAAAAAAAAAAAAAAAGGGCGGCAAACTTCTCTGGACACCCAGAGATTTGCTCTGGGCACCCAGCCACTTCCGCCAGATCTTCTTCTCCGCTGCAACTTCTCCGGTCGACGCCGCTGCACATCCCTCCGCCCAGTGCTGCGCCGCCCGACCCCCAACCGCTCCGCCCAGCGCTCCGAAGCTCCTCCGCCCAGTGCTCCACTGCCCCGCCCAGCGAACTCGTCACGCTCTACAAGGCTTCGTTGCAGCTCCGCCGGGGATGCTCCGCTACACTGCTGCGCGCCAATCTTCCCTCCGCCCAACTCGTTGCCCAGCGCCTTCGCTCTGCCGCTGACCCACTCTAGACGCAGGGCACCTCTAGCGGCACAACACCTCCGCTGGCAAGTCACCGCTAATCTCTTCCGCTAGCCAGGCCTCCGTCGAGCAAAACTTCCGCTAGCCAAACTGCTCCTTCACCAACCATCACCGCTGGGCTTCCTCCGCCAAGCGGACACCGCCGAGCTGCACCGCCGGAACTTCACCGCCGAGCTGCACCGCTGGAAGTTCACCGCCGAACTTCACCGTCGAGTTCCGCTGCAAGTTCACCGCCGGATAGCTCCGCTCCGCTAGCCAAAAGCTTCCGCTGGCCCAAACCTCCAACACCACTAGCTCCGCTGGCCTACATCCGCTACTGTACACCGCTAGCAAGCCATCGTCCGCTAACTTAATGAACACCGCCAGCGTCAACAAGCTAGTGGCAACGCCAGCAGGTCACCGCCGGCATATCGTCATCATACGTCAGCGGCAACTACCAACTGCTATCTGATCATCAATCTCAGATTCAATCATCTCCCTCCACCAGCCGCTCCCGCTGGCCATCACCGCTGATCATGATCCGCCAGATGCAAAGCTAGTCGCCGCTGGCCAATCCCAGCCACCGATTGAGCTCCGCCGACCGCTGACCGCTAGCCCTCCACTGCTGAAAATTCATCCACTAGCCAATCCCCACCACCGCTGATCTGGATGTTGAGAAGCTGATCCAAATCCACCCACCTCTTACGTCCTTCTGCGAGCATCACACTCTTACCCACTGCGATTCGCCGAAGAATCCAAAGCAGGATTCAAAATCCGAACCTCAGAGCCCAGAACTTTGCTCGACGCGGCTGTGACCAATGAGATAAGTACTCATTGTTTTCTCTATTTTGACTTCGTTTGTGGACCATATGAAACCACGCCTATTATGCCTGCATATTTGCACGTGATCTGCTCTGTTCTAAATTGAGGACACCACATGTGGCATACTCTGCTTGCTACAGCACACATATAACTGATTTATGTGTTGTATATACATGGCCTATTTATGTCTTCTATATGCATGGCCCATAGCACACCCACAACACACATTCTTAATTGATGAGTTAATCAATTGTACAAGCTATAGCTAGCTCTTATCTACACGTTCCAGAGATGCATGCATAATTGCAATTAATCATCACATGGCATACTCTGCTTGCTACAGCACACATATAATGACAATTCAAAACAGCAATCATGTACATTTTATATATACTTGGCTAGCTGGCTTGCATGTTAGCAACTAGACAATCACTCTCCATGAGTATATGCCTACTACATACTTATAATAATCAAAAGGCCTACAAGATCATTTCCTATGCTTTAATAGTCTCTGCCTGCTTTGCTAATTAAGTGATCTGCCATGCTCTACTATAGTGCCACATATGTGCAACGTCACACACTTATCGGTCCATTAATTGAGCTCATGCTTATAAACATATATCTTATGGGCAGGAACGTGTACGCACATGTATTGGCTGCTACTTGCATATATCAAAGTGATTATTTGTGCCATTTGACTAGTGCATTTACATATAAATGATGTCGTCACGGCTATGCTCCATCATCGCACATAAGGAATTCCGTTCCTCACACATTTGACATTCAAAGTAGATATATATATACATGTTATTTGTCATCAACCACCACATTTGCTTATACACTTTGCTTACAATTTTGCCAAAGTACACATGCAAATTGTTGATGTTGATTTTACAAATCTACATATTAATCATCTATTTTGTTGCAAGGAAATTCAACTATTTCTATTGAGCATTCAATCTCAACTACGAGTTGATGTACATGATCGGAATACTTTATCCGCCACAAGCAATGGACCGTCATGCTCGGCCAACTCCGCTAACCTCCAAATCGGCATAAGATAAGTCACTATCTTATCTTTTACGCTCTTGCAATTAGAGTCTTTGCCATGACTATACATGTCTCCATGACCCTTAAGCATGCCTACAAAATGTTATTAGCAACTGTACTACAAGTAAATGCTATACACATATGTCATGCTACTACTTAATTGCAACCCAATTAAATAAACATGGGACACTCAAACAAAATATTATTACTTGCTCTATGTGTTTGTCATTTTTTCATGCAGATACAAACTTTACGAGTCTATGGTCTACGACCAACCGCCAAGCGGTAAGGCAACGCCTCATAATGACAATGACCGCTACGCGGCATTGCAGTCAAGTTTCTCCTCTGAGAAATAGCAAAGGGACTAGTTAACACAGCCCACGGCAGCCATTGATCCGGCAGTTAACCCCGACGCTTGGGTACCAAAGATTGGGCTCGCAACCCAACACCCTCTGCTCCGCGCAGCTCCCCTCATCAAACAATTTTCCGACCATCCGGAGGTCTATAGCCAGGAGTGGGGGACTCCTCGCAGGGCCTAGCAGGGGCCCACCCGAAAGGGCAAAAGCGTTCGCTCCAACCAATTCTAGATGGACGACGCACTCGCACTAATTATGCTTGATATACGGCACAAAGCTACGCTTTGGTATCAACCCGCAAGAACACCCTCCTTGACTGGGGACTTCAGGGACTTATACATACAGCCCAGCATAATTAGCAACGGCCACGCTCATGCCTAAGGGCGTCACCATCGAGCTACCCGTTAAAGCCTCATGGCAACATCGCCAGGCTTTCGCGCTCGTGCCTCAGCGGCACCGCCGAGCTTTTCGCGCTCGTGCCTCAGCGGCACCGCCTGCTTTCGCGCTCGTGCCTCAGCGGCACAGCCTGCTTTCGCGCTCGTGCCTCAGCGGCACCGCCGAGCTTTCGCGCTCGTGCCTCAGCGGCACCGCCTGCTTTCGCGCTAGTGCCTCAGAGGCACCGCCTGCTTTCGCGCTCGTGCCTCAGCGGCACCGCCGAGCTTTCGCGCTCGCGCCTCAACGGCACCGCCGACCTTTTCGCGCTCGTGCCTCAGCGGCACTGCCTGCTTTCACGCTCGTGCCTCAGCGGCACCGCCGAGCTTTCGCGCTTGTGCCTCTGAGGCACCGCCAAGCTTTTCGCGCTCGTGCCTCAGCGGCACAGCCGAGCTTTTCGCGCTCGTGCCTCAGCGGCACCGCCGAGCTTTTAGCGCTCACGCCTTCGCGGCACCCTTGAGGTTCCGCTCCCGAGCTTTCACTCATGCCTTCCCGGCAACCCTTGAGCTTCCGCTCATGCCTCCCCGGCAACCCACGAGCTTCCGCTCACGAGCTCCCCGCTCATGCCTTCGCGGCACCCCCGAGCTTCCGCTCATGCCTTCCCGGCAACCCTTGAGCTTCCGCTCATGCCTCCCCGGCAACCCACGAGCTTCCGCTCACGAGCATACCGCTCATGCCTTCGCGGCACCCCTTGAGCTTCCGCTCACGAGTTTACCGCTCATGCCTTCGCGGCACCCCCGAGCTTCCGCTCACGAGCTTACCGCTCATGCCTTCCCGGCACCCCGAGCTTCCGCTCATGCCTCCCCGGCATCCCGAGCTTTCTCTCATGCCTTCCCGGCAACCCTTGAGCTTCCGCTCATGCCTCCCCGGCAACCCACGAGCTTCCCGCTCATGCCTCCCCGGCAACCCTTGAGTTTCCGCTCATGCCTCCCCGGCATCCCGAGCTTTCGCTCATGCCTTCCCAGCAACCCTGGAGCTTCCGCTCATGCCTCCCCGGCAACCCACGAGCTTCCCGCTCATGCCTCCCCGGCACCCCTAGCTTCCCGCTCATGCCTTTCCGGCACCCCGAGCTTTCGCTCATGCCTTCCTGGCAACCCACGAGCTTCCCGCTCATGCCTTCCCGGCATCCCACGAGCTCCCCGCTCATGCCTTCCCGGCAACCCCGAGTTTCCCGCTCACGAGCTTTCCGCTCATGTCTACTCAACACACCACACGTTAATGGAACATTGAATTTTTCTACCATTTGTCGTTTACCGACCGCGACAAATCAAATTCTTTTCGCGTTCCATTAATACGAGCGAAAACCAAACAGACACAACCGTACGCGCGGTCATCGTTCATGAGTTACAAATGCATACCTTCGCGGCACTCATGCAACTTACATCTCACGAGCGTAACCCCGTCAAACTCGACCTCGTTCGTCTCCTTGCGCGCGTCACACATTTATCATATGCAATCCATATGCTCACACGACCATGTATCACGCACCTCATACATTCGTATATGCCAACGCATATCAATGCAACTCACATTTGTTGCCCAATGCAACAAGCATTCTACATATGCCTATTTTTTGTCTTTGTCGTGCAGGTTAACGAGTCCCTTCTTGCCTACGGAGTTCGGGGACTTGTAGGGGCTCCGTACCGCCCGGTTACTTATGCTTGGTGACATCATGTGTATAACTCCCCAACCAAGAAGTTCCTCTTACTTGGGGACTTCGGGGACTTGTAGATACCTACTAGCATGACTAGTTTGCTATCTCACCAAGCATAATTAACACCCTCTTTGGGACACCCACAAGCCATGGTGAGGCCCAACCGAGACTTGCATCTTGTAGCCCTATGTTCAAGCTACGCTACGGTATCCGGAAGTCGCAAATCCGTCGCCGGGAAGCCACCTTTCCGGCCTTGCCAAGTTGCCTCCACAATATGCTTTTCTAGACTAGAATAGTAACTTTGAGTCCCACATCTAAGAAAATGTAAATGAGGGAGCCTCCTTCTCCTATAAAATGAGACTCCTTCCCACTTACTCAACATCCCATTACATGCTTTGTAATCCCTCTCGGGCCGCAAGGCTCAACACACTAGTATAAGCTTTCAAGTGGACGTAGTCTCCCGCCAAGGCGGAGACGAACCACTATACATCTTGTGTCACTCTCTCTCTCTCTCTCTTTACTTATCGTTAATTAGATCCCCACGGATCCAAGCATTAACAAGAAGTTTTTTGAGTGCACGGATAAATTAGTTGTGTTGTTATTGAATGTAGGATCTTGGTCGTCCTGGTTATCTCCAGTTCTAGGTCAAAGTTTTTATTTTCTTTATTTTATTTTCGGTTTTTTGTAGTTTTCTTTTTGTTCATCT